>NC_091264.1:12486734-13103417 GCF_042477335.2 Ovis canadensis | reverse complement strand
ATCACGTGGGCCCCACCCGGAAATCACGTGGGCCCCACCCGGAAATCACGTGGGCCCCACCCGGAAATCACGTGGGCCCCCAGGGGAAATCACGTGGGCCCCACCCGGAAATCACGTGGGCCCCACCCGGAAATCACGTGGGCCCCACCCGGAAATCACGTGGGCCCCACGGGGAAATCACGTGGGCCCCACCCGGAAATCACGTGGGCCCCACCCGGAAATCACGTGGGCCCCACCCGGAAATCACGTGGGCCCCACCCGGAAATCACGTGGGCCCCACCCGGAAATCACGTGGGCCCCCAGGGGAAATCACGTGGGCCCCACCCGGAAATCACGTGGGCCCCACCCGGAAATCACGTGGGCCCCACCCGGAAATCACGTGGGCCCCACCCGGAAATCACGTGGGCCCCACCCGGAAATCACGTGGGCCCCACCCGGAAATCACGTGGGCCCCCAGGGGAAATCACGTGGGCCCCCAGGGGAAATCACGTGGGCCCCACCCGGAAATCACGTGGGCCCCACCCGGAAATCACGTGGGCCCCACCCGGAAATCACGTGGGCCCCACGGGGAAATCACGTGGGCCCCACCCGGAAATCACGTGGGCCCCACCCGGAAATCACGTGGGCCCCACCCGGAAATCACGTGGGCCCCACCCGGAAATCACGTGGGCCCCACCCGGAAATCACGTGGGCCCCACCCGGAAATCACGTGGGCCCCACCCGGAAATCACGTGGGCCCCACCCGGAAATCACGTGGGCCCCACCCGGAAATCACGTGGGCACCACCCGGAAATCACGTGGGCCCCACCCGGAAATCACGTGGGCCCCACCCGGAAATCACGTGGGCCCCACCCGGAAATCACGTGGGCCCCACCCGGAAATCACGTGGGCCCCACCCGGAAATCACGTGGGCCCCACCCGGAAATCACGTGGGCCCCACCCAGAAATCACGTGGGCCCCCAGGGGAAATCACGTGGGCCCCACAAGGAAATCACGTGGGCCCCACCCGGAAATCACGTGGGCCCCACCCGGAAATCACGTGGGCCCCACCCGGAAATCACGTGGGCCCCACGGGGAAATCACGTGGGCCCCACCCGGAAATCACGTGGGCCCCACCCGGAAATCACGTGGGCCCCACCCGGAAATCACGTGGGCCCCACCCGGAAATCACGTGGGCCCCACCCGGAAATCACGTGGGCCCCACCCGGAAATCACGTGGGCCCCACGGGGAAATCACGTGGGCCCCACCCGGAAATCACGTGGGCCCCACCCGGAAATCACGTGGGCCCCACCCGGAAATCATGTGGGCCCCACGAGGAAATCACGTGGGCCCCACCCGGAAATCACGTGGGCCCCACACGGAAATCACGTGGGCCCCACCCGGAAATCACGTAGGCCCCACACGGAAATCACGTGGGCCCCACCCGGAAATCACGTGGGCCCCACGGGGAAATCACGTGGGCCCCACCCGGAAATCACGTGGGCCCCACACGGAAATCACGTGGGCCCCACCCGGAAATCACGTGGGCCCCACTCGGAAAACACGTGGGCCCCACCCGGAAATCACGTGGGCCCCCAGGGGAAATCACGTGGGCCCCACCCGGAAATCACGTGGGCCCCACCCGGAAATCACGTGGGCCCCACGGGGAAATCACGTGGGCCCCACCCGGAAATCACGTGGGCCCCACCCGGAAATCACGTGGGCCCCACCCGGAAATCACGTGGGCCCCACCCGGAAATCACGTGGGCCCCACCCGGAAATCACGTGGGCCCCACCCGGAAATCACGTGGGCCCCACGGGGAAATCACGTGGGCCCCACCCGGAAATCACGTGGGCCCCACCCGGAAATCACGTGGGCCCCACCCGGAAATCACGTGGGCCCCACCCGGAAATCACGTGGGCCCCACCCGGAAATCACGTGGGCCCCACCCGGAAATCACGTGGGTCCCACCCGGAAATCACGTGGGGCCCACCCGGAAATCACGTGGGCCCCACGGGGAAATCACGTGGGCCCCACCCGGAAATCACGTGGGCCCCACCCGGAAATCACGTGGGCCCCACCCGGAAGTCACGTGGGCCCCACCCGGAAATCACGTGGGCCCCACCCGGAAATCACGAGGGCCCCACCCGGAAATCACGTGGGCCCCACCCGGAAATCACGTGGGCCCCACCCGGAAATCACGTGGGCCCCACCCGGAAATCACGTGGGCACCACGGGGAAATCACGTGGGCCCCACCCGGAAATCACGTGGGCCCCACCCGGAAATCACGTGGGCCCCACCCAGAAATCACGTGGGGCCCACCCGGAAATCACGTGGGCCCCACCCGGAAATCACGTGGGCCCCACCCGGAAATCACGTGGGCCCCACCCGGAAATCACGTGGGCCCCCAGGGGAAATCACGTGGGCCCCACCCGGATATCACGTGGGCCCCACCCGGAAATCACGTGGGCCCCACCCGGAAATCACGTGGGCCCCACCCGGAAATCACGTGGGCCCCACCCGGAAATCACGTGGGCCCCACCCGGAAATCACGTGGGCCCCCAGGGGAAATCACGTGGGCCCCCAGGGGAAATCACGTGGGCCCCACCCGGAAATCACGTGGGCCCCACCCGGAAATCACGTGGGCCCCACCCGGAAATCACGTGGGCCCCACGGGGAAATCACGTGGGCCCCACCCGGAAATCACGTGGGCCCCACCCGGAAATCACGTGGGCCCCACCCGGAAATCACGTGGGCCCCACCCGGAAATCACGTGGGCCCCACCCGGAAATCACGTGGGCCCCACCCGGAAATCACGTGGGCCCCACCCGGAAATCACGTGGGCCCCACGGGGAAATCACGTGGGCCCCACCCGGAAATCACGTGGGCCCCACCCGGAAATCACGTGGGCCCCACCCGGAAATCACGTGGGCCCCACCCGGAAATCACGTGGGCCCCACCCGGAAATCACGTGGGCCCCACCCGGAAATCACGTGGGCCCCACCCGGAAATCACGTGGGCCCACCCGGAAATCACGTGGGGCCCACCCGGGGAAATCACGTGGGCCCCACGGGGAAATCACGTGGGCCCCACCCGGAAATCACGTGGGCCCCACCCGGAAATCACGTGGGCCCCACCCGGAAATCACGTGGGCCCCACCCTGAAATCACGTGGGCCCCACCCGGAAATCACGTGGGCCCCACCCGGAAATCACGTGGGCCCCACCCGGAAATCACGTGGGCCCCACTCGGAAATCACGTGGGCCCCACCCGGAAATCACGTGGGCCCCCAAGGGAAATCACGTGGGCCCCACCCGGAAATCACGTGGGCCCCACCCGGAAATCACGTGGGACCCCAGGGGAAATCACGTGGGCCCCACCCGGAAATCACGTGGGCCCCACCCGGAAATCACGTGGGCCCCACCCGGAAATCACGTGGGCCCCACCCGGAAATCACGTGGGCCCCACCCGGAAATCACGTGGGCCCCACCCGGAAATCACGTGGGCCCCACCCGGAAATCACGTGCGCCCCACCCGGATATCACGTGGGCCCCACCCGTAAATCACGTGGGCCCCACCCTGAAATCACGTGGGCCCCACCGGGAAATCACGTGGGCCCCACCCGGAAATCACGTGGGGCTCACCCGGAAATCACGTGGGCCCCACGGGGAAATCACGTGGGCCCCACCCGGAAATCACGTGGGCCCCACCCGGAAATCACGTGGGCCCCACCCGGAAATCACGTGGGCCCCACCCGGAAATCACGTGGGCCCCACCCGGAAATCACGTGGGCCCCACCCGGAAATCACGTGGGCCCCACCCGGAAATCACGTGGGCCCCACCCGGAAATCATGTGGGCCAAACGGGGAAATCATGTGGGCCCCACCCGGAAATCACGTGGGCCCCACACGGAAATCACGTGGGCCCCACCCGGAAATCACGTGGGCCCCACACGGAAATCACGTGGGCCCCACCCGGAAATCACGTGGGCCCCACTCGGAAATCACGTGGGCCCCACCCGGAAATCACGTGGGCCCCCAGGGGAAATCACGTGGGCCCCACCCGGAAATCACGTGGGCCCCACCCGGAAATCACGTGGGCCCCACGGGGAAATCACGTGGGCCCCACCCAGAAATCACGTGGGCCCCACCCGGAAATCACGTGGGCCCCACACGGAAATCACGTGGGCCCCACCCGGAAATCACGTGGGCCCCACACGGAAATCACGTGGGCCCCACCCGGAAATCACGTGGGCCCCACACGGAAATCACGTGGGCCCCACCCGGAAATCACGTGGGCCCCACCCGGAAATCACGTGGGCCCCACCCGGAAATCACGTGGGCCCCACCCGGAAATCACGTGGGCCCCATGGGGAAATCACGTGGGCCCCACCCGGAAATCACGTGGGCCCCACCCGGAAATCACGTGGGCCCCACCCGGAAGTAACGTGGGCCCCACCCGGAAATCACGTGGGCCCCACCCGGAAATCACGTGGGCCCCACCCGGAAATCACGTGGGCCCCACCCGGAAATCACGTGGGCCCCACCCGGAAATCACGTGGGCCCCACCCGGAAATCACGTGGGCCCCACCCGGAAATCACGTGGGCCCCACCCGGAAATCACGTGGGCCCCACCCGGAAATCACGTGGGCCCCACCCGGAAATCACGTGGGCCCCACCCGGAAATCACGTGGGCCCCACCCGGAAATCACGTGGGCCCCACCCGGAAATCACGTGGGGCCCACCCGGAAATCACGTGGGCCCCACCCGGAAATCACGTGGGCCCCACGGGGAAATCACGTGGGCCCCACCCGGAAATCACGTGGGCACCACCCGGAAATCACGTGGGCCCCACACGGAAATCACGTGGGCCCCACGGGGAAATCACGTGGGCCCCACACGGAAATCACGTGGGCCCCACCCGGAAATCACGTGGGCCCCACCCGGAAATCACGTGGGCCCCACCCGGAAATCACGTGGGCCCCACGCGGAAATCACGTGGGCCCCACGGGGAAATCACGTGGGCCCCACCCGGAAATCACGTGGGCCCCACCCGGAAATCACGTGGGCCCCACCCGGAAGTCACGTGGGCCCCACCCGGAAATCACGTGGGCCCCACCCGGAAATCACGTGGGCCCCACCCGGAAATCACGTGGGCCCCACCCGGAAATCACGTGGGCCCCACCCGGAAATCACGTGGGCCCCACCCGGAAATCACGTGGGCCCCACCCGGAAATCACGTGGGCACCACGGGGAAATCACGTGGGCCCCACCCGGAAATCACGTGGGCCCCACCCGGAAATCACGTGGGCCCCACCCGGAAATCACGTGGGGCCCACCCGGAAATCACGCGGGCCCCACCCGGAAATCACGTGGGCCCCACGGGGAAATCACGTGGGCCCCACCCGGAAATCACGTGGGCCCCACCCGGAAATCACGTAGGCCCCACACGGAAATCACGTGGGCCCCACGGGGAAATCACGTGGGTCCCACCCGGAAATCACGTGGGCCCCACCCGGAAATCACGTGGGCCCCACCCGGAAATCACGTGGGCCCCACCCGGAAATCACGTGGGCCCCACCCGGAAATCACGTGGGCCCCACGTGGAAATCACGTGGGCCCCACCCGGAAATCACGTGGGCCCCACCCGGAAATCACGTGGGCCCCACCCGGAAATCACGTGGGCCCCACCCGGAAATCACGTGGGCCCCACCCGGAAATCACGTGGGCCCCACCCGGAAATCACGTGGGCCCCACCCGGAAATCACGTGGGCCCCACCCGGAAATCACGTGGGCCCCACCCGGAAATCACGTGGGCCCCACCCGGAAATCACGTGGGCCCCACCCGGAAATCACGTGGGCCCCACCCGGAAATCACGTGGGCCCCACCCGGAAATCACGTGGGCCCCACCCGGAAATCACGTGGGCCCCACGGGGAAATCACGTGGGCCCCACCCGGAAATCACGTGGGCCCCACCCGGAAATCACGTGGGCCCCACCCGGAAATCACGTGGGCCCCACCCGGAAATCACGTGGGCCCCACCCGGAAATCACGTGGGCCCCCAGGGGAAATCACGTGGGCCCCACCCGGAAATCACGTGGGCCCCACCCGGAAATCACGTGGGCCCCACCCGGAAATCACGTGGGCCCCACCCGGAAATCACGTGGGCCCCACCCGGAAATCACGTGGGCCCCACCCGGAAATCACGTGGGCCCCCAGGGGAAATCACGTGGGCCCCCAGGGGAAATCACGTGGGCCCCACCCGGAAATCACGTGGGCCCCACCCGGAAATCACGTGGGCCCCACCCGGAAATCACGTGGGCCCCACGGGGAAATCACGTGGGCCCCACCCGGAAATCACGTGGGCCCCACCCGGAAATCACGTGGGCCCCACCCGGAAATCACGTGGGCCCCACCCGGAAATCACGTGGGCCCCACCCGGAAATCACGTGGGCCCCACCCGGAAATCACGTGGGCCCCACCCGGAAATCACGTGGGCCCCACCCGGAAATCACGTGGGCCCCACCCGGAAATCACGTGGGCACCACCCGGAAATCACGTGGGCCCCACCCGGAAATCACGTGGGCCCCACCCGGAAATCACGTGGGCCCCACCCGGAAATCACGTGGGCCCCACCCGGAAATCACGTGGGCCCCACCCGGAAATCACGTGGGCCCCACCCAGAAATCACGTGGGCCCCCAGGGGAAATCACGTGGGCCCCACAAGGAAATCACGTGGGCCCCACCCGGAAATCACGTGGGCCCCACCCGGAAATCACGTGGGCCCCACCCGGAAATCACGTGGGCCCCACGGGGAAATCACGTGGGCCCCACCCGGAAATCACGTGGGCCCCACCCGGAAATCACGTGGGCCCCACCCGGAAATCACGTGGGCCCCACCCGGAAATCACGTGGGCCCCACCCGGAAATCACGTGGGCCCCACCCGGAAATCACGTGGGCCCCACGGGGAAATCACGTGGGCCCCACCCGGAAATCACGTGGGCCCCACCCGGAAATCACGTGGGCCCCACCCGGAAATCATGTGGGCCCCACGAGGAAATCACGTGGGCCCCACCCGGAAATCACGTGGGCCCCACACGGAAATCACGTGGGCCCCACCCGGAAATCACGTAGGCCCCACACGGAAATCACGTGGGCCCCACCCGGAAATCACGTGGGCCCCACGGGGAAATCACGTGGGCCCCACCCGGAAATCACGTGGGCCCCACACGGAAATCACGTGGGCCCCACCCGGAAATCACGTGGGCCCCACTCGGAAATCACGTGGGCCCCACCCGGAAATCACGTGGGCCCCCAGGGGAAATCACGTGGGCCCCACCCGGAAATCACGTGGGCCCCACCCGGAAATCACGTGGGCCCCACGGGGAAATCACGTGGGCCCCACCCGGAAATCACGTGGGCCCCACCCGGAAATCACGTGGGCCCCACCCGGAAATCACGTGGGCCCCACCCGGAAATCACGTGGGCCCCACCCGGAAATCACGTGGGCCCCACCCGGAAATCACGTGGGCCCCACGGGGAAATCACGTGGGCCCCACCCGGAAATCACGTGGGCCCCACCCGGAAATCACGTGGGCCCCACCCGGAAATCACGTGGGCCCCACCCGGAAATCACGTGGGCCCCACCCGGAAATCACGTGGGCCCCACCCGGAAATCACGTGGGTCCCACCCGGAAATCACGTGGGGCCCACCCGGAAATCACGTGGGCCCCACGGGGAAATCACGTGGGCCCCACCCGGAAATCACGTGGGCCCCACCCGGAAATCACGTGGGCCCCACCCGGAAGTCACGTGGGCCCCACCCGGAAATCACGTGGGCCCCACCCGGAAATCACGAGGGCCCCACCCGGAAATCACGTGGGCCCCACCCGGAAATCACGTGGGCCCCACCCGGAAATCACGTGGGCCCCACCCGGAAATCACGTGGGCACCACGGGGAAATCACGTGGGCCCCACCCGGAAATCACGTGGGCCCCACCCGGAAATCACGTGGGCCCCACCCAGAAATCACGTGGGGCCCACCCGGAAATCACGTGGGCCCCACCCGGAAATCACGTGGGCCCCACCCGGAAATCACGTGGGCCCCACCCGGAAATCACGTGGGCCCCCAGGGGAAATCACGTGGGCCCCACCCGGATATCACGTGGGCCCCACCCGGAAATCACGTGGGCCCCACCCGGAAATCACGTGGGCCCCACCCGGAAATCACGTGGGCCCCACCCGGAAATCACGTGGGCCCCACCCGGAAATCACGTGGGCCCCCAGGGGAAATCACGTGGGCCCCCAGGGGAAATCACGTGGGCCCCACCCGGAAATCACGTGGGCCCCACCCGGAAATCACGTGGGCCCCACCCGGAAATCACGTGGGCCCCACGGGGAAATCACGTGGGCCCCACCCGGAAATCACGTGGGCCCCACCCGGAAATCACGTGGGCCCCACCCGGAAATCACGTGGGCCCCACCCGGAAATCACGTGGGCCCCACCCGGAAATCACGTGGGCCCCACCCGGAAATCACGTGGGCCCCACCCGGAAATCACGTGGGCCCCACCCGGAAATCACGTGGGCCCCACCCGGAAATCACGTGGGCCCCACCCGGAAATCACGTGGGCCCCACCCGGAAATCACGTGGGCCCCCAGGGGAAATCACGTGGGCCCCACCCGGAAATCACGTGGGCCCCACCCGGAAATCACGTGGGCCCACCCGGAAATCACGTGGGGCCCACCCGGGGAAATCACGTGGGCCCCACGGGGAAATCACGTGGGCCCCACCCGGAAATCACGTGGGCCCCACCCGGAAATCACGTGGGCCCCACCCGGAAATCACGTGGGCCCCACCCTGAAATCACGTGGGCCCCACCCGGAAATAACGTGGGCCCCACCCGGAAATCACGTGGGCCCCACCCGGAAATCACGTGGGCCCCACTCGGAAATCACGTGGGCCCCACCCGGAAATCACGTGGGCCCCCAAGGGAAATCACGTGGGCCCCACCCGGAAATCACGTGGGCCCCACCCAGAAATCACGTGGGACCCCAGGGGAAATCACGTGGGCCCCACCCGGAAATCACGTGGGCCCCACCCGGAAATCACGTGGGCCCCACCCGGAAATCACGTGGGCCCCACCCGGAAATCACGTGGGCCCCACCCGGAAATCACGTGGGCCCCACCCGGAAATCACGTGGGCCCCACCCGGAAATCACGTGGGCCCCACCCGGAAATCACGTGGGCCCCACCCGTAAATCACGTGGGCCCCACCCTGAAATCACGTGGGCCCCACCCGGAAATCACGTGGGCCCCACCCGGAAATCACGTGGGGCTCACCCGGAAATCACGTGGGCCCCACGGGGAAATCACGTGGGCCCCACCCGGAAATCACGTGGGCCCCACCCGGAAATCACGTGGGCCCCACCCGGAAATCACGTGGGCCCCACCCGGAAATCACGTGGGCCCCACCCGGAAATCACGTGGGCCCCACCCGGAAATCACGTGGGCCCCACCCGGAAATCACGTGGGCCCCACCCGGAAATCATGTGGGCCAAACGGGGAAATCACGTGGGCCCCACCCGGAAATCACGTGGGCCCCACACGGAAATCACGTGGGCCCCACCCGGAAATCACGTGGGCCCCACACGGAAATCACGTGGGCCCCACCCGGAAATCACGTGGGCCCCACTCGGAAATCACGTGGGCCCCACCCGGAAATCACGTGGGCCCCCAGGGGAAATCACGTGGGCCCCACCCGGAAATCACGTGGGCCCCACCCGGAAATCACGTGGGCCCCACGGGGAAATCACGTGGGCCCCACCCAGAAATCACGTGGGCCCCACCCGGAAATCACGTGGGCCCCACACGGAAATCACGTGGGCCCCACCCGGAAATCACGTGGGCCCCACACGGAAATCACGTGGGCCCCACCCGGAAATCACGTGGGCCCCACACGGAAATCACGTGGGCCCCACCCGGAAATCACGTGGGCCCCACCCGGAAATCACGTGGGCCCCACCCGGAAATCACGTGGGCCCCACCCGGAAATCACGTGGGCCCCATGGGGAAATCACGTGGGCCCCACCCGGAAATCACGTGGGCCCCACCCGGAAATCACGTGGGCCCCACCCGGAAGTAACGTGGGCCCCACCCGGAAATCACGTGGGCCCCACCCGGAAATCACGTGGGCCCCACCCGGAAATCACGTGGGCCCCACCCGGAAATCACGTGGGCCCCACCCGGAAATCACGTGGGCCCCACCCGGAAATCACGTGGGCCCCACCCGGAAATCACGTGGGCCCCACCCGGAAATCACGTGGGCCCCACCCGGAAATCACGTGGGCCCCACCCGGAAATCACGTGGGCCCCACCCGGAAATCACGTGGGCCCCACCCGGAAATCACGTGGGGCCCACCCGGAAATCACGTGGGCCCCACCCGGAAATCACGTGGGCCCCACGGGGAAATCACGTGGGCCCCACCCGGAAATCACGTGGGCACCACCCGGAAATCACGTGGGCCCCACACGGAAATCACGTGGGCCCCACGGGGAAATCACGTGGGCCCCACACGGAAATCACGTGGGCCCCACCCGGAAATCACGTGGGCCCCACCCGGAAATCACGTGGGCCCCACCCGGAAATCACGTGGGCCCCACGCGGAAATCACGTGGGCCCCACGGGGAAATCACGTGGGCCCCACCCGGAAATCACGTGGGCCCCACCCGGAAATCACGTGGGCCCCACCCGGAAGTCACGTGGGCCCCACCCGGAAATCACGTGGGCCCCACCCGGAAATCACGTGGGCCCCACCCGGAAATCACGTGGGCCCCACCCGGAAATCACGTGGGCCCCACCCGGAAATCACGTGGGCCCCACCCGGAAATCACGTGGGCCCCACCCGGAAATCACGTGGGCACCACGGGGAAATCACGTGGGCCCCACCCGGAAATCACGTGGGCCCCACCCGGAAATCGCGTGGGCCCCACCCGGAAATCACGTGGGGCCCACCCGGAAATCACGCGGGCCCCACCCGGAAATCACGTGGGCCCCACGGGGAAATCACGTGGGCCCCACCCGGAAATCACGTGGGCCCCACCCGGAAATCACGTAGGCCCCACACGGAAATCACGTGGGCCCCACGGGGAAATCACGTGGGTCCCACCCGGAAATCACGTGGGCCCCACCCGGAAATCACGTGGGCCCCACCCGGAAATCACGTGGGCCCCACCCGGAAATCACGTGGGCCCCACCCGGAAATCACGTGGGCCCCACCCGGAAATCACGTGGGCCCCACGTGGAAATCACGTGGGCCCCACCCGGAAATCACGTGGGCCCCACCCGGAAATCACGTGGGCCCCACCCGGAAATCACGTGGGCCCCACCCGGAAATCACGTGGGCCCCACCCGGAAATCACGTGGGCCCCACCCGGAAATCACGTGGGCCCCACCCGGAAATCACGTGGGCCCCACCCGGAAATCACGTGGGCCCCACCCGGAAATCACGTGGGCCCCACCCGGAAATCACGTGGGCCCCATCCGGAAATCACGTGGGCCCCACGGGGAAATCACGTGGGCCCCACCCGGAAATCACGTGGGGCCCACCCGGAAATCACGTGGGCCCCACGGGGAAATCACTTGGGCCCCACCCGGAAATCACGTGGGCCCAACCCGGAAATCACGTGGGCCCCACCCGGAAATCACGTGGGCCCCACCCGGAAATCACGTGGGCCCCACCCGGAAATCACGTGGGCCCCCAGGGGAAATCACGTGGGCCCCACCCGGATATCACGTGGGCCCCACCCGGAAATCACGTGGGCCCCACCCGGAAATCACGTGGGCCCCACCCGGAAATCACGTGGGCCCCACCCGGAAATCACGTGGGCCCCACCCGGAAATCACGTGGGCCCCCAGGGGAAATCACGTGGGCCCCACCCGGAAATCACGTGGGCCCCACCCGGAAATCACGTGGGCCCCACCCGGAAATCACGTGGGCCCCACCCGGAAATCACGTGGGCCCCACCCGGAAATCACGTGGGCCCCACCCGGAAATCACGTGGGCCCCACCCGGAAATCACGTGGGCCCCACCCGGAAATCACGTGGGCCCCACCCGGAAATCACGTGGGCCCCACCCGGAAATCACGTGGGCCCCACCCGGAAATCACGTGGGCCCCACCCGGAAATCACGTGGGCCCCACCCGGAAATCACGTGGGCCCCCAGGGGAAATCACGTGGGCCCCACAAGGAAATCACGTGGGCCCCACCCGGAAATCACGTGGGCCCCACCCGGAATTCACGTGGGCCCCACCCGGAAATCACGTGGGCCCCACGGGGAAATCACATGGGCCCCACCCGGAAATCACGTGGGCCCCACCCGGAAATCACGTGGGCCCCACCCGGAAATCACGTGGGCCCCACCCGGAAATCACGTGGGCCCCACCCGGAAATCACGTGGGCCCCACCCGGAAATCACGTGGGCCCCACCCGGAAATCACGTGGGCCCCACCCGGAAATCACGTGGGCCCCACGGGGAAATCACGTGGGCCCCACCCGGAAATCACGTGGGCCCCACCCGGAAATCACGTGGGCCCCACCCGGAAATCACGTGTGGCCCACCCGGAAATCACGTGGGCCCCACCCGGAAATCACGTGGGCCCCACCCGGAAATCACGTGGGCCCCACCCGGAAATCACGTGGGCCCCACCCGGAAATCACGTGGGCCCCACCCGGAAATCACGTGGGCCCCCAGGGGAAATCACGTGGGCCCCCAGGGGAAATCACGTGGGCCCCACCCGGAAATCACGTGGGCCCCACCCGGAAATCACGTGGGCCCCACCCGGAAATCACGTGGGCCCCACGGGGAAATCACGTGGGCCCCACCCGGAAATCACGTGGGCCCCACCCGGAAATCACGTGGGCCCCACCCGGAAATCACGTGGGCCCCACCCGGAAATCACGTGGGCCCCACCCGGAAATCACGTGGGCCCCACCCGGAAATCACGTGGGCCCCACCCGGAAATCACGTGGGCCCCACCCGGAAATCACGTGGGCCCCACCCGGAAATCACGTGGGCCCCACCCGGAAATCACGTGGGCCCCACCCGGAAATCACGTGGGCCCCACCCGGAAATCACGTGGGCCCCACCCGGAAATCACGTGGGCCCCACCCGGAAATCACGTGGGCCCCACCCGGAAATCACGTGGGCCCCCAGGGGAAATCACGTGGGCCCCACAAGGAAATCACGTGGGCCCCACCCGGAAATCACGTGGGCCCCACCCGGAAATCACGTGGGCCCCACCCGGAAATCACGTGGGCCCCACCCGGAAATCACGTGGGCCCCACCCGGAAATCACGTGGGCCCCACCCGGAAATCACGTGGGCCCCACCCGGAAATCACGTGGGCCCCACCCGGAAATCACGTGGGCCCCACCCGGAAATCACGTGGGCCCCACCCGGAAATCACGTGGGCCCCACCCGGAAATCACGTGGGCCCCACCCGGAAATCACGTGGGCCCCACCCGGAAATCACGTGGGCCCCCAGGGGAAATCACGTGGGCCCCACAAGGAAATCACGTGGGCCCCACCCGGAAATCACGTGGGCCCCACCCGGAAATCACGTGGGCCCCACCCTGAAATCACGTGGGCCCCACGGGGAAATCACGTGGGCCCCACCCGGAAATCACGTGGGGCCCACCCGGAAATCACGTGGGCCCCACCCGGAAATCACGTGGGCCCCACTCGGAAATCACGTGGGCCCCACCCGGAAATCACGTGGGCCCCCAAGGGAAATCACGTGGGCCCCACCCGGAAATCACGTGGGCCCCACCCGGAAATCACGTGGGACCCCAGGGGAAATCACGTGGGCCCCACCCGGAAATCACGTGGGCCCCACCCGGAAATCACGTGGGCCCCACCCGGAAATCACGTGGGCCCCACCCGGAAATCACGTGGGCCCCACCCGGAAATCACGTGGGCCCCACCCGGAAATCACGTGGGCCCCACCCGGAAATCACGTGGGCCCCACCCGGAAATCACGTGGGCCCCACCCGGAAATCACGTGGGCCCCACCGTGAAATCACGTGGGCCCCACCCGGAAATCACGTGGGCCCCACCCGGAAATCACGTGGGGCTCACCCGGAAATCACGTGGGCCCCACGGGGAAATCACGTGGGCCCCACCCGGAACTCACGTGGGCCCCACCCGGAAATCACGTGGGCCCCACCCGGAAATCACGTGGGCCCCACCCGGAAATCACGTGGGCCCCACCCGGAAATCACGTGGGCCCCACACGGAAATCACGTGGGCCCCACCCGGAAATCACGTGGGCCCCACTCGGAAATCACGTGGGCCCCACCCGGAAATCACGTGGGCCCCCAGGGGAAATCACGTGGGCCCCACCCGGAAATCACGTGGGCCCCACCCGGAAATCACGTGGGCCCCACCCGGAAATCACGTGGGCCCCACCCGGAAATCACGTTGGCCCCACCCGGAAATCACGTGGGCCCCACCCGGAAATCACGTGGGCCCCACCCGGAAATCACGTGGGCCCCACCCGGAAATCACGTGGGCCCCACCCGGAAATCACGTGGGCCCCACCCGGAAATCACGTGGGCCCCACCCGGAAATCACGTGGGCCCCACCCGGAAATCACGTGGGCCCCACCCGGAAATCACGTGGGCCCCCAGGGGAAATCACGTGGGCCCCACAAGGAAATCACGTGGGCCCCACCCGGAAATCACGTGGGCCCCACCCGGAAATCACGTGGGCCACACCCGGAAATCACGTGGGCCCCACGGGGAAATCACGTGGGCCCCACCCGGAAATCACGTGGGCCCCACCCGGAAATCACGTGGGCCCCACCCGGAAATCACGTGGGCCCCACCCGGAAATCACGTGGGCCCCACCCGGAAATCACGTGGGCCCCACGGGGAAATCACGTGGGCCCCACCCGGAAATCACGTGGGCCCCACCCGGAAATCACGTGGGCCCCACCCGGAAATCACGTGGGCCCCACGGGGAAATCACGTGGGCCCCACCCGGAAATCACGTGGGCCCCACACGGAAATCACGTGGGCCCCACCCGGAAATCACGTGGGCCCCACACGGAAATCACGTGGGCCCCACCCGGAAATCACGTGGGCCCCACGGGGAAATCACGTGGGCCCCACCCGGAAATCACGTGGGCCCCACCCGGAAATCACGTGGGCCCCACGGGGAAATCACGTGGGCCCCACCCGGAAATCACGTGGGCCCCACCCGGAAATCACGTGGGCCCCACACGGAAATCACGTGGGCCCCACCCGGAAATCACGTGGGCCCCACACGGAAATCACGTGGGCCCCACCCGGAAATCACGTGGGCCCCACACGGAAATCACGTGGGCCCCACCCGGAAATCACGTGGGCCCCACCCGGAAATCACGTGGGCCCCACCCGGAAATCACGTGGGCCCCACCCGGAAATCACGTGGGCCCCACGGGGAAATCACGTGGGCCCCACCCGGAAATCACGGGGGCCCCACCCGGAAATCACGTGGGCCCCACCCGGAAGTCACGTGGGCCCCACCCGGAAATCACGTGGGCCCCACCCGGAAATCACGTGGGCCCCACCCGGAAATCACGTGGGCCCCACCCGGAAATCACGTGGGCCCCACCCGGAAATCACGTGGGCCCCACCCGGAAATCACGTGGGACCCACCCGGAAATCACGTGGGCACCACGGGGAAATCACGTGGGCCCCACCCGGAAATCACGTGGGCCCCACCCGGAAATCACGTGGGCCCCACACGGAAATCACGTGGGGCCCACCCGGAAATCACGTGGGCCCCACCCGGAAATCACGTGGGCCCCACGGGGAAATCACGTGGGCCCCACCCGGAAATCACGTGGGCCCCACCCGGAAATCACGTAGGCCCCACACGGAAATCACGTGGGCCCCACGGGGAAATCACGTGGGTCCCACCCGGAAATCACGTGGGCCCCACCCGGAAATCACGTGGGCCCCACCCGGAAATCACGTGGGCCCCACCCGGAAATCACGTGGGCCCCACCCGGAAATCACGTGGGCCCCACCCGGAAATCACGTGGGCCCCACCCGGAAATCACGTGGGCCCCACCCGGAAATCACGTGGGCCCCACCCGGAAATCACGTGGGCCCCACCCGGAAATCACGTGGGCCCCACCCGGAAATCACGTGGGCCCCCAGGGGAAATCACGTGGGCCCCCAGGGGAAATCACGTGGGCCCCACCCGGAAATCACGTGGGCCCCACCCGGAAATCACGTGGGCCCCACCCGGAAATCACGTGGGCCCCACGGGGAAATCACGTGGGCCCCACCCGGAAATCACGTGGGCCCCACCCGGAAATCACGTGGGCCCCACCCGGAAATCACGTGGGCCCCACCCGGAAATCACGTGGGCCCCACGGGGAAATCACGTGGGCCCCACCCGGAAATCACGTGGGCCCCACCCGGAAATCACGTGGGCCCCACCCGGAAATCATGTGGGCCAAACGGGGAAATCACGTGGGCCCCACCCGGAAATCACGTGGGCCCCACACGGAAATCACGTGGGCCCCACCCGGAAATCACGTGGGCCCCACACGGAAATCACGTGGGCCCCACCCGGAAATCACGTGGGCCCCACTCGGAAATCACGTGGGCCCCACCCGGAAATCACGTGGGCCCCCAGGGGAAATCACGTGGGCCCCACCCGGAAATCACGTGGGCCCCACCCGGAAATCACGTGGGCCCCACGGGGAAATCACGTGGGCCCCACCCAGAAATCACGTGGGCCCCACCCGGAAATCACGTGGGCCCCACACGGAAATCACGTGGGCCCCACCCGGAAATCACGTGGGCCCCACACGGAAATCACGTGGGCCCCACCCGGAAATCACGTGGGCCCCACACGGAAATCACGTGGGCCCCACCCGGAAATCACGTGGGCCCCACCCGGAAATCACGTGGGCCCCACCCGGAAATCACGTGGGCCCCACCCGGAAATCACGTGGGCCCCATGGGGAAATCACGTGGGCCCCACCCGGAAATCACGTGGGCCCCACCCGGAAATCACGTGGGCCCCACCCGGAAGTAACGTGGGCCCCACCCGGAAATCACGTGGGCCCCACCCGGAAATCACGTGGGCCCCACCCGGAAATCACGTGGGCCCCACCCGGAAATCACGTGGGCCCCACCCGGAAATCACGTGGGCCCCACCCGGAAATCACGTGGGCCCCACCCGGAAATCACGTGGGCACCACGGGGAAATCACGTGGGCCCCACCCGGAAATCACGTGGGCCCCACCCGGAAATCACGTGGGCCCCACCCGGAAATCACGTGGGGCCCACCCGGAAATCACGTGGGCCCCACCCGGAAATCACGTGGGCCCCACGGGGAAATCACGTGGGCCCCACCCAGAAATCACGTGGGCCCCACCCGGAAATCACGTGGGCCCCACACGGAAATCACGTGGGCCCCACCCGGAAATCACGTGGGCCCCACACGGAAATCACGTGGGCCCCACCCGGAAATCACGTGGGCCCCACCCGGAAATCACGTGGGCCCCACCCGGAAATCACGTGGGCCCCCAGGGGAAATCACGTGGGCCCCCAGGGGAAATCACGTGGGCCCCCAGGGGAAATCACGTGGGCCCCACCCGGAAATCACGTGGGCCCCACCCGGAAATCACGTGGGCCCCACCCGGAAATCACGTGGGCCCCACCCGGAAATCACGTGGGCCCCACCCGGAAATCACGTGGGCCCCACCCGGAAATCACGTGGGCCCCACCCGGAAATCACGTGGGCCCCACGGGGAAATCACGTGGGCCCCACCCGGAAATCACGTGGGCCCCACCCGGAAATCACGTGGGCCCCACCCGGAAATCATGTGGGCCAAACGGGGAAATCACGTGGGCCCCACCCGGAAATCACGTGGGCCCCACACGGAAATCACGTGGGCCCCACCCGGAAATCACGTGGGCCCCACACGGAAATCACGTGGGCCCCACCCGGAAATCACGTGGGCCCCACTCGGAAATCACGTGGGCCCCACCCGGAAATCACGTGGGCCCCCAGGGGAAATCACGTGGGCCCCACCCGGAAATCACGTGGGCCCCACCCGGAAATCACGTGGGCCCCACGGGGAAATCACGTGGGCCCCACCCAGAAATCACGTGGGCCCCACCCGGAAATCACGTGGGCCCCACACGGAAATCACGTGGGCCCCACCCGGAAATCACGTGGGCCCCACACGGAAATCACGTGGGCCCCACCCGGAAATCACGTGGGCCCCACACGGAAATCACGTGGGCCCCACCCGGAAATCACGTGGGCCCCACCCGGAAATCACGTGGGCCCCACCCGGAAATCACGTGGGCCCCACCCGGAAATCACGTGGGCCCCATGGGGAAATCACGTGGGCCCCACCCGGAAATCACGTGGGCCCCACCCGGAAATCACGTGGGCCCCACCCGGAAGTCACGTGGGCCCCACCCGGAAATCACGTGGGCCCCACCCGGAAATCACGTGGGCCCCACCCGGAAATCACGTGGGCCCCACCCGGAAATCACGTGGGCCCCACCCGGAAATCACGTGGGCCCCACCCGGAAATCACGTGGGCACCACGGGGAAATCACGTGGGCCCCACCCGGAAATCACGTGGGCCCCACCCGGAAATCACGTGGGCCCCACCCGGAAATCACGTGGGGCCCACCCGGAAATCACGTGGGCCCCACCCGGAAATCACGTGGGCCCCACGGGGAAATCACGTGGGCCCCACCCGGAAATCACGTGGGCCCCACCCGGAAATCACGTAGGCCCCACACGGAAATCACGTGGGCCCCACGGGGAAATCACGTGGGTCCCACCCGGAAATCACGTGGGCCCCACCCGGAAATCACGTGGGCCCCACCCGGAAATCACGTGGGCCCCACCCGGAAATCACGTGGGCCCCACCCGGAAATCACGTGGGCCCCACCCGGAAATCACGTGGGCCCCACCTGGAAATCACGTGGGCCCCACCCGGAAATCACGTGGGCCCCACCCGGAAATCACGTGGGCCCCCAGGGGAAATCACGTGGGCCCCCAGGGGAAATCACGTGGGCCCCACCCGGAAATCACGTGGGCCCCACCCGGAAATCACGTGGGCCCCACCCGGAAATCACGTGGGCCCCACCCGGAAATCACGTGGGCCCCACCCGGAAATCACGTGGGCCCCAGCCGGAAATCACGTGGGCCCCACCCGGAAATCACGTGGGCCCCACGGGGAAATCACGTGGGCCCCACGGGGAAATCACGTGGGCCCCACGGGGAAATCACGTGGGCCCCACCCGGAAATCACGTGGGCCCCACGGGGAAATCACGTGGGCCCCACCCGGAAATCACGGGGGCCCCACCCGGAAATCACGTGGGCCCCACCCGGAAGTCACGTGGGCCCCACCCGGAAATCACGTGGGCCCCA
Organism: Ovis canadensis; assembly: GCF_042477335.2. NCBI lineage: Eukaryota > Metazoa > Chordata > Mammalia > Artiodactyla > Bovidae > Ovis > Ovis canadensis. Next base: position 13,083,974 of record NC_091264.1, on the reverse strand, counting down.
CCCGGAAATCACGTGGGCCCCACCCGGAAATCACGTGGGCCCCACCCGGAAATCACGTGGGCCCCACCCGGAAATCACGTGGGCCCCACCCGGAAATCACGTGGGACCCACCCGGAAATCACGTGGGCACCACGGGGAAATCACGTGGGCCCCACCCGGAAATCACGTGGGCCCCACCCGGAAATCACGTGGGCCCCACCCGGAAATCACGTGGGGCCCACCCGGAAATCACGTGGGCCCCACCCGGAAATCACGTGGGCCCCACGGGGAAATCACGTGGGCCCCACCCGGAAATCACGTGGGCCCCACCCGGAAATCACGTAGGCCCCACACGGAAATCACGTGGGCCCCACGGGGAAATCACGTGGGTCCCACCCGGAAATCACGTGGGCCCCACCCGGAAATCACGTGGGCCCCACCCGGAAATCACGTGGGCCCCACCCGGAAATCACGTGGGCCCCACCCGGAAATCACGTGGGCCCCACCCGGAAATCACGTGGGCCCCACCCGGAAATCACGTGGGCCCCACCCGGAAATCACGTGGGCCCCACCCGGAAATCACGTGGGCCCCACCCGGAAATCACGTGGGCCCCACCCGGAAATCACGTGGGCCCCACCCGGAAATCACGTGGGCCCCCAGGGGAAATCACGTGGGCCCCCAGGGGAAATCACGTGGGCCCCACCCGGAAATCACGTGGGCCCCACCCGGAAATCACGTGGGCCCCACCCGGAAATCACGTGGGCCCCACGGGGAAATCACGTGGGCCCCACCCGGAAATCACGTGGGCCCCACCCGGAAATCACGTGGGCCCCACCCGGAAATCACGTGGGCCCCACCCGGAAATCACGTGGGCCCCACGGGGAAATCACGTGGGCCCCACCCGGAAATCACGTGGGCCCCACCCGGAAATCACGTGGGCCCCACCCGGAAATCATGTGGGCCAAACGGGGAAATCACGTGGGCCCCACCCGGAAATCACGTGGGCCCCACACGGAAATCACGTGGGCCCCACCCGGAAATCACGTGGGCCCCACACGGAAATCACGTGGGCCCCACCCGGAAATCACGTGGGCCCCACTCGGAAATCACGTGGGCCCCACCCGGAAATCACGTGGGCCCCCAGGGGAAATCACGTGGGCCCCACCCGGAAATCACGTGGGCCCCACCCGGAAATCACGTGGGCCCCACGGGGAAATCACGTGGGCCCCACCCAGAAATCACGTGGGCCCCACCCGGAAATCACGTGGGCCCCACACGGAAATCACGTGGGCCCCACCCGGAAATCACGTGGGCCCCACACGGAAATCACGTGGGCCCCACCCGGAAATCACGTGGGCCCCACACGGAAATCACGTGGGCCCCACCCGGAAATCACGTGGGCCCCACCCGGAAATCACGTGGGCCCCACCCGGAAATCACGTGGGCCCCACCCGGAAATCACGTGGGCCCCATGGGGAAATCACGTGGGCCCCACCCGGAAATCACGTGGGCCCCACCCGGAAATCACGTGGGCCCCACCCGGAAGTAACGTGGGCCCCACCCGGAAATCACGTGGGCCCCACCCGGAAATCACGTGGGCCCCACCCGGAAATCACGTGGGCCCCACCCGGAAATCACGTGGGCCCCACCCGGAAATCACGTGGGCCCCACCCGGAAATCACGTGGGCCCCACCCGGAAATCACGTGGGCACCACGGGGAAATCACGTGGGCCCCACCCGGAAATCACGTGGGCCCCACCCGGAAATCACGTGGGCCCCACCCGGAAATCACGTGGGGCCCACCCGGAAATCACGTGGGCCCCACCCGGAAATCACGTGGGCCCCACGGGGAAATCACGTGGGCCCCACCCGGAAATCACGTGGGCCCCACCCGGAAATCACGTAGGCCCCACACGGAAATCACGTGGGCCCCACGGGGAAATCACGTGGGTCCCACCCGGAAATCACGTGGGCCCCACCCGGAAATCACGTGGGCCCCACCCGGAAATCACGTGGGCCCCACCCGGAAATCACGTGGGCCCCACCCGGAAATCACGTGGGCCCCACCCGGAAATCACGTGGGCCCCACCCGGAAATCACGTGGGCCCCACCCGGAAATCACGTGGGCCCCACCCGGAAATCACGTGGGCCCCCAGGGGAAATCACGTGGGCCCCCAGGGGAAATCACGTGGGCCCCACCCGGAAATCACGTGGGCCCCACCCGGAAATCACGTGGGCCCCACCCGGAAATCACGTGGGCCCCACCCGGAAATCACGTGGGCCCCACCCGGAAATCACGTGGGCCCCAGCCGGAAATCACGTGGGCCCCACCCGGAAATCACGTGGGCCCCACGGGGAAATCACGTGGGCCCCACGGGGAAATCACGTGGGCCCCACCCGGAAATCACGTGGGCCCCACCCGGAAATCACGTGAGCCCCACCCGGAAATCACATGGGCCCCACCCGGAAATCACGTGGGCCCCACCCGGAAATCACGTGGGCCCCACCCGGAAATCACGTGGGCCCCCAGGGGAAATCACGTGGGCCCCACCCGGAAATCACGTGGGCCCCACCCGGAAATCACGTGGGCCCCACCCGGAAATCACGTGGGCCCCACGGGGAAATCACGTGGGCCCCACCCGGAAATCACGTGGGCCCCACCCGGAAATCACGTGGGCCCCACCCGGAAATCACGTGGGCCCCACCCGGAAATCACGTGGGCCCCACCCGGAAATCACGTGGGCCCCACCCGGAAATCACGTGGGCCCCACCCGGAAATCACGTGGGCCCCACCCGGAAATCACGTGGGCCCCACCCGGAAATCACGTGGGCCCCACGGGGAAATCACGTGGGCCCCACCCGGAAATCACGTGGGCCCCACCCGGAAATCACGTGGGCCCCACCCGGAAATCACGTGGGCCCCACCCGGAAATCACGTGGGCCCCACCCGGAAATCACGTGGGCCCCCAGGGGAAATCACGTGGGCCCCACCCGGAAATCACGTGGGCCCCACCCGGAAATCACGTGGGCCCCACCCGGAAATCACGTGGGCCCCACCCGGAAATCACGTGGGCCCCACCCGGAAATCACGTGGGCCCCCAGGGGAAATCACGTGGGCCCCCAGGGGAAATCACGTGGGCCCCACCCGGAAATCACGTGGGCCCCACCCGGAAATCACGTGGGCCCCACCCGGAAATCACGTGGGCCCCACGGGGAAATCACGTGGGCCCCACCCGGAAATCACGTGGGCCCCACCCGGAAATCACGTGGGCCCCACCCGGAAATCACGTGGGCCCCACCCGGAAATCACGTGGGCCCCACCCGGAAATCACGTGGGCCCCACCCGGAAATCACGTGGGCCCCACCCGGAAATCACGTGGGCCCCACCCGGAAATCACGTGGGCCCCACCCGGAAATCACGTGGGCCCCACCCGGAAATCACGTGGGCCCCACCCGGAAATCACGTGGGCCCCACCCGGAAATCACGTGGGCCCCACCCGGAAATCACGTGGGCCCCACCCGGAAATCACGTGGGCCCCACCCGGAAATCACGTGGGCCCCACCCGGAAATCACGTGGGCCCCACCCAGAAATCACGTGGGCCCCCAGGGGAAATCACGTGGGCCCCACAAGGAAATCACGTGGGCCCCACCCGGAAATCACGTGGGCCCCACCCGGAAATCACGTGGGCCCCACCCGGAAATCACGTGGGCCCCACGGGGAAATCACGTGGGCCCCACCCGGAAATCACGTGGGCCCCACCCGGAAATCACGTGGGCCCCACCCGGAAATCACGTGGGCCCCACCCGGAAATCACGTGGGCCCCACCCGGAAATCACGTGGGCCCCACCCGGAAATCACGTGGGCCCCACGGGGAAATCACGTGGGCCCCACCCGGAAATCACGTGGGCCCCACCCGGAAATCACGTGGGCCCCACCCGGAAATCATGTGGGCCCCACGGGGAAATCACGTGGGCCCCACCCGGAAATCACGTGGGCCCCACACGGAAATCACGTGGGCCCCACCCGGAAATCACGTAGGCCCCACACGGAAATCACGTGGGCCCCACCCGGAAATCACGTGGGCCCCACGGGGAAATCACGTGGGCCCCACCCGGAAATCACGTGGGCCCCACACGGAAATCACGTGGGCCCCACCCGGAAATCACGTGGGCCCCACTCGGAAATCACGTGGGCCCCACCCGGAAATCACGTGGGCCCCCAGGGGAAATCACGTGGGCCCCACCCGGAAATCACGTGGGCCCCACCCGGAAATCACGTGGGCCCCACGGGGAAATCACGTGGGCCCCACCCGGAAATCACGTGGGCCCCACCCGGAAATCACGTGGGCCCCACCCGGAAATCACGTGGGCCCCACCCGGAAATCACGTGGGCCCCACCCGGAAATCACGTGGGCCACACCCGGAAATCACGTGGGCCCCACCCGGAAATCACGTGGGCCCCACCCGGAAATCACGTGGGCCCCACCCGGAAATCACGTGGGCCCCACCCGGAAATCACGTGGGCCCCACCCGGAAATCACGTGGGCCCCACCCGGAAATCACGTGGGCCCCACGGGGAAATCACGTGGGCCCCACCCGGAAATCACGTGGGCCCCACCCGGAAATCACGTGGGCCCCACCCGGAAATCACGTGGGCCCCACGGGGAAATCACGTGGGCCCCACCCGGAAATCACGTGGGCCCCACACGGAAATCACGTGGGCCCCACCCGGAAATCACGTAGGCCCCACACGGAAATCACGTGGGCCCCACCCGGAAATCACGTGGGCCCCACGGGGAAATCACGTGGGCCCCACCCGGAAATCACGTGGGCCCCACCCGGAAATCACGTGGGCCCCACGGGGAAATCACGTGGGCCCCACCCGGAAATCACGTGGGCCCCACCCGGAAATCACGTGGGCCCCACACGGAAATCACGTGGGCCCCACCCGGAAATCACGTGGGCCCCACACGGAAATCACGTGGGCCCCACCCGGAAATCACGTGGGCCCCACACGGAAATCACGTGGGCCCCACCCGGAAATCACGTGGGCCCCACCCGGAAATCACGTGGGCCCCACCCGGAAATCACGTGGGCCCCACCCGGAAATCACGTGGGCCCCACGGGGAAATCACGTGGGCCCCACCCGGAAATCACGGGGGCCCCACCCGGAAATCACGTGGGCCCCACCCGGAAGTCACGTGGGCCCCACCCGGAAATCACGTGGGCCCCACCCGGAAATCACGTGGGCCCCACCCGGAAATCACGTGGGCCCCACCCGGAAATCACGTGGGCCCCACCCGGAAATCACGTGGGCCCCACCCGGAAATCACGTGGGACCCACCCGGAAATCACGTGGGCACCACGGGGAAATCACGTGGGCCCCACCCGGAAATCACGTGGGCCCCACCCGGAAATCACGTGGGCCCCACCCGGAAATCACGTGGGGCCCACCCGGAAATCACGTGGGCCCCACCCGGAAATCACGTGGGCCCCACGGGGAAATCACGTGGGCCCCACCCGGAAATCACGTGGGCCCCACCCGGAAATCACGTAGGCCCCACACGGAAATCACGTGGGCCCCACGGGGAAATCACGTGGGTCCCACCCGGAAATCACGTGGGCCCCACCCGGAAATCACGTGGGCCCCACCCGGAAATCACGTGGGCCCCACCCGGAAATCACGTGGGCCCCACCCGGAAATCACGTGGGCCCCACCCGGAAATCACGTGGGCCCCACCCGGAAAGCACGTGGGCCCCACCCGGAAATCACGTGGGCCCCACCCGGAAATCACGTGGGCCCCCAGGGGAAATCACGTGGGCCCCCAGGGGAAATCACGTGGGCCCCACCCGGGAAATCACGTGGGCCCCACCCGGAAATCACGTGGGCCCCACCCGGAAATCACGTGGGCCCCACCCGGAAATCACGTGGGCCCCACCCGGAAATCACGTGGGCCCCACCCGGAAATCACGTGGGCCCCACCCGGAAATCACGTGGGCCCCACCCGGAAATCACGTGGGCCCCACGGGGAAATCACGTGGGCCCCACCCGGAAATCACGTGGGCCCCACCCGGAAATCACGTGAGCCCCACCCGGAAATCACGTGGGCCCCACCCGGAAATCACGTGGGCCCCACCCGGAAATCACGTGGGCCCCACCCGGAAATCACGTGGGCCCCCAGGGGAAATCACGTGGGCCCCACCCGGAAATCACGTGGGCCCCACCCGGAAATCACGTGGGCCCCACCCGGAAATCACGTGGGCCCCACGGGGAAATCACGTGGGCCCCACCCGGAAATCACGTGGGCCCCACCCGGAAATCACGTGGGCCCCACCCGGAAATCACGTGGGCCCCACCCGGAAATCACGTGGGCCCCACCCGGAAATCACGTGGGCCCCACCCGGAAATCACGTGGGCCCCACCCGGAAATCACGTGGGCCCCACCCGGAAATCACGTGGGCCCCACCCGGAAATCACGTGGGCCCCCAGGGGAAATCACGTGGGCCCCACCCGGAAATCACGTGGGCCCCACCCGGAAATCACGTGGGCCCCACCCGGAAATCACGTGGGCCCCACGGGGAAATCACGTGGGCCCCACCCGGAAATCACGTGGGCCCCACCCGGAAATCACGTGGGCCCCACCCGGAAATCACGTGGGCCCCACCCGGAAATCACGTGGGCCCCACCCGGAAATCACGTGGGCCCCCAGGGGAAATCACGTGGGCCCCACCCGGAAATCACGTGGGCCCCACCCGGAAATCACGTGGGCCCCACCCGGAAATCACGTGGGCCCCACCCGGAAATCACGTGGGCCCCACCCGGAAATCACGTGGGCCCCACCCGGAAATCACGTGGGCCCCCAGGGGAAATCACGTGGGCCCCCAGGGGAAATCACGTGGGCCCCACCCGGAAATCACGTGGGCCCCACCCGGAAATCACGTGGGCCCCACCCGGAAATCACGTGGGCCCCACCCGGAAATCACGTGGGCCCCACCCGGAAATCACGTGGGCCCCACCCGGAAATCACGTGGGCCCCACCCGGAAATCACGTGGGCCCCACCCGGAAATCACGTGGGCCCCACCCGGAAATCACGTGGGCCCCACCCGGAAATCACGTGGGCCCCACCCGGAAATCACGTGGGCCCCACCCGGAAATCACGTGGGCCCCACCCGGAAATCACGTGGGCCCCACCCGGAAATCACGTGGGCCCCACCCGGAAATCACGTGGGCCCCACCCGGAAATCACGTGGGCCCCACCCAGAAATCACGTGGGCCCCCAGGGGAAATCACGTGGGCCCCACAAGGAAATCACGTGGGCCCCACCCGGAAATCACGTGGGCCCCACCCGGAAATCACGTGTGCCCCACCCGGAAATCACGTGGGCCCCACGGGGAAATCACGTGGGCCCCACCCGGAAATCACGTGGGCCCCACCCGGAAATCACGTGGGCCCCACCCGGAAATCACGTGGGCCCCACCCGGAAATCACGTGGGCCCCACCCGGAAATCACGTGGGCCCCACCCGGAAATCACGTGGGCCCACGGGGAAATCACGTGGGCCCCACCCGGAAATCACGTGGGCCCCACCCGGAAATCACGTGGGCCCCACCCGGAAATCATGTGGGCCCCACGGGGAAATCACGTGGGCCCCACCCGGAAATCACGTGGGCCCCACACGGAAATCACGTGGGCCCCACCCGGAAATCACGTAGGCCCCACACGGAAATCACGTGGGCCCCACCCGGAAATCACGTGGGCCCCACGGGGAAATCACGTGGGCCCCACCCGGAAATCACGTGGGCCCCACACGGAAATCACGTGGGCCCCACCCGGAAATCACGTGGGCCCCACTCGGAAATCACGTGGGCCCCACCCGGAAATCACGTGGGCCCCCAGGGGAAATCACGTGGGCCCCACCCGGAAATCACGTGGGCCCCACCCGGAAATCACGTGGGCCCCACGGGGAAATCACGTGGGCCCCACCCGGAAATCACGTGGGCCCCACCCGGAAATCACGTGGGCCCCACCCGGAAATCACGTGGGCCCCACCCGGAAATCACGTGGGCCCCACCCGGAAATCACGTGGGCCCCACGGGGAAATCACGTGGGCCCCACCCGGAAATCACGTGGGCCCCACCCGGAAATCACGTGGGCCCCACCCGGAAATCACGTGGGCCCCACTCGGAAATCACGTGGGCCCCACCCGGAAATCACGTGGGCCCCACCCGGAAATCACGTGGGCCCCACCCGGAAATCACGTGGGCCCCACGGGGAAATCACGTGGGCCCCACCCGGAAATCACGTGGGCCCCACCCGGAAATCACGTGGGCCCCCAGGGGAAATCACGTGGGCCCCCAGGGGAAATCACGTGGGCCCCACCCGGAAATCACGTGGGCCCCACCCGGAAATCACGTGGGCCCCACCCGGAAATCACGTGGGCCCCACGGGGAAATCACGTGGGCCCCACCCGGAAATCACGTGGGCCCCACCCGGAAATCACGTGGGCCCACCCGGAAATCACGTGGGGCCCACCCGGGGAAATCACGTGGGCCCCACGGGGAAATCACGTGGGCCCCACCCGGAAATCACGTGGGCCCCACCCGGAAATCACGTGGGCCCCACCCGGAAATCACGTGGGCCCCACCCTGAAATCACGTGGGCCCCACCCGGAAATCACGTGGGCCCCACCCGGAAATCACGTGGGCCCCACCCGGAAATCACGTGGGCCCCACTCGGAAATCACGTGGGCCCCACCCGGAAATCACGTGGGCCCCCAAGGGAAATCACGTGGGCCCCACCCGGAAATCACGTGGGCCCCACCCGGAAATCACGTGGGACCCCAGGGGAAATCACGTGGGCCCCACCCGGAAATCACGTGGGCCCCACCCGGAAATCACGTGGGCCCCACCCGGAAATCACGTGGGCCCCACCCGGAAATCACGTGGGCCCCACCCGGAAATCACGTGGGCCCCACCCGGAAATCACGTGGGGCCCACCCGGAAATCACGTGGGCCCCACCCGGAAATCACGTGGGCCCCACCCTGAAATCACGTGGGCCCCACCCGGAAATCACGTGGGCCCCACCCGGAAATCACGTGGGGCTCACCCGGAAATCACGTGGGCCCCACGGGGAAATCACGTGGGCCCCACCCGGAAATCACGTGGGCCCCACCCGGAAATCACGTGGGCCCCACCCGGAAATCACGTGGGCCCCACCCGGAAATCACGTGGGCCCCACCCGGAAATCACGTGGGCCCCACACGGAAATCACGTGGGCCCCACCCGGAAATCACGTGGGCCCCACTCGGAAATCACGTGGGCCCCACCCGGAAATCACGTGGGCCCCCAGGGGAAATCACGTGGGCCCCACCCGGAAATCACGTGGGCCCCACCCGGAAATCACGTGGGCCCCACCCGGAAATCACGTGGGCCCCACCCGGAAATCACGTGGGCCCCACCCGGAAATCACGTCGGCCCCACCCGGAAATCACGTGGGCCCCACCCGGAAATCACGTGGGCCCCACCCGGAAATCACGTGGGCCCCACCCGGAAATCACGTGGGCCCCACCCGGAAATCACGTGGGCCCCACCCGGAAATCACGTGGGGCCCACCCGGAAATCACGTGGGCCCCACCCGGAAATCACGTGGGCCCCACGGGGAAATCACGTGGGCCCCACCCGGAAATCACGTGGGCACCACCCGGAAATCACGTGGGCCCCACACGGAAATCACGTGGGCCCCACCCGGAAATCACGTGGGCCCCACACGGAAATCACGTGGGCCCCACCCGGAAATCACGTGGGCCCCACCCGGAAATCACGTGGGCCCCACCCGGAAATCACGTGGGCCCCACGCGGAAATCACGTGGGCCCCACGGGGAAATCACGTGGGCCCCACCCGGAAATCACGTGGGCCCCACCCGGAAATCACGTGGGCCCCACCCGGAAGTCACGTGGGCCCCACCCGGAAATCACGTGGGCCCCACCCGGAAATCACGTGGGCCCCACCCGGAAATCACGTGGGCCCCACCCGGAAATCACGTGGGGCCCACCCGGAAATCACGTGGGCCCCACCCGGAAATCACGTGGGCCCCACGGGGAAATCACGTGGGCCCCACCCGGAAATCACGTGGGCCCCACCCGGAAATCACGTAGGCCCCACACGGAAATCACGTGGGCCCCACGGGGAAATCACGTGGGTCCCACCCGGAAATCACGTGGGCCCCACCCGGAAATCACGTGGGCCCCACCCGGAAATCACGTGGGCCCCACCCGGAAATCACGTGGGCCCCACCCGGAAATCACGTGGGCCCCACCCGGAAATCACGTGGGCCCCACGGGGAAATCACGTGGGCCCCACCTGGAAATCACGTGGGCCCCACCCGGAAATCACGTGGGCCCCACCCGGAAATCACGTGGGCCCCACCCGGAAATCACGTGGGCCCCACCCGGAAATCACGTGGGCCCCACCCGGAAATCACGTGGGCCCCACCCGGAAATCACGTGGGCCCCACCCGGAAATCACGTGGGCCCCACCCGGAAATCACGTGGGCCCCATCCGGAAATCACGTGGGCCCCACGGGGAAATCACGTGGGCCCCACCCGGAAATCACGTGGGGCCCACCCGGAAATCACGTGGGCCCCACGGGGAAATCACTTGGGCCCCACCCGGAAATCACGTGGGCCCAACCCGGAAATCACGTGGGCCCCACCCGGAAATCACGTGGGCCCCACCCGGAAATCACGTGGGCCCCACCCGGAAATCACGTGGGCCCCCAGGGGAAATCACGTGGGCCCCACCCGGATATCACGTGGGCCCCACCCGGAAATCACGTGGGCCCCACCCGGAAATCACGTGGGCCCCACCCGGAAATCACGTGGGCCCCACCCGGAAATCACGTGGGCCCCACCCGGAAATCACGTGGGCCCCCAGGGGAAATCACGTGGGCCCCACCCGGAAATCACGTGGGCCCCACCCGGAAATCACGTGGGCCCCACCCGGAAATCACGTGGGCCCCACCCGGAAATCACGTGGGCCCCACCCGGAAATCACGTGGGCCCCACCCGGAAATCACGTGGGCCCCACCCGGAAATCACGTGGGCCCCACCCGGAAATCACGTGGGCCCCACCCGGAAATCACGTGGGCCCCACCCGGAAATCACGTGGGCCCCACCCGGAAATCACGTGGGCCCCACCCGGAAATCACGTGGGCCCCACCCGGAAATCACGTGGGCCCCACCCGGAAATCACGTGGGCCCCCAGGGGAAATCACGTGGGCCCCACAAGGAAATCACGTGGGCCCCACCCGGAAATCACGTGGGCCCCACCCGGAATTCACGTGGGCCCCACCCGGAAATCACGTGGGCCCCACGGGGAAATCACATGGGCCCCACCCGGAAATCACGTGGGCCCCACCCGGAAATCACGTGGGCCCCACCCGGAAATCACGTGGGCCCCACCCGGAAATCACGTGGGCCCCACCCGGAAATCACGTGGGCCCCACCCGGAAATCACGTGGGCCCCACCCGGAAATCACGTGGGCCCCACCCGGAAATCACGTGGGCCCCACGGGGAAATCACGTGGGCCCCACCCGGAAATCACGTGGGCCCCACCCGGAAATCACATGGGCCCCCAGGGGAAATCACGTGGGCCCCACCCGGAAATCACGTGGGCCCCACCCGGAAATCACGTGGGCCCCACCCGGAAATCACGTGGGCCCCACGGGGAAATCACGTGGGCCCCACGGGGAAATCACGTGGGCCCCACCCGGAAATCACGTGGGCCCCACCCGGAAATCACGTGGGCCCCACCCGGAAATCACGTGGGCCCCACCCGGAAATCACGTGGGCCCCACCCGGAAATCACGTGTGGCCCACCCGGAAATCACGTGGGCCCCACGGGGAAATCACGTGGGCCCCACCCGGAAATCACGTGGGCCCCACCCGGAAATCACGTGGGCCCCACCCGGAAATCACGTGGGCCCCACCCGGAAATCACGTGGGCCCCACCCGGAAATCACGTGGGCCCCACCCGGAAATCACGTGGGCCCCCAGGGGAAATCACGTGGGCCCCACCCGGAAATCACGTGGGCCCCACCCGGAAATCACGTGGGCCCCACCCGGAAATCACGTGGGCCCCACCCGGAAATCACGTGGGCCCCACGGGGAAATCACGTGGGCCCCACGGGGAAATCACGTGGGCCCCACCCGGAAATCACGTGGGCCCCACCCGGAAATCACGTGGGCCCCACCCGGAAATCACGTGGGCCCCACCCGGAAATCACGTGGGCCCCACCCGGAAATCACGTGGGCCCCACCCGGAAATCACGTGGGCCCCACCCGGAAATCACGTGGGCCCCACCCGGAAATCACGTGGGCCCCACCCGGAAATCACGTGGGCCCCACGGGGAAATCACGTGGGCCCCACCCGGAAATCACGTGGGCCCCACCCGGAAATCACGTGAGCCCCACCCGGAAATCACGTGGGCCCCACCCGGAAATCACGTGGGCCCCACCCGGAAATCACGTGGGCCCCACCCGGAAATCACGTGGGCCCCCAGGGGAAATCACGTGGGCCCCACCCGGAAATCACGTGGTCCCCACCCGGAAATCACGTGGGCCCCACCCGGAAATCACGTGGGCCCCACCCGGAAATCACGTGGGCCCCACCCGGAAATCACGTGGGCCCCACCCGGAAATCACGTGGGCCCCACCCGGAAATCACGTGGGCCCCACCCGGAAATCACGTGGGCCCCACCCGGAAATCACGTGGGCCCCCAGGGGAAATCACGTGGGCCCCACCCGGAAATCACGTGGGCCCCACCCGAAAATCACGTGGGCCCCACTCGGAAATCACGTGGGCCCCACGGGGAAATCACGTGGGCCCCACCCGGAAATCACGTGGGCCCCACCCGGAAATCACGTGGGCCCCACCCGGAAATCACGTGGGCCCCCAGGGGAAATCACGTGGGCCCCACCCGGAAATCACGTGGGCCCCACTCGGAAATCACGTGGGTCCCACCCGGAAATCACGTGGGCCCCACCCGGAAATCACGTGGGCCCCACCCGGAAATCACGTGGGCCCCACGGGGAAATCACGTGGGCCCCACCCGGAAATCACGTGGGCCCCACCCGGAAATCACGTGGGCCCCACCCGGAAATCACGTGGGCCCCACCCGGAAATCACGTGGGCCCCACCCGGAAATCACGTGGGCCCCACCCGGAAATCACGTGGGCCCCACCCGGAAATCACGTGGGCCCCACGGGGAAATCACGTGGGCCCCACCCAGAAATCACGTGGGCCCCACGGGGAAATCACGTGGGCCCCACCCGGAAATCACGTGGGCCCCACCCGGAAATCACGTGGGCCCCACCCGGAAATCACGTGGGCCCCACCCGGAAATCACGTGGGCCCCATGGGGAAATCACGTGGGCCCCACCCGGAAATCACGTGGGCCCCACCCGGAAATCACGTGGGCCCCACCCGGAAATCACGTGGGCCCCACCCGGAAATCACGTGGGCCCCACACGGAAATCACGTGGGCCCCACCCGGAAATCACGTGGGCCCCACTCGGAAATCACGTGGGCCCCACCCGGAAATCACGTGGGCCCCCAGGGGAAATCACGTGGGCCCCACCCGGAAATCACGTGGGCCCCACCCGGAAATCACGTGGGCCCCACCCGGAAATCACGTGGGCCCCACCCGGAAATCACGTGGGCCCCACCCGGAAATCACGTGGGCCCCACCCGGAAATCACGTGGGCCCCACCCGGAAATCACGTGGGCCCCACCCGGAAATCACGTGGGCCCCACCCGGAAATCACGTGGGCCCCACCCGGAAATCACGTGGGACCCACCCGGAAATCACGTGGGCCCCACCCGGAAATCACGTGGGCCCCCAGGGGAAATCACGTGGGCCCCACAAGGAAATCACGTGGGCCCCACCCGGAAATCACGTGGGCCCCACCCGGAAATCACGTGGGCCACACCCGGAAATCACGTGGGCCCCACGGGGAAATCACGTGGGCCCCACCCGGAAATCACGTGGGCCCCACCCGGAAATCACGTGGGCCCCACCCGGAAATCACGTGGGCCCCACCCGGAAATCACGTGGGCCCCACCCGGAAATCACGTGGGCCCCACGGGGAAATCACGTGGGCCCCACCCGGAAATCACGTGGGCCCCACCCGGAAATCACGTGGGCCCCACCCGGAAATCACGTGGGCCCCACGGGGAAATCACGTGGGCCCCACCCGGAAATCACGTGGGCCCCACCCGGAAATCACGTGGCCCCACCCGGAAATCACGTGGGCCCCACCCGGAAATCACGTGGGCCCCCAGGGGAAATCACGTGGGCCCCACCCGGAAATCACGTGGGCCCCACCCGGAAATCACGTGGGCCCCACCCGGAAATCACGTGGGCCCGACGGGGAAATCACGTGGGCCCCACCCGGAAATCACGTGGGCCCCACCCGGAAATCACGTGGGCCCCACCCGGAAATCACGTGGGCCCCACCCGGAAATCACGTGGGCCCCACCCGGAAATCACGTGGGCCCCACCCGGAAATCACGTGGGCCCCACCCGGAAATTACGTGGGCCCCACGGGGAAATCACTTGGGCCCCACCTGGAAATCACGTGGGCCCCACCCGGAAATCACGAGGGCCCCACCCGGAAATCACGTGGGCCCCACCTGGAAATCACGTGGGCCCCACCCTGAAATCACGTGGACCCCACCCGGAAATCACGTGGGCCCCACGGGGAAATCACGTGGGCCCCACCCGGAAATCACGTGGGCCCCACCCGGAAATCACGTGGGCCCCACCCTGAAATCACGTGGGCCCCACCCGGAAATCACGTGGGCCCCACCCGGAAATCACGTGGGCCCCACCCGGAAATCACGTGGGCCCCACCCGGAAATCACGTGGGCCCCACCCGGAAATCACGTGGGCCCCACCCGGAAATCACGTGGGCCCGACGGGGAAATCACGTGGGCCCCACCCGGAAATCACGTGGTCCCCACCCGGAAATCACGTGGGCCCCACCCGGAAATCACGTGGGCCCCACCCGGAAATCACGTGGGCCCCACCCGGAAATCACGTGGGCCCCACCCGGAAATCATGTGGGCCCCACCCGGAAATCACGTGGGCCCCACCCGGAAATCACGTGGGCCCCACCCGGAAATCACGTGGGCCCCACCCGGAAATCACGTGGGCCCCACCCGGAAATCACGTGGGCCCCACCCGGAAATCACGTGGGCCCCACTCGGAAATCACGTGGGCCCCACGGGGAAATCACGTGGGCCCCACCCGGAAATCACGTGGGCCCCACCCGGAAATCACGTGGGCCCCACCCGGAAATCACGTGGGCCCCCAGGGGAAATCACGTGGGCCCCACCCGGAAATCACGTGGGCCCCACTCGGAAATCACGTGGGCCCCACGGGGAAATCACGTGGGCCCCACCCGGAAATCACGTGGGCCCCACCCGGAAATCACGTGGGCCCCACGGGGAAATCACGTGGGCCCCACCCGGAAATCACGTGGGCCCCACCCGGAAATCACGTGGGCCCCACCCGGAAATCACGTGGGCCCCACCCGGAAATCACGTGGGCCCCACCCGGAAATCACGTGGGCCCCACCCGGAAATCACGTGGGCCCCACCCGGAAATCACGTGGGCCCCACGGGGAAATCACGTGGGCCCCACCCAGAAATCACGTGGGCCCCACGGGGAAATCACGTGGGCCCCACCCGGAAATCACGTGGGCCCCACGGGGAAATCACGTGGGCCCCACCCGGAAATCACGTGGGGCCCACCCGGAAATCACGTGGGCCCCACCCGGAAATCACGTGGGCCCCACCCGGAAATCACGTGGGCCCCACGGGGAAATCACGTGGGCCCCCAGGGGAAATCACGTGGGCCCCACCCGGAAATCACGTGGGCCCCACCCGGAAATCACGTGGGCCCCACCCGGAAATCACGTGGGCCCCACCCGGATATCACGTGGGCCCCACCCGGAAATCACGTGGGCCCCACCCGGAAATAACGTGGGCCCCACGGGGAAATCACGTGGGCCCCACCCGGAAATCACGTGGGCCCCACCCGGAAATCACGTGGGCCCCCAGGGGAAATCACGTGGGCCCCACCCGGAAATCACGTGGGCCCCACCCGGAAATCACGTGGGCCCCACCCGGAAATCACGTGGGCCCCACCCGGAAATCACGTGGGCCCCACCCGGAAATCACGTGGGCCCCACCCGGAAATCACGTGGGCCCCACCCGGAAATCACGTGGGCCCCACCCGGAAATCACGTGGGCCCCATGGGGAAATCACGTGGGCCCCACCCGGAAATCACGTGGGCCCCACCCGGAAATCACGTGGGCCCCACCCGGAAATCACGTGGGCCCCACCCGGAAATCACGTGGGCCCCATGGGGAAATCACGTGGGCCCCACCCGGAAATCACGTGGGCCCCACCCGGAAATCACGTGGGCCCCACCCGGAAATCACGTGGGCCCCACCCGGAAATCACGTGGGCCCCACACGGAAATCACGTGGGCCCCACCCGGAAATCACGTGGGCCCCACTCGGAAATCACGTGGGCCCCACCCGGAAATCACGTGGGCCCCCAGGGGAAATCACGTGGGCCCCACCCGGAAATCACGTGGGCCCCACCCGGAAATCACGTGGGCCCCACCCGGAAATCACGTGGGCCCCACCCGGAAATCACGTGGGCCCCACCCGGAAATCACGTGGGCCCCACCCGGAAATCACGTGGGCCCCCAGGGGAAATCACGTGGGCCCCACAAGGAAATCACGTGGGCCCCACCCGGAAATCACGTGGGCCCCACCCGGAAATCACGTGGGCCACACCCGGAAATCACGTGGGCCCCACGGGGAAATCACGTGGGCCCCACCCGGAAATCACGTGGGCCCCACCCGGAAATCACGTGGGCCCCACCCGGAAATCACGTGGGCCCCACCCGGAAATCACGTGGGCCCCACCCGGAAATCACGTGGGCCCCACCCGGAAATCACGTGGGCCCCACCCGGAAATCACGTGGGCCCCACCCGGAAATCACGTGGGCCCCACCCGGAAATCACGTGGGCCCCACCCGGAAATCACGTGGGCCCCACCCGGAAATCACGTGGGCCCCACCCGGAAATCACGTGGGCCCCACGGGGAAATCACGTGGGCCCCACCCGGAAATCACGTGGGCACCACGGGGAAATCACGTGGGCCCCACCCGGAAATCACGTGGGCACCACGGGGAAATCACGTGGGCCCCACCCGGAAATCACGTGGGCCCCACCCGGAAATCACGTGGGCCCCACCCGGAAATCACGTGGGCCCCACGCGGAAATCACGTGGGCCCCACGGGGAAATCACGTGGGCCCCACCCGGAAATCACGTGGGCCCCACCCGGAAATCACGTGGGCCCCACCCGGAAGTCACGTGGGCCCCACCCGGAAATCACGTGGGCCCCACCCGGAAATCACGTGGGCCCCACCCGGAAATCACGTGGGCCCCACCCGGAAATCACGTGGGCCCCACCCGGAAATCACGTGGGCCCCACCCGGAAATCACGTGGGCACCACGGGGAAATCACGTGGGCCCCACCCGGAAATCACGTGGGCCCCACCCGGAAATCACGTGGGCCCCACCCGGAAATCACGTGGGGCCCACCCGGAAATCACGTGGGCCCCACCCGGAAATCACGTGGGCCCCACGGGGAAATCACGTGGGCCCCACCCGGAAATCACGTGGGCCCCACCCGGAAATCACGTAGGCCCCACACGGAAATCACGTGGGCCCCACGGGGAAATCACGTGGGTCCCACCCGGAAATCACGAGGGCCCCACCCGGAAATCACGTGGGCCCCACCCGGAAATCACGTGGGCCCCACCCGGAAATCACGTGGGCCCCACCCGGAAATCACGTGGGCCCCACCCGGAAATCACGTGGGCCCCACGGGGAAATCACGTGGGCCCCACCTGGAAATCACGTGGGCCCCACCCGGAAATCACGTGGGCCCCACCCGGAAATCACGTGGGCCCCACCCGGAAATCACGTGGGCCCCACCCGGAAATCACGTTGGCCCCACCCGGAAATCACGTGGGCCCCACCCGGAAATCACGTGGGCCCCACCCGGAAATCACGTGGCCCCACCCGGAAATCACGTGGGCCCCACCCGGAAATCACGTGGGCCCCCAGGGGAAATCACGTGGGCCCCACCCGGAAATCACGTGGGCCCCACCCGGAAATCACGTGGGCCCCACCCGGAAATCACGTGGGCCCGACGGGGAAATCACGTGGGCCCCACCCGGAAATCACGTGGGCCCCACCCGGAAATCACGTGGGCCCCACCCGGAAATCACGTGGGCCCCACCCGGAAATCACGTGGGCCCCACCCGGAAATCACGTGGGCCCCACCCGGAAATCACGTGGGCCCCACCCGGAAATCACGTGGGCCCCACCCGGAAATCACGTGGGCCCCACCCGGAAATCACGTGGGCCCCACCCGGAAATCACGTGGGCCCCACCCGGAAATCACGTGGGCCCCACCCGGAAATCACGTGGGCCCCACCCGGAAATCACGTGGGCCCCACCCGGAAATCACGTGGGCCCCACCCGGAAATCACGTGGGCCCCACCCGGAAATCCCGTGGGCCCCACTCGGAAATCACGTGGGCCCCACGGGGAAATCACGTGGGCCCCACCCGGAAATCACGTGGGCCCCACCCGGAAATCACGTGGGCCCCACCCGGAAATCACGTGGGCCCCCAGGGGAAATCACGTGGGCCCCACCCGGAAATCACGTGGGCCCCACTCGGAAATCACGTGGGCCCCACGGGGAAATCACGTGGGCCCCACCCGGAAATCACGTGGGCCCCACCCGGAAATCACGTGGGCCCCACGGGGAAATCACGTGGGCCCCACCCGGAAATCACGTGGGCCCCACCCGGAAATCACGTGGGCCCCACCCGGAAATCACGTGGGCCCCACGGGGAAATCACGTGGGCCCCACCCGGAAATCACGTGGGCCCCACGGGGAAATCACGTGGGCCCCACCCGGAAATCACGTGGGCCCCACGGGGAAATCACGTGGGGCCCACCCGGAAATCACGTGGGCCCCACCCGGAAATCACGTGGGCCCCACCCGGAAATCACGTGGGCCCCACCCGGAAATCACGTGGGCCCCACCCGGAAATCACGTGGGCCCCACCCGGAAATCACGTGGGCCCCACCCGGAAATCACGTGGGCCCCACCCGGAAATCACGTGGGCCCCACCCGGAAATCACGTGGGCCCCACCCGGAAATCACGTGGGCCCCACCCGGAAATCACGTGGGCCCCACCCGGAAATCACGTGGGCCCCACCCGGAAATCACGTGGGCCCCCAGGGGAAATCACGTGGGCCCCACAAGGAAATCACGTGGGCCCCACCCGGAAATCACGTGGGCCCCACCCGGAAATCACGTGGGCACCACCCGGAAATCACGTGGGCCCCACCCGGAAATCACGTGGGCCCCACCCGGAAATCACGTGGGCCCCACCCGGAAATCACGTGGGCCCCACCCGAAAATCACGTGGGCCCCACCCGGAAATCACGTGGGCCCCACCCGGAAATCACGTGGGCCCCACCCGGAAATCACGTGGGCCCCACCCGGAAATCACGTGGGCCCCACCCGGAAATCACGTGGGCCCCACCCGGAAATCACGTGGGCCCCACCCGGAAATCACGTGGGCCCCCAGGGGAAATCACGTGGGCCCCACAAGGAAATCACGTGGGCCCCACCCGGAAATCACGTGGGCCCCACCCGGAAATCACGTGGGCCCCACCCTGAAATCACGTGGGCCCCACGGGGAAATCACGTGGGCCCCACCCGGAAATCACGTGGGGCCCACCCGGAAATCACGTGGGCCCCACCCGGAAATCACGTGGGCCCCACTCGGAAATCACGTGGGCCCCACCCGGAAATCACGTGGGCCCCACCGGGAAATCACGTGGGCCCCACCCGGAAATCACGTGGGCCCCACCCGGAAATCACGTGGGACCCCAGGGGAAATCACGTGGGCCCCACCCGGAAATCACGTGGGCCCCACCCGGAAATCACGTGGGCCCCACCCGGAAATCACGTGGGCCCCACCCGGAAATCACGTGGGCCCCACCCGGAAATCACGTGGGCCCCACCCGGAAATCACGTGGGCCCCACCCGGAAATCACGTGGGCCCCACCCGGAAATCACGTGGGCCCAACCCGGAAATCACGTGGGCCCCACCGTGAAATCACGTGGGCCCCACCCGGAAATCACGTGGGCCCCACCCGGAAATCACGGGGGGCTCACCCGGAAATCACGTGGGCCCCACGGGGAAATCACGTGGGCCCCACCCGGAAATCACGTGGGCCCCACCCGGAAATCACGTGGGCCCCACCCGGAAATCACGTGGGCCCCACCCGGAAATCACGTGGGCCCCACCCGGAAATCACGTGGGCCCCACACGGAAATCACGTGGGCCCCACCCGGAAATCACGTGGGCCCCACTCGGAAATCAAGTGGGCCCCACCCGGAAATCACGTGGGCCCCCAGGGGAAATCACGTGGGCCCCACCCGGAAATCACGTGGGCCCCACCCGGAAATCACTTGGGCCCCACCCGGAAATCACGTGGGCCCCACCCGGAAATCACGTGGGCCCCACCCGGAAATCACGTGGGCCCCACCCGGAAATCACGTGGGCCCCACCCGGAAATCACGTGGGCCCCACCCGGAAATCACGTGGGCCCCACCCGGAAATCACGTGGGCCCCACCCGGAAATCACGTGGGCCCCACCAGGAAATCACGTGGGCCCCACCCGGAAATCACGTGGGCCCCCAGGGGAAATCACGTGGGCCCCACAAGGAAATCACGTGGGCCCCACCCGGAAATCACGTGGGCCCCACCCGGAAATCACGTGGGCCACACCCGGAAATCACGTGGGCCCCACGGGGAAATCACGTGGGCCCCACCCGGAAATCACGTGGGCCCCACCCGGAAATCACGTGGGCCCCACCCGGAAATCACGTGGGCCCCACCCGGAAATCACGTGGGCCCCACCCGGAAATCACGTGGGCCCCACGGGGAAATCACGTGGGCCCCACCCGGAAATCACGTGGGCCCCACCCGGAAATCACGTGGGCCCCACCCGGAAATCATGTGGGCCCCACGGGGAAATCACGTGGGCCCCACCCGGAAATCACGTGGGCCCCACACGGAAATCACGTGGGCCCCACCCGGAAATCACGTAGGCCCCACACGGAAATCACGTGGGCCCCACCCGGAAATCACGTGGGCCCCACGGGGAAATCACGTGGGCCCCACCCGGAAATCACGTGGGGCCCACCCGGAAATCACGTGGGCCCCACCCGGAAATCACGTGGGCCCCACCCGGAAATCACGTGGGCCCCACCCGGAAATCACGTGGGCCCCCAGGGGAAATCACGTGGGCCCCACCCGGAAATCACGTGGGCCCCACCCGGAAATCACGTGGGCCCCACCCGGAAATCACGTGGGCCCCACCCGGATATCACGTGGGCCCCACCCGGAAATCACGTGGGCCCCACCCGGAAATAACGTGGGCCCCACGGGGAAATCACGTGGGCCCCACCCGGAAATCACGTGGGCCCCACCCGGAAATCACGTGGGCCCCCAGGGGAAATCACGTGGGCCCCACCCGGAAATCACGTGGGCCCCACCCGGAAATCACGTGGGCCCCACCCGGAAATCACGTGGGCCCCACCCGGAAATCACGTGGGCCCCACCCGGAAATCACGTGGGCCCCACCCGGAAATCACGTGGGCCCCACCCGGAAATCACGTGGGCCCCACCCGGAAATCACGTGGGCCCCACCCGGAAATCACGTGGGCCCCACCCGGAAATCACGTGGGCCCCACGGGGAAATCACGTGGGCCCCACCCGGAAATCACGTGGGCCCCACCCGGAAATCACGTGGGCCCCACCCGGAAATCACGTGGGCCCCACCCGGAAATCACGTGGGCCCCACCCGGAAATCACGTGGGCCCCACCCGGAAATCACGTGGGCCCCACCCGGAAATCACGTGGGCCCCACCCGGAAATCACGTGGGCCCCACCCGGAAATCACGTGGGCCCCACACGGAAATCACGTGGGCCCCACCCGGAAATCACGTGGGCCCCACTCGGAAATCACGTGGGCCCCACCCGGAAATCACGTGGGCCCCCAGGGGAAATCACGTGGGCCCCACCCGGAAATCACGTGGGCCCCACCCGGAAATCACGTGGGCCCCACCCGGAAATCACGTGGGCCCCACCCGGAAATCACGTGGGCCCCACCCGGAAATCACGTGGGCCCCACCCGGAAATCACGTGGGCCCCACCCGGAAATCACGTGGGCCCCACCCGGAAATCACGTGGGCCCCACCCGGAAATCACGTGGGCCCCACCCGGAAATCACGTGGGCCCCACCCGGAAATCACGTGGGCCCCACCCGGAAATCACGTGGGCCCCACCCGGAAATCACGTGGGCCCCCAGGGGAAATCACGTGGGCCCCACAAGGAAATCACGTGGGCCCCACCCGGAAATCACGTGGGCCCCACCCGGAAATCACGTGGGCCACACCCGGAAATCACGTGGGCCCCACGGGGAAATCACGTGGGCCCCACCCGGAAATCACGTGGGCCCCACCCGGAAATCACGTGGGCCCCACCCGGAAATCACGTGGGCCCCACCCGGAAATCACGTGGGCCCCACCCGGAAATCACGTGGGCCCCACGGGGAAATCACGTGGGCCCCACCCGGAAATCACGTGGGCCCCACACGGAAATCACGTGGGCCCCACCCGGAAATCACGTGGGCCCCACGGGGAAATCACGTGGGCCCCACCCGGAAATCACGTGGGCCCCACCCGGAAATCACGTGGGCCCCACACGGAAATCACGTGGGCCCACCCGGAAATCACGTGGGCCCCACCCGGAAATCACGTGGGCCCCACCCGGAAATCACGTGGGCCCCACCCGGAAATCACGTGGGCCCCACCCGGAAATCACGTGGGCCCCACGGGGAAATCACGTGGGCCCCACCCGGAAATCACGTGGGCACCACGGGGAAATCACGTGGGCCCCACCCGGAAATCACGTGGGCACCACGGGGAAATCACGTGGGCCCCACCCGGAAATCACGTGGGCCCCACCCGGAAATCACGTGGGCCCCACCCGGAAATCACGTGGGCCCCACGCGGAAATCACGTGGGCCCCACGGGGAAATCACGTGGGCCCCACCCGGAAATCACGTGGGCCCCACCCGGAAATCACGTGGGCCCCACCCGGAAGTCACGTGGGCCCCACCCGGAAATCACGTGGGCCCCACCCGGAAATCACGTGGGCCCCACCCGGAAATCACGTGGGCCCCACCCGGAAATCACGTGGGCCCCACCCGGAAATCACGTGGGCCCCACCCGGAAATCACGTGGGCACCACGGGGAAATCACGTGGGCCCCACCCGGAAATCACGTGGGCCCCACCCGGAAATCACGTGGGCCCCACCCGGAAATCACGTGGGGCCCACCCGGAAATCACGTGGGCCCCACCCGGAAATCACGTGGGCCCCACGGGGAAATCACGTGGGCCCCACCCGGAAATCACGTGGGCCCCACCCGGAAATCACGTAGGCCCCACACGGAAATCACGTGGGCCCCACGGGGAAATCACGTGGGTCCCACCCGGAAATCACGTGGGCCCCACCCGGAAATCACGTGGGCCCCACCCGGAAATCACGTGGGCCCCACCCGGAAATCACGTGGGCCCCACCCGGAAATCACGTGGGCCCCACCCGGAAATCACGTGGGCCCCACGGGGAAATCACGTGGGCCCCACCCGGAAATCACGTGGGCCCCACCCGGAAATCACGTGGGCCCCACCCGGAAATCACGTGGGCCCCACCCGGAAATCACGTGGGCCCCACCCGGAAATCACGTTGGCCCCACCCGGAAATCACGTGGGCCCCACCCGGAAATCACGTGGGCCCCACCCGGAAATCACGTGGCCCCACCCGGAAATCACGTGGGCCCCACCCGGAAATCACGTGGGCCCCCAGGGGAAATCACGTGGGCCCCACCCGGAAATCACGTGGGCCCCACCCGGAAATCACGTGGGCCCCACCCGGAAATCACGTGGGCCCCACCCGGAAATCACGTGGGCCCCACCCGGAAATCACGTGGGCCCCACCCGGAAATCACGTGGGCCCCACCCGGAAATCACGTGGGCCCCACCCGGAAATCACGTGGGCCCCACCCGGAAATCACGTGGGCCCCACCCGGAAATCACGTGGGCCCCACCCGGAAATCACGTGGGCCCCACCCGGAAATCACGTGGGCCCCACCCGGAAATCACGTGGGCCCCACCCGGAAATCACGTGGGCCCCACCCGGAAATCACGTGGGCCCCACCCGGAAATCACGTGGGCCCCACCCGGAAATCACGTGGGCCCCACCCGGAAATCACGTGGGCCCCACCCGGAAATCACGTGGGCCCCACCCGGAAATCACGTGGGCCCCACCCGGAAATCACGTGGGCCCCACCCGGAAATCACGTGGGCCCCACCCGGAAATCACGTGGGCCCCACCCGGAAATCACGTGGGCCCCACCCGGAAATCACGTGGGCCCCACCCGGAAATCACGTGGGCCCCACCCGGAAATCACGTGGGCCCCACCCGGAAATCACGTGGGCCCCACCCGGAAATCACGTGGGCCCCACCCGGAAATCACGTGGGCCCCACCCGGAAATCACGTGGGCCCCACCCGGAAATCACGTGGGCCCCACCCGGAAATCACGTGGGCCCCACCCGGAAATCACGTGGGCCCCACCCGGAAATCACGTGGGCCCCACCCGGAAATCACGTGGGCCCCACCCGGAAATCACGTGGGCCCCACCCGGAAATCACGTGGGCCCCACCCGGAAATCACGTGGGCCCCACCCGGAAATCACGTGGGCCCCACCCGGAAATCACGTGGGCCCCACCCGGAAATCACGTGGGCCCCACCCGGAAATCACGTGGGCCCCACCCGGAAATCACGTGGGCCCCACCCGGAAATCACGTGGGCCCCACCCGGAAATCACGTGGGCCCCACCCGGAAATCACGTGGGCCCCACCCGGAAATCACGTGGGCCCCACCCGGAAATCACGTGGGCCCCACCCGGAAATCACGTGGGCCCCACCCGGAAATCACGTGGGCCCCACCCGGAAATCACGTGGGCCCCACCCGGAAATCACGTGGGCCCCACCCGGAAATCACGTGGGCCCCACCCGGAAATCACGTGGGCCCCACCCGGAAATCACGTGGGCCCCACCCGGAAATCACGTGGGCCCCACCCGGAAATCACGTGGGCCCCACCCGGAAATCACGTGGGCCCCACCCGGAAATCACGTGGGCCCCACCCGGAAATCCCGTGGGCCCCACCCGGAAATCACGTGGGCCCCACGGGGAAATCACGTGGGCCCCACCCGGAAATCACGTGGGCCCCACCCGGAAATCACGTGGGCCCCACCCGGAAATCACGTGGGCCCCCAGGGGAAATCACGTGGGCCCCACCCGGAAATCACGTGGGCCCCACTCGGAAATCACGTGGGCCCCACGGGGAAATCACGTGGGCCCCACCCGGAAATCACGTGGGCCCCACCCGGAAATCACGTGGGCCCCACGGGGAAATCACGTGGGCCCCACCCGGAAATCACGTGGGCCCCACCCGGAAATCACGTGGGCCCCACCCGGAAATCACGTGGGCCCCACGGGGAAATCACGTGGGCCCCACCCTGAAATCACGTGGGCCCCACGGGGAAATCACGTGGGCCCCACCCGGAAATCACGTGGGGCCCACCCGGAAATCACGTGGGCCCCACCCGGAAATCACGTGGGCCCCACTCGGAAATCACGTGGGCCCCACCCGGAAATCACGTGGGCCCCCAAGGGAAATCACGTGGGCCCCACCCGGAAATCACGTGGGCCCCACCCGGAAATCACGTGGGACCCCAGGGGAAATCACGTGGGCCCCACCCGGAAATCACGTGGGCCCCACCCGGAAATCACGTGGGCCCCACCCGGAAATCACGTGGGCCCCACCCGGAAATCACGTGGGCCCCACCCGGAAATCACGTGGGCCCCACCCGGAAATCACGTGGGCCCCACCCGGAAATCACGTGGGCCCCACCCGGAAATCACGTGGGCCCCACCCGGAAATCACGTGGGCCCCACCGTGAAATCACGTGGGCCCCACCCGGAAATCACGTGGGCCCCACCCGGAAATCACGGGGGGCTCACCCGGAAATCACGTGGGCCCCACGGGGAAATCACGTGGGCCCCACCCGGAAATCACGTGGGCCCCACCCGGAAATCACGTGGGCCCCACCCGGAAATCACGTGGGCCCCACCCGGAAATCACGTGGGCCCCACCCGGAAATCACGTGGGCCCCACACGGAAATCACGTGGGCCCCACCCGGAAATCACGTGGGCCCCACTCGGAAATCACGTGGGCCCCACCCGGAAATCACGTGGGCCCCCAGGGGAAATCACGTGGGCCCCACCCGGAAATCACGTGGGCCCCACCCGGAAATCACGTGGGCCCCACCCGGAAATCACGTGGGCCCCACCCGGAAATCACGTGGGCCCCACCCGGAAATCACGTGGGCCCCACCCGGAAATCACGTGGGCCCCACCCGGAAATCACGTGGGCCCCACCCGGAAATCACGTGGGCCCCACCCGGAAATCACGTGGGCCCCACCCGGAAATCACGTGGGCCCCACCCGGAAATCACGTGGGCCCCCAGGGGAAATCACGTGGGCCCCACAAGGAAATCACGTGGGCCCCACCCGGAAATCACGTGGGCCCCACCCGGAAATCACGTGGGCCACACCCGGAAATCACGTGGGCCCCACGGGGAAATCACGTGGGCCCCACCCGGAAATCACGTGGGCCCCACCCGGAAATCACGTGGGCCCCACCCGGAAATCACGTGGGCCCCACCCGGAAATCACGTGGGCCCCACCCGGAAATCACGTGGGCCCCACGGGGAAATCACGTGGGCCCCACCCGGAAATCACGTGGGCCCCACCCGGAAATCACGTGGGCCCCACCCGGAAATCATGTGGGCCCCACGGGGAAATCACGTGGGCCCCACCCGGAAATCACGTGGGCCCCACACGGAAATCACGTGGGCCCCACCCGGAAATCACGTAGGCCCCACACGGAAATCACGTGGGCCCCACCCGGAAATCACGTGGGCCCCACGGGGAAATCACGTGGGCCCCACCCGGAAATCACGTGGGCCCCACCCGGAAATCACGTGGGCCCCACGGGGAAATCACGTGGGCCCCACCCGGAAATCACGTGGGCCCCACCCGGAAATCACGTGGGCCCCACACGGAAATCACGTGGGCCCCACCCGGAAATCACGTGGGCCCCACACGGAAATCACGTGGGCCCCACCCGGAAATCACGTGGGCCCCACCCGGAAATCACGTGGGCCCCACCCGGAAATCACGTGGGCCCCACCCGGAAATCACGTGGGCCCCACCCGGAAATCACGTGGGCCCCACCCGGAAATCACGTGGGCCCCACGGGGAAATCACGTGGGCCCCACCCGGAAATCACGGGGGCCCCACCCGGAAATCACGTGGGCCCCACCCGGAAGTCACGTGGGCCCCACCCGGAAATCACGTGGGCCCCACCCGGAAATCACGTGGGCCCCACCCGGAAATCACGTGGGCCCCACCCGGAAATCACGTGGGCCCCACCCGGAAATCACGTGGGCCCCACCCGGAAATCACGTGGGACCCACCCGGAAATCACGTGGGCACCACGGGGAAATCACGTGGGCCCCACCCGGAAATCACGTGGGCCCCACCCGGAAATCACGTGGGCCCCACCCGGAAATCACGTGGGGCCCACCCGGAAATCACGTGGGCCCCACCCGGAAATCACGTGGGCCCCACGGGGAAATCACGTGGGCCCCACCCGGAAATCACGTGGGCCCCACCCGGAAATCACGTAGGCCCCACACGGAAATCACGTGGGCCCCACGGGGAAATCACGTGGGTCCCACCCGGAAATCACGTGGGCCCCACCCGGAAATCACGTGGGCCCCACCCGGAAATCACGTGGGCCCCACCCGGAAATCACGTGGGCCCCACCCGGAAATCACGTGGGCCCCACCCGGAAATCACGTGGGCCC
Source organism: Ovis canadensis (assembly GCF_042477335.2). Classification (NCBI taxonomy): domain Eukaryota; kingdom Metazoa; phylum Chordata; class Mammalia; order Artiodactyla; family Bovidae; genus Ovis; species Ovis canadensis. The sequence goes on along the minus strand of NC_091264.1, from coordinate 13,055,753 downwards.
CACCCGGAAATCACGTGGGCCCCACCCGGAAATCACGTGGGCCCCACCCGGAAATCACGTGGGCCCCACCCGGAAATCACGTGGGCCCCACCCGGAAATCACGTGGGCCCCCAGGGGAAATCACGTGGGCCCCCAGGGGAAATCACGTGGGCCCCACCCGGAAATCACGTGGGCCCCACCCGGAAATCACGTGGGCCCCACCCGGAAATCACGTGGGCCCCACGGGGAAATCACGTGGGCCCCACCCGGAAATCACGTGGGCCCCACCCGGAAATCACGTGGGCCCCACCCGGAAATCACGTGGGCCCCACCCGGAAATCACGTGGGCCCCACGGGGAAATCACGTGGGCCCCACCCGGAAATCACATGGGCCCCACCCGGAAATCACGTGGGCCCCACCCGGAAATCATGTGGGCCCCACGGGGAAATCACGTGGGCCCCACCCGGAAATCACGTGGGCCCCACACGGAAATCACGTGGGCCCCACCCGGAAATCACGTAGGCCCCACACGGAAATCACGTGGGCCCCACCCGGAAATCACGTGGGCCCCACGGGGAAATCACGTTGGCCCCACCCGGAAATCACGTGGGCCCCACACGGAAATCACGTGGGCCCCACCCGGAAATCACGTGGGCCCCACTCGGAAATCACGTGGGCCCCACCCGGAAATCACGTGGGCCCCCAGGGGAAATCACGTGGGCCCCACCCGGAAATCACGTGGGCCCCACCCGGAAATCACGTGGGCCCCACGGGGAAATCACGTGGGCCCCACCCAGAAATCACGTGGGCCCCACCCGGAAATCACGTGGGCCCCACACGGAAATCACGTGGGCCCCACCCGGAAATCACGTGGGCCCCACACGGAAATCACGTGGGCCCCACCCGGAAATCACGTGGGCCCCACACGGAAATCACGTGGGCCCCACCCGGAAATCACGTGGGCCCCACCCGGAAATCACGTGGGCCCCACCCGGAAATCACGTGGGCCCCACCCGGAAATCACGTGGGCCCCACGGGGAAATCACGTGGGCCCCACCCGGAAGTCACGTGGGCCCCACCCGGAAATCACGTGGGCCCCACCCGGAAGTCACGTGGGCCCCACCCGGAAATCACGTGGGCCCCACCCGGAAATCACGTGGGCCCCACCCGGAAATCACGTGGGCCCCACCCGGAAATCACGTGGGCCCCACCCGGAAATCACGTGGGCCCCACCCGGAAATCACGTGGGCCCCACCCGGAAATCACGTGGGCACCACGGGGAAATCACGTGGGCCCCACCCGGAAATCACGTGGGCCCCACCCGGAAATCACGTGGGCCCCACCCGGAAATCACGTGGGGCCCACCCGGAAATCACGTGGGCCCCACCCGGAAATCACGTGGGCCCCACCCGGAAATCACGTGGGCCCCACCCGGAAATCACGTGGGCCCCACCCGGAAATCACGTGGGCCCCACCCGGAAATCACGTGGGCCCCACCCGGAAATCACGTGGGCCCCACCCGGAAATCACGTGGGCCCCCAGGGGAAATCACGTGGGCCCCACAAGGAAATCACGTGGGCCCCACCCGGAAATCACGTGGGCCCCACCCGGAAATCACGTGGGCCCCACCCGGAAATCACGTGGGCCCCACCCGGAAATCACGTGGGCCCCACCCGGAAATCACGTGGGCCCCACCCGGAAATCACGTGGGCCCCACCCGGAAATCACGTGGGCCCCACCCAGAAATCACGTGGGCCCCACCCGGAAATCACGTGGGCCCCACCCGGAAATCACGTGGGCCCCACCCGGAAATCACGTGGGCCCCACCCGGAAATCACGTGGGCCCCACCCGGAAATCACGTGGGCCCCACCCGGAAATCACGTGGGCCCCCAGGGGAAATCACGTGGGCCCCACAAGGAAATCACGTGGGCCCCACCCGGAAATCACGTGGGCCCCACCCGGAAATCACGTGGGCCCCACCCTGAAATCACGTGGGCCCCACGGGTAAATCACGTGGGCCCCACCCGGAAATCACGTGGGGCCCACCCGGAAATCACGTGGGCCCCACCCGGAAATCACGTGGGCCCCACTCGGAAATCACGTGGGCCCCACCCGGAAATCACGTGGGCCCCCAAGGGAAATCCCGTGGGCCCCACCCGGAAATCACGTGGGCCCCACCCGGAAATCACGTGGGACCCCAGGGGAAATCACGTGGGCCCCACCCGGAAATCACGTGGGCCCCACCCGGAAATCACGTGGGCCCCACCCGGAAATCACGTGGGCCCCACCCGGAAATCACGTGGGCCCCACCCGGAAATCACGTGGGCCCCACCCGGAAATCACGTGGGCCCCACCCGGAAATCACGTGGGCCCCACCCGGAAATCACGTGGGCCCCACCCGGAAATCACGTGGGCCCCACGGGGAAATCACGTGGGCCCCACCTGGAAATCACGTGGGCCCCACCCGGAAATCACGTGGGCCCCACCCGGAAATCACGTGGGCCCCACCCGGAAATCACGTGGGCCCCACCCGGAAATCACGTGGGCCCCACCCGGAAATCACGTGGGCCCCACCCGGAAATCACGTGGGCCCCACCCGGAAATCACGTGGGCCCCACCCGGAAATCACGTGGGCCCCACCCGGAAATCAAGTGGGCCCCACCCGGAAATCACGTGGGCCCCACGGGGAAATCACGTGGGCCCCACCCGGAAATCACGTGGGCCCCACCCGGAAATCACGTGGGCCCCACCCTGAAATCACGTGGGCCGCACCCGGAAATCACGTGGGCCCCACCCGGAAATCACGTGGGCCCCCAGGGGAAATCACGTGGGCCCCACCCGGAAATCACGTGGGCCCCACCCGGAAATCACGTGGGCCCCACCCGGAAATCACGTGGGCCCGACGGGGAAATCACGTGGGCCCCACCCGGAAATCACGTGGGCCCCACCCGGAAATCACGTGGGCCCCACCCGGAAATCACGTGGGCCCCACCCGGAAATCACGTGGGCCCCACCCGGAAATCACGTGGGCCCCACCCGGAAATCACGTGGGCCCCACCCGGAAATCACGTGGGCCCCACCCGGAAATCACGTGGGCCCCACCCGGAAATCACGTGGGCCCCACGGGGAAATCACGTGGGCCCCACCCGGAAATCACGTGGGCCCCACCCGGAAATCACGTGGGCCCCACGGGGAAATCACGTGGGCCCCACCCGGAAATCACGTTGGCCCCACCCGGAAATCACGTGGGCCCCACCCGGAAATCACGTGGGCCCCATGGGGAAATCACGTGGGCCCCACCCGGAAATCACGTGGGCCCCACCCGGAAATCACGTGGGCCCCACCCGGAAATCACGTGGGCCCCACCCGGAAATCACGTGGGCCCCACACGGAAATCACGTGGGCCCCACCCGGAAATCACGTGGGCCCCACTCGGAAATCACGTGGGCCCCACCCGGAAATCACGTGGGCCCCCAGGGGAAATCACGTGGGCCCCACCCGGAAATCACGTGGGCCCCACCCGGAAATCACGTGGGCCCCACCCGTAAATCACGTGGGCCCCACCCGGAAATCACGTGGGCCCCACCCGGAAATCACGTGGGGCTCACCCGGAAATCACGTGGGCCCCACGGGGAAATCACGTGGGCCCCACCCGGAAATCACGTGGGCCCCACCCGGAAATCACGTGGGCCCCACCCGGAAATCACGTGGGCCCCACCCGGAAATCACGTGGGCCCCACCCGGAAATCACGTGGGCCCCACCCGGAAATCACGTGGGCCCCACCCGGAAATCACGTGGGCCCCACCCGGAAATCATGTGGGCCAAACGGGGAAATCATGTGGGCCCCACCCGGAAATCACGTGGGCCCCACACGGAAATCACGTGGGCCCCACCCGGAAATCACGTGGGCCCCACACGGAAATCACGTGGGCCCCACCCGGAAATCACGTGGGCCCCACTCGGAAATCACGTGGGCCCCACCCGGAAATCACGTGGGCCCCCAGGGGAAATCACGTGGGCCCCACCCGGAAATCACGTGGGCCCCACCCGGAAATCACGTGGGCCCCACGGGGAAATCACGTGGGCCCCACCCAGAAATCACGTGGGCCCCACCCGGAAATCACGTGGGCCCCACACGGAAATCACGTGGGCCCCACCCGGAAATCACGTGGGCCCCACACGGAAATCACGTGGGCCCCACCCGGAAATCACGTGGGCCCCACCCGGAAATCACGTGGGCCCCACGGGGAAATCACGTGGGCCCCACCCGGAAATCACGTGGGCCCCACCCGGAAATCACGTAGGCCCCACACGGAAATCACGTGGGCCCCACGGGGAAATCACGTGGGTCCCACCCGGAAATCACGTGGGCCCCACCCGGAAATCACGTGGGCCCCACCCGGAAATCACGTGGGCCCCACCCGGAAATCACGTGGGCCCCACCCGGAAATCACGTGGGCCCCACCCGGAAATCACGTGGGCCCCACCCGGAAATCACGTGGGCCCCACCCGGAAATCACGTGGGCCCCACCCGGAAATCACGTGGGCCCCACCCGGAAATCACGTGGGCCCCACCCGGAAATCACGTGGGCCCCCAGGGGAAATCACGTGGGCCCCCAGGGGAAATCACGTGGGCCCCACCCGGAAATCACGTGGGCCCCACCCGGAAATCACGTGGGCCCCACCCGGAAATCACGTGGGCCCCACGGGGAAATCACGTGGGCCCCACCCGGAAATCACGTGGGCCCCACCCGGAAATCACGTGGGCCCCACCCGGAAATCACGTGGGCCCCACCCGGAAATCACGTGGGCCCCACGGGGAAATCACGTGGGCCCCACCCGGAAATCACATGGGCCCCACCCGGAAATCACGTGGGCCCCACCCGGAAATCATGTGGGCCCCACGGGGAAATCACGTGGGCCCCACCCGGAAATCACGTGGGCCCCACACGGAAATCACGTGGGCCCCACCCGGAAATCACGTAGGCCCCACACGGAAATCACGTGGGCCCCACCCGGAAATCACGTGGGCCCCACGGGGAAATCACGTTGGCCCCACCCGGAAATCACGTGGGCCCCACACGGAAATCACGTGGGCCCCACCCGGAAATCACGTGGGCCCCACTCGGAAATCACGTGGGCCCCACCCGGAAATCACGTGGGCCCCCAGGGGAAATCACGTGGGCCCCACCCGGAAATCACGTGGGCCCCACCCGGAAATCACGTGGGCCCCACGGGGAAATCACGTGGGCCCCACCCAGAAATCACGTGGGCCCCACCCGGAAATCACGTGGGCCCCACACGGAAATCACGTGGGCCCCACCCGGAAATCACGTGGGCCCCACACGGAAATCACGTGGGCCCCACCCGGAAATCACGTGGGCCCCACACGGAAATCACGTGGGCCCCACCCGGAAATCACGTGGGCCCCACCCGGAAATCACGTGGGCCCCACCCGGAAATCACGTGGGCCCCACCCGGAAATCACGTGGGCCCCACGGGGAAATCACGTGGGCCCCACCCGGAAATCACGTGGGCCCCACCCGGAAATCACGTGGGCCCCACCCGGAAGTCACGTGGGCCCCACCCGGAAATCACGTGGGCCCCACCCGGAAATCACGTGGGCCCCACCCGGAAATCACGTGGGCCCCACCCGGAAATCACGTGGGCCCCACCCGGAAATCACGTGGGCCCCACCCGGAAATCACGTGGGCCCCACCCGGAAATCACGTGGGCACCACGGGGAAATCACGTGGGCCCCACCCGGAAATCACGTGGGCCCCACCCGGAAATCACGTGGGCCCCACCCGGAAATCACGTGGGGCCCACCCGGAAATCACGTGGGCCCCACCCGGAAATCACGTGGGCCCCACCCGGAAATCACGTGGGCCCCACCCGGAAATCACGTGGGCCCCACCCGGAAATCACGTGGGCCCCACCCGGAAATCACGTGGGCCCCACCCGGAAATCACGTGGGCCCCACCCGGAAATCACGTGGGCCCCCAGGGGAAATCACGTGGGCCCCACAAGGAAATCACGTGGGCCCCACCCGGAAATCACGTGGGCCCCACCCGGAAATCACGTGGGCCCCACCCGGAAATCACGTGGGCCCCACCCGGAAATCACGTGGGCCCCACCCGGAAATCACGTGGGCCCCACCCGGAAATCACGTGGGCCCCACCCGGAAATCACGTGGGCCCCACCCAGAAATCACGTGGGCCCCACCCGGAAATCACGTGGGCCCCACCCGGAAATCACGTGGGCCCCACCCGGAAATCACGTGGGCCCCACCCGGAAATCACGTGGGCCCCACCCGGAAATCACGTGGGCCCCACCCGGAAATCACGTGGGCCCCCAGGGGAAATCACGTGGGCCCCACAAGGAAATCACGTGGGCCCCACCCGGAAATCACGTGGGCCCCACCCGGAAATCACGTGGGCCCCACCCTGAAATCACGTGGGCCCCACGGGTAAATCACGTGGGCCCCACCCGGAAATCACGTGGGGCCCACCCGGAAATCACGTGGGCCCCACCCGGAAATCACGTGGGCCCCACTCGGAAATCACGTGGGCCCCACCCGGAAATCACGTGGGCCCCCAAGGGAAATCCCGTGGGCCCCACCCGGAAATCACGTGGGCCCCACCCGGAAATCACGTGGGACCCCAGGGGAAATCACGTGGGCCCCACCCGGAAATCACGTGGGCCACACCCGGAAATCACGTGGGCCCCACCCGGAAATCACGTGGGCCCCACCCGGAAATCACGTGGGCCCCACCCGGAAATCACGTGGGCCCCACCCGGAAATCACGTGGGCCCCACCCGGAAATCACGTGGGCCCCACCCGGAAATCACGTGGGCCCCACCCGGAAATCACGTGGGCCCCACGGGGAAATCACGTGGGCCCCACCTGGAAATCACGTGGGCCCCACCCGGAAATCACGTGGGCCCCACCCGGAAATCACGTGGGCCCCACCCGGAAATCACGTGGGCCCCACCCGGAAATCACGTGGGCCCCACCCGGAAATCACGTGGGCCCCACCCGGAAATCACGTGGGCCCCACCCGGAAATCACGTGGGCCCCACCCGGAAATCACGTGGGCCCCACCCGGAAATCAAGTGGGCCCCACCCGGAAATCACGTGGGCCCCACGGGGAAATCACGTGGGCCCCACCCGGAAATCACGTGGGCCCCACCCGGAAATCACGTGGGCCCCACCCTGAAATCACGTGGGCCGCACCCGGAAATCACGTGGGCCCCACCCGGAAATCACGTGGGCCCCCAGGGGAAATCACGTGGGCCCCACCCGGAAATCACGTGGGCCCCACCCGGAAATCACGTGGGCCCCACCCGGAAATCACGTGGGCCCGACGGGGAAATCACGTGGGCCCCACCCGGAAATCACGTGGGCCCCACCCGGAAATCACGTGGGCCCCACCCGGAAATCACGTGGGCCCCACCCGGAAATCACGTGGGCCCCACCCGGAAATCACGTGGGCCCCACCCGGAAATCACGTGGGCCCCACCCGGAAATCACGTGGGCCCCACCCGGAAATCACGTGGGCCCCACCCGGAAATCACGTGGGCCCCACGGGGAAATCACGTGGGCCCCACCCGGAAATCACGTGGGCCCCACCCGGAAATCACGTGGGCCCCACGGGGAAATCACGTGGGCCCCACCCGGAAATCACGTTGGCCCCACCCGGAAATCACGTGGGCCCCACCCGGAAATCACGTGGGCCCCATGGGGAAATCACGTGGGCCCCACCCGGAAATCACGTGGGCCCCACCCGGAAATCACGTGGGCCCCACCCGGAAATCACGTGGGCCCCACCCGGAAATCACGTGGGCCCCACACGGAAATCACGTGGGCCCCACCCGGAAATCACGTGGGCCCCACTCGGAAATCACGTGGGCCCCACCCGGAAATCACGTGGGCCCCCAGGGGAAATCACGTGGGCCCCACCCGGAAATCACGTGGGCCCCACCCGGAAATCACGTGGGCCCCACCCGTAAATCACGTGGGCCCCACCCGGAAATCACGTGGGCCCCACCCGGAAATCACGTGGGGCTCACCCGGAAATCACGTGGGCCCCACGGGGAAATCACGTGGGCCCCACCCGGAAATCACGTGGGCCCCACCCGGAAATCACGTGGGCCCCACCCGGAAATCACGTGGGCCCCACCCGGAAATCACGTGGGCCCCACCCGGAAATCACGTGGGCCCCACCCGGAAATCACGTGGGCCCCACCCGGAAATCACGTGGGCCCCACCCGGAAATCATGTGGGCCAAACGGGGAAATCATGTGGGCCCCACCCGGAAATCACGTGGGCCCCACACGGAAATCACGTGGGCCCCACCCGGAAATCACGTGGGCCCCACACGGAAATCACGTGGGCCCCACCCGGAAATCACGTGGGCCCCACTCGGAAATCACGTGGGCCCCACCCGGAAATCACGTGGGCCCCCAGGGGAAATCACGTGGGCCCCACCCGGAAATCACGTGGGCCCCACCCGGAAATCACGTGGGCCCCACGGGGAAATCACGTGGGCCCCACCCAGAAATCACGTGGGCCCCACCCGGAAATCACGTGGGCCCCACACGGAAATCACGTGGGCCCCACCCGGAAATCACGTGGGCCCCACACGGAAATCACGTGGGCCCCACCCGGAAATCACGTGGGCCCCACACGGAAATCACGTGGGCCCCACCCGGAAATCACGTGGGCCCCACCCGGAAATCACGTGGGCCCCACCCGGAAATCACGTGGGCCCCACCCGGAAATCACGTGGGCCCCATGGGGAAATCACGTGGGCCCCACCCGGAAATCACGTGGGCCCCACCCGGAAATCACGTGGGCCCCACCCGGAAGTAACGTGGGCCCCACCCGGAAATCACGTGGGCCCCACCCGGAAATCACGTGGGCCCCACCCGGAAATCACGTGGGCCCCACCCGGAAATCACGTGGGCCCCACCCGGAAATCACGTGGGCCCCACCCGGAAATCACGTGGGCCCCACCCGGAAATCACGTGGGCCCCACCCGGAAATCACGTGGGCCCCACCCGGAAATCACGTGGGCCCCACCCGGAAATCACGTGGGCCCCACCCGGAAATCACGTGGGCCCCACCCGGAAATCACGTGGGCCCCACCCGGAAATCACGTGGGGCCCACCCGGAAATCACGTGGGCCCCACCCGGAAATCACGTGGGCCCCACGGGGAAATCACGTGGGCCCCACCCGGAAATCACGTGGGCACCACCCGGAAATCACGTGGGCCCCACACGGAAATCACGTGGGCCCCACGGGGAAATCACGTGGGCCCCACACGGAAATCACGTGGGCCCCACCCGGAAATCACGTGGGCCCCACCCGGAAATCACGTGGGCCCCACCCGGAAATCACGTGGGCCCCACGCGGAAATCACGTGGGCCCCACGGGGAAATCACGTGGGCCCCACCCGGAAATCACGTGGGCCCCACCCGGAAATCACGTGGGCCCCACCCGGAAGTCACGTGGGCCCCACCCGGAAATCACGTGGGCCCCACCCGGAAATCACGTGGGCCCCACCCGGAAATCACGTGGGCCCCACCCGGAAATCACGTGGGCCCCACCCGGAAATCACGTGGGCCCCACCCGGAAATCACGTGGGCCCCACCCGGAAATCACGTGGGCACCACGGGGAAATCACGTGGGCCCCACCCGGAAATCACGTGGGCCCCACCCGGAAATCACGTGGGCCCCACCCGGAAATCACGTGGGGCCCACCCGGAAATCACGCGGGCCCCACCCGGAAATCACGTGGGCCCCACGGGGAAATCACGTGGGCCCCACCCGGAAATCACGTGGGCCCCACCCGGAAATCACGTAGGCCCCACACGGAAATCACGTGGGCCCCACGGGGAAATCACGTGGGTCCCACCCGGAAATCACGTGGGCCCCACCCGGAAATCACGTGGGCCCCACCCGGAAATCACGTGGGCCCCACCCGGAAATCACGTGGGCCCCACCCGGAAATCACGTGGGCCCCACCCGGAAATCACGTGGGCCCCACGTGGAAATCACGTGGGCCCCACCCGGAAATCACGTGGGCCCCACCCGGAAATCACGTGGGCCCCACCCGGAAATCACGTGGGCCCCACCCGGAAATCACGTGGGCCCCACCCGGAAATCACGTGGGCCCCACCCGGAAATCACGTGGGCCCCACCCGGAAATCACGTGGGCCCCACCCGGAAATCACGTGGGCCCCACCCGGAAATCACGTGGGCCCCACCCGGAAATCACGTGGGCCCCACCCGGAAATCACGTGGGCCCCACCCGGAAATCACGTGGGCCCCACGGGGAAATCACGTGGGCCCCACCCGGAAATCACGTGGGCCCCACCCGGAAATCACGTGGGCCCCACGGGGAAATCACGTGGGCCCCACCCGGAAATCACGTGGGCCCCACCCGGAAATCACGTGGGCCCCCAGGGGAAATCACGTGGGCCCCACCCGGAAATCACGTGGGCCCCACCCGGAAATCACGTGGGCCCCACCCGGAAATCACGTGGGCCCCACCCGGAAATCACGTGGGCCCCACCCGGAAATCACGTGGGCCCCACCCGGAAATCACGTGGGCCCCCAGGGGAAATCACGTGGGCCCCCAGGGGAAATCACGTGGGCCCCACCCGGAAATCACGTGGGCCCCACCCGGAAATCACGTGGGCCCCACCCGGAAATCACGTGGGCCCCACGGGGAAATCACGTGGGCCCCACCCGGAAATCACGTGGGCCCCACCCGGAAATCACGTGGGCCCCACCCGGAAATCACGTGGGCCCCACCCGGAAATCACGTGGGCCCCACCCGGAAATCACGTGGGCCCCACCCGGAAATCACGTGGGCCCCACCCGGAAATCACGTGGGCCCCACCCGGAAATCACGTGGGCCCCACCCGGAAATCACGTGGGCACCACCCGGAAATCACGTGGGCCCCACCCGGAAATCACGTGGGCCCCACCCGGAAATCACGTGGGCCCCACCCGGAAATCACGTGGGCCCCACCCGGAAATCACGTGGGCCCCACCCGGAAATCACGTGGGCCCCACCCGGAAATCACGTGGGCCCCCAGGGGAAATCACGTGGGCCCCACAAGGAAATCACGTGGGCCCCACCCGGAAATCACGTGGGCCCCACCCGGAAATCACGTGGGCCCCACCCGGAAATCACGTGGGCCCCACGGGGAAATCACGTGGGCCCCACCCGGAAATCACGTGGGCCCCACCCGGAAATCACGTGGGCCCCACCCGGAAATCACGTGGGCCCCACCCGGAAATCACGTGGGCCCCACCCGGAAATCACGTGGGCCCCACCCGGAAATCACGTGGGCCCCACGGGGAAATCACGTGGGCCCCACCCGGAAATCACGTGGGCCCCACCCGGAAATCACGTGGGCCCCACCCGGAAATCATGTGGGCCCCACGAGGAAATCACGTGGGCCCCACCCGGAAATCACGTGGGCCCCACACGGAAATCACGTGGGCCCCACCCGGAAATCACGTAGGCCCCACACGGAAATCACGTGGGCCCCACCCGGAAATCACGTGGGCCCCACGGGGAAATCACGTGGGCCCCACCCGGAAATCACGTGGGCCCCACACGGAAATCACGTGGGCCCCACCCGGAAATCACGTGGGCCCCACTCGGAAATCACGTGGGCCCCACCCGGAAATCACGTGGGCCCCCAGGGGAAATCACGTGGGCCCCACCCGGAAATCACGTGGGCCCCACCCGGAAATCACGTGGGCCCCACGGGGAAATCACGTGGGCCCCACCCGGAAATCACGTGGGCCCCACCCGGAAATCACGTGGGCCCCACCCGGAAATCACGTGGGCCCCACCCGGAAATCACGTGGGCCCCACCCGGAAATCACGTGGGCCCCACCCGGAAATCACGTGGGCCCCACGGGGAAATCACGTGGGCCCCACCCGGAAATCACGTGGGCCCCACCCGGAAATCACGTGGGCCCCACCCGGAAATCACGTGGGCCCCACCCGGAAATCACGTGGGCCCCACCCGGAAATCACGTGGGCCCCACCCGGAAATCACGTGGGTCCCACCCGGAAATCACGTGGGGCCCACCCGGAAATCACGTGGGCCCCACGGGGAAATCACGTGGGCCCCACCCGGAAATCACGTGGGCCCCACCCGGAAATCACGTGGGCCCCACCCGGAAGTCACGTGGGCCCCACCCGGAAATCACGTGGGCCCCACCCGGAAATCACGAGGGCCCCACCCGGAAATCACGTGGGCCCCACCCGGAAATCACGTGGGCCCCACCCGGAAATCACGTGGGCCCCACCCGGAAATCACGTGGGCACCACGGGGAAATCACGTGGGCCCCACCCGGAAATCACGTGGGCCCCACCCGGAAATCACGTGGGCCCCACCCAGAAATCACGTGGGGCCCACCCGGAAATCACGTGGGCCCCACCCGGAAATCACGTGGGCCCCACCCGGAAATCACGTGGGCCCCACCCGGAAATCACGTGGGCCCCCAGGGGAAATCACGTGGGCCCCACCCGGATATCACGTGGGCCCCACCCGGAAATCACGTGGGCCCCACCCGGAAATCACGTGGGCCCCACCCGGAAATCACGTGGTCCCCACCCGGAAATCACGTGGGCCCCACCCGGAAATCACGTGGGCCCCCAGGGGAAATCACGTGGGCCCCCAGGGGAAATCACGTGGGCCCCACCCGGAAATCACGTGGGCCCCACCCGGAAATCACGTGGGCCCCACCCGGAAATCACGTGGGCCCCACGGGGAAATCACGTGGGCCCCACCCGGAAATCACGTGGGCCCCACCCGGAAATCACGTGGGCCCCACCCGGAAATCACGTGGGCCCCACCCGGAAATCACGTGGGCCCCACCCGGAAATCACGTGGGCCCCACCCGGAAATCACGTGGGCCCCACCCGGAAATCACGTGGGCCCCACCCGGAAATCACGTGGGCCCCACCCGGAAATCACGTGGGCCCCACCCGGAAATCACGTGGGCCCCACCCGGAAATCACGTGGGCCCCCAGGGGAAATCACGTGGGCCCCACCCGGAAATCACGTGGGCCCCACCCGGAAATCACGTGGGCCCACCCGGAAATCACGTGGGGCCCACCCGGGGAAATCACGTGGGCCCCACGGGGAAATCACGTGGGCCCCACCCGGAAATCACGTGGGCCCCACCCGGAAATCACGTGGGCCCCACCCGGAAATCACGTGGGCCCCACCCTGAAATCACGTGGGCCCCACCCGGAAATCACGTGGGCCCCACCCGGAAATCACGTGGGCCCCACCCGGAAATCACGTGGGCCCCACTCGGAAATCACGTGGGCCCCACCCGGAAATCACGTGGGCCCCCAAGGGAAATCACGTGGGCCCCACCCGGAAATCACGTGGGCCCCACCCGGAAATCACGTGGGACCCCAGGGGAAATCACGTGGGCCCCACCCGGAAATCACGTGGGCCCCACCCGGAAATCACGTGGGCCCCACCCGGAAATCACGTGGGCCCCACCCGGAAATCACGTGGGCCCCACCCGGAAATCACGTGGGCCCCACCCGGAAATCACGTGGGCCCCACCCGGAAATCACGTGGGCCCCACCCGGAAATCACGTGGGCCCCACCCGTAAATCACGTGGGCCCCACCCTGAAATCACGTGGGCCCCACCCGGAAATCACGTGGGCCCCACCCGGAAATCACGTGGGGCTCACCCGGAAATCACGTGGGCCCCACGGGGAAATCACGTGGGCCCCACCCGGAAATCACGTGGGCCCCACCCGGAAATCACGTGGGCCCCACCCGGAAATCACGTGGGCCCCACCCGGAAATCACGTGGGCCCCACCCGGAAATCACGTGGGCCCCACCCGGAAATCACGTGGGCCCCACCCGGAAATCACGTGGGCCCCACCCGGAAATCATGTGGGCCAAACGGGGAAATCACGTGGGCCCCACCCGGAAATCACGTGGGCCCCACACGGAAATCACGTGGGCCCCACCCGGAAATCACGTGGGCCCCACACGGAAATCACGTGGGCCCCACCCGGAAATCACGTGGGCCCCACTCGGAAATCACGTGGGCCCCACCCGGAAATCACGTGGGCCCCCAGGGGAAATCACGTGGGCCCCACCCGGAAATCACGTGGGCCCCACCCGGAAATCACGTGGGCCCCACGGGGAAATCACGTGGGCCCCACCCAGAAATCACGTGGGCCCCACCCGGAAATCACGTGGGCCCCACACGGAAATCACGTGGGCCCCACCCGGAAATCACGTGGGCCCCACACGGAAATCACGTGGGCCCCACCCGGAAATCACGTGGGCCCCACACGGAAATCACGTGGGCCCCACCCGGAAATCACGTGGGCCCCACCCGGAAATCACGTGGGCCCCACCCGGAAATCACGTGGGCCCCACCCGGAAATCACGTGGGCCCCATGGGGAAATCACGTGGGCCCCACCCGGAAATCACGTGGGCCCCACCCGGAAATCACGTGGGCCCCACCCGGAAGTAACGTGGGCCCCACCCGGAAATCACGTGGGCCCCACCCGGAAATCACGTGGGCCCCACCCGGAAATCACGTGGGCCCCACCCGGAAATCACGTGGGCCCCACCCGGAAATCACGTGGGCCCCACCCGGAAATCACGTGGGCCCCACCCGGAAATCACGTGGGCCCCACCCGGAAATCACGTGGGCCCCACCCGGAAATCACGTGGGCCCCACCCGGAAATCACGTGGGCCCCACCCGGAAATCACGTGGGCCCCACCCGGAAATCACGTGGGCCCCACCCGGAAATCACGTGGGGCCCACCCGGAAATCACGTGGGCCCCACCCGGAAATCACGTGGGCCCCACGGGGAAATCACGTGGGCCCCACCCGGAAATCACGTGGGCACCACCCGGAAATCACGTGGGCCCCACACGGAAATCACGTGGGCCCCACGGGGAAATCACGTGGGCCCCACACGGAAATCACGTGGGCCCCACCCGGAAATCACGTGGGCCCCACCCGGAAATCACGTGGGCCCCACCCGGAAATCACGTGGGCCCCACGCGGAAATCACGTGGGCCCCACGGGGAAATCACGTGGGCCCCACCCGGAAATCACGTGGGCCCCACCCGGAAATCACGTGGGCCCCACCCGGAAGTCACGTGGGCCCCACCCGGAAATCACGTGGGCCCCACCCGGAAATCACGTGGGCCCCACCCGGAAATCACGTGGGCCCCACCCGGAAATCACGTGGGCCCCACCCGGAAATCACGTGGGCCCCACCCGGAAATCACGTGGGCCCCACCCGGAAATCACGTGGGCACCACGGGGAAATCACGTGGGCCCCACCCGGAAATCACGTGGGCCCCACCCGGAAATCGCGTGGGCCCCACCCGGAAATCACGTGGGGCCCACCCGGAAATCACGCGGGCCCCACCCGGAAATCACGTGGGCCCCACGGGGAAATCACGTGGGCCCCACCCGGAAATCACGTGGGCCCCACCCGGAAATCACGTAGGCCCCACACGGAAATCACGTGGGCCCCACGGGGAAATCACGTGGGTCCCACCCGGAAATCACGTGGGCCCCACCCGGAAATCACGTGGGCCCCACCCGGAAATCACGTGGGCCCCACCCGGAAATCACGTGGGCCCCACCCGGAAATCACGTGGGCCCCACCCGGAAATCACGTGGGCCCCACGTGGAAATCACGTGGGCCCCACCTGGAAATCACGTGGGCCCCACCCGGAAATCACGTGGGCCCCACCCGGAAATCACGTGGGCCCCACCCGGAAATCACGTGGGCCCCACCCGGAAATCACGTGGGCCCCACCCGGAAATCACGTGGGCCCCACCCGGAAATCACGTGGGCCCCACCCGGAAATCACGTGGGCCCCACCCGGAAATCACGTGGGCCCCACCCGGAAATCACGTGGGCCCCATCCGGAAATCACGTGGGCCCCACGGGGAAATCACGTGGGCCCCACCCGGAAATCACGTGGGGCCCACCCGGAAATCACGTGGGCCCCACGGGGAAATCACTTGGGCCCCACCCGGAAATCACGTGGGCCCAACCCGGAAATCACGTGGGCCCCACCCGGAAATCACGTGGGCCCCACCCGGAAATCACGTGGGCCCCACCCGGAAATCACGTGGGCCCCCAGGGGAAATCACGTGGGCCCCACCCGGATATCACGTGGGCCCCACCCGGAAATCACGTGGGCCCCACCCGGAAATCACGTGGGCCCCACCCGGAAATCACGTGGGCCCCACCCGGAAATCACGTGGGCCCCACCCGGAAATCACGTGGGCCCCCAGGGGAAATCACGTGGGCCCCACCCGGAAATCACGTGGGCCCCACCCGGAAATCACGTGGGCCCCACCCGGAAATCACGTGGGCCCCACCCGGAAATCACGTGGGCCCCACCCGGAAATCACGTGGGCCCCACCCGGAAATCACGTGGGCCCCACCCGGAAATCACGTGGGCCTCACCCGGAAATCACGTGGGCCCCACCCGGAAATCACGTGGGCCCCACCCGGAAATCACGTGGGCCCCACCCGGAAATCACGTGGGCCCCACCCGGAAATCACGTGGGCCCCACCCGGAAATCACGTGGGCCCCCAGGGGAAATCACGTGGGCCCCACAAGGAAATCACGTGGGCCCCACCCGGAAATCACGTGGGCCCCACCCGGAATTCACGTGGGCCCCACCCGGAAATCACGTGGGCCCCACGGGGAAATCACATGGGCCCCACCCGGAAATCACGTGGGCCCCACCCGGAAATCACGTGGGCCCCACCCGGAAATCACGTGGGCCCCACCCGGAAATCACGTGGGCCCCACCCGGAAATCACGTGGGCCCCACCCGGAAATCACGTGGGCCCCACCCGGAAATCACGTGGGCCCCACCCGGAAATCACGTGGGCCCCACGGGGAAATCACGTGGGCCCCACCCGGAAATCACGTGGGCCCCACCCGGAAATCACGTGGGCCCCACCCGGAAATCACGTGTGGCCCACCCGGAAATCACGTGGGCCCCACGGGGAAATCACGTGGGCCCCACCCGGAAATCACGTGGGCCCCACCCGGAAATCACGTGGGCCCCACCCGGAAATCACGTGGGCCCCACCCGGAAATCACGTGGGCCCCCAGGGGAAATCACGTGGGCCCCCAGGGGAAATCACGTGGGCCCCACCCGGAAATCACGTGGGCCCCACCCGGAAATCACGTGGGCCCCACCCGGAAATCACGTGGGCCCCACGGGGAAATCACGTGGGCCCCACCCGGAAATCACGTGGGCCCCACCCGGAAATCACGTGGGCCCCACCCGGAAATCACGTGGGCCCCACCCGGAAATCACGTGGGCCCCACCCGGAAATCACGTGGGCCCCACCCGGAAATCACGTGGGCCCCACCCGGAAATCACGTGGGCCCCACCCGGAAATAACGTGGGCCCCACCCGGAAATCACGTGGGCCCCACCCGGAAATCACGTGGGCCCCACCCGGAAATCACGTGGGCCCCACCCGGAAATCACGTGGGCCCCACCCGGAAATCACGTGGGCCCCACCCGGAAATCACGTGGGCCCCCAGGGGAAATCACGTGGGCCCCACAAGGAAATCACGTGGGCCCCACCCGGAAATCACGTGGGCCCCACCCGGAAATCACGTGGGCCCCACCCGGAAATCACGTGGGCCCCACCCGGAAATCACGTGGGCCCCACCCGGAAATCACGTGGGCCCCACCCGGAAATCACGTGGGCCCCACCCGGAAATCACGTGGGCCCCACCCGGAAATCACGTGGGCCCCACCCGGAAATCACGTGGGCCCCACCCGGAAATCACGTGGGCCCCACCCGGAAATCACGTGGGCCCCACCCGGAAATCACGTGGGCCCCACCCGGAAATCACGTGGGCCCCCAGGGGAAATCACGTGGGCCCCACAAGGAAATCACGTGGGCCCCACCCGGAAATCACGTGGGCCCCACCCGGAAATCACGTGGGCCCCACCCTGAAATCACGTGGGCCCCACGGGGAAATCACGTGGGCCCCACCCGGAAATCACGTGGGGCCCACCCGGAAATCACGTGGGCCCCACCCGGAAATCACGTGGGCCCCACTCGGAAATCACGTGGGCCCCACCCGGAAATCACGTGGGCCCCCAAGGGAAATCACGTGGGCCCCACCCGGAAATCACGTGGGCCCCACCCGGAAATCACGTGGGACCCCAGGGGAAATCACGTGGGCCCCACCCGGAAATCACGTGGGCCCCACCCGGAAATCACGTGGGCCCCACCCGGAATTCACGTGGGCCCCACCCGGAAATCACGTGGGCCCCACCCGGAAATCACGTGGGCCCCACCCGGAAATCACGTGGGCCCCACCCGGAAATCACGTGGGCCCCACCCGGAAATCACGTGGGCCCCACCCGGAAATCACGTGGGCCCCACCGTGAAATCACGTGGGCCCCACCCGGAAATCACGTGGGCCCCACCCGGAAATCACGTGGGGCTCACCCGGAAATCACGTGGGCCCCACGGGGAAATCACGTGGGCCCCACCCGGAAATCACGTGGGCCCCACCCGGAAATCACGTGGGCCCCACCCGGAAATCACGTGGGCCCCACCCGGAAATCACGTGGGCCCCACCCGGAAATCACGTGGGCCCCACACGGAAATCACGTGGGCCCCACCCGGAAATCACGTGGGCCCCACTCGGAAATCACGTGGGCCCCACCCGGAAATCACGTGGGCCCCCAGGGGAAATCACGTGGGCCCCACCCGGAAATCACGTGGGCCCCACCCGGAAATCACGTGGGCCCCACCCGGAAATCACGTGGGCCCCACCCGGAAATCACGTGGGCCCCACCCGGAAATCACGTGGGCCCCACCCGGAAATCACGTGGGCCCCACCCGGAAATCACGTGGGCCCCACCCGGAAATCACGTGGGCCCCACCCGGAAATCACGTGGGCCCCACCCGGAAATCACGTGGGCCCCACCCGGAAATCACGTGGGCCCCACCCGGAAATCACGTGGGCCCCACCCGGAAATCACGTGGGCCCCCAGGGGAAATCACGTGGGCCCCACAAGGAAATCACGTGGGCCCCACCCGGAAATCACGTGGGCCCCACCCGGAAATCACGTGGGCCACACCCGGAAATCACGTGGGCCCCACGGGGAAATCACGTGGGCCCCACCCGGAAATCACGTGGGCCCCACCCGGAAATCACGTGGGCCCCACCCGGAAATCACGTGGGCCCCACCCGGAAATCACGTGGGCCCCACCCGGAAATCACGTGGGCCCCACGGGGAAATCACGTGGGCCCCACCCGGAAATCACGTGGGCCCCACCCGGAAATCACGTGGGCCCCACCCGGAAATCACGTGGGCCCCACGGGGAAATCACGTGGGCCCCACCCGGAAATCACGTGGGCCCCACACGGAAATCACGTGGGCCCCACCCGGAAATCACGTGGGCCCCACACGGAAATCACGTGGGCCCCACCCGGAAATCACGTGGGCCCCACGGGGAAATCACGTGGGCCCCACCCGGAAATCACGTGGGCCCCACCCGGAAATCACGTGGGCCCCACGGGGAAATCACGTGGGCCCCACCCGGAAATCACGTGGGCCCCACCCGGAAATCACGTGGGCCCCACACGGAAATCACGTGGGCCCCACCCGGAAATCACGTGGGCCCCACACGGAAATCACGTGGGCCCCACCCGGAAATCACGTGGGCCCCACACGGAAATCACGTGGGCCCCACCCGGAAATCACGTGGGCCCCACCCGGAAATCACGTGGGCCCCACCCGGAAATCACGTGGGCCCCACCCGGAAATCACGTGGGCCCCACGGGGAAATCACGTGGGCCCCACCCGGAAATCACGGGGGCCCCACCCGGAAATCACGTGGGCCCCACCCGGAAGTCACGTGGGCCCCACCCGGAAATCACGTGGGCCCCACCCGGAAATCACGTGGGCCCCACCCGGAAATCACGTGGGCCCCACCCGGAAATCACGTGGGCCCCACCCGGAAATCACGTGGGCCCCACCCGGAAATCACGTGGGACCCACCCGGAAATCACGTGGGCACCACGGGGAAATCACGTGGGCCCCACCCGGAAATCACGTGGGCCCCACCCGGAAATCACGTGGGCCCCACACGGAAATCACGTGGGGCCCACCCGGAAATCACGTGGGCCCCACCCGGAAATCACGTGGGCCCCACGGGGAAATCACGTGGGCCCCACCCGGAAATCACGTGGGCCCCACCCGGAAATCACGTAGGCCCCACACGGAAATCACGTGGGCCCCACGGGGAAATCACGTGGGTCCCACCCGGAAATCACGTGGGCCCCACCCGGAAATCACGTGGGCCCCACCCGGAAATCACGTGGGCCCCACCCGGAAATCACGTGGGCCCCACCCGGAAATCACGTGGGCCCCACCCGGAAATCACGTGGGCCCCACCCGGAAATCACGTGGGCCCCACCCGGAAATCACGTGGGCCCCACCCGGAAATCACGTGGGCCCCACCCGGAAATCACGTGGGCCCCACCCGGAAATCACGTGGGCCCCCAGGGGAAATCACGTGGGCCCCCAGGGGAAATCACGTGGGCCCCACCCGGAAATCACGTGGGCCCCACCCGGAAATCACGTGGGCCCCACCCGGAAATCACGTGGGCCCCACGGGGAAATCACGTGGGCCCCACCCGGAAATCACGTGGGCCCCACCCGGAAATCACGTGGGCCCCACCCGGAAATCACGTGGGCCCCACCCGGAAATCACGTGGGCCCCACGGGGAAATCACGTGGGCCCCACCCGGAAATCACGTGGGCCCCACCCGGAAATCACGTGGGCCCCACCCGGAAATCATGTGGGCCAAACGGGGAAATCACGTGGGCCCCACCCGGAAATCACGTGGGCCCCACACGGAAATCACGTGGGCCCCACCCGGAAATCACGTGGGCCCCACACGGAAATCACGTGGGCCCCACCCGGAAATCACGTGGGCCCCACTCGGAAATCACGTGGGCCCCACCCGGAAATCACGTGGGCCCCCAGGGGAAATCACGTGGGCCCCACCCGGAAATCACGTGGGCCCCACCCGGAAATCACGTGGGCCCCACGGGGAAATCACGTGGGCCCCACCCAGAAATCACGTGGGCCCCACCCGGAAATCACGTGGGCCCCACACGGAAATCACGTGGGCCCCACCCGGAAATCACGTGGGCCCCACCCGGAAATCACGTGGGCCCCACCCGGAAATCACGTGGGCCCCACACGGAAATCACGTGGGCCCCACCCGGAAATCACGTGGGCCCCACCCGGAAATCACGTGGGCCCCACCCGGAAATCACGTGGGCCCCACCCGGAAATCACGTGGGCCCCATGGGGAAATCACGTGGGCCCCACCCGGAAATCACGTGGGCCCCACCCGGAAATCACGTGGGCCCCACCCGGAAGTAACGTGGGCCCCACCCGGAAATCACGTGGGCCCCACCCGGAAATCACGTGGGCCCCACCCGGAAATCACGTGGGCCCCACCCGGAAATCACGTGGGCCCCACCCGGAAATCACGTGGGCCCCACCCGGAAATCACGTGGGCCCCACCCGGAAATCACGTGGGCACCACGGGGAAATCACGTGGGCCCCACCCGGAAATCACGTGGGCCCCACCCGGAAATCACGTGGGCCCCACCCGGAAATCACGTGGGGCCCACCCGGAAATCACGTGGGCCCCACCCGGAAATCACGTGGGCCCCACGGGGAAATCACGTGGGCCCCACCCAGAAATCACGTGGGCCCCACCCGGAAATCACGTGGGCCCCACACGGAAATCACGTGGGCCCCACCCGGAAATCACGTGGGCCCCACACGGAAATCACGTGGGCCCCACCCGGAAATCACGTGGGCCCCACCCGGAAATCACGTGGGCCCCACCCGGAAATCACGTGGGCCCCCAGGGGAAATCACGTGGGCCCCCAGGGGAAATCACGTGGGCCCCACCCGGAAATCACGTGGGCCCCACCCGGAAATCACGTGGGCCCCACCCGGAAATCACGTGGGCCCCACCCGGAAATCACGTGGGCCCCACCCGGAAATCACGTGGGCCCCACCCGGAAATCACGTGGGCCCCACCCGGAAATCACGTGGGCCCCACCCGGAAATCACGTGGGCCCCACGGGGAAATCACGTGGGCCCCACCCGGAAATCACGTGGGCCCCACCCGGAAATCACGTGGGCCCCACCCGGAAATCATGTGGGCCAAACGGGGAAATCACGTGGGCCCCACCCGGAAATCACGTGGGCCCCACACGGAAATCACGTGGGCCCCACCCGGAAATCACGTGGGCCCCACACGGAAATCACGTGGGCCCCACCCGGAAATCACGTGGGCCCCACTCGGAAATCACGTGGGCCCCACCCGGAAATCACGTGGGCCCCCAGGGGAAATCACGTGGGCCCCACCCGGAAATCACGTGGGCCCCACCCGGAAATCACGTGGGCCCCACGGGGAAATCACGTGGGCCCCACCCAGAAATCACGTGGGCCCCACCCGGAAATCACGTGGGCCCCACACGGAAATCACGTGGGCCCCACCCGGAAATCACGTGGGCCCCACACGGAAATCACGTGGGCCCCACCCGGAAATCACGTGGGCCCCACACGGAAATCACGTGGGCCCCACCCGGAAATCACGTGGGCCCCACCCGGAAATCACGTGGGCCCCACCCGGAAATCACGTGGGCCCCACCCGGAAATCACGTGGGCCCCATGGGGAAATCACGTGGGCCCCACCCGGAAATCACGTGGGCCCCACCCGGAAATCACGTGGGCCCCACCCGGAAGTCACGTGGGCCCCACCCGGAAATCACGTGGGCCCCACCCGGAAATCACGTGGGCCCCACCCGGAAATCACGTGGGCCCCACCCGGAAATCACGTGGGCCCCACCCGGAAATCACGTGGGCCCCACCCGGAAATCACGTGGGCACCACGGGGAAATCACGTGGGCCCCACCCGGAAATCACGTGGGCCCCACCCGGAAATCACGTGGGCCCCACCCGGAAATCACGTGGGGCCCACCCGGAAATCACGTGGGCCCCACCCGGAAATCACGTGGGCCCCACGGGGAAATCACGTGGGCCCCACCCGGAAATCACGTGGGCCCCACCCGGAAATCACGTAGGCCCCACACGGAAATCACGTGGGCCCCACGGGGAAATCACGTGGGTCCCACCCGGAAATCACGTGGGCCCCACCCGGAAATCACGTGGGCCCCACCCGGAAATCACGTGGGCCCCACCCGGAAATCACGTGGGCCCCACCCGGAAATCACGTGGGCCCCACCCGGAAATCACGTGGGCCCCACCTGGAAATCACGTGGGCCCCACCCGGAAATCACGTGGGCCCCACCCGGAAATCACGTGGGCCCCCAGGGGAAATCACGTGGGCCCCCAGGGGAAATCACGTGGGCCCCACCCGGAAATCACGTGGGCCCCACCCGGAAATCACGTGGGCCCCACCCGGAAATCACGTGGGCCCCACCCGGAAATCACGTGGGCCCCACCCGGAAATCACGTGGGCCCCAGCCGGAAATCACGTGGGCCCCACCCGGAAATCACGTGGGCCCCACGGGGAAATCACGTGGGCCCCACGGGGAAATCACGTGGGCCCCACCCGGAAATCACGTGGGCCCCACGGGGAAATCACGTGGGCCCCACCCGGAAATCACGGGGGCCCCACCCGGAAATCACGTGGGCCCCACCCGGAAGTCACGTGGGCCCCACCCGGAAATCACGTGGGCCCCACCCGGAAATCACGTGGGCCCCACCCGGAAATCACGTGGGCCCCACCCGGAAATCACGTGGGCCCCACCCGGAAATCACGTGGGCCCCACCCGGAAATCACGTGGGACCCACCCGGAAATCACGTGGGCACCACGGGGAAATCACGTGGGCCCCACCCGGAAATCACGTGGGCCCCACCCGGAAATCACGTGGGCCCCACCCGGAAATCACGTGGGGCCCACCCGGAAATCACGTGGGCCCCACCCGGAAATCACGTGGGCCCCACGGGGAAATCACGTGGGCCCCACCCGGAAATCACGTGGGCCCCACCCGGAAATCACGTAGGCCCCACACGGAAATCACGTGGGCCCCACGGGGAAATCACGTGGGTCCCACCCGGAAATCACGTGGGCCCCACCCGGAAATCACGTGGGCCCCACCCGGAAATCACGTGGGCCCCACCCGGAAATCACGTGGGCCCCACCCGGAAATCACGTGGGCCCCACCCGGAAATCACGTGGGCCCCACCCGGAAATCACGTGGGCCCCACCCGGAAATCACGTGGGCCCCACCCGGAAATCACGTGGGCCCCACCCGGAAATCACGTGGGCCCCACCCGGAAATCACGTGGGCCCCACCCGGAAATCACGTGGGCCCCCAGGGGAAATCACGTGGGCCCCCAGGGGAAATCACGTGGGCCCCACCCGGAAATCACGTGGGCCCCACCCGGAAATCACGTGGGCCCCACCCGGAAATCACGTGGGCCCCACGGGGAAATCACGTGGGCCCCACCCGGAAATCACGTGGGCCCCACCCGGAAATCACGTGGGCCCCACCCGGAAATCACGTGGGCCCCACCCGGAAATCACGTGGGCCCCACGGGGAAATCACGTGGGCCCCACCCGGAAATCACGTGGGCCCCACCCGGAAATCACGTGGGCCCCACCCGGAAATCATGTGGGCCAAACGGGGAAATCACGTGGGCCCCACCCGGAAATCACGTGGGCCCCACACGGAAATCACGTGGGCCCCACCCGGAAATCACGTGGGCCCCACACGGAAATCACGTGGGCCCCACCCGGAAATCACGTGGGCCCCACTCGGAAATCACGTGGGCCCCACCCGGAAATCACGTGGGCCCCCAGGGGAAATCACGTGGGCCCCACCCGGAAATCACGTGGGCCCCACCCGGAAATCACGTGGGCCCCACGGGGAAATCACGTGGGCCCCACCCAGAAATCACGTGGGCCCCACCCGGAAATCACGTGGGCCCCACACGGAAATCACGTGGGCCCCACCCGGAAATCACGTGGGCCCCACACGGAAATCACGTGGGCCCCACCCGGAAATCACGTGGGCCCCACACGGAAATCACGTGGGCCCCACCCGGAAATCACGTGGGCCCCACCCGGAAATCACGTGGGCCCCACCCGGAAATCACGTGGGCCCCACCCGGAAATCACGTGGGCCCCATGGGGAAATCACGTGGGCCCCACCCGGAAATCACGTGGGCCCCACCCGGAAATCACGTGGGCCCCACCCGGAAGTAACGTGGGCCCCACCCGGAAATCACGTGGGCCCCACCCGGAAATCACGTGGGCCCCACCCGGAAATCACGTGGGCCCCACCCGGAAATCACGTGGGCCCCACCCGGAAATCACGTGGGCCCCACCCGGAAATCACGTGGGCCCCACCCGGAAATCACGTGGGCACCACGGGGAAATCACGTGGGCCCCACCCGGAAATCACGTGGGCCCCACCCGGAAATCACGTGGGCCCCACCCGGAAATCACGTGGGGCCCACCCGGAAATCACGTGGGCCCCACCCGGAAATCACGTGGGCCCCACGGGGAAATCACGTGGGCCCCACCCGGAAATCACGTGGGCCCCACCCGGAAATCACGTAGGCCCCACACGGAAATCACGTGGGCCCCACGGGGAAATCACGTGGGTCCCACCCGGAAATCACGTGGGCCCCACCCGGAAATCACGTGGGCCCCACCCGGAAATCACGTGGGCCCCACCCGGAAATCACGTGGGCCCCACCCGGAAATCACGTGGGCCCCACCCGGAAATCACGTGGGCCCCACCCGGAAATCACGTGGGCCCCACCCGGAAATCACGTGGGCCCCACCCGGAAATCACGTGGGCCCCCAGGGGAAATCACGTGGGCCCCCAGGGGAAATCACGTGGGCCCCACCCGGAAATCACGTGGGCCCCACCCGGAAATCACGTGGGCCCCACCCGGAAATCACGTGGGCCCCACCCGGAAATCACGTGGGCCCCACCCGGAAATCACGTGGGCCCCAGCCGGAAATCACGTGGGCCCCACCCGGAAATCACGTGGGCCCCACGGGGAAATCACGTGGGCCCCACGGGGAAATCACGTGGGCCCCACCCGGAAATCACGTGGGCCCCACCCGGAAATCACGTGAGCCCCACCCGGAAATCACATGGGCCCCACCCGGAAATCACGTGGGCCCCACCCGGAAATCACGTGGGCCCCACCCGGAAATCACGTGGGCCCCCAGGGGAAATCACGTGGGCCCCACCCGGAAATCACGTGGGCCCCACCCGGAAATCACGTGGGCCCCACCCGGAAATCACGTGGGCCCCACGGGGAAATCACGTGGGCCCCACCCGGAAATCACGTGGGCCCCACCCGGAAATCACGTGGGCCCCACCCGGAAATCACGTGGGCCCCACCCGGAAATCACGTGGGCCCCACCCGGAAATCACGTGGGCCCCACCCGGAAATCACGTGGGCCCCACCCGGAAATCACGTGGGCCCCACCCGGAAATCACGTGGGCCCCACCCGGAAATCACGTGGGCCCCACGGGGAAATCACGTGGGCCCCACCCGGAAATCACGTGGGCCCCACCCGGAAATCACGTGGGCCCCACCCGGAAATCACGTGGGCCCCACCCGGAAATCACGTGGGCCCCACCCGGAAATCACGTGGGCCCCCAGGGGAAATCACGTGGGCCCCACCCGGAAATCACGTGGGCCCCACCCGGAAATCACGTGGGCCCCACCCGGAAATCACGTGGGCCCCACCCGGAAATCACGTGGGCCCCACCCGGAAATCACGTGGGCCCCCAGGGGAAATCACGTGGGCCCCCAGGGGAAATCACGTGGGCCCCACCCGGAAATCACGTGGGCCCCACCCGGAAATCACGTGGGCCCCACCCGGAAATCACGTGGGCCCCACGGGGAAATCACGTGGGCCCCACCCGGAAATCACGTGGGCCCCACCCGGAAATCACGTGGGCCCCACCCGGAAATCACGTGGGCCCCACCCGGAAATCACGTGGGCCCCACCCGGAAATCACGTGGGCCCCACCCGGAAATCACGTGGGCCCCACCCGGAAATCACGTGGGCCCCACCCGGAAATCACGTGGGCCCCACCCGGAAATCACGTGGGCCCCACCCGGAAATCACGTGGGCCCCACCCGGAAATCACGTGGGCCCCACCCGGAAATCACGTGGGCCCCACCCGGAAAACACGTGTGCCCCACCCGGAAATCACGTGGGCCCCACCCGGAAATCACGTGGGCCCCACCCGGAAATCACGTGGGCCCCACCCAGAAATCACGTGGGCCCCCAGGGGAAATCACGTGGGCCCCACAAGGAAATCACGTGGGCCCCACCCGGAAATCACGTGGGCCCCACCCGGAAATCACGTGGGCCCCACCCGGAAATCACGTGGGCCCCACGGGGAAATCACGTGGGCCCCACCCGGAAATCACGTGGGCCCCACCCGGAAATCACGTGGGCCCCACCCGGAAATCACGTGGGCCCCACCCGGAAATCACGTGGGCCCCACCCGGAAATCACGTGGGCCCCACCCGGAAATCACGTGGGCCCCACGGGGAAATCACGTGGGCCCCACCCGGAAATCACGTGGGCCCCACCCGGAAATCACGTGGGCCCCACCCGGAAATCATGTGGGCCCCACGGGGAAATCACGTGGGCCCCACCCGGAAATCACGTGGGCCCCACACGGAAATCACGTGGGCCCCACCCGGAAATCACGTAGGCCCCACACGGAAATCACGTGGGCCCCACCCGGAAATCACGTGGGCCCCACGGGGAAATCACGTGGGCCCCACCCGGAAATCACGTGGGCCCCACACGGAAATCACGTGGGCCCCACCCGGAAATCACGTGGGCCCCACTCGGAAATCACGTGGGCCCCACCCGGAAATCACGTGGGCCCCCAGGGGAAATCACGTGGGCCCCACCCGGAAATCACGTGGGCCCCACCCGGAAATCACGTGGGCCCCACGGGGAAATCACGTGGGCCCCACCCGGAAATCACGTGGGCCCCACCCGGAAATCACGTGGGCCCCACCCGGAAATCACGTGGGCCCCACCCGGAAATCACGTGGGCCCCACCCGGAAATCACGTGGGCCACACCCGGAAATCACGTGGGCCCCACCCGGAAATCACGTGGGCCCCACCCGGAAATCACGTGGGCCCCACCCGGAAATCACGTGGGCCCCACCCGGAAATCACGTGGGCCCCACCCGGAAATCACGTGGGCCCCACCCGGAAATCACGTGGGCCCCACGGGGAAATCACGTGGGCCCCACCCGGAAATCACGTGGGCCCCACCCGGAAATCACGTGGGCCCCACCCGGAAATCACGTGGGCCCCACGGGGAAATCACGTGGGCCCCACCCGGAAATCACGTGGGCCCCACACGGAAATCACGTGGGCCCCACCCGGAAATCACGTAGGCCCCACACGGAAATCACGTGGGCCCCACCCGGAATCACGTGGGCCCCACGGGGAAATCACGTGGGCCCCACCCGGAAATCACGTGGGCCCCACCCGGAAATCACGTGGGCCCCACGGGGAAATCACGTGGGCCCCACCCGGAAATCACGTGGGCCCCACCCGGAAATCACGTGGGCCCCACACGGAAATCACGTGGGCCCCACCCGGAAATCACGTGGGCCCCACACGGAAATCACGTGGGCCCCACCCGGAAATCACGTGGGCCCCACACGGAAATCACGTGGGCCCCACCCGGAAATCACGTGGGCCCCACCCGGAAATCACGTGGGCCCCACCCGGAAATCACGTGGGCCCCACCCGGAAATCACGTGGGCCCCACGGGGAAATCACGTGGGCCCCACCCGGAAATCACGGGGGCCCCACCCGGAAATCACGTGGGCCCCACCCGGAAGTCACGTGGGCCCCACCCGGAAATCACGTGGGCCCCACCCGGAAATCACGTGGGCCCCACCCGGAAATCACGTGGGCCCCACCCGGAAATCACGTGGGCCCCACCCGGAAATCACGTGGGCCCCACCCGGAAATCACGTGGGACCCACCCGGAAATCACGTGGGCACCACGGGGAAATCACGTGGGCCCCACCCGGAAATCACGTGGGCCCCACCCGGAAATCACGTGGGCCCCACCCGGAAATCACGTGGGGCCCACCCGGAAATCACGTGGGCCCCACCCGGAAATCACGTGGGCCCCACGGGGAAATCACGTGGGCCCCACCCGGAAATCACGTGGGCCCCACCCGGAAATCACGTAGGCCCCACACGGAAATCACGTGGGCCCCACGGGGAAATCACGTGGGTCCCACCCGGAAATCACGTGGGCCCCACCCGGAAATCACGTGGGCCCCACCCGGAAATCACGTGGGCCCCACCCGGAAATCACGTGGGCCCCACCCGGAAATCACGTGGGCCCCACCCGGAAATCACGTGGGCCCCACCCGGAAAGCACGTGGGCCCCACCCGGAAATCACGTGGGCCCCACCCGGAAATCACGTGGGCCCCCAGGGGAAATCACGTGGGCCCCCAGGGGAAATCACGTGGGCCCCACCCGGGAAATCACGTGGGCCCCACCCGGAAATCACGTGGGCCCCACCCGGAAATCACGTGGGCCCCACCCGGAAATCACGTGGGCCCCACCCGGAAATCACGTGGGCCCCACCCGGAAATCACGTGGGCCCCACCCGGAAATCACGTGGGCCCCACCCGGAAATCACGTGGGCCCCACGGGGAAATCACGTGGGCCCCACCCGGAAATCACGTGGGCCCCACCCGGAAATCACGTGAGCCCCACCCGGAAATCACATGGGCCCCACCCGGAAATCACGTGGGCCCCACCCGGAAATCACGTGGGCCCCACCCGGAAATCACGTGGGCCCCCAGGGGAAATCACGTGGGCCCCACCCGGAAATCACGTGGGCCCCACCCGGAAATCACGTGGGCCCCACCCGGAAATCACGTGGGCCCCACGGGGAAATCACGTGGGCCCCACCCGGAAATCACGTGGGCCCCACCCGGAAATCACGTGGGCCCCACCCGGAAATCACGTGGGCCCCACCCGGAAATCACGTGGGCCCCACCCGGAAATCACGTGGGCCCCACCCGGAAATCACGTGGGCCCCACCCGGAAATCACGTGGGCCCCACCCGGAAATCACGTGGGCCCCACCCGGAAATCACGTGGGCCCCCAGGGGAAATCACGTGGGCCCCACCCGGAAATCACGTGGGCCCCACCCGGAAATCACGTGGGCCCCACCCGGAAATCACGTGGGCCCCACGGGGAAATCACGTGGGCCCCACCCGGAAATCACGTGGGCCCCACCCGGAAATCACGTGGGCCCCACCCGGAAATCACGTGGGCCCCACCCGGAAATCACGTGGGCCCCACCCGGAAATCACGTGGGCCCCCAGGGGAAATCACGTGGGCCCCACCCGGAAATCACGTGGGCCCCACCCGGAAATCACGTGGGCCCCACCCGGAAATCACGTGGGCCCCACCCGGAAATCACGTGGGCCCCACCCGGAAATCACGTGGGCCCCACCCGGAAATCACGTGGGCCCCCAGGGGAAATCACGTGGGCCCCCAGGGGAAATCACGTGGGCCCCACCCGGAAATCACGTGGGCCCCACCCGGAAATCACGTGGGCCCCACCCGGAAATCACGTGGGCCCCACCCGGAAATCACGTGGGCCCCACCCGGAAATCACGTGGGCCCCACCCGGAAATCACGTGGGCCCCACCCGGAAATCACGTGGGCCCCACCCGGAAATCACGTGGGCCCCACCCGGAAATCACGTGGGCCCCACCCGGAAATCACGTGGGCCCCACCCGGAAATCACGTGGGCCCCACCCGGAAATCACGTGGGCCCCACCCGGAAATCACGTGGGCCCCACCCGGAAATCACGTGGGCCCCACCCGGAAATCACGTGGGCCCCACCCGGAAATCACGTGGGCCCCACCCAGAAATCACGTGGGCCCCCAGGGGAAATCACGTGGGCCCCACAAGGAAATCACGTGGGCCCCACCCGGAAATCACGTGGGCCCCACCCGGAAATCACGTGTGCCCCACCCGGAAATCACGTGGGCCCCACGGGGAAATCACGTGGGCCCCACCCGGAAATCACGTGGGCCCCACCCGGAAATCACGTGGGCCCCACCCGGAAATCACGTGGGCCCCACCCGGAAATCACGTGGGCCCCACCCGGAAATCACGTGGGCCCCACCCGGAAATCACGTGGGCCCACGGGGAAATCACGTGGGCCCCACCCGGAAATCACGTGGGCCCCACCCGGAAATCACGTGGGCCCCACCCGGAAATCATGTGGGCCCCACGGGGAAATCACGTGGGCCCCACCCGGAAATCACGTGGGCCCCACACGGAAATCACGTGGGCCCCACCCGGAAATCACGTAGGCCCCACACGGAAATCACGTGGGCCCCACCCGGAAATCACGTGGGCCCCACGGGGAAATCACGTGGGCCCCACCCGGAAATCACGTGGGCCCCACACGGAAATCACGTGGGCCCCACCCGGAAATCACGTGGGCCCCACTCGGAAATCACGTGGGCCCCACCCGGAAATCACGTGGGCCCCCAGGGGAAATCACGTGGGCCCCACCCGGAAATCACGTGGGCCCCACCCGGAAATCACGTGGGCCCCACGGGGAAATCACGTGGGCCCCACCCGGAAATCACGTGGGCCCCACCCGGAAATCACGTGGGCCCCACCCGGAAATCACGTGGGCCCCACCCGGAAATCACGTGGGCCCCACCCGGAAATCACGTGGGCCCCACGGGGAAATCACGTGGGCCCCACCCGGAAATCACGTGGGCCCCACCCGGAAATCACGTGGGCCCCACCCGGAAATCACGTGGGCCCCACTCGGAAATCACGTGGGCCCCACCCGGAAATCACGTGGGCCCCACCCGGAAATCACGTGGGCCCCACCCGGAAATCACGTGGGCCCCACGGGGAAATCACGTGGGCCCCACCCGGAAATCACGTGGGCCCCACCCGGAAATCACGTGGGCCCCCAGGGGAAATCACGTGGGCCCCCAGGGGAAATCACGTGGGCCCCACCCGGAAATCACGTGGGCCCCACCCGGAAATCACGTGGGCCCCACCCGGAAATCACGTGGGCCCCACGGGGAAATCACGTGGGCCCCACCCGGAAATCACGTGGGCCCCACCCGGAAATCACGTGGGCCCACCCGGAAATCACGTGGGGCCCACCCGGGGAAATCACGTGGGCCCCACGGGGAAATCACGTGGGCCCCACCCGGAAATCACGTGGGCCCCACCCGGAAATCACGTGGGCCCCACCCGGAAATCACGTGGGCCCCACCCGGAAATCACGTGGGCCCCACCCGGAAATCACGTGGGCCCCACCCGGAAATCACGTGGGCCCCACTCGGAAATCACGTGGGCCCCACCCGGAAATCACGTGGGCCCCCAAGGGAAATCACGTGGGCCCCACCCGGAAATCACGTGGGCCCCACCCGGAAATCACGTGGGACCCCAGGGGAAATCACGTGGGCCCCACCCGGAAATCACGTGGGCCCCACCCGGAAATCACGTGGGCCCCACCCGGAAATCACGTGGGCCCCACCCGGAAATCACGTGGGCCCCACCCGGAAATCACGTGGGCCCCACCCGGAAATCACGTGGGCCCCACCCGGAAATCACGTGGGCCCCACCCGGAAATCACGTGGGCCCCACCCTGAAATCACGTGGGCCCCACCCGGAAATCACGTGGGCCCCACCCGGAAATCACGTGGGGCTCACCCGGAAATCACGTGGGCCCCACGGGGAAATCACGTGGGCCCCACCCGGAAATCACGTGGGCCCCACCCGGAAATCACGTGGGCCCCACCCGGAAATCACGTGGGCCCCACCCGGAAATCACGTGGGCCCCACCCGGAAATCACGTGGGCCCCACACGGAAATCACGTGGGCCCCACCCGGAAATCACGTGGGCCCCACTCGGAAATCACGTGGGCCCCACCCGGAAATCACGTGGGCCCCCAGGGGAAATCACGTGGGCCCCACCCGGAAATCACGTGGGCCCCACCCGGAAATCACGTGGGCCCCACCCGGAAATCACGTGGGCCCCACCCGGAAATCACGTGGGCCCCACCCGGAAATCACGTGGGCCCCACCCGGAAATCACGTGGGCCCCACCCGGAAATCACGTGGGCCCCACCCGGAAATCACGTGGGCCCCACCCGGAAATCACGTGGGCCCCACCCGGAAATCACGTGGGCCCCACCCGGAAATCACGTGGGGCCCACCCGGAAATCACGTGGGCCCCACCCGGAAATCACGTGGGCCCCACGGGGAAATCACGTGGGCCCCACCCGGAAATCACGTGGGCACCACCCGGAAATCACGTGGGCCCCACACGGAAATCACGTGGGCCCCACCCGGAAATCACGTGGGCCCCACACGGAAATCACGTGGGCCCCACCCGGAAATCACGTGGGCCCCACCCGGAAATCACGTGGGCCCCACCCGGAAATCACGTGGGCCCCACGCGGAAATCACGTGGGCCCCACGGGGAAATCACGTGGGCCCCACCCGGAAATCACGTGGGCCCCACCCGGAAATCACGTGGGCCCCACCCGGAAGTCACGTGGGCCCCACCCGGAAATCACGTGGGCCCCACCCGGAAATCACGTGGGCCCCACCCGGAAATCACGTGGGCCCCACCCGGAAATCACGTGGGCCCCACCCGGAAATCACGTGGGCCCCACCCGGAAATCACGTGGGCACCACGGGGAAATCACGTGGGCCCCACCCGGAAATCACGTGGGCCCCACCCGGAAATCACGTGGGCCCCACCCGGAAATCACGTGGGGCCCACCCGGAAATCACGTGGGCCCCACCCGGAAATCACGTGGGCCCCACGGGGAAATCACGTGGGCCCCACCCGGAAATCACGTGGGCCCCACCCGGAAATCACGTAGGCCCCACACGGAAATCACGTGGGCCCCACGGGGAAATCACGTGGGTCCCACCCGGAAATCACGTGGGCCCCACCCGGAAATCACGTGGGCCCCACCCGGAAATCACGTGGGCCCCACCCGGAAATCACGTGGGCCCCACCCGGAAATCACGTGGGCCCCACCCGGAAATCACGTGGGCCCCACGGGGAAATCACGTGGGCCCCACCTGGAAATCACGTGGGCCCCACCCGGAAATCACGTGGGCCCCACCCGGAAATCACGTGGGCCCCACCCGGAAATCACGTGGGCCCCACCCGGAAATCACGTGGGCCCCACCCGGAAATCACGTGGGCCCCACCCGGAAATCACGTGGGCCCCACCCGGAAATCACGTGGGCCCCACCCGGAAATCACGTGGGCCCCATCCGGAAATCACGTGGGCCCCACGGGGAAATCACGTGGGCCCCACCCGGAAATCACGTGGGGCCCACCCGGAAATCACGTGGGCCCCACGGGGAAATCACTTGGGCCCCACCCGGAAATCACGTGGGCCCAACCCGGAAATCACGTGGGCCCCACCCGGAAATCACGTGGGCCCCACCCGGAAATCACGTGGGCCCCACCCGGAAATCACGTGGGCCCCCAGGGGAAATCACGTGGGCCCCACCCGGATATCACGTGGGCCCCACCCGGAAATCACGTGGGCCCCACCCGGAAATCACGTGGGCCCCACCCGGAAATCACGTGGGCCCCACCCGGAAATCACGTGGGCCCCACCCGGAAATCACGTGGGCCCCCAGGGGAAATCACGTGGGCCCCACCCGGAAATCACGTGGGCCCCACCCGGAAATCACGTGGGCCCCACCCGGAAATCACGTGGGCCCCACCCGGAAATCACGTGG
The DNA here is from genome assembly GCF_042477335.2 of Ovis canadensis. Lineage (NCBI taxonomy): Eukaryota > Metazoa > Chordata > Mammalia > Artiodactyla > Bovidae > Ovis > Ovis canadensis. The sequence goes on along the minus strand of NC_091264.1, from coordinate 13,020,798 downwards.
GCCCCACCCGGAAATCACGTGGGCCCCACCCGGAAATCACGTGGGCCCCACCCGGAAATCACGTGGGCCCCACCCGGAAATCACGTGGGCCCCACCCGGAAATCACGTGGGCCCCACCCGGAAATCACGTGGGCCCCACCCGGAAATCACGTGGGCCCCACCCGGGAATCACGTGGGCCCCACCCGGAAATCACGTGGGCCCCCAGGGGAAATCACGTGGGCCCCACAAGGAAATCACGTGGGCCCCACCCGGAAATCACGTGGGCCCCACCCGGAATTCACGTGGGCCCCACCCGGAAATCACGTGGGCCCCACGGGGAAATCACATGGGCCCCACCCGGAAATCACGTGGGCCCCACCCGGAAATCACGTGGGCCCCACCCGGAAATCACGTGGGCCCCACCCGGAAATCACGTGGGCCCCACCCGGAAATCACGTGGGCCCCACCCGGAAATCACGTGGGCCCCACCCGGAAATCACGTGGGCCCCACCCGGAAATCACGTGGGCCCCACGGGGAAATCACGTGGGCCCCACCCGGAAATCACGTGGGCCCCACCCGGAAATCACATGGGCCCCCAGGGGAAATCACGTGGGCCCCACCCGGAAATCACGTGGGCCCCACCCGGAAATCACGTGGGCCCCACCCGGAAATCACGTGGGCCCCACGGGGAAATCACGTGGGCCCCACGGGGAAATCACGTGGGCCCCACCCGGAAATCACGTGGGCCCCACCCGGAAATCACGTGGGCCCCACCCGGAAATCACGTGGGCCCCACCCGGAAATCACGTGGGCCCCACCCGGAAATCACGTGTGGCCCACCCGGAAATCACGTGGGCCCCACGGGGAAATCACGTGGGCCCCACCCGGAAATCACGTGGGCCCCACCCGGAAATCACGTGGGCCCCACCCGGAAATCACGTGGGCCCCACCCGGAAATCACGTGGGCCCCACCCGGAAATCACGTGGGCCCCACCCGGAAATCACGTCGGCCCCCAGGGGAAATCACGTGGGCCCCACCCGGAAATCACGTGGGCCCCACCCGGAAATCACGTGGGCCCCACCCGGAAATCACGTGGGCCCCACCCGGAAATCACGTGGGCCCCACGGGGAAATCACGTGGGCCCCACGGGGAAATCACGTGGGCCCCACCCGGAAATCACGTGGGCCCCACCCGGAAATCACGTGGGCCCCACCCGGAAATCACGTGGGCCCCACCCGGAAATCACGTGGGCCCCACCCGGAAATCACGTGGGCCCCACCCGGAAATCACGTGGGCCCCACCCGGAAATCACGTGGGCCCCACCCGGAAATCACGTGGGCCCCACGGGGAAATCACGTGGGCCCCACCCGGAAATCACGTGGGCCCCACCCGGAAATCACGTGAGCCCCACCCGGAAATCACGTGGGCCCCACCCGGAAATCACGTGGGCCCCACCCGGAAATCACGTGGGCCCCACCCGGAAATCACGTGGGCCCCCAGGGGAAATCACGTGGGCCCCACCCGGAAATCACGTGGTCCCCACCCGGAAATCACGTGGGCCCCACCCGGAAATCACGTGGGCCCCACCCGGAAATCACGTGGGCCCCACCCGGAAATCACGTGGGCCCCACCCGGAAATCACGTGGGCCCCACCCGGAAATCACGTGGGCCCCACCCGGAAATCACGTGGGCCCCACCCGGAAATCACGTGGGCCCCCAGGGGAAATCACGTGGGCCCCACCCGGAAATCACGTGGGCCCCACCCGAAAATCACGTGGGCCCCACTCGGAAATCACGTGGGCCCCACGGGGAAATCACGTGGGCCCCACCCGGAAATCACGTGGGCCCCACCCGGAAATCACGTGGGCCCCACCCGGAAATCACGTGGGCCCCCAGGGGAAATCACGTGGGCCCCACCCGGAAATCACGTGGGCCCCACCCGGAAATCACGTGGGTCCCACCCGGAAATCACGTGGGCCCCACCCGGAAATCACGTGGGCCCCACCCGGAAATCACGTGGGCCCCACGGGGAAATCACGTGGGCCCCACCCGGAAATCACGTGGGCCCCACCCGGAAATCACGTGGGCCCCACCCGGAAATCACGTGGGCCCCACCCGGAAATCACGTGGGCCCCACCCGGAAATCACGTGGGCCCCACCCGGAAATCACGTGGGCCCCACCCGGAAATCACGTGGGCCCCACGGGGAAATCACGTGGGCCCCACCCAGAAATCACGTGGGCCCCACGGGGAAATCACGTGGGCCCCACCCGGAAATCACGTGGGCCCCACCCGGAAATCACGTGGGCCCAACCCGGAAATCACGTGGGCCCCACCCGGAAATCACGTGGGCCCCATGGGGAAATCACGTGGGCCCCACCCGGAAATCACGTGGGCCCCACCCGGAAATCACGTGGGCCCCACCCGGAAATCACGTGGGCCCCACCCGGAAATCACGTGGGCCCCACACGGAAATCACGTGGGCCCCACCCGGAAATCACGTGGGCCCCACTCGGAAATCACGTGGGCCCCACCCGGAAATCACGTGGGCCCCCAGGGGAAATCACGTGGGCCCCACCCGGAAATCACGTGGGCCCCACCCGGAAATCACGTGGGCCCCACCCGGAAATCACGTGGGCCCCACCCGGAAATCACGTGGGCCCCACCCGGAAATCACGTGGGCCCCACCCGGAAATCACGTGGGCCCCACCCGGAAATCACGTGGGCCCCACCCGGAAATCACGTGGGCCCCACCCGGAAATCACGTGGGCCCCACCCGGAAATCACGTGGGACCCACCCGGAAATCACGTGGGCCCCACCCGGAAATCACGTGGGCCCCACCCGGAAATCACGTGGGCCCCCAGGGGAAATCACGTGGGCCCCACAAGGAAATCACGTGGGCCCCACCCGGAAATCACGTGGGCCCCACCCGGAAATCACGTGGGCCACACCCGGAAATCACGTGGGCCCCACGGGGAAATCACGTGGGCCCCACCCGGAAATCACGTGGGCCCCACCCGGAAATCACGTGGGCCCCACCCGGAAATCACGTGGGCCCCACCCGGAAATCACGTGGGCCCCACCCGGAAATCACGTGGGCCCCACGGGGAAATCACGTGGGCCCCACCCGGAAATCACGTGGGCCCCACCCGGAAATCACGTGGGCCCCACCCGGAAATCACGTGGGCCCCACGGGGAAATCACGTGGGCCCCACCCGGAAATCACGTGGGCCCCACCCGGAAATCACGTGGCCCCACCCGGAAATCACGTGGGCCCCACCCGGAAATCACGTGGGCCCCCAGGGGAAATCACGTGGGCCCCACCCGGAAATCACGTGGGCCCCACCCGGAAATCACGTGGGCCCCACCCGGAAATCACGTGGGCCCGACGGGGAAATCACGTGGGCCCCACCCGGAAATCACGTGGGCCCCACCCGGAAATCACGTGGGCCCCACCCGGAAATCACGTGGGCCCCACCCGGAAATCACGTGGGCCCCACCCGGAAATCACGTGGGCCCCACCCGGAAATCACGTGGGCCCCACCCGGAAATTACGTGGGCCCCACGGGGAAATCACTTGGGCCCCACCTGGAAATCACGTGGGCCCCACCCGGAAATCACGTGGGCCCCACCCGGAAATCACGTGGGCCCCACCTGGAAATCACGTGGGCCCCACCCTGAAATCACGTGGACCCCACCCGGAAATCACGTGGGCCCCACGGGGAAATCACGTGGGCCCCACCCGGAAATCACGTGGGCCCCACCCGGAAATCACGTGGGCCCCACCCTGAAATCACGTGGGCCCCACCCGGAAATCACGTGGGCCCCACCCGGAAATCACGTGGGCCCCACCCGGAAATCACGTGGGCCCCACCCGGAAATCACGTGGGCCCCACTCGGAAATCACGTGGGCCCCACGGGGAAATCACGTGGGCCCCACCCGGAAATCACGTGGGCCCCACCCGGAAATCACGTGGGCCCCACCCGGAAATCACGTGGGCCCCCAGGGGAAATCACGTGGGCCCCACCCGGAAATCACGTGGGCCCCACTCGGAAATCACGTGGGCCCCACGGGGAAATCACGTGGGCCCCACCCGGAAATCACGTGGGCCCCACCCGGAAATCACGTGGGCCCCACGGGGAAATCACGTGGGCCCCACCCGGAAATCACGTGGGCCCCACCCGGAAATCACGTGGGCCCCACCCGGAAATCACGTGGGCCCCACCCGGAAATCACGTGGGCCCCACCCGGAAATCACGTGGGCCCCACCCGGAAATCACGTGGGCCCCACCCGGAAATCACGTGGGCCCCACGGGGAAATCACGTGGGCCCCACCCAGAAATCACGTGGGCCCCACGGGGAAATCACGTGGGCCCCACCCGGAAATCACGTGGGCCCCACGGGGAAATCACGTGGGCCCCACCCGGAAATCACGTGGGGCCCACCCGGAAATCACGTGGGCCCCACCCGGAAATCACGTGGGCCCCACCCGGAAATCACGTGGGCCCCACGGGGAAATCACGTGGGCCCCCAGGGGAAATCACGTGGGCCCCACCCGGAAATCACGTGGGCCCCACCCGGAAATCACGTGGGCCCCACCCGGAAATCACGTGGGCCCCACCCGGATATCACGTGGGCCCCACCCGGAAATCACGTGGGCCCCACCCGGAAATAACGTGGGCCCCACGGGGAAATCACGTGGGCCCCACCCGGAAATCACGTGGGCCCCACCCGGAAATCACGTGGGCCCCCAGGGGAAATCACGTGGGCCCCACCCGGAAATCACGTGGGCCCCACCCGGAAATCACGTGGGCCCCACCCGGAAATCACGTGGGCCCCACCCGGAAATCACGTGGGCCCCACCCGGAAATCACGTGGGCCCCACCCGGAAATCACGTGGGCCCCACCCGGAAATCACGTGGGCCCCACCCGGAAATCACGTGGGCCCCATGGGGAAATCACGTGGGCCCCACCCGGAAATCACGTGGGCCCCACCCGGAAATCACGTGGGCCCCACCCGGAAATCACGTGGGCCCCACCCGGAAATCACGTGGGCCCCATGGGGAAATCACGTGGGCCCCACCCGGAAATCACGTGGGCCCCACCCGGAAATCACGTGGGCCCCACCCGGAAATCACGTGGGCCCCACCCGGAAATCACGTGGGCCCCACACGGAAATCACGTGGGCCCCACCCGGAAATCACGTGGGCCCCACTCGGAAATCACGTGGGCCCCACCCGGAAATCACGTGGGCCCCCAGGGGAAATCACGTGGGCCCCACCCGGAAATCACGTGGGCCCCACCCGGAAATCACGTGGGCCCCACCCGGAAATCACGTGGGCCCCACCCGGAAATCACGTGGGCCCCACCCGGAAATCACGTGGGCCCCACCCGGAAATCACGTGGGCCCCCAGGGGAAATCACGTGGGCCCCACAAGGAAATCACGTGGGCCCCACCCGGAAATCACGTGGGCCCCACCCGGAAATCACGTGGGCCACACCCGGAAATCACGTGGGCCCCACGGGGAAATCACGTGGGCCCCACCCGGAAATCACGTGGGCCCCACCCGGAAATCACGTGGGCCCCACCCGGAAATCACGTGGGCCCCACCCGGAAATCACGTGGGCCCCACCCGGAAATCACGTGGGCCCCACGGGGAAATCACGTGGGCCCCACCCGGAAATCACGTGGGCCCCACACGGAAATCACGTGGGCCCCACCCGGAAATCACGTGGGCCCCACGGGGAAATCACGTGGGCCCCACCCGGAAATCACGTGGGCCCCACCCGGAAATCACGTGGGCCCCACACGGAAATCACGTGGGCCCCACCCGGAAATCACGTGGGCCCCACCCGGAAATCACGTGGGCCCCACCCGGAAATCACGTGGGCCCCACCCGGAAATCACGTGGGCCCCACCCGGAAATCACGTGGGCCCCACGGGGAAATCACGTGGGCCCCACCCGGAAATCACGTGGGCACCACGGGGAAATCACGTGGGCCCCACCCGGAAATCACGTGGGCACCACGGGGAAATCACGTGGGCCCCACCCGGAAATCACGTGGGCCCCACCCGGAAATCACGTGGGCCCCACCCGGAAATCACGTGGGCCCCACGCGGAAATCACGTGGGCCCCACGGGGAAATCACGTGGGCCCCACCCGGAAATCACGTGGGCCCCACCCGGAAATCACGTGGGCCCCACCCGGAAGTCACGTGGGCCCCACCCGGAAATCACGTGGGCCCCACCCGGAAATCACGTGGGCCCCACCCGGAAATCACGTGGGCCCCACCCGGAAATCACGTGGGCCCCACCCGGAAATCACGTGGGCCCCACCCGGAAATCACGTGGGCACCACGGGGAAATCACGTGGGCCCCACCCGGAAATCACGTGGGCCCCACCCGGAAATCACGTGGGCCCCACCCGGAAATCACGTGGGGCCCACCCGGAAATCACGTGGGCCCCACCCGGAAATCACGTGGGCCCCACGGGGAAATCACGTGGGCCCCACCCGGAAATCACGTGGGCCCCACCCGGAAATCACGTAGGCCCCACACGGAAATCACGTGGGCCCCACGGGGAAATCACGTGGGTCCCACCCGGAAATCACGAGGGCCCCACCCGGAAATCACGTGGGCCCCACCCGGAAATCACGTGGGCCCCACCCGGAAATCACGTGGGCCCCACCCGGAAATCACGTGGGCCCCACCCGGAAATCACGTGGGCCCCACGGGGAAATCACGTGGGCCCCACCTGGAAATCACGTGGGCCCCACCCGGAAATCACGTGGGCCCCACCCGGAAATCACGTGGGCCCCACCCGGAAATCACGTGGGCCCCACCCGGAAATCACGTTGGCCCCACCCGGAAATCACGTGGGCCCCACCCGGAAATCACGTGGGCCCCACCCGGAAATCACGTGGCCCCACCCGGAAATCACGTGGGCCCCACCCGGAAATCACGTGGGCCCCCAGGGGAAATCACGTGGGCCCCACCCGGAAATCACGTGGGCCCCACCCGGAAATCACGTGGGCCCCACCCGGAAATCACGTGGGCCCGACGGGGAAATCACGTGGGCCCCACCCGGAAATCACGTGGGCCCCACCCGGAAATCACGTGGGCCCCACCCGGAAATCACGTGGGCCCCACCCGGAAATCACGTGGGCCCCACCCGGAAATCACGTGGGCCCCACCCGGAAATCACGTGGGCCCCACCCGGAAATCACGTGGGCCCCACCCGGAAATCACGTGGGCCCCACCCGGAAATCACGTGGGCCCCACCCGGAAATCACGTGGGCCCCACCCGGAAATCACGTGGGCCCCACCCGGAAATCACGTGGGCCCCACCCGGAAATCACGTGGGCCCCACCCGGAAATCACGTGGGCCCCACCCGGAAATCCCGTGGGCCCCACCCGGAAATCACGTGGGCCCCACGGGGAAATCACGTGGGCCCCACCCGGAAATCACGTGGGCCCCACCCGGAAATCACGTGGGCCCCACCCGGAAATCACGTGGGCCCCCAGGGGAAATCACGTGGGCCCCACCCGGAAATCACGTGGGCCCCACTCGGAAATCACGTGGGCCCCACGGGGAAATCACGTGGGCCCCACCCGGAAATCACGTGGGCCCCACCCGGAAATCACGTGGGCCCCACGGGGAAATCACGTGGGCCCCACCCGGAAATCACGTGGGCCCCACCCGGAAATCACGTGGGCCCCACCCGGAAATCACGTGGGCCCCACGGGGAAATCACGTGGGCCCCACCCGGAAATCACGTGGGCCCCACGGGGAAATCACGTGGGCCCCACCCGGAAATCACGTGGGCCCCACGGGGAAATCACGTGGGGCCCACCCGGAAATCACGTGGGCCCCACCCGGAAATCACGTGGGCCCCACCCGGAAATCACGTGGGCCCCACCCGGAAATCACGTGGGCCCCACCCGGAAATCACGTGGGCCCCACCCGGAAATCACGTGGGCCCCACCCGGAAATCACGTGGGCCCCACCCGGAAATCACGTGGGCCCCACCCGGAAATCACGTGGGCCCCACCCGGAAATCACGTGGGCCCCACCCGGAAATCACGTGGGCCCCACCCGGAAATCACGTGGGCCCCACCCGGAAATCACGTGGGCCCCACCCGGAAATCACGTGGGCCCCCAGGGGAAATCACGTGGGCCCCACAAGGAAATCACGTGGGCCCCACCCGGAAATCACGTGGGCCCCACCCGGAAATCACGTGGGCACCACCCGGAAATCACGTGGGCCCCACCCGGAAATCACGTGGGCCCCACCCGGAAATCACGTGGGCCCCACCCGGAAATCACGTGGGCCCCACCCGGAAATCACGTGGGCCCCACCCGGAAATCACGTGGGCCCCACCCGGAAATCACGTGGGCCCCACCCGGAAATCACGTGGGCCCCACCCGGAAATCACGTGGGCCCCACCCGGAAATCACGTGGGCCCCACCCGGAAATCACGTGGGCCCCACCCGGAAATCACGTGGGCCCCCAGGGGAAATCACGTGGGCCCCACAAGGAAATCACGTGGGCCCCACCCGGAAATCACGTGGGCCCCACCCGGAAATCACGTGGGCCCCACCCTGAAATCACGTGGGCCCCACGGGGAAATCACGTGGGCCCCACCCGGAAATCACGTGGGGCCCACCCGGAAATCACGTGGGCCCCACCCGGAAATCACGTGGGCCCCACTCGGAAATCACGTGGGCCCCACCCGGAAATCACGTGGGCCCCACCGGGAAATCACGTGGGCCCCACCCGGAAATCACGTGGGCCCCACCCGGAAATCACGTGGGACCCCAGGGGAAATCACGTGGGCCCCACCCGGAAATCACGTGGGCCCCACCCGGAAATCACGTGGGCCCCACCCGGAAATCACGTGGGCCCCACCCGGAAATCACGTGGGCCCCACCCGGAAATCACGTGGGCCCCACCCGGAAATCACGTGGGCCCCACCCGGAAATCACGTGGGCCCCACCCGGAAATCACGTGGGCCCCACCCGGAAATCACGTGGGCCCCACCGTGAAATCACGTGGGCCCCACCCGGAAATCACGTGGGCCCCACCCGGAAATCACGGGGGGCTCACCCGGAAATCACGTGGGCCCCACGGGGAAATCACGTGGGCCCCACCCGGAAATCACGTGGGCCCCACCCGGAAATCACGTGGGCCCCACCCGGAAATCACGTGGGCCCCACCCGGAAATCACGTGGGCCCCACCCGGAAATCACGTGGGCCCCACACGGAAATCACGTGGGCCCCACCCGGAAATCACGTGGGCCCCACTCGGAAATCAAGTGGGCCCCACCCGGAAATCACGTGGGCCCCCAGGGGAAATCACGTGGGCCCCACCCGGAAATCACGTGGGCCCCACCCGGAAATCACTTGGGCCCCACCCGGAAATCACGTGGGCCCCACCCGGAAATCACGTGGGCCCCACCCGGAAATCACGTGGGCCCCACCCGGAAATCACGTGGGCCCCACCCGGAAATCACGTGGGCCCCACCCGGAAATCACGTGGGCCCCACCCGGAAATCACGTGGGCCCCACCCGGAAATCACGTGGGCCCCACCAGGAAATCACGTGGGCCCCACCCGGAAATCACGTGGGCCCCCAGGGGAAATCACGTGGGCCCCACAAGGAAATCACGTGGGCCCCACCCGGAAATCACGTGGGCCCCACCCGGAAATCACGTGGGCCACACCCGGAAATCACGTGGGCCCCACGGGGAAATCACGTGGGCCCCACCCGGAAATCACGTGGGCCCCACCCGGAAATCACGTGGGCCCCACCCGGAAATCACGTGGGCCCCACCCGGAAATCACGTGGGCCCCACCCGGAAATCACGTGGGCCCCACGGGGAAATCACGTGGGCCCCACCCGGAAATCACGTGGGCCCCACCCGGAAATCACGTGGGCCCCACCCGGAAATCATGTGGGCCCCACGGGGAAATCACGTGGGCCCCACCCGGAAATCACGTGGGCCCCACACGGAAATCACGTGGGCCCCACCCGGAAATCACGTAGGCCCCACACGGAAATCACGTGGGCCCCACCCGGAAATCACGTGGGCCCCACGGGGAAATCACGTGGGCCCCACCCGGAAATCACGTGGGGCCCACCCGGAAATCACGTGGGCCCCACCCGGAAATCACGTGGGCCCCACCCGGAAATCACGTGGGCCCCACCCGGAAATCACGTGGGCCCCCAGGGGAAATCACGTGGGCCCCACCCGGAAATCACGTGGGCCCCACCCGGAAATCACGTGGGCCCCACCCGGAAATCACGTGGGCCCCACCCGGATATCACGTGGGCCCCACCCGGAAATCACGTGGGCCCCACCCGGAAATAACGTGGGCCCCACGGGGAAATCACGTGGGCCCCACCCGGAAATCACGTGGGCCCCACCCGGAAATCACGTGGGCCCCCAGGGGAAATCACGTGGGCCCCACCCGGAAATCACGTGGGCCCCACCCGGAAATCACGTGGGCCCCGCCCGGAAATCACGTGGGCCCCACCCGGAAATCACGTGGGCCCCACCCGGAAATCACGTGGGCCCCACCCGGAAATCACGTGGGCCCCACCCGGAAATCACGTGGGCCCCACCCGGAAATCACGTGGGCCCCACCCGGAAATCACGTGGGCCCCACCCGGAAATCACGTGGGCCCCATGGGGAAATCACGTGGGCCCCACCCGGAAATCACGTGGGCCCCACCCGGAAATCACGTGGGCCCCACCCGGAAATCACGTGGGCCCCACCCGGAAATCACGTGGGCCCCATGGGGAAATCACGTGGGCCCCACCCGGAAATCACGTGGGCCCCACCCGGAAATCACGTGGGCCCCACCCGGAAATCACGTGGGCCCCACCCGGAAATCACGTGGGCCCCACACGGAAATCACGTGGGCCCCACCCGGAAATCACGTGGGCCCCACTCGGAAATCACGTGGGCCCCACCCGGAAATCACGTGGGCCCCCAGGGGAAATCACGTGGGCCCCACCCGGAAATCACGTGGGCCCCACCCGGAAATCACGTGGGCCCCACCCGGAAATCACGTGGGCCCCACCCGGAAATCACGTGGGCCCCACCCGGAAATCACGTGGGCCCCACCCGGAAATCACGTGGGCCCCACCCGGAAATCACGTGGGCCCCACCCGGAAATCACGTGGGCCCCACCCGGAAATCACGTGGGCCCCACCCGGAAATCACGTGGGCCCCACCCGGAAATCACGTGGGCCCCACCCGGAAATCACGTGGGCCCCACCCGGAAATCACGTGGGCCCCCAGGGGAAATCACGTGGGCCCCACAAGGAAATCACGTGGGCCCCACCCGGAAATCACGTGGGCCCCACCCGGAAATCACGTGGGCCACACCCGGAAATCACGTGGGCCCCACGGGGAAATCACGTGGGCCCCACCCGGAAATCACGTGGGCCCCACCCGGAAATCACGTGGGCCCCACCCGGAAATCACGTGGGCCCCACCCGGAAATCACGTGGGCCCCACCCGGAAATCACGTGGGCCCCACGGGGAAATCACGTGGGCCCCACCCGGAAATCACGTGGGCCCCACACGGAAATCACGTGGGCCCCACCCGGAAATCACGTGGGCCCCACGGGGAAATCACGTGGGCCCCACCCGGAAATCACGTGGGCCCCACCCGGAAATCACGTGGGCCCCACACGGAAATCACGTGGGCCCACCCGGAAATCACGTGGGCCCCACCCGGAAATCACGTGGGCCCCACCCGGAAATCACGTGGGCCCCACCCGGAAATCACGTGGGCCCCACCCGGAAATCACGTGGGCCCCACCCGGAAATCACGTGGGCCCCACCCGGAAATCACGTGGGCCCCACCCGGAAATCACGTGGGCCCCACCCGGAAATCACGTGGGCCCCACCCGGAAATCACGTGGGCCCCACCCGGAAATCACGTGGGCACCACGGGGAAATCACGTGGGCCCCACCCGGAAATCACGTGGGCCCCACCCGGAAATCACGTGGGCCCCACCCGGAAATCACGTGGGGCCCACCCGGAAATCACGTGGGCCCCACCCGGAAATCACGTGGGCCCCACGGGGAAATCACGTGGGCCCCACCCGGAAATCACGTGGGCCCCACCCGGAAATCACGTAGGCCCCACACGGAAATCACGTGGGCCCCACGGGGAAATCACGTGGGTCCCACCCGGAAATCACGTGGGCCCCACCCGGAAATCACGTGGGCCCCACCCGGAAATCACGTGGGCCCCACCCGGAAATCACGTGGGCCCCACCCGGAAATCACGTGGGCCCCACCCGGAAATCACGTGGGCCCCACGGGGAAATCACGTGGGCCCCACCCGGAAATCACGTGGGCCCCACCCGGAAATCACGTGGGCCCCACCCGGAAATCACGTGGGCCCCACCCGGAAATCACGTGGGCCCCACCCGGAAATCACGTTGGCCCCACCCGGAAATCACGTGGGCCCCACCCGGAAATCACGTGGGCCCCACCCGGAAATCACGTGGCCCCACCCGGAAATCACGTGGGCCCCACCCGGAAATCACGTGGGCCCCCAGGGGAAATCACGTGGGCCCCACCCGGAAATCACGTGGGCCCCACCCGGAAATCACGTGGGCCCCACCCGGAAATCACGTGGGCCCGACGGGGAAATCACGTGGGCCCCACCCGGAAATCACGTGGGCCCCACCCGGAAATCACGTGGGCCCCACCCGGAAATCACGTGGGCCCCACCCGGAAATCACGTGGGCCCCACCCGGAAATCACGTGGGCCCCACCCGGAAATCACGTGGGCCCCACCCGGAAATCACGTGGGCCCCACCCGGAAATCACGTGGGCCCCACCCGGAAATCACGTGGGCCCCACCCGGAAATCACGTGGGCCCCACCCGGAAATCACGTGGGCCCCACCCGGAAATCACGTGGGCCCCACCCGGAAATCACGTGGGCCCCACCCGGAAATCACGTGGGCCCCACCCGGAAATCACGTGGGCCCCACCCGGAAATCCCGTGGGCCCCACTCGGAAATCACGTGGGCCCCACGGGGAAATCACGTGGGCCCCACCCGGAAATCACGTGGGCCCCACCCGGAAATCACGTGGGCCCCACCCGGAAATCACGTGGGCCCCCAGGGGAAATCACGTGGGCCCCACCCGGAAATCACGTGGGCCCCACTCGGAAATCACGTGGGCCCCACGGGGAAATCACGTGGGCCCCACCCGGAAATCACGTGGGCCCCACCCGGAAATCACGTGGGCCCCACGGGGAAATCACGTGGGCCCCACCCGGAAATCACGTGGGCCCCACCCGGAAATCACGTGGGCCCCACCCGGAAATCACGTGGGCCCCACGGGGAAATCACGTGGGCCCCACCCTGAAATCACGTGGGCCCCACGGGGAAATCACGTGGGCCCCACCCGGAAATCACGTGGGGCCCACCCGGAAATCACGTGGGCCCCACCCGGAAATCACGTGGGCCCCACTCGGAAATCACGTGGGCCCCACCCGGAAATCACGTGGGCCCCCAAGGGAAATCACGTGGGCCCCACCCGGAAATCACGTGGGCCCCACCCGGAAATCACGTGGGACCCCAGGGGAAATCACGTGGGCCCCACCCGGAAATCACGTGGGCCCCACCCGGAAATCACGTGGGCCCCACCCGGAAATCACGTGGGCCCCACCCGGAAATCACGTGGGCCCCACCCGGAAATCACGTGGGCCCCACCCGGAAATCACGTGGGCCCCACCCGGAAATCACGTGGGCCCCACCCGGAAATCACGTGGGCCCCACCCGGAAATCACGTGGGCCCCACCGTGAAATCACGTGGGCCCCACCCGGAAATCACGTGGGCCCCACCCGGAAATCACGGGGGGCTCACCCGGAAATCACGTGGGCCCCACGGGGAAATCACGTGGGCCCCACCCGGAAATCACGTGGGCCCCACCCGGAAATCACGTGGGCCCCACCCGGAAATCACGTGGGCCCCACCCGGAAATCCCGTGGGCCCCACCCGGAAATCACGTGGGCCCCACACGGAAATCACGTGGGCCCCACCCGGAAATCACGTGGGCCCCACTCGGAAATCACGTGGGCCCCACCCGGAAATCACGTGGGCCCCCAGGGGAAATCACGTGGGCCCCACCCGGAAATCACGTGGGCCCCACCCGGAAATCACGTGGGCCCCACCCGGAAATCACGTGGGCCCCACCCGGAAATCACGTGGGCCCCACCCGGAAATCACGTGGGCCCCACCCGGAAATCACGTGGGCCCCACCCGGAAATCACGTGGGCCCCACCCGGAAATCACGTGGGCCCCACCCGGAAATCACGTGGGCCCCACCCGGAAATCACGTGGGCCCCACCCGGAAATCACGTGGGCCCCCAGGGGAAATCACGTGGGCCCCACAAGGAAATCACGTGGGCCCCACCCGGAAATCACGTGGGCCCCACCCGGAAATCACGTGGGCCACACCCGGAAATCACGTGGGCCCCACGGGGAAATCACGTGGGCCCCACCCGGAAATCACGTGGGCCCCACCCGGAAATCACGTGGGCCCCACCCGGAAATCACGTGGGCCCCACCCGGAAATCACGTGGGCCCCACCCGGAAATCACGTGGGCCCCACGGGGAAATCACGTGGGCCCCACCCGGAAATCACGTGGGCCCCACCCGGAAATCACGTGGGCCCCACCCGGAAATCATGTGGGCCCCACGGGGAAATCACGTGGGCCCCACCCGGAAATCACGTGGGCCCCACACGGAAATCACGTGGGCCCCACCCGGAAATCACGTAGGCCCCACACGGAAATCACGTGGGCCCCACCCGGAAATCACGTGGGCCCCACGGGGAAATCACGTGGGCCCCACCCGGAAATCACGTGGGCCCCACCCGGAAATCACGTGGGCCCCACGGGGAAATCACGTGGGCCCCACCCGGAAATCACGTGGGCCCCACCCGGAAATCACGTGGGCCCCACACGGAAATCACGTGGGCCCCACCCGGAAATCACGTGGGCCCCACACGGAAATCACGTGGGCCCCACCCGGAAATCACGTGGGCCCCACCCGGAAATCACGTGGGCCCCACCCGGAAATCACGTGGGCCCCACCCGGAAATCACGTGGGCCCCACCCGGAAATCACGTGGGCCCCACCCGGAAATCACGTGGGCCCCACGGGGAAATCACGTGGGCCCCACCCGGAAATCACGGGGGCCCCACCCGGAAATCACGTGGGCCCCACCCGGAAGTCACGTGGGCCCCACCCGGAAATCACGTGGGCCCCACCCGGAAATCACGTGGGCCCCACCCGGAAATCACGTGGGCCCCACCCGGAAATCACGTGGGCCCCACCCGGAAATCACGTGGGCCCCACCCGGAAATCACGTGGGACCCACCCGGAAATCACGTGGGCACCACGGGGAAATCACGTGGGCCCCACCCGGAAATCACGTGGGCCCCACCCGGAAATCACGTGGGCCCCACCCGGAAATCACGTGGGCCCCACCCGGAAATCACGGGGGGCTCACCCGGAAATCACGTGGGCCCCACGGGGAAATCACGTGGGCCCCACCCGGAAATCACGTGGGCCCCACCCGGAAATCACGTGGGCCCCACCCGGAAATCACGTGGGCCCCACCCGGAAATCACGTGGGCCCCACCCGGAAATCACGTGGGCCCCACACGGAAATCACGTGGGCCCCACCCGGAAATCACGTGGGCCCCACTCGGAAATCAAGTGGGCCCCACCCGGAAATCACGTGGGCCCCCAGGGGAAATCACGTGGGCCCCACCCGGAAATCACGTGGGCCCCACCCGGAAATCACTTGGGCCCCACCCGGAAATCACGTGGGCCCCACCCGGAAATCACGTGGGCCCCACCCGGAAATCACGTGGGCCCCACCCGGAAATCACGTGGGCCCCACCCGGAAATCACGTGGGCCCCACCCGGAAATCACGTGGGCCCCACCCGGAAATCACGTGGGCCCCACCCGGAAATCACGTGGGCCCCACCAGGAAATCACGTGGGCCCCACCCGGAAATCACGTGGGCCCCCAGGGGAAATCACGTGGGCCCCACAAGGAAATCACGTGGGCCCCACCCGGAAATCACGTGGGCCCCACCCGGAAATCACGTGGGCCCCACCCGGAAATCACGTGGGCCCCACCCGGAAATCACGTGGGCCCCACCCGGAAATCACGTGGGCCCCACCCGGAAATCACGTGGGCCCCACCCGGAAATCACGTGGGCCCCACCCGGAAATCACGTGGGCCCCACCCGGAAATCACGTGGGCCCCACCCGGAAATCACGTGGGCCCCACGGGGAAATCACGTGGGCCCCCAGGGGAAATCACGTGGGCCCCACCCGGAAATCACGTGGGCCCCACCCGGAAATCACGTGGGCCCCACCCGGAAATCACGTGGGCCCCACGGGGAAATCACGTGGGCCCCACCCGGAAATCACGTGGGCCCCACCCGGAAATCACGTGGGCCCCACCCGGAAATCACGTGGGCCCCACCCGGAAATCACGTGGGCCCCACGGGGAAATCACGTGGGCCCCACCCGGAAATCACATGGGCCCCACCCGGAAATCACGTGGGCCCCACCCGGAAATCATGTGGGCCCCACGGGGAAATCACGTGGGCCCCACCCGGAAATCACGTGGGCCCCACACGGAAATCACGTGGGCCCCACCCGGAAATCACGTAGGCCCCACACGGAAATCACGTGGGCCCCACCCGGAAATCACGTGGGCCCCACGGGGAAATCACGTTGGCCCCACCCGGAAATCACGTGGGCCCCACACGGAAATCACGTGGGCCCCACCCGGAAATCACGTGGGCCCCACTCGGAAATCACGTGGGCCCCACCCGGAAATCACGTGGGCCCCCAGGGGAAATCACGTGGGCCCCACCCGGAAATCACGTGGGCCCCACCCGGAAATCACGTGGGCCCCACGGGGAAATCACGTGGGCCCCACCCAGAAATCACGTGGGCCCCACCCGGAAATCACGTGGGCCCCACACGGAAATCACGTGGGCCCCACCCGGAAATCACGTGGGCCCCACACGGAAATCACGTGGGCCCCACCCGGAAATCACGTGGGCCCCACACGGAAATCACGTGGGCCCCACCCGGAAATCACGTGGGCCCCACCCGGAAATCACGTGGGCCCCACCCGGAAATCACGTGGGCCCCACCCGGAAATCACGTGGGCCCCACGGGGAAATCACGTGGGCCCCACCCGGAAATCACGTGGGCCCCACCCGGAAATCACGTGGGCCCCACCCGGAAGTCACGTGGGCCCCACCCGGAAATCACGTGGGCCCCACCCGGAAATCACGTGGGCCCCACCCGGAAATCACGTGGGCCCCACCCGGAAATCACGTGGGCCCCACCCGGAAATCACGTGGGCCCCACCCGGAAATCACGTGGGCCCCACCCGGAAATCACGTGGGCACCACGGGGAAATCACGTGGGCCCCACCCGGAAATCACGTGGGCCCCACCCGGAAATCACGTGGGCCCCACCCGGAAATCACGTGGGGCCCACCCGGAAATCACGTGGGCCCCACCCGGAAATCACGTGGGCCCCACCCGGAAATCACGTGGGCCCCACCCGGAAATCACGTGGGCCCCACCCGGAAATCACGTGGGCCCCACCCGGAAATCACGTGGGCCCCACCCGGAAATCACGTGGGCCCCACCCGGAAATCACGTGGGCCCCCAGGGGAAATCACGTGGGCCCCACAAGGAAATCACGTGGGCCCCACCCGGAAATCACGTGGGCCCCACCCGGAAATCACGTGGGCCCCACCCGGAAATCACGTGGGCCCCACCCGGAAATCACGTGGGCCCCACCCGGAAATCACGTGGGCCCCACCCGGAAATCACGTGGGCCCCACCCGGAAATCACGTGGGCCCCACCCGGAAATCACGTGGGCCCCACCCGGAAATCACGTGGGCCCCACCCGGAAATCACGTGGGCCCCACCCGGAAATCACGTGGGCCCCACCCGGAAATCACGTGGGCCCCACCCGGAAATCACGTGGGCCCCCAGGGGAAATCACGTGGGCCCCACAAGGAAATCACGTGGGCCCCACCCGGAAATCACGTGGGCCCCACCCGGAAATCACGTGGGCCCCACCCTGAAATCACGTGGGCCCCACGGGTAAATCACGTGGGCCCCACCCGGAAATCACGTGGGGCCCACCCGGAAATCACGTGGGCCCCACCCGGAAATCACGTGGGCCCCACTCGGAAATCACGTGGGCCCCACCCGGAAATCACGTGGGCCCCCAAGGGAAATCACGTGGGCCCCACCCGGAAATCACGTGGGCCCCACCCGGAAATCACGTGGGACCCCAGGGGAAATCACGTGGGCCCCACCCGGAAATCACGTGGGCCCCACCCGGAAATCACGTGGGCCCCACCCGGAAATCACGTGGGCCCCACCCGGAAATCACGTGGGCCCCACCCGGAAATCACGTGGGCCCCACCCGGAAATCACGTGGGCCCCACCCGGAAATCACGTGGGCCCCACCCGGAAATCACGTGGGCCCCACCCGGAAATCACGTGGGCCCCACGGGGAAATCACGTGGGCCCCACCTGGAAATCACGTGGGCCCCACCCGGAAATCACGTGGGCCCCACCCGGAAATCACGTGGGCCCCACCCGGAAATCACGTGGGCCCCACCCGGAAATCACGTGGGCCCCACCCGGAAATCACGTGGGCCCCACCCGGAAATCACGTGGGCCCCACCCGGAAATCACGTGGGCCCCACCCGGAAATCACGTGGGCCCCACCCGGAAATCAAGTGGGCCCCACCCGGAAATCACGTGGGCCCCACGGGGAAATCACGTGGGCCCCACCCGGAAATCACGTGGGCCCCACCCGGAAATCACGTGGGCCCCACCCTGAAATCACGTGGGCCGCACCCGGAAATCACGTGGGCCCCACCCGGAAATCACGTGGGCCCCCAGGGGAAATCACGTGGGCCCCACCCGGAAATCACGTGGGCCCCACCCGGAAATCACGTGGGCCCCACCCGGAAATCACGTGGGCCCGACGGGGAAATCACGTGGGCCCCACCCGGAAATCACGTGGTCCCCACCCGGAAATCACGTGGGCCCCACCCGGAAATCACGTGGGCCCCACCCGGAAATCACGTGGGCCCCACCCGGAAATCACGTGGGCCCCACCCGGAAATCACGTGGGCCCCACCCGGAAATCACGTGGGCCCCACCCGGAAATCACGTGGGCCCCACCCGGAAATCACGTGGGCCCCACGGGGAAATCACGTGGGCCCCACCCGGAAATCACGTGGGCCCCACCCGGAAATCACGTGGGCCCCACGGGGAAATCACGTGGGCCCCACCCGGAAATCACGTTGGCCCCACCCGGAAATCACGTGGGCCCCACCCGGAAATCACGTGGGCCCCATGGGGAAATCACGTGGGCCCCACCCGGAAATCACGTGGGCCCCACCCGGAAATCACGTGGGCCCCACCCGGAAATCACGTGGGCCCCACCCGGAAATCACGTGGGCCCCACACGGAAATCACGTGGGCCCCACCCGGAAATCACGTGGGCCCCACTCGGAAATCACGTGGGCCCCACCCGGAAATCACGTGGGCCCCCAGGGGAAATCACGTGGGCCCCACCCGGAAATCACGTTGGCCCCACCCGGAAATCACGTGGGCCCCACCCGGAAATCACGTGGGCCCCACCCGGAAATCACGTGGGCCCCACCCGGAAATCACGTGGGCCCCACCCGGAAATCACGTGGGCCCCACGCGGAAATCACGTGGGCCCCACGGGGAAATCACGTGGGCCCCACCCGGAAATCACGTGGGCCCCACCCGGAAATCACGTGGGCCCCACCCGGAAGTCACGTGGGCCCCACCCGGAAATCACGTGGGCCCCACCCGGAAATCACGTGGGCCCCACCCGGAAATCACGTGGGCCCCACCCGGAAATCACGTGGGCCCCACCCGGAAATCACGTGGGCCCCACCCGGAAATCACGTGGGCCCCACCCGGAAATCACGTGGGCACCACGGGGAAATCACGTGGGCCCCACCCGGAAATCACGTGGGCCCCACCCGGAAATCACGTGGGCCCCACCCGGAAATCACGTGGGGCCCACCCGGAAATCACGTGGGCCCCACCCGGAAATCACGTGGGCCCCACGGGGAAATCACGTGGGCCCCACCCGGAAATCACGTGGGCCCCACCCGGAAATCACGTAGGCCCCACACGGAAATCACGTGGGCCCCACGGGGAAATCACGTGGGTCCCACCCGGAAATCACGTGGGCCCCACCCGGAAATCACGTGGGCCCCACCCGGAAATCACGTGGGCCCCACCCGGAAATCACGTGGGCCCCACGGGGAAATCACGTGGGCCCCACCTGGAAATCACGTGGGCCCCACCCGGAAATCACGTGGGCCCCACCCGGAAATCACGTGGGCCCCACCCGGAAATCACGTGGGCCCCACCCGGAAATCACGTGGGCCCCACCCGGAAATCACGTGGGCCCCACCCGGAAATCACGTGGGCCCCACCCGGAAATCACGTGGGCCCCACCCGGAAATCACGTGGGCCCCACCCGGAAATCACGTGGGCCCCATCCGGAAATCACGTGGGCCCCACGGGGAAATCACGTGGGCCCCACCCGGAAATCACGTGGGGCCCACCCGGAAATCACGTGGGCCCCACGGGGAAATCACTTGGGCCCCACCCGGAAATCACGTGGGCCCAACCCGGAAATCACGTGGGCCCCACCCGGAAATCACGTGGGCCCCACCCGGAAATCACGTGGGCCCCACCCGGAAATCACGTGGGCCCCCAGGGGAAATCACGTGGGCCCCACCCGGATATCACGTTGGCCCCACCCGGAAATCACGTGGGCCCCACCCGGAAATCACGTGGGCCCCACCCGGAAATCACGTGGGCCCCACCCGGAAATCACGTGGGCCCCACCCGGAAATCACGTGGGCCCCCAGGGGAAATCACGTGGGCCCCACCCGGAAATCACGTGGGCCCCACCCGGAATTCACGTGGGCCCCACCCGGAAATCACGTGGGCCCCACGGGGAAATCACATGGGCCCCACCCGGAAATCACGTGGGCCCCACCCGGAAATCACGTGGGCCCCACCCGGAAATCACGTGGGGCCCACCCGGAAATCACGTGGGCCCCACCCGGAAATCACGTGGGCCCCACGGGGAAATCACGTGGGCCCCACCCGGAAATCACGTGGGCCCCACCCGGAAATCACGTAGGCCCCACACGGAAATCACGTGGGCCCCACGGGGAAATCACGTGGGTCCCACCCGGAAATCACGTGGGCCCCACCCGGAAATCACGTGGGCCCCACCCGGAAATCACGTGGGCCCCACCCGGAAATCACGTGGGCCCCACCCGGAAATCACGTGGGCCCCACCCGGAAATCACGTGGGCCCCACGGGGAAATCACGTGGGCCCCACCTGGAAATCACGTGGGCCCCACCCGGAAATCACGTGGGCCCCACCCGGAAATCACGTGGGCCCCACCCGGAAATCACGTGGGCCCCACCCGGAAATCACGTGGGCCCCACCCGGAAATCACGTGGGCCCCACCCGGAAATCACGTGGGCCCCACCCGGAAATCACGTGGGCCCCACCCGGAAATCACGTGGGCCCCATCCGGAAATCACGTGGGCCCCACGGGGAAATCACGTGGGCCCCACCCGGAAATCACGTGGGGCCCACCCGGAAATCACGTGGGCCCCACGGGGAAATCACTTGGGCCCCACCCGGAAATCACGTGGGCCCAACCCGGAAATCACGTGGGCCCCACCCGGAAATCACGTGGGCCCCACCCGGAAATCACGTGGGCCCCACCCGGAAATCACGTGGGCCCCCAGGGGAAATCACGTGGGCCCCACCCGGATATCACGTGGGCCCCACCCGGAAATCACGTGGGCCCCACCCGGAAATCACGTGGGCCCCACCCGGAAATCACGTGGGCCCCACCCGGAAATCACGTGGGCCCCACCCGGAAATCACGTGGGCCCCCAGGGGAAATCACGTGGGCCCCACCCGGAAATCACGTGGGCCCCACCCGGAAATCACGTGGGCCCCACCCGGAAATCACGTGGGGCCCACCCGGAAATCACGTGGGCCCCACCCGGAAATCACGTGGGCCCCACCCGGAAATCACGTGGGCCCCACCCGGAAATCACGTGGGCCCCACCCGGAAATCACGTGGGCCCCACCCGGAAATCACGTGGGCCCCACCCGGAAATCACGTGGGCCCCACCCGGAAATCACGTGGGCCCCACCCGGAAATCACGTGGGCCCCACCCGGAAATCACGTGGGCCCCACCCGGAAATCACGTGGGCCCCCAGGGGAAATCACGTGGGCCCCACCCGGAAATCACGTGGGCCCCACCCGGAAATCACGTGGGCCCCACCCGGAAATCACGTGGGCCCCACCCGGAAATCACGTGGGCCCCACCCGGAAATCACGTGGGCCCCACCCGGAAATCACGTGGGCCCCACCCGGAAATCACGTGGGCCCCACCCGGAAATCACGTGGGCCCCACCCGGAAATCACGTGGGCCCCACCCGGAAATCACGTGGGCCCCACCCGGAAATCACGTGGGCCCCACCCGGAAATCACGTGGGCCCCACCCGGAAATCACGTGGGCCCCACCCGGAAATCACGTGGGCCCCCAGGGGAAATCACGTGGGCCCCACAAGGAAATCACGTGGGCCCCACCCGGAAATCACGTGGGCCCCACCCGGAAATCACGTGGGCCCCACCCTGAAATCACGTGGGCCCCACGGGGAAATCACGTGGGCCCCACCCGGAAATCACGTGGGGCCCACCCGGAAATCACGTGGGCCCCACCCGGAAATCACGTGGGCCCCACTCGGAAATCACGTGGGCCCCACCCGGAAATCACGTGGGCCCCCAAGGGAAATCACGTGGGCCCCACCCGGAAATCACGTGGGCCCCACCCGGAAATCACGTGGGACCCCAGGGGAAATCACGTGGGCCCCACCCGGAAATCACGTGGGCCCCACCCGGAAATCACGTGGGCCCCACCCGGAAATCACGTGGGCCCCACCCGGAAATCACGTGGGCCCCACCCGGAAATCACGTGGGCCCCACCCGGAAATCACGTGGGCCCCACCCGGAAATCACGTGGGCCCCACCCGGAAATCACGTGGGCCCCACCCGGAAATCACGTGGGCCCCACCCGGAAATCACGTGGGCCCCACCCGGAAATCACGTGGGCCCCACCCGGAAATCACGTGGGCCCCACCCGGAAATCACGTGGGCCCCACCCGGAAATCACGTGGGCCCCACCGTGAAATCACGTGGGCCCCACCCGGAAATCACGTGGGCCCCACCCGGAAATCACGGGGGGCTCACCCGGAAATCACGTGGGCCCCACGGGGAAATCACGTGGGCCCCACCCGGAAATCACGTGGGCCCCACCCGGAAATCACGTGGGCCCCACCCGGAAATCACGTGGGCCCCACCCGGAAATCACGTGGGCCCCACCCGGAAATCACGTGGGCCCCACACGGAAATCACGTGGGCCCCACCCGGAAATCACGTGGGCCCCACCCGGAAATCACGTGGGCCCCACCCGGAAATCACGTGGGCCCCCAGGGGAAATCACGTGGGCCCCACCCGGAAATCACGTGGGCCCCACCCGGAAATCACTTGGGCCCCACCCGGAAATCACGTGGGCCCCACCCGGAAATCACGTGGGCCCCACCCGGAAATCACGTGGGCCCCACCCGGAAATCACGTGGGCCCCACCCGGAAATCACGTGGGCCCCACCCGGAAATCACGTGGGCCCCACCCGGAAATCACGTGGGCCCCACCCGGAAATCACGTGGGCCCCACCCGGAAATCACGTGGGCCCCACCCGGAAATCACGTGGGCCCCACCCGGAAATCACGTGGGCCCCCAGGGGAAATCACGTGGGCCCCACAAGGAAATCACGTGGGCCCCACCCGGAAATCACGTGGGCCCCACCCGGAAATCACGTGGGCCCCACCCGGAAATCACGTGGGCCCCACCCGGAAATCACGTGGGCCCCACCCGGAAATCACGTGGGCCCCACGGGGAAATCACGTGGGCCCCACCCGGAAATCACGTGGGCCCCACCCGGAAATCACGTGGGCCCCACGGGGAAATCACGTGGGCCCCACCCGGAAATCACGTTGGCCCCACCCGGAAATCACGTGGGCCCCACCCGGAAATCACGTGGGCCCCATGGGGAAATCACGTGGGCCCCACCCGGAAATCACGTGGGCCCCACCCGGAAATCACGTGGGCCCCACCCGGAAATCACGTGGGCCCCACCCGGAAATCACGTGGGCCCCACACGGAAATCACGTGGGCCCCACCCGGAAATCACGTGGGCCCCACTCGGAAATCACGTGGGCCCCACCCGGAAATCACGTGGGCCCCCAGGGGAAATCACGTGGGCCCCACCCGGAAATCACGTGGGCCCCACCCGGAAATCACGTGGGCCCCACCCGGAAATCACGTGGGCCCCACCCGGAAATCACGTGGGCCCCACCCGGAAATCACGTGGGCCCCACCCGGAAATCACGTGGGCCCCACGCGGAAATCACGTGGGCCCCACGGGGAAATCACGTGGGCCCCACCCGGAAATCACGTGGGCCCCACCCGGAAATCACGTGGGCCCCACCCGGAAGTCACGTGGGCCCCACCCGGAAATCACGTGGGCCCCACCCGGAAATCACGTGGGCCCCACCCGGAAATCACGTGGGCCCCACCCGGAAATCACGTGGGCCCCACCCGGAAATCACGTGGGCCCCACCCGGAAATCACGTGGGCCCCACCCGGAAATCACGTGGGCACCACGGGGAAATCACGTGGGCCCCACCCGGAAATCACGTGGGCCCCACCCGGAAATCACGTGGGCCCCACCCGGAAATCACGTGGGGCCCACCCGGAAATCACGTGGGCCCCACCCGGAAATCACGTGGGCCCCACGGGGAAATCACGTGGGCCCCACCCGGAAATCACGTGGGCCCCACCCGGAAATCACGTAGGCCCCACACGGAAATCACGTGGGCCCCACGGGGAAATCACGTGGGTCCCACCCGGAAATCACGTGGGCCCCACCCGGAAATCACGTGGGCCCCACCCGGAAATCACGTGGGCCCCACCCGGAAATCACGTGGGCCCCACGGGGAAATCACGTGGGCCCCACCTGGAAATCACGTGGGCCCCACCCGGAAATCACGTGGGCCCCACCCGGAAATCACGTGGGCCCCACCCGGAAATCACGTGGGCCCCACCCGGAAATCACGTGGGCCCCACCCGGAAATCACGTGGGCCCCACCCGGAAATCACGTGGGCCCCACCCGGAAATCACGTGGGCCCCACCCGGAAATCACGTGGGCCCCATCCGGAAATCACGTGGGCCCCACGGGGAAATCACGTGGGCCCCACCCGGAAATCACGTGGGGCCCACCCGGAAATCACGTGGGCCCCACGGGGAAATCACTTGGGCCCCACCCGGAAATCACGTGGGCCCAACCCGGAAATCACGTGGGCCCCACCCGGAAATCACGTGGGCCCCACCCGGAAATCACGTGGGCCCCACCCGGAAATCACGTGGGCCCCCAGGGGAAATCACGTGGGCCCCACCCGGATATCACGTGGGCCCCACCCGGAAATCACGTGGGCCCCACCCGGAAATCACGTGGGCCCCACCCGGAAATCACGTGGGCCCCACCCGGAAATCACGTGGGCCCCACCCGGAAATCACGTGGGCCCCCAGGGGAAATCACGTGGGCCCCACCCGGAAATCACGTGGGCCCCACCCGGAATTCACGTGGGCCCCACCCGGAAATCACGTGGGCCCCACGGGGAAATCACATGGGCCCCACCCGGAAATCACGTGCGCCCCACCCGGAAATCACGTGGGCCCCACCCGGAAATCACGTGGGGCCCACCCGGAAATCACGTGGGCCCCACCCGGAAATCACGTGGGCCCCACGGGGAAATCACGTGGGCCCCACCCGGAAATCACGTGGGCCCCACCCGGAAATCACGTAGGCCCCACACGGAAATCACGTGGGCCCCACGGGGAAATCACGTGGGTCCCACCCGGAAATCACGTGGGCCCCACCCGGAAATCACGTGGGCCCCACCCGGAAATCACGTGGGCCCCACCCGGAAATCACGTGGGCCCCACCCGGAAATCACGTGGGCCCCACCCGGAAATCACGTGGGCCCCACGGGGAAATCACGTGGGCCCCACCTGGAAATCACGTGGGCCCCACCCGGAAATCACGTGGGCCCCACCCGGAAATCACGTGGGCCCCACCCGGAAATCACGTGGGCCCCACCCGGAAATCACGTGGGCCCCACCCGGAAATCACGTGGGCCCCACCCGGAAATCACGTGGGCCCCACCCGGAAATCACGTGGGCCCCACCCGGAAATCACGTGGGCCCCATCCGGAAATCACGTGGGCCCCACGGGGAAATCACGTGGGCCCCACCCGGAAATCACGTGGGGCCCACCCGGAAATCACGTGGGCCCCACGGGGAAATCACTTGGGCCCCACCCGGAAATCACGTGGGCCCAACCCGGAAATCACGTGGGCCCCACCCGGAAATCACGTGGGCCCCACCCGGAAATCACGTGGGCCCCACCCGGAAATCACGTGGGCCCCCAGGGGAAATCACGTGGGCCCCACCCGGATATCACGTGGGCCCCACCCGGAAATCACGTGGGCCCCACCCGGAAATCACGTGGGCCCCACCCGGAAATCACGTGGGCCCCACCCGGAAATCACGTGGGCCCCACCCGGAAATCACGTGGGCCCCCAGGGGAAATCACGTGGGCCCCACCCGGAAATCACGTGGGCCCCACCCGGAAATCACGTGGGCCCCACCCGGAAATCACGTGGGGCCCACCCGGAAATCACGTGGGCCCCACCCGGAAATCACGTGGGCCCCACCCGGAAATCACGTGGGCCCCACCCGGAAATCACGTGGGCCCCACCCGGAAATCACGTGGGCCCCACCCGGAAATCACGTGGGCCCCACCCGGAAATCACGTGGGCCCCACCCGGAAATCACGTGGGCCCCACCCGGAAATCACGTGGGCCCCACCCGGAAATCACGTGGGCCCCACCCGGAAATCACGTGGGCCCCCAGGGGAAATCACGTGGGCCCCACCCGGAAATCACGTGGGCCCCACCCGGAAATCACGTGGGCCCCACCCGGAAATCACGTGGGCCCCACCCGGAAATCACGTGGGCCCCACCCGGAAATCACGTGGGCCCCACCCGGAAATCACGTGGGCCCCACCCGGAAATCACGTGGGCCCCACCCGGAAATCACGTGGGCCCCACCCGGAAATCACGTGGGCCCCACCCGGAAATCACGTGGGCCCCACCCGGAAATCACGTGGGCCCCACCCGGAAATCACGTGGGCCCCACCCGGAAATCACGTGGGCCCCACCCGGAAATCACGTGGGCCCCCAGGGGAAATCACGTGGGCCCCACAAGGAAATCACGTGGGCCCCACCCGGAAATCACGTGGGCCCCACCCGGAAATCACGTGGGCCCCACCCTGAAATCACGTGGGCCCCACGGGGAAATCACGTGGGCCCCACCCGGAAATCACGTGGGGCCCACCCGGAAATCACGTGGGCCCCACCCGGAAATCACGTGGGCCCCACTCGGAAATCACGTGGGCCCCACCCGGAAATCACGTGGGCCCCCAAGGGAAATCACGTGGGCCCCACCCGGAAATCACGTGGGCCCCACCCGGAAATCACGTGGGACCCCAGGGGAAATCACGTGGGCCCCACCCGGAAATCACGTGGGCCCCACCCGGAAATCACGTGGGCCCCACCCGGAAATCACGTGGGCCCCACCCGGAAATCACGTGGGCCCCACCCGGAAATCACGTGGGCCCCACCCGGAAATCACGTGGGCCCCACCCGGAAATCACGTGGGCCCCACCCGGAAATCACGTGGGCCCCACCCGGAAATCACGTGGGCCCCACCCGGAAATCACGTGGGCCCCACGGGGAAATCACGTGGGCCCCACCCGGAAATCACGTGGGCCCCACCCGGAAATCACGTGGGCCCCACCCGGAAATCACGTGGGCCCCACCCGGAAATCACGTGGGCCCCACCCGGAAATCACGTGGGCCCCCAGGGGAAATCACGTGGGCCCCACAAGGAAATCACGTGGGCCCCACCCGGAAATCACGTGGGCCCCACCCGGAAATCACGTGGGCCCCACCCTGAAATCACGTGGGCCCCACGGGGAAATCACGTGGGCCCCACCCGGAAATCACGTGGGGCCCACCCGGAAATCACGTGGGCCCCACCCGGAAATCACGTGGGCCCCACTCGGAAATCACGTGGGCCCCACCCGGAAATCACGTGGGCCCCCAAGGGAAATCACGTGGGCCCCACCCGGAAATCACGTGGGCCCCACCCGGAAATCACGTGGGACCCCAGGGGAAATCACGTGGGCCCCACCCGGAAATCACGTGGGCCCCACCCGGAAATCACGTGGGCCCCACCCGGAAATCACGTGGGCCCCACCCGGAAATCACGTGGGCCCCACCCGGAAATCACGTGGGCCCCACCCGGAAATCACGTGGGCCCCACCCGGAAATCACGTGGGCCCCACCCGGAAATCACGTGGGCCCCACCCGGAAATCACGTGGGCCCCACCGTAAAATCACGTGGGCCCCACCCGGAAATCACGTGGGCCCCACCCGGAAATCACGGGGGGCTCACCCGGAAATCACGTGGGCCCCACGGGGAAATCACGTGGGCCCCACCCGGAAATCACGTGGGCCCCACCCGGAAATCACGTGGGCCCCACCCGGAAATCACGTGGGCCCCACCCGGAAATCACGTGGGCCCCACACGGAAATCACGTGGGCCCCACCCGGAAATCACGTGGGCCCCACCCGGAAATCACGTGGGCCCCACCCGGAAATCACGTGGGCCCCCAGGGGAAATCACGTGGGCCCCACCCGGAAATCACGTGGGCCCCACCCGGAAATCACTTGGGCCCCACCCGGAAATCACGTGGGCCCCACCCGGAAATCACGTGGGCCCCACCCGGAAATCACGTGGGCCCCACCCGGAAATCACGTGGGCCCCACCCGGAAATCACGTGGGCCCCACCCGGAAATCACGTGGGCCCCACCCGGAAATCACGTGGGCCCCACCCGGAAATCACGTGGGCCCCACCCGGAAATCACGTGGGCCCCACCCGGAAATCACGTGGGCCCCACCCGGAAATCACGTGGGCCCCCAGGGGAAATCACGTGGGCCCCACAAGGAAATCACGTGGGCCCCACCCGGAAATCACGTGGGCCCCACCCGGAAATCACGTGGGCCACACCCGGAAATCACGTGGGCCCCACGGGGAAATCACGTGGGCCCCACCCGGAAATCACGTGGGCCCCACCCGGAAATCACGTGGGCCCCACCCGGAAATCACGTGGGCCCCACCCGGAAATCTCGTGGGCCCCACCCGGAAATCACGTGGGCCCCACGGGGAAATCACGTGGGCCCCACCCGGAAATCACGTGGGCCCCACCCGGAAATCACGTGGGCCCCACCCGGAAATCATGTGGGCCCCACGGGGAAATCACGTGGGCCCCACCCGGAAATCACGTGGGCCCCACACGGAAATCACGTGGGCCCCACCCGGAAATCACGTAGGCCCCACACGGAAATCACGTGGGCCCCACCCGGAAATCACGTGGGCCCCACGGGGAAATCACGTGGGCCCCACCCGGAAATCACGTGGGCCCCACCCGGAAATCACGTGGGCCCCACCCGGAAATCACGTGGGCCCCACCCGGAAATCACGTGGGCCCCCAGGGGAAATCACGTGGGCCCCACCCGGATATCACGTGGGCCCCACCCGGAAATCACGTGGGCCCCACCCGGAAATTAAGTGGGCCCCACCCGGAAATCACGTGGGCCCCACGGGGAAATCACGTGGGCCCCACCCGGAAATCACGTGGGCCCCACCCGGAAATCACGTGGGCCCCACCCTGAAATCACGTGGGCCGCACCCGGAAATCACGTGGGCCCCACCCGGAAATCACGTGGGCCCCCAGGGGAAATCACGTGGGCCCCACCCGGAAATCACGTGGGCCCCACCCGGAAATCACGTGGGCCCCACCCGGAAATCACGTGGGCCCGACGGGGAAATCACGTGGGCCCCACCCGGAAATCACGTGGTCCCCACCCGGAAATCACGTGGGCCCCACCCGGAAATCACGTGGGCCCCACCCGGAAATCACGTGGGCCCCACCCGGAAATCACGTGGGCCCCACCCGGAAATCACGTGGGCCCCACCCGGAAATCACGTGGGCCCCACCCGGAAATCACGTGGGCCCCACCCGGAAATCACGTGGGCCCCACGGGGAAATCACGTGGGCCCCACCCGGAAATCACGTGGGCCCCACCCGGAAATCACGTGGGCCCCACGGGGAAATCACGTGGGCCCCACCCGGAAATCACGTTGGCCCCACCCGGAAATCACGTGGGCCCCACCCGGAAATCACGTGGGCCCCATGGGGAAATCACGTGGGCCCCACCCGGAAATCACGTGGGCCCCACCCGGAAATCACGTGGGCCCCACCCGGAAATCACGTGGGCCCCACCCGGAAATCACGTGGGCCCCACACGGAAATCACGTGGGCCCCACCCGGAAATCACGTGGGCCCCACTCGGAAATCACGTGGGCCCCACCCGGAAATCACGTGGGCCCCCAGGGGAAATCACGTGGGCCCCACCCGGAAATCACGTGGGCCCCACCCGGAAATCACGTGGGCCCCACCCGGAAATCACGTGGGCCCCACCCGGAAATCACGTGGGCCCCACCCGGAAATCACGTGGGCCCCACCCGGAAATCACGTGGGCCCCACGCGGAAATCACGTGGGCCCCACGCGGAAATCACGTGGGCCCCACCCGGAAATCACGTGGGCCCCACCCGGAAGTCACGTGGGCCCCACCCGGAAGTCACGTGGGCCCCACCCGGAAATCACGTGGGCCCCACCCGGAAATCACGTGGGCCCCACCCGGAAATCACGTGGGCCCCACCCGGAAATCACGTGGGCCCCACCCGGAAATCACGTGGGCCCCACCCGGAAATCACGTGGGCCCCACCCGGAAATCACGTGGGCACCACGGGGAAATCACGTGGGCCCCACCCGGAAATCACGTGGGCCCCACCCGGAAATCACGTGGGCCCCACCCGGAAATCACGTGGGGCCCACCCGGAAATCACGTGGGCCCCACCCGGAAATCACGTGGGCCCCACGGGGAAATCACGTGGGCCCCACCCGGAAATCACGTGGGTCCCACCCGGAAATCACGTAGGCCCCACACGGAAATCACGTGGGCCCCACGGGGAAATCACGTGGGTCCCACCCGGAAATCACGTGGGCCCCACCCGGAAATCACGTGGGCCCCACCCGGAAATCACGTGGGCCCCACCCGGAAATCACGTGGGCCCCACGGGGAAATCACGTGGGCCCCACCTGGAAATCACGTGGGCCCCACCCGGAAATCACGTGGGCCCCACCCGGAAATCACGTGGGCCCCACCCGGAAATCACGTGGGCCCCACCCGGAAATCACGTGGGCCCCACCCGGAAATCACGTGGGCCCCACCCGGAAATCACGTGGGCCCCACCCGGAAATCACGTGGGCCCCACCCGGAAATCACGTGGGCCCCATCCGGAAATCACGTGGGCCCCACGGGGAAATCACGTGGGCCCCACCCGGAAATCACGTGGGGCCCACCCGGAAATCACGTGGGCCCCACGGGGAAATCACTTGGGCCCCACCCGGAAATCACGTGGGCCCAACCCGGAAATCACGTGGGCCCCACCCGGAAATCACGTGGGCCCCACCCGGAAATCACGTGGGCCCCACCCGGAAATCACGTGGGCCCCCAGGGGAAATCACGTGGGCCCCACCCGGATATCACGTGGGCCCCACCCGGAAATCACGTGGGCCCCACCCGGAAATCACGTGGGCCCCACCCGGAAATCACGTGGGCCCCACCCGGAAATCACGTGGGCCCCACCCGGAAATCACGTGGGCCCCCAGGGGAAATCACGTGGGCCCCACCCGGAAATCACGTGGGCCCCACCCGGAATTCACGTGGGCCCCACCCGGAAATCACGTGGGCCCCACGGGGAAATCACATGGGCCCCACCCGGAAATCACGTGGGCCCCACCCGGAAATCACGTGGGCCCCACCCGGAAATCACGTGGGGCCCACCCGGAAATCACGTGGGCCCCACCCGGAAATCACGTGGGCCCCACCCGGAAATCACGTGGGCCCCACCCGGAAATCACGTGGGCCCCACCCGGAAATCACGTGGGCCCCACGGGGAAATCACGTGGGCCCCACCTGGAAATCACGTGGGCCCCACCCGGAAATCACGTGGGCCCCACCCGGAAATCACGTGGGCCCCACCCGGAAATCACGTGGGCCCCACCCGGAAATCACGTGGGCCCCACCCGGAAATCACGTGGGCCCCACCCGGAAATCACGTGGGCCCCACCCGGAAATCACGTGGGCCCCACCCGGAAATCACGTGGGCCCCATCCGGAAATCACGTGGGCCCCACGGGGAAATCACGTGGGCCCCACCCGGAAATCACGTGGGGCCCACCCGGAAATCACGTGGGCCCCACGGGGAAATCACTTGGGCCCCACCCGGAAATCACGTGGGCCCAACCCGGAAATCACGTGGGCCCCACCCGGAAATCACGTGGGCCCCACCCGGAAATCACGTGGGCCCCACCCGGAAATCACGTGGGCCCCCAGGGGAAATCACGTGGGCCCCACCCGGATATCACGTGGGCCCCACCCGGAAATCACGTGGGCCCCACCCGGAAATCACGTGGGCCCCACCCGGAAATCACGTGGGCCCCACCCGGAAATCACGTGGGCCCCACCCGGAAATCACGTGGGCCCCCAGGGGAAATCACGTGGGCCCCACCCGGAAATCACGTGGGCCCCACCCGGAAATCACGTGGGCCCCACCCGGAAATCACGTGGGGCCCACCCGGAAATCACGTGGGCCCCACCCGGAAATCACGTGGGCCCCACCCGGAAATCACGTGGGCCCCACCCGGAAATCACGTGGGCCCCACCCGGAAATCACGTGGGCCCCACCCGGAAATCACGTGGGCCCCACCCGGAAATCACGTGGGCCCCACCCGGAAATCACGTGGGCCCCACCCGGAAATCACGTGGGCCCCACCCGGAAATCACGTGGGCCCCACCCGGAAATCACGTGGGCCCCACCCGGAAATCACGTGGGCCCCACCCGGAAATCACGTGGGCCCCCAGGGGAAATCACGTGGGCCCCCAGGGGAAATCACGTGGGCCCCACCCGGAAATCACGTGGGCCCCACCCGGAAATCACGTGGGCCCCACCCGGAAATCACGTGGGCCCCACGGGGAAATCACGTGGGCCCCACCCGGAAATCACGTGGGCCCCACCCGGAAATCACGTGGGCCCCACCCGGAAATCACGTGGGCCCCACCCGGAAATCACGTGGGCCCCACGGGGAAATCACGTGGGCCCCACCCGGAAATCACATGGGCCCCAACCGGAAATCACGTGGGCCCCACCCGGAAATCATGTGGGCCCCACGGGGAAATCACGTGGGCCCCACCCGGAAATCACGTGGGCCCCACACGGAAATCACGTGGGCCCCACCCGGAAATCACGTAGGCCCCACACGGAAATCACGTGGGCCCCACCCGGAAATCACGTGGGCCCCACGGGGAAATCACGTTGGCCCCACCCGGAAATCACGTGGGCCCCACACGGAAATCACGTGGGCCCCACCCGGAAATCACGTGGGCCCCACTCGGAAATCACGTGGGCCCCACCCGGAAATCACGTGGGCCCCCAGGGGAAATCACGTGGGCCCCACCCGGAAATCACGTGGGCCCCACCCGGAAATCACGTGGGCCCCACGGGGAAATCACGTGGGCCCCACCCAGAAATCACGTGGGCCCCACCCGGAAATCACGTGGGCCCCACACGGAAATCACGTGGGCCCCACCCGGAAATCACGTGGGCCCCACACGGAAATCACGTGGGCCCCACCCGGAAATCACGTGGGCCCCACACGGAAATCACGTGGGCCCCACCCGGAAATCACGTGGGCCCCACCCGGAAATCACGTGGGCCCCACCCGGAAATCACGTGGGCCCCACCCGGAAATCACGTGGGCCCCACGGGGAAATCACGTGGGCCCCACCCGGAAATCACGTGGGCCCCACCCGGAAATCACGTGGGCCCCACCCGGAAGTCACGTGGGCCCCACCCGGAAATCACGTGGGCCCCACCCGGAAATCACGTGGGCCCCACCCGGAAATCACGTGGGCCCCACCCGGAAATCACGTGGGCCCCACCCGGAAATCACGTGGGCCCCACCCGGAAATCACGTGGGCCCCACCCGGAAATCACGTGGGCACCACGGGGAAATCACGTGGGCCCCACCCGGAAATCACGTGGGCCCCACCCGGAAATCACGTGGGCCCCACCCGGAAATCACGTGGGGCCCACCCGGAAATCACGTGGGCCCCACCCGGAAATCACGTGGGCCCCACCCGGAAATCACGTGGGCCCCACCCGGAAATCACGTGGGCCCCACCCGGAAATCACGTGGGCCCCACCCGGAAATCACGTGGGCCCCACCCGGAAATCACGTGGGCCCCACCCGGAAATCACGTGGGCCCCCAGGGGAAATCACGTGGGCCCCACAAGGAAATCACGTGGGCCCCACCCGGAAATCACGTGGGCCCCACCCGGAAATCACGTGGGCCCCACCCGGAAATCACGTGGGCCCCACCCGGAAATCACGTGGGCCCCACCCGGAAATCACGTGGGCCCCACCCGGAAATCACGTGGGCCCCACCCGGAAATCACGTGGGCCCCACCCAGAAATCACGTGGGCCCCACCCGGAAATCACGTGGGCCCCACCCGGAAATCACGTGGGCCCCACCCGGAAATCACGTGGGCCCCACCCGGAAATCACGTGGGCCCCACCCGGAAATCACGTGGGCCCCACCCGGAAATCACGTGGGCCCCCAGGGGAAATCACGTGGGCCCCACAAGGAAATCACGTGGGCCCCACCCGGAAATCACGTGGGCCCCACCCGGAAATCACGTGGGCCCCACCCTGAAATCACGTGGGCCCCACGGGTAAATCACGTGGGCCCCACCCGGAAATCACGTGGGGCCCACCCGGAAATCACGTGGGCCCCACCCGGAAATCACGTGGGCCCCACTCGGAAATCACGTGGGCCCCACCCGGAAATCACGTGGGCCCCCAAGGGAAATCACGTGGGCCCCACCCGGAAATCACGTGGGCCCCACCCGGAAATCACGTGGGACCCCAGGGGAAATCACGTGGGCCCCACCCGGAAATCACGTGGGCCCCACCCGGAAATCACGTGGGCCCCACCCGGAAATCACGTGGGCCCCACCCGGAAATCACGTGGGCCCCACCCGGAAATCACGTGGGCCCCACCCGGAAATCACGTGGGCCCCACCCGGAAATCACGTGGGCCCCACCCGGAAATCACGTGGGCCCCACCCGGAAATCACGTGGGCCCCACGGGGAAATCACGTGGGCCCCACCCGGAAATCACGTGGGCCCCACCCGGAAATCACGTGGGCCCCACCCGGAAATCACGTGGGCCCCACCCGGAAATCACGTGGGCCCCACCCGGAAATCACGTGGGCCCCACCCGGAAATCACGTGGGCCCCACCCGGAAATCACGTGGGCCCCACCCGGAAATCACGTGGGCCCCACCCGGAAATCACGTGGGCCCCACCCGGAAATCACGTGGGCCCCACCCGGAAATCAAGTGGGCCCCACCCGGAAATCACGTGGGCCCCACGGGGAAATCACGTGGGCCCCACCCGGAAATCACGTGGGCCCCACCCGGAAATCACGTGGGCCCCACCCTGAAATCACGTGGGCCGCACCCGGAAATCACGTGGGCCCCACCCGGAAATCACGTGGGCCCCCAGGGGAAATCACGTGGGCCCCACCCGGAAATCACGTGGGCCCCACCCGGAAATCACGTGGGCCCCACCCGGAAATCACGTGGGCCCGACGGGGAAATCACGTGGGCCCCACCCGGAAATCACGTGGTCCCCACCCGGAAATCACGTGGGCCCCACCCGGAAATCACGTGGGCCCCACCCGGAAATCACGTGGGCCCCACCCGGAAATCACGTGGGCCCCACCCGGAAATCACGTGGGCCCCACCCGGAAATCACGTGGGCCCCACCCGGAAATCACGTGGGCCCCACCCGGAAATCACGTGGGCCCCACGGGGAAATCACGTGGGCCCCACCCGGAAATCACGTGGGCCCCACCCGGAAATCACGTGGGCCCCACGGGGAAATCACGTGGGCCCCACCCGGAAATCACGTTGGCCCCACCCGGAAATCACGTGGGCCCCACCCGGAAATCACGTGGGCCCCATGGGGAAATCACGTGGGCCCCACCCGGAAATCACGTGGGCCCCACCCGGAAATCACGTGGGCCCCACCCGGAAATCACGTGGGCCCCACCCGGAAATCACGTGGGCCCCACACGGAAATCACGTGGGCCCCACCCGGAAATCACGTGGGCCCCACTCGGAAATCACGTGGGCCCCACCCGGAAATCACGTGGGCCCCCAGGGGAAATCACGTGGGCCTCACCCGGAAATCACGTTGGCCCCACCCGGAAATCACGTGGGCCCCACCCGGAAATCACGTGGGCCCCACCCGGAAATCACGTGGGCCCCACCCGGAAATCACGTGGGCCCCACCCGGAAATCACGTGGGCCCCACGCGGAAATCACGTGGGCCCCACGGGGAAATCACGTGGGCCCCACCCGGAAATCACGTGGGCCCCACCCGGAAATCACGTGGGCCCCACCCGGAAGTCACGTGGGCCCCACCCGGAAGTCACGTGGGCCCCACCCGGAAATCACGTGGGCCCCACCCGGAAATCACGTGGGCCCCACCCGGAAATCACGTGGGCCCCACCCGGAAATCACGTGGGCCCCACCCGGAAATCACGTGGGCCCCACCCGGAAATCACGTGGGCACCACGGGGAAATCACGTGGGCCCCACCCGGAAATCACGTGGGCCCCACCCGGAAATCACGTGGGCCCCACCCGGAAATCACGTGGGGCCCACCCGGAAATCACGTGGGCCCCACCCGGAAATCACGTGGGCCCCACGGGGAAATCACGTGGGCCCCACCCGGAAATCACGTGGGCCCCACCCGGAAATCACGTAGGCCCCACCCGGAAATCACGTGGGCCCCACGGGGAAATCACTTGGGCCCCACCCGGAAATCACGTGGGCCCAACCCGGAAATCACGTGGGCCCCACCCGGAAATCACGTGGGCCCCACCCGGAAATCACGTGGGCCCCACCCGGAAATCACGTGGGCCCCCAGGGGAAATCACGTGGGCCCCACCCGGATATCACGTGGGCCCCACCCGGAAATCACGTGGGCCCCACCCGGAAATCACGTGGGCCCCACCCGGAAATCACGTGGGCCCCACCCGGAAATCACGTGGGCCCCACCCGGAAATCACGTGGGCCCCCAGGGGAAATCACGTGGGCCCCACCCGGAAATCACGTGGGCCCCACCCGGAATTCACGTGGGCCCCACCCGGAAATCACGTGGGCCCCACGGGGAAATCACATGGGCCCCACCCGGAAATCACGTGGGCCCCACCCGGAAATCACGTGGGCCCCACCCGGAAATCACGTGGGGCCCACCCGGAAATCACGTGGGCCCCACCCGGAAATCACGTGGGCCCCACGGGGAAATCACGTGGGCCCCACCCGGAAATCACGTGGGCCCCACCCGGAAATCACGTAGGCCCCACACGGAAATCACGTGGGCCCCACGGGGAAATCACGTGGGTCCCACCCGGAAATCACGTGGGCCCCACCCGGAAATCACGTGGGCCCCACCCGGAAATCACGTGGGCCCCACCCGGAAATCACGTGGGCCCCACCCGGAAATCACGTGGGCCCCACCCGGAAATCACGTGGGCCCCACGGGGAAATCACGTGGGCCCCACCTGGAAATCACGTGGGCCCCACCCGGAAATCACGTGGGCCCCACCCGGAAATCACGTGGGCCCCACCCGGAAATCACGTGGGCCCCACCCGGAAATCACGTGGGCCCCACCCGGAAATCACGTGGGCCCCACCCGGAAATCACGTGGGCCCCACCCGGAAATCACGTGGGCCCCACCCGGAAATCACGTGGGCCCCATCCGGAAATCACGTGGGCCCCACGGGGAAATCACGTGGGCCCCACCCGGAAATCACGTGGGGCCCACCCGGAAATCACGTGGGCCCCACGGGGAAATCACTTGGGCCCCACCCGGAAATCACGTGGGCCCAACCCGGAAATCACGTGGGCCCCACCCGGAAATCACGTGGGCCCCACCCGGAAATCACGTGGGCCCCACCCGGAAATCACGTGGGCCCCCAGGGGAAATCACGTGGGCCCCACCCGGATATCACGTGGGCCCCACCCGGAAATCACGTGGGCCCCACCCGGAAATCACGTGGGCCCCACCCGGAAATCACGTGGGCCCCACCCGGAAATCACGTGGGCCCCACCCGGAAATCACGTGGGCCCCCAGGGGAAATCACGTGGGCCCCACCCGGAAATCACGTGGGCCCCACCCGGAAATCACGTGGGCCCCACCCGGAAATCACGTGGGGCCCACCCGGAAATCACGTGGGCCCCACCCGGAAATCACGTGGGCCCCACCCGGAAATCACGTGGGCCCCACCCGGAAATCACGTGGGCCCCACCCGGAAATCACGTGGGCCCCACCCGGAAATCACGTGGGCCCCACCCGGAAATCACGTGGGCCCCACCCGGAAATCACGTGGGCCCCACCCGGAAATCACGTGGGCCCCACCCGGAAATCACGTGGGCCCCACCCGGAAATCACGTGGGCCCCCAGGGGAAATCACGTGGGCCCCACCCGGAAATCACGTGGGCCCCACCCGGAAATCACGTGGGCCCCACCCGGAAATCACGTGGGCCCCACCCGGAAATCACGTGGGCCCCACCCGGAAATCACGTGGGCCCCACCGGGAAATCACGTGGGCCCCACCCGGAAATCACGTGGGCCCCACCCGGAAATCACGTGGGCCCCACCCGGAAATCACGTGGGCCCCACCCGGAAATCACGTGGGCCCCACCCGGAAATCACGTGGGCCCCACCCGGAAATCACGTGGGCCCCACCCGGAAATCACGTGGGCCCCACCCGGAAATCACGTGGGCCCCCAGGGGAAATCACGTGGGCCCCACAAGGAAATCACGTGGGCCCCACCCGGAAATCACGTGGGCCCCACCCGGAAATCACGTGGGCCCCACCCTGAAATCACGTGGGCCCCACGGGGAAATCACGTGGGCCCCACCCGGAAATCACGTGGGGCCCACCCGGAAATCACGTGGGCCCCACCCGGAAATCACGTGGGCCCCACTCGGAAATCACGTGGGCCCCACCCGGAAATCACGTGGGCCCCCAAGGGAAATCACGTGGGCCCCACCCGGAAATCACGTGGGCCCCACCCGGAAATCACGTGGGACCCCAGGGGAAATCACGTGGGCCCCACCCGGAAATCACGTGGGCCCCACCCGGAAATCACGTGGGCCCCACCCGGAAATCACGTGGGCCCCACCCGGAAATCACGTGGGCCCCACCCGGAAATCACGTGGGCCCCACCCGGAAATCACGTGGGCCCCACCCGGAAATCACGTGGGCCCCACCCGGAAATCACGTGGGCCCCACCCGGAAATCACGTGGGCCCCACCCGGAAATCACGTGGGCCCCACCCGGAAATCACGTGGGCCCCACCCGGAAATCACGTGGGCCCCACCCGGAAATCACGTGGGCCCCACCGTGAAATCACGTGGGCCCCACCCGGAAATCACGTGGGCCCCACCCGGAAATCACGGGGGGCTCACCCGGAAATCACGTGGGCCCCACGGGGAAATCACGTGGGCCCCACCCGGAAATCACGTGGGCCCCACCCGGAAATCACGTGGGCCCCACCCGGAAATCACGTGGGCCCCACCCGGAAATCACGTGGGCCCCACCCGGAAATCACGTGGGCCCCACACGGAAATCACGTGGGCCCCACCCGGAAATCACGTGGGCCCCACTCGGAAATCACGTGGGCCCCACCCGGAAATCACGTGGGCCCCCAGGGGAAATCACGTGGGCCCCACCCGGAAATCACGTGGGCCCCACCCGGAAATCACTTGGGCCCCACCCGGAAATCACGTGGGCCCCACCCGGAAATCACGTGGGCCCCACCCGGAAATCACGTGGGCCCCACCCGGAAATCACGTGGGCCCCACCCGGA
Organism: Ovis canadensis; assembly: GCF_042477335.2. Taxonomy (NCBI): domain Eukaryota; kingdom Metazoa; phylum Chordata; class Mammalia; order Artiodactyla; family Bovidae; genus Ovis; species Ovis canadensis. Next base: position 12,980,288 of record NC_091264.1, on the reverse strand, counting down.
AATCACGTGGGCCCCACCCGGAAATCACGTGGGCCCCACCCGGAAATCACGTGGGCCCCACCCGGAAATCACGTGGGCCCCCAGGGGAAATCACGTGGGCCCCACCCGGATATCACGTGGGCCCCACCCGGAAATCACGTGGGCCCCACCCGGAAATTAAGTGGGCCCCACCCGGAAATCACGTGGGCCCCACGGGGAAATCACGTGGGCCCCACCCGGAAATCACGTGGGCCCCACCCGGAAATCACGTGGGCCCCACCCTGAAATCACGTGGGCCGCACCCGGAAATCACGTGGGCCCCACCCGGAAATCACGTGGGCCCCCAGGGGAAATCACGTGGGCCCCACCCGGAAATCACGTGGGCCCCACCCGGAAATCACGTGGGCCCCACCCGGAAATCACGTGGGCCCGACGGGGAAATCACGTGGGCCCCACCCGGAAATCACGTGGTCCCCACCCGGAAATCACGTGGGCCCCACCCGGAAATCACGTGGGCCCCACCCGGAAATCACGTGGGCCCCACCCGGAAATCACGTGGGCCCCACCCGGAAATCACGTGGGCCCCACCCGGAAATCACGTGGGCCCCACCCGGAAATCACGTGGGCCCCACCCGGAAATCACGTGGGCCCCACGGGGAAATCACGTGGGCCCCACCCGGAAATCACGTGGGCCCCACCCGGAAATCACGTGGGCCCCACGGGGAAATCACGTGGGCCCCACCCGGAAATCACGTTGGCCCCACCCGGAAATCACGTGGGCCCCACCCGGAAATCACGTGGGCCCCATGGGGAAATCACGTGGGCCCCACCCGGAAATCACGTGGGCCCCACCCAGAAATCACGTGGGCCCCACCCGGAAATCACGTGGGCCCCACCCGGAAATCACGTGGGCCCCACACGGAAATCACGTGGGCCCCACCCGGAAATCACGTGGGCCCCACTCGGAAATCACGTGGGCCCCACCCGGAAATCACGTGGGCCCCCAGGGGAAATCACGTGGGCCCCACCCGGAAATCACGTGGGCCCCACCCGGAAATCACGTGGGCCCCACCCGGAAATCACGTGGGCCCCACCCGGAAATCACGTGGGCCCCACCCGGAAATCACGTGGGCCCCACCCGGAAATCACGTGGGCCCCACGCGGAAATCACGTGGGCCCCACGGGGAAATCACGTGGGCCCCACCCGGAAATCACGTGGGCCCCACCCGGAAATCACGTGGGCCCCACCCGGAAGTCACGTGGGCCCCACCCGGAAATCACGTGGGCCCCACCCGGAAATCACGTGGGCCCCACCCGGAAATCACGTGGGCCCCACCCGGAAATCACGTGGGCCCCACCCGGAAATCACGTGGGCCCCACCCGGAAATCACGTGGGCCCCACCCGGAAATCACGTGGGCACCACGGGGAAATCACGTGGGCCCCACCCGGAAATCACGTGGGCCCCACCCGGAAATCACGTGGGCCCCACCCGGAAATCACGTGGGGCCCACCCGGAAATCACGTGGGCCCCACCCGGAAATCACGTGGGCCCCACGGGGAAATCACGTGGGCCCCACCCGGAAATCACGTGGGTCCCACCCGGAAATCACGTAGGCCCCACACGGAAATCACGTGGGCCCCACGGGGAAATCACGTGGGTCCCACCCGGAAATCACGTGGGCCCCACCCGGAAATCACGTGGGCCCCACCCGGAAATCACGTGGGCCCCACCCGGAAATCACGTGGGCCCCACGGGGAAATCACGTGGGCCCCACCTGGAAATCACGTGGGCCCCACCCGGAAATCACGTGGGCCCCACCCGGAAATCACGTGGGCCCCACCCGGAAATCACGTGGGCCCCACCCGGAAATCACGTGGGCCCCACCCGGAAATCACGTGGGCCCCACCCGGAAATCACGTGGGCCCCACCCGGAAATCACGTGGGCCCCATCCGGAAATCACGTGGGCCCCACGGGGAAATCACGTGGGCCCCACCCGGAAATCACGTGGGGCCCACCCGGAAATCACGTGGGCCCCACGGGGAAATCACTTGGGCCCCACCCGGAAATCACGTGGGCCCAACCCGGAAATCACGTGGGCCCCACCCGGAAATCACGTGGGCCCCACCCGGAAATCACGTGGGCCCCACCCGGAAATCACGTGGGCCCCCAGGGGAAATCACGTGGGCCCCACCCGGATATCACGTGGGCCCCACCCGGAAATCACGTGGGCCCCACCCGGAAATCACGTGGGCCCCACCCGGAAATCACGTGGGCCCCACCCGGAAATCACGTGGGCCCCACCCGGAAATCACGTGGGCCCCCAGGGGAAATCACGTGGGCCCCACCCGGAAATCACGTGGGCCCCACCCGGAATTCACGTGGGCCCCACCCGGAAATCACGTGGGCCCCACGGGGAAATCACATGGGCCCCACCCGGAAATCACGTGGGCCCCACCCGGAAATCACGTGGGCCCCACCCGGAAATCACGTGGGGCCCACCCGGAAATCACGTGGGCCCCACCCGGAAATCACGTGGGCCCCACGGGGAAATCACGTGGGCCCCACCCGGAAATCACGTGGGCCCCACCCGGAAATCACGTAGGCCCCACACGGAAATCACGTGGGCCCCACGGGGAAATCACGTGGGTCCCACCCGGAAATCACGTGGGCCCCACCCGGAAATCACGTGGGCCCCACCCGGAAATCACGTGGGCCCCACCCGGAAATCACGTGGGCCCCACCCGGAAATCACGTGGGCCCCACCCGGAAATCACGTGGGCCCCACGGGGAAATCACGTGGGCCCCACCTGGAAATCACGTGGGCCCCACCCGGAAATCACGTGGGCCCCACCCGGAAATCACGTGGGCCCCACCCGGAAATCACGTGGGCCCCACCCGGAAATCACGTGGGCCCCACCCGGAAATCACGTGGGCCCCACCCGGAAATCACGTGGGCCCCACCCGGAAATCACGTGGGCCCCACCCGGAAATCACGTGGGCCCCATCCGGAAATCACGTGGGCCCCACGGGGAAATCACGTGGGCCCCACCCGGAAATCACGTGGGGCCCACCCGGAAATCACGTGGGCCCCACGGGGAAATCACTTGGGCCCCACCCGGAAATCACGTGGGCCCAACCCGGAAATCACGTGGGCCCCACCCGGAAATCACGTGGGCCCCACCCGGAAATCACGTGGGCCCCACCCGGAAATCACGTGGGCCCCCAGGGGAAATCACGTGGGCCCCACCCGGATATCACGTGGGCCCCACCCGGAAATCACGTGGGCCCCACCCGGAAATCACGTGGGCCCCACCCGGAAATCACGTGGGCCCCACCCGGAAATCACGTGGGCCCCACCCGGAAATCACGTGGGCCCCCAGGGGAAATCACGTGGGCCCCACCCGGAAATCACGTGGGCCCCACCCGGAAATCACGTGGGCCCCACCCGGAAATCACGTGGGGCCCACCCGGAAATCACGTGGGCCCCACCCGGAAATCACGTGGGCCCCACCCGGAAATCACGTGGGCCCCACCCGGAAATCACGTGGGCCCCACCCGGAAATCACGTGGGCCCCACCCGGAAATCACGTGGGCCCCACCCGGAAATCACGTGGGCCCCACCCGGAAATCACGTGGGCCCCACCCGGAAATCACGTGGGCCCCACCCGGAAATCACGTGGGCCCCACCCGGAAATCACGTGGGCCCCCAGGGGAAATCACGTGGGCCCCACCCGGAAATCACGTGGGCCCCACCCGGAAATCACGTGGGCCCCACCCGGAAATCACGTGGGCCCCACCCGGAAATCACGTGGGCCCCACCCGGAAATCACGTGGGCCCCACCCGGAAATCACGTGGGCCCCACCCGGAAATCACGTGGGCCCCACCCGGAAATCACGTGGGCCCCACCCGGAAATCACGTGGGCCCCACCCGGAAATCACGTGGGCCCCCCCCGGAAATCACGTGGGCCCCCAGGGGAAATCACGTGGGCCCCACAAGGAAATCACGTGGGCCCCACCCGGAAATCACGTGGGCCCCACCCGGAAATCACGTGGGCCCCACCCGGAAATCACGTGGGCCCCACCCGGAAATCACGTGGGCCCCCCCCGGAAATCACGTGGGCCCCCAGGGGAAATCACGTGGGCCCCACAAGGAAATCACGTGGGCCCCACCCGGAAATCACGTGGGCCCCACCCGGAAATCACGTGGGCCCCACCCTGAAATCACGTGGGCCCCACGGGGAAATCACGTGGGCCCCACCCGGAAATCACGTGGGGCCCACCCGGAAATCACGTGGGCCCCACCCGGAAATCACGTGGGCCCCACTCGGAAATCACGTGGGCCCCACCCGGAAATCACGTGGGCCCCCAAGGGAAATCACGTGGGCCCCACCCGGAAATCACGTGGGCCCCACCCGGAAATCACGTGGGACCCCAGGGGAAATCACGTGGGCCCCACCCGGAAATCACGTGGGCCCCACCCGGAAATCACGTGGGCCCCACCCGGAAATCACGTGGGCCCCACCCGGAAATCACGTGGGCCCCACCCGGAAATCACGTGGGCCCCACCCGGAAATCACGTGGGCCCCACCCGGAAATCACGTGGGCCCCACCCGGAAATCACGTGGGCCCCACCCGGAAATCACGTGGGCCCCACCCGGAAATCACGTGGGCCCCACCCGGAAATCACGTGGGCCCCACGGGGAAATCACGTGGGCCCCACCCGGAAATCACGTGGGCCCCACCCGGAAATCACGTGGGCCCCACCCGGAAATCACGTGGGCCCCACCCGGAAATCACGTGGGCCCCACCCGGAAATCACGTGGGCCCCCAGGGGAAATCACGTGGGCCCCACAAGGAAATCACGTGGGCCCCACCCGGAAATCACGTGGGCCCCACCCGGAAATCACGTGGGCCCCACCCTGAAATCACGTGGGCCCCACGGGGAAATCACGTGGGCCCCACCCGGAAATCACGTGGGGCCCACCCGGAAATCACGTGGGCCCCACCCGGAAATCACGTGGGCCCCACTCGGAAATCACGTGGGCCCCACCCGGAAATCACGTGGGCCCCCAAGGGAAATCACGTGGGCCCCACCCGGAAATCACGTGGGCCCCACCCGGAAATCACGTGGGACCCCAGGGGAAATCACGTGGGCCCCACCCGGAAATCACGTGGGCCCCACCCGGAAATCACGTGGGCCCCACCCGGAAATCACGTGGGCCCCACCCGGAAATCACGTGGGCCCCACCCGGAAATCACGTGGGCCCCACCCGGAAATCACGTGGGCCCCACCCGGAAATCACGTGGGCCCCACCCGGAAATCACGTGGGCCCCACCCGGAAATCACGTGGGCCCCACCCGGAAATCACGTGGGCCCCACCCGGAAATCACGTGGGCCCCACCCGGAAATCACGTGGGCCCCACCCGGAAATCACGTGGGCCCCACCCGGAAATCACGTGGGCCCCCAGGGGAAATCACGTGGGCCCCACAAGGAAATCACGTGGGCCCCACCCGGAAATCACGTGGGCCCCACCCGGAAATCACGTGGGCCCCACCCGGAAATCACGTGGGCCCCACCCGGAAATCACGTGGGCCCCACCCGGAAATCACGTGGGCCCCACGGGGAAATCACGTGGGCCCCACCCGGAAATCACGTGGGCCCCACCCGGAAATCACGTGGGCCCCACGGGGAAATCACGTGGGCCCCACCCGGAAATCACGTTGGCCCCACCCGGAAATCACGTGGGCCCCACCCGGAAATCACGTGGGCCCCATGGGGAAATCACGTGGGCCCCACCCGGAAATCACGTGGGCCCCACCCGGAAATCACGTGGGCCCCACCCGGAAATCACGTGGGCCCCACCCGGAAATCACGTGGGCCCCACACGGAAATCACGTGGGCCCCACCCGGAAATCACGTGGGCCCCACTCGGAAATCACGTGGGCCCCACCCGGAAATCACGTGGGCCCCCAGGGGAAATCACGTGGGCCCCACCCGGAAATCACGTGGGCCCCACCCGGAAATCACGTGGGCCCCACCCGGAAATCACGTGGGCCCCACCCGGAAATCACGTGGGCCCCACCCGGAAATCACGTGGGCCCCACCCGGAAATCACGTGGGCCCCACGCGGAAATCACGTGGGCCCCACGGGGAAATCACGTGGGCCCCACCCGGAAATCACGTGGGCCCCACCCGGAAATCACGTGGGCCCCACCCGGAAGTCACGTGGGCCCCACCCGGAAATCACGTGGGCCCCACCCGGAAATCACGTGGGCCCCACCCGGAAATCACGTGGGCCCCACCCGGAAATCACGTGGGCCCCACCCGGAAATCACGTGGGCCCCACCCGGAAATCACGTGGGCCCCACCCGGAAATCACGTGGGCACCACGGGGAAATCACGTGGGCCCCACCCGGAAATCACGTGGGCCCCACCCGGAAATCACGTGGGCCCCACCCGGAAATCACGTGGGGCCCACCCGGAAATCACGTGGGCCCCACCCGGAAATCACGTGGGCCCCACGGGGAAATCACGTGGGCCCCACCCGGAAATCACGTGGGCCCCACCCGGAAATCACGTAGGCCCCACACGGAAATCACGTGGGCCCCACGGGGAAATCACGTGGGTCCCACCCGGAAATCACGTGGGCCCCACCCGGAAATCACGTGGGCCCCACCCGGAAATCACGTGGGCCCCACCCGGAAATCACGTGGGCCCCACGGGGAAATCACGTGGGCCCCACCTGGAAATCACGTGGGCCCCACCCGGAAATCACGTGGGCCCCACCCGGAAATCACGTGGGCCCCACCCGGAAATCACGTGGGCCCCACCCGGAAATCACGTGGGCCCCACCCGGAAATCACGTGGGCCCCACCCGGAAATCACGTGGGCCCCACCCGGAAATCACGTGGGCCCCACCCGGAAATCACGTGGGCCCCATCCGGAAATCACGTGGGCCCCACGGGGAAATCACGTGGGCCCCACCCGGAAATCACGTGGGGCCCACCCGGAAATCACGTGGGCCCCACGGGGAAATCACTTGGGCCCCACCCGGAAATCACGTGGGCCCAACCCGGAAATCACGTGGGCCCCACCCGGAAATCACGTGGGCCCCACCCGGAAATCACGTGGGCCCCACCCGGAAATCACGTGGGCCCCATCCGGAAATCACGTGGGCCCCACGGGGAAATCACGTGGGCCCCACCCGGAAATCACGTGGGGCCCACCCGGAAATCACGTGGCCCCACGGGGAAATCACTTGGGCCCCACCCGGAAATCACGTGGGCCCAACCCGGAAATCACGTGGGCCCCACCCGGAAATCACGTGGGCCCCACCCGGAAATCACGTGGGCCCCACCCGGAAATCACGTGGGCCCCCAGGGGAAATCACGTGGGCCCCACCCGGATATCACGTGGGCCCCACCCGGAAATCACGTGGGCCCCACCCGGAAATCACGTGGGCCCCACCCGGAAATCACGTGGGCCCCACCCGGAAATCACGTGGGCCCCACCCGGAAATCACGTGGGCCCCCAGGGGAAATCACGTGGGCCCCACCCGGAAATCACGTGGGCCCCACCCGGAAATCACGTGGGCCCCACCCGGAAATCACGTGGGGCCCACCCGGAAATCACGTGGGCCCCACCCGGAAATCACGTGGGCCCCACCCGGAAATCACGTGGGCCCCACCCGGAAATCACGTGGGCCCCACCCGGAAATCACGTGGGCCCCACCCGGAAATCACGTGGGCCCCACCCGGAAATCACGTGGGCCCCACCCGGAAATCACGTGGGCCCCACCCGGAAATCACGTGGGCCCCACCCGGAAATCACGTGGGCCCCCAGGGGAAATCACGTGGGCCCCACCCGGAAATCACGTGGGCCCCACCCGGAAATCACGTGGGCCCCACCCGGAAATCACGTGGGCCCCACCCGGAAATCACGTGGGCCCCACCCGGAAATCACGTGGGCCCCACCCGGAAATCACGTGGGCCCCACCCGGAAATCACGTGGGCCCCACCCGGAAATCACGTGGGCCCCACCCGGAAATCACGTGGGCCCCACCCGGAAATCACGTGGGCCCCCAGGGGAAATCACGTGGGCCCCACAAGGAAATCACGTGGGCCCCACCCGGAAATCACGTGGGCCCCACCCGGAAATCACGTGGGCCCCACCCTGAAATCACGTGGGCCCCACGGGGAAATCACGTGGGCCCCACCCGGAAATCACGTGGGGCCCACCCGGAAATCACGTGGGCCCCACCCGGAAATCACGTGGGCCCCACTCGGAAATCACGTGGGCCCCACCCGGAAATCACGTGGGCCCCCAAGGGAAATCACGTGGGCCCCACCCGGAAATCACGTGGGCCCCACCCGGAAATCACGTGGGACCCCAGGGGAAATCACGTGGGCCCCACCCGGAAATCACGTGGGCCCCACCCGGAAATCACGTGGGCCCCACCCGGAAATCACGTGGGCCCCACCCGGAAATCACGTGGGCCCCACCCGGAAATCACGTGGGCCCCACCCGGAAATCACGTGGGCCCCACCCGGAAATCACGTGGGCCCCACCCGGAAATCACGTGGGCCCCACCCGGAAATCACGTGGGCCCCACCCGGAAATCACGTGGGCCCCACCCGGAAATCACGTGGGCCCCACGGGGAAATCACGTGGGCCCCACCCGGAAATCACGTGGGCCCCACCCGGAAATCACGTGGGCCCCACCCGGAAATCACGTGGGCCCCACCCGGAAATCACGTGGGCCCCACCCGGAAATCACGTGGGCCCCCAGGGGAAATCACGTGGGCCCCACAAGGAAATCACGTGGGCCCCACCCGGAAATCACGTGGGCCCCACCCGGAAATCACGTGGGCCCCACCCTGAAATCACGTGGGCCCCACGGGGAAATCACGTGGGCCCCACCCGGAAATCACGTGGGGCCCACCCGGAAATCACGTGGGCCCCACCCGGAAATCACGTGGGCCCCACTCGGAAATCACGTGGGCCCCACCCGGAAATCACGTGGGCCCCCAAGGGAAATCACGTGGGCCCCACCCGGAAATCACGTGGGCCCCACCCGGAAATCACGTGGGACCCCAGGGGAAATCATGTGGGCCCCACCCGGAAATCACGTGGGCCCCACCCGGAAATCACGTGGGCCCCACCCGGAAATCACGTGGGCCCCACCCGGAAATCACGTGGGCCCCACCCGGAAATCACGTGGGCCCCACCCGGAAATCACGTGGGCCCCACCCGGAAATCACGTGGGCCCCACCCGGAAATCACGTGGGCCCCACCCGGAAATCACGTGGGCCCCACCGTGAAATCACGTGGGCCCCACCCGGAAATCACGTGGGCCCCACCCGGAAATCACGGGGGGCTCACCCGGAAATCACGTGGGCCCCACGGGGTCATCACGTGGGCCCCACCCGGAAATCACGTGGGCCCCACCCGGAAATCACGTGGGCCCCACCCGGAAATCACGTGGGCCCCACCCGGAAATCACGTGGGCCCCACCCGGAAATCACGTGGGCCCCACACGGAAATCACGTGGGCCCCACCCGGAAATCACGTGGGCCCCACTCGGAAATCACGTGGGCCCCACCCGGAAATCACGTGGGCCCCCAGGGGAAATCACGTGGGCCCCACCCGGAAATCACGTGGGCCCCACCCGGAAATCACTTGGGCCCCACCCGGAAATCACGTGGGCCCCACCCGGAAATCACGTGGGCCCCACCCGGAAATCACGTGGGCCCCACCCGGAAATCACGTGGGCCCCACCCGGAAATCACGTGGGCCCCACCCGGAAATCACGTGGGCCCCACCCGGAAATCACGTGGGCCCCACCCGGAAATCACGTGGGCCCCACCCGGAAATCACGTGGGCCCCACCCGGAAATCACGTGGGCCCCCAGGGGAAATCACGTGGGCCCCACAAGGAAATCACGTGGGCCCCACCCGGAAATCACGTGGGCCCCACCCGGAAATCACGTGGGCCACACCCGGAAATCACGTGGGCCCCACGGGGAAATCACGTGGGCCCCACCCGGAAATCACGTGGGCCCCACCCGGAAATCACGTGGGCCCCACCCGGAAATCACGTGGGCCCCACCCGGAAATCACGTGGGCCCCACCCGGAAATCACGTGGGCCCCACGGGGAAATCACGTGGGCCCCACCCGGAAATCACGTGGGCCCCACCCGGAAATCACGTGGGCCCCACCCGGAAATCATGTGGGCCCCACGGGGAAATCACGTGGGCCCCACCCGGAAATCACGTGGGCCCCACACGGAAATCACGTGGGCCCCACCCGGAAATCACGTAGGCCCCACACGGAAATCACGTGGGCCCCACCCGGAAATCACGTGGGCCCCACGGGGAAATCACGTGGGCCCCACCCGGAAATCACGTGGGCCCCACCCGGAAATCACGTGGGCCCCACCCGGAAATCACGTGGGCCCCACCCGGAAATCACGTGGGCCCCCAGGGGAAATCACGTGGGCCCCACCCGGATATCACGTGGGCCCCACCCGGAAATCACGTGGGCCCCACCCGGAAATCACGTGGGCCCCACCCGGAAATCACGTGGGCCCCACCCGGAAATCACGTGGGCCCCACCCGGAAATCACGTGGGCCCCACCCGGAAATCACGTGGGCCCCACCCGGAAATCACGTGGGCCCCACCCTGAAATCACGTGGGCCCCACCCGGAAATCACGTGGGCCCCACCCGGAAATCACGTGGGCCCCACCCGGAAATCACGTGGGCCCCACCCGGAAATCACGTGGGCCCCACCCGGAAATCACGTGGGCCCCACCCGGAAATCACGTGGGCCCCACGGGGAAATCACGTGGGCCCCACCCGGAAATCACGTGGGCACCACGGGGAAATCACGTGGGCCCCACCCGGAAATCACGTGGGCACCACGGGGAAATCACGTGGGCCCCACCCGGAAATCACGTGGGCCCCACCCGGAAATCACGTGGGCCCCACCCGGAAATCACGTGGGCCCCACGCGGAAATCACGTGGGCCCCACGGGGAAATCACGTGGGCCCCACCCGGAAATCACGTGGGCCCCACCCGGAAATCACGTGGGCCCCACCCGGAAGTCACGTGGGCCCCACCCGGAAATCACGTGGGCCCCACCCGGAAATCACGTGGGCCCCACCCGGAAATCACGTGGGCCCCACCCGGAAATCACGTGGGCCCCACCCGGAAATCACGTGGGCCCCACCCGGAAATCACGTGGGCACCACGGGGAAATCACGTGGGCCCCACCCGGAAATCACGTGGGCCCCACCCGGAAATCACGTGGGCCCCACCCGGAAATCACGTGGGGCCCACCCGGAAATCACGTGGGCCCCACCCGGAAATCACGTGGGCCCCACGGGGAAATCACGTGGGCCCCACCCGGAAATCACGTGGGCCCCACCCGGAAATCACGTAGGCCCCACACGGAAATCACGTGGGCCCCACGGGGAAATCACGTGGGTCCCACCCGGAAATCACGTGGGCCCCACCCGGAAATCACGTGGGCCCCACCCGGAAATCACGTGGGCCCCACCCGGAAATCACGTGGGCCCCACCCGGAAATCACGTGGGCCCCACCCGGAAATCACGTGGGCCCCATGGGGAAATCACGTGGGCCCCACCCGGAAATCACGTGGGCCCCACCCGGAAATCACGTGGGCCCCACCCGGAAATCACGTGGGCCCCACCCGGAAATCACGTGGGCCCCACCCGGAAATCACGTTGGCCCCACCCGGAAATCACGTGGGCCCCACCCGGAAATCACGTGGGCCCCACCCGGAAATCACGTGGCCCCACCCGGAAATCACGTGGGCCCCACCCGGAAATCACGTGGGCCCCCAGGGGAAATCACGTGGGCCCCACCCGGAAATCACGTGGGCCCCACCCGGAAATCACGTGGGCCCCACCCGGAAATCACGTGGGCCCGACGGGGAAATCACGTGGGCCCCACCCGGAAATCACGTGGGCCCCACCCGGAAATCACGTGGGCCCCACCCGGAAATCACGTGGGCCCCACCCGGAAATCACGTGGGCCCCACCCGGAAATCACGTGGGCCCCACCCGGAAATCACGTGGGCCCCACCCGGAAATCACGTGGGCCCCACCCGGAAATCACGTGGGCCCCACCCGGAAATCACGTGGGCCCCACCCGGAAATCACGTGGGCCCCACCCGGAAATCACGTGGGCCCCACCCGGAAATCACGTGGGCCCCACCCGGAAATCACGTGGGCCCCACCCGGAAATCACGTGGGCCCCACCCGGAAATCACGTGGGCCCCACCCGGAAATCACGTGGGCCCCACCCGGAAATCACGTGGGCCCCACCCGGAAATCACGTGGGCCCCACCCGGAAATCCCGTGGGCCCCACTCGGAAATCACGTGGGCCCCACGGGGAAATCACGTGGGCCCCACCCGGAAATCACGTGGGCCCCACCCGGAAATCACGTGGGCCCCACCCGGAAATCACGTGGGCCCCCAGGGGAAATCACGTGGGCCCCACCCGGAAATCATGTGGGCCCCACTCGGAAATCACGTGGGCCCCACGGGGAAATCACGTGGGCCCCACCCGGAAATCACGTGGGCCCCACCCGGAAATCACGTGGGCCCCACGGGGAAATCACGTGGGCCCCACCCGGAAATCACGTGGGCCCCACCCGGAAATCACGTGGGCCCCACCCGGAAATCACGTGGGCCCCACGGGGAAATCACGTGGGCCCCACCCGGAAATCACGTGGGCCCCACGGGGAAATCACGTGGGCCCCACCCGGAAATCACGTGGGCCCCACGGGGAAATCACGTGGGGCCCACCCGGAAATCACGTGGGCCCCACCCGGAAATCACGTGGGCCCCACCCGGAAATCACGTGGGCCCCACCCGGAAATCACGTGGGCCCCACCCGGAAATCACGTGGGCCCCACCCGGAAATCACGTGGGCCCCACCCGGAAATCACGTGGGCCCCACCCGGAAATCACGTGGGCCCCACCCGGAAATCACGTGGGCCCCACCCGGAAATCACGTGGGCCCCACCCGGAAATCACGTGGGCCCCACCCGGAAATCACGTGGGCCCCACCCGGAAATCACGTGGGCCCCACCCGGAAATCACGTGGGCCCCACCCGGAAATCACGTGGGCCCCCAGGGGAAATCACGTGGGCCCCACAAGGAAATCACGTGGGCCCCACCCGGAAATCACGTGGGCCCCACCCGGAAATCACGTGGGCACCACCCGGAAATCACGTGGGCCCCACCCGGAAATCACGTGGGCCCCACCCGGAAATCACGTGGGCCCCACCCGGAAATCACGTGGGCCCCACCCGGAAATCACGTGGGCCCCACCCGGAAATCACGTGGGCCCCACCCGGAAATCACGTGGGCCCCACCCGGAAATCACGTGGGCCCCACCCGGAAATCACGTGGGCCCCACCCGGAAATCACGTGGGCCCCACCCGGAAATCACGTGGGCCCCACCCGGAAATCACGTGGGCCCCAGGGGAAATCACGTGGGCCCCACAAGGAAATCACGTGGGCCCCACCCGGAAATCACGTGGGCCCCACCCGGAAATCACGTGGGCCCCACCCTGAAATCACGTGGGCCCCACGGGGAAATCACGTGGGCCCCACCCGGAAATCACGTGGGGCCCACCCGGAAATCACGTGGGCCCCACCCGGAAATCACGTGGGCCCCACTCGGAAATCACGTGGGCCCCACCCGGAAATCACGTGGGCCCCCAAGGGAAATCACGTGGGCCCCACCCGGAAATCACGTGGGCCCCACCCGGAAATCACGTGGGACCCCAGGGGAAATCACGTGGGCCCCACCCGGAAATCACGTGGGCCCCACCCGGAAATCACGTGGGCCCCACCCGGAAATCACGTGGGCCCCACCCGGAAATCACGTGGGCCCCACCCGGAAATCACGTGGGCCCCACCCGGAAATCACGTGGGCCCCACCCGGAAATCACGTGGGCCCCCCCCGGAAATCACCTGGGCCCCACCCGGAAATCACGTGGGCCCCACCGTGAAATCACGTGGGCCCCACCCGGAAATCACGTGGGCCCCACCCGGAAATCACGGGGGGCTCACCCGGAAATCACGTGGGCCCCACGGGGAAATCACGTGGGCCCCACCCGGAAATCACGTGGGCCCCACCCGGAAATCACGTGGGCCCCACCCGGAAATCACGTGGGCCCCACCCGGAAATCACGTGGGCCCCACCCGGAAATCACGTGGGCCCCACACGGAAATCACGTGGGCCCCACCCGGAAATCACGTGGGCCCCACTCGGAAATCACGTGGGCCCCACCCGGAAATCACGTGGGCCCCCAGGGGAAATCACGTGGGCCCCACCCGGAAATCACGTGGGCCCCACCCGGAAATCACGTGGGCCCCACCCGGAAATCACGTGGGCCCCACCCGGAAATCACGTGGGCCCCACCCGGAAATCACGTGGGCCCCACCCGGAAATCACGTGGGCCCCACCCGGAAATCACGTGGGCCCCACCCGGAAATCACGTGGGCCCCACCCGGAAATCACGTGGGCCCCACCCGGAAATCACGTGGGCCCCACCCGGAAATCACGTGGGCCCCACCCGGAAATCACGTGGGCCCCCAGGGGAAATCACGTGGGCCCCACAAGGAAATCACGTGGGCCCCACCCGGAAATCACGTGGGCCCCACCCGGAAATCACGTGGGCCACACCCGGAAATCACGTGGGCCCCACGGGGAAATCACGTGGGCCCCACCCGGAAATCACGTGGGCCCCACCCGGAAATCACGTGGGCCCCACCCGGAAATCACGTGGGCCCCACCCGGAAATCACGTGGGCCCCACCCGGAAATCACGTGGGCCCCACGGGGAAATCACGTGGGCCCCACCCGGAAATCACGTGGGCCCCACCCGGAAATCACGTGGGCCCCACCCGGAAATCATGTGGGCCCCACGGGGAAATCACGTGGGCCCCACCCGGAAATCACGTGGGCCCCACACGGAAATCACGTGGGCCCCACCCGGAAATCACGTAGGCCCCACACGGAAATCACGTGGGCCCCACCCGGAAATCACGTGGGCCCCACGGGGAAATCACGTGGGCCCCACCCGGAAATCACGTGGGCCCCACCCGGAAATCACGTGGGCCCCACGGGGAAATCACGTGGGCCCCACCCGGAAATCACGTGGGCCCCACCCGGAAATCACGTGGGCCCCACACGGAAATCACGTGGGCCCCACCCGGAAATCACGTGGGCCCCACACGGAAATCACGTGGGCCCCACCCGGAAATCACGTGGGCCCCACCCGGAAATCACGTGGGCCCCACCCGGAAATCACGTGGGCCCCACCCGGAAATCACGTGGGCCCCACCCGGAAATCACGTGGGCCCCACCCGGAAATCACGTGGGCCCCACGGGGAAATCACGTGGGCCCCACCCGGAAATCACGGGGGCCCCACCCGGAAATCACGTGGGCCCCACCCGGAAGTCACGTGGGCCCCACCCGGAAATCACGTGGGCCCCACCCGGAAATCACGTGGGCCCCACCCGGAAATCACGTGGGCCCCACCCGGAAATCACGTGGGCCCCACCCGGAAATCACGTGGGCCCCACCCGGAAATCACGTGGGACCCACCCGGAAATCACGTGGGCACCACGGGGAAATCACGTGGGCCCCACCCGGAAATCACGTGGGCCCCACCCGGAAATCACGTGGGCCCCACCCGGAAATCACGTGGGGCCCACCCGGAAATCACGTGGGCCCCACCCGGAAATCACGTGGGCCCCACGGGGAAATCACGTGGGCCCCACCCGGAAATCACGTGGGCCCCACCCGGAAATCACGTAGGCCCCACACGGAAATCACGTGGGCCCCACGGGGAAATCACGTGGGTCCCACCCGGAAATCACGTGGGCCCCACCCGGAAATCACGTGGGCCCCACCCGGAAATCACGTGGGCCCCACCCGGAAATCACGTGGGCCCCACCCGGAAATCACGTGGGCCCCACCCGGAAATCACGTGGGCCCCACCCGGAAATCACGTGGGCCCCACCCGGAAATCACGTGGGCCCCACCCGGAAATCACGTGGGCCCCACCCGGAAATCACGTGGGCCCCACCCGGAAATCACGTGGGCCCCCAGGGGAAATCAGGTGGGCCCCCAGGGGAAATCACGTGGGCCCCACCCGGAAATCACGTGGGCCCCACCCGGAAATCACGTGGGCCCCACCCGGAAATCACGTGGGCCCCACGGGGAAATCACGTGGGCCCCACCCGGAAATCACGTGGGCCCCACCCGGAAATCACGTGGGCCCCACCCGGAAATCACGTGGGCCCCACCCGGAAATCACGTGGGCCCCACGGGGAAATCACGTGGGCCCCACCCGGAAATCACATGGGCCCCACCCGGAAATCACGTGGGCCCCACCCGGAAATCACGTGGGCCCCACGGGGAAATCACGTGGGCCCCACCCGGAAATCACGTGGGCCCCACACGGAAATCACGTGGGCCCCACCCGGAAATCACGTAGGCCCCACACGGAAATCACGTGGGCCCCACCCGGAAATCACGTGGGCCCCACGGGGAAATCACGTTGGCCCCACCCGGAAATCACGTGGGCCCCACACGGAAATCACGTGGGCCCCACCCGGAAATCACGTGGGCCCCACTCGGAAATCACGTGGGCCCCACCCGGAAATCACGTGGGCCCCCAGGGGAAATCACGTGGGCCCCACCCGGAAATCACGTGGGCCCCACCCGGAAATCACGTGGGCCCCACGGGGAAATCACGTGGGCCCCACCCAGAAATCACGTGGGCCCCACCCGGAAATCACGTGGGCCCCACACGGAAATCACGTGGGCCCCACCCGGAAATCACGTGGGCCCCACACGGAAATCACGTGGGCCCCACCCGGAAATCACGTGGGCCCCACACGGAAATCACGTGGGCCCCACCCGGAAATCACGTGGGCCCCACCCGGAAATCACGTGGGCCCCACCCGGAAATCACGTGGGCCCCACCCGGAAATCACGTGGGCCCCACGGGGAAATCACGTGGGCCCCACCCGGAAATCACGTGGGCCCCACCCGGAAATCACGTGGGCCCCACCCGGAAGTCACGTGGGCCCCACCCGGAAATCACGTGGGCCCCACCCGGAAATCACGTGGGCCCCACCCGGAAATCACGTGGGCCCCACCCGGAAATCACGTGGGCCCCACCCGGAAATCACGTGGGCCCCACCCGGAAATCACGTGGGCCCCACCCGGAAATCACGTGGGCACCACGGGGAAATCACGTGGGCCCCACCCGGAAATCACGTGGGCCCCACCCGGAAATCACGTGGGCCCCACCCGGAAATCACGTGGGGCCCACCCGGAAATCACGTGGGCCCCACCCGGAAATCACGTGGGCCCCACCCGGAAATCACGTGGGCCCCACCCGGAAATCACGTGGGCCCCACCCGGAAATCACGTGGGCCCCACCCGGAAATCACGTGGGCCCCACCCGGAAATCACGTGGGCCCCACCCGGAAATCACGTGGGCCCCCAGGGGAAATCACGTGGGCCCCACAAGGAAATCACGTGGGCCCCACCCGGAAATCACGTGGGCCCCACCCGGAAATCACGTGGGCCCCACCCGGAAATCACGTGGGCCCCACCCGGAAATCACGTGGGCCCCACCCGGAAATCACGTGGGCCCCACCCGGAAATCACGTGGGCCCCACCCGGAAATCACGTGGGCCCCACCCAGAAATCACGTGGGCCCCACCCGGAAATCACGTGGGCCCCACCCGGAAATCACGTGGGCCCCACCCGGAAATCACGTGGGCCCCACCCGGAAATCACGTGGGCCCCACCCGGAAATCACGTGGGCCCCACCCGGAAATCACGTGGGCCCCCAGGGGAAATCACGTGGGCCCCACAAGGAAATCACGTGGGCCCCACCCGGAAATCACGTGGGCCCCACCCGGAAATCACGTGGGCCCCACCCTGAAATCACGTGGGCCCCACGGGTAAATCACGTGGGCCCCACCCGGAAATCACGTGGGGCCCACCCGGAAATCACGTGGGCCCCACCCGGAAATCACGTGGGCCCCACTCGGAAATCACGTGGGCCCCACCCGGAAATCACGTGGGCCCCCAAGGGAAATCACGTGGGCCCCACCCGGAAATCACGTGGGCCCCACCCGGAAATCACGTGGGACCCCAGGGGAAATCACGTGGGCCCCACCCGGAAATCACGTGGGCCCCACCCGGAAATCACGTGGGCCCCACCCGGAAATCACGTGGGCCCCACCCGGAAATCACGTGGGCCCCACCCGGAAATCACGTGGGCCCCACCCGGAAATCACGTGGGCCCCACCCGGAAATCACGTGGGCCCCACCCGGAAATCACGTGGGCCCCACCCGGAAATCACGTGGGCCCCACGGGGAAATCACGTGGGCCCCACCTGGAAATCACGTGGGCCCCACCCGGAAATCACGTGGGCCCCACCCGGAAATCACGTGGGCCCCACCCGGAAATCACGTGGGCCCCACCCGGAAATCACGTGGGCCCCACCCGGAAATCACGTGGGCCCCACCCGGAAATCACGTGGGCCCCACCCGGAAATCACGTGGGCCCCACCCGGAAATCACGTGGGCCCCACCCGGAAATCACGTGGGCCCCACCCGGAAATCAAGTGGGCCCCACCCGGAAATCACGTGGGCCCCACCCGGAAATCACGTGGGCCCGACGGGGAAATCACGTGGGCCCCACCCGGAAATCACGTGGTCCCCACCCGGAAATCACGTGGGCCCCACCCGGAAATCACGTGGGCCCCACCCGGAAATCACGTGGGCCCCACCCGGAAATCACGTGGGCCCCACCCGGAAATCACGTGGGCCCCACCCGGAAATCACGTGGGCCCCACCCGGAAATCACGTGGGCCCCACCCGGAAATCACGTGGGCCCCACGGGGAAATCACGTGGGCCCCACCCGGAAATCACGTGGGCCCCACCCGGAAATCACGTGGGCCCCACGGGGAAATCACGTGGGCCCCACCCGGAAATCACGTTGGCCCCACCCGGAAATCACGTGGGCCCCACCCGGAAATCACGTGGGCCCCATGGGGAAATCACGTGGGCCCCACCCGGAAATCACGTGGGCCCCACCCGGAAATCACGTGGGCCCCACCCGGAAATCACGTGGGCCCCACCCGGAAATCACGTGGGCCCCACACGGAAATCACGTGGGCCCCACCCGGAAATCACGTGGGACCCACTCGGAAATCACGTGGGCCCCACCCGGAAATCACGTGGGCCCCCAGGGGAAATCACGTGGGCCCCACCCGGAAATCACGTGGGCCCCACCCGGAAATCACGTGGGCCCCACCCGGAAATCACGTGGGCCCCACCCGGAAATCACGTGGGCCCCACCCGGAAATCACGTGGGCCCCACCCGGAAATCACGTGGGCCCCACGCGGAAATCACGTGGGCCCCACGGGGAAATCACGTGGGCCCCACCCGGAAATCACGTGGGCCCCACCCGGAAATCACGTGGGCCCCACCCGGAAGTCACGTGGGCCCCACCCGGAAATCACGTGGGCCCCACCCGGAAATCACGTGGGCCCCACCCGGAAATCACGTGGGCCCCACCCGGAAATCACGTGGGCCCCACCCGGAAATCACGTGGGCCCCACCCGGAAATCACGTGGGCCCCACCCGGAAATCACGTGGGCACCACGGGGAAATCACGTGGGCCCCACCCGGAAATCACGTGGGCCCCACCCGGAAATCACGTGGGCCCCACCCGGAAATCACGTGGGGCCCACCCGGAAATCACGTGGGCCCCACCCGGAAATCACGTGGGCCCCACGGGGAAATCACGTGGGCCCCACCCGGAAATCACGTGGGCCCCACCCGGAAATCACGTAGGCCCCACACGGAAATCACGTGGGCCCCACGGGGAAATCACGTGGGTCCCACCCGGAAATCACGTGGGCCCCACCCGGAAATCACGTGGGCCCCACCCGGAAATCACGTGGGCCCCACCCGGAAATCACGTGGGCCCCACGGGGAAATCACGTGGGCCCCACCTGGAAATCACGTGGGCCCCACCCGGAAATCACGTGGGCCCCACCCGGAAATCACGTGGGCCCCACCCGGAAATCACGTGGGCCCCACCCGGAAATCACGTGGGCCCCACCCGGAAATCACGTGGGCCCCACCCGGAAATCACGTGGGCCCCACCCGGAAATCACGTGGGCCCCACCCGGAAATCACGTGGGCCCCATCCGGAAATCACGTGGGCCCCACGGGGAAATCACGTGGGCCCCACCCGGAAATCACGTGGGGCCCACCCGGAAATCACGTGGGCCCCACGGGGAAATCACTTGGGCCCCACCCGGAAATCACGTGGGCCCAACCCGGAAATCACGTGGGCCCCACCCGGAAATCACGTGGGCCCCACCCGGAAATCACGTGGGCCCCACCCGGAAATCACGTGGGCCCCCAGGGGAAATCACGTGGGCCCCACCCGGATATCACGTGGGCCCCACCCGGAAATCACGTGGGCCCCACCCGGAAATCACGTGGGCCCCACCCGGAAATCACGTGGGCCCCACCCGGAAATCACGTGGGCCCCACCCGGAAATCACGTGGGCCCCCAGGGGAAATCACGTGGGCCCCACCCGGAAATCACGTGGGCCCCACCCGGAATTCACGTGGGCCCCACCCGGAAATCACGTGGGCCCCACGGGGAAATCACATGGGCCCCACCCGGAAATCACGTGGGCCCCACCCGGAAATCACGTGGGCCCCACCCGGAAATCACGTGGGGCCCACCCGGAAATCACGTGGGCCCCACCCGGAAATCACGTGGGCCCCACGGGGAAATCACGTGGGCCCCACCCGGAAATCACGTGGGCCCCACCCGGAAATCACGTAGGCCCCACACGGAAATCACGTGGGCCCCACGGGGAAATCACGTGGGTCCCACCCGGAAATCACGTGGGCCCCACCCGGAAATCACGTGGGCCCCACCCGGAAATCACGTGGGCCCCACCCGGAAATCACGTGGGCCCCACCCGGAAATCACGTGGGCCCCACACGGAAATCACGTGGGCCCCACGGGGAAATCACGTGGGTCCCACCCGGAAATCACGTGGGCCCCACCCGGAAATCACGTGGGCCCCACTCGGAAATCACGTGGGCCCCACCCGGAAATCACGTGGGCCCCCAGGGGAAATCACGTGGGCCCCACCCGGAAATCACGTGGGCCCCACCCGGAAATCACTTGGGCCCCACCCGGAAATCACGTGGGCCCCACCCGGAAATCACGTGGGCCCCACCCGGAAATCACGTGGGCCCCACCCGGAAATCACGTGGGCCCCACCCGGAAATCACGTGGGCCCCACCCGGAAATCACGTGGGCCCCACCCGGAAATCACGTGGGCCCCACCCGGAAATCACGTGGGCCCCACCCGGAAATCACGTGGGCCCCACCCGGAAATCACGTGGGCCCCACCCGGAAATCACGTGGGCCCCCAGGGGAAATCACGTGGGCCCCACAAGGAAATCACGTGGGCCCCACCCGGAAATCACGTGGGCCCCACCCGGAAATCACGTGGGCCCCACCCGGAAATCACGTGGGCCCCACCCGGAAATCACGTGGGCCCCACCCGGAAATCACGTGGGCCCCACGGGGAAATCACGTGGGCCCCACCCGGAAATCACGTGGGCCCCACCCGGAAATCACGTGGGCCCCACGGGGAAATCACGTGGGCCCCACCCGGAAATCACGTTGGCCCCACCCGGAAATCACGTGGGCCCCACCCGGAAATCACGTGGGCCCCATGGGGAAATCACGTGGGCCCCACCCGGAAATCACGTGGGCCCCACCCGGAAATCACGTGGGCCCCACCCGGAAATCACGTGGGCCCCACCCGGAAATCACGTGGGCCCCACACGGAAATCACGTGGGCCCCACCCGGAAATCACGTGGGCCCCACTCGGAAATCACGTGGGCCCCACCCGGAAATCACGTGGGCCCCCAGGGGAAATCACGTGGGCCCCACCCGGAAATCACGTGGGCCCCACCCGGAAATCACGTGGGCCCCACCCGGAAATCACGTGGGCCCCACCCGGAAATCACGTGGGCCCCACCCGGAAATCACGTGGGCCCCACCCGGAAATCACGTGGGCCCCACGCGGAAATCACGTGGGCCCCACGGGGAAATCACGTGGGCCCCACCCGGAAATCACGTGGGCCCCACCCGGAAATCACGTGGGCCCCACCCGGAAGTCACGTGGGCCCCACCCGGAAATCACGTGGGCCCCACCCGGAAATCACGTGGGCCCCACCCGGAAATCACGTGGGCCCCACCCGGAAATCACGTGGGCCCCACCCGGAAATCACGTGGGCCCCACCCGGAAATCACGTGGGCCCCACCCGGAAATCACGTGGGCACCACGGGGAAATCACGTGGGCCCCACCCGGAAATCACGTGGGCCCCACCCGGAAATCACGTGGGCCCCACCCGGAAATCACGTGGGGCCCACCCGGAAATCACGTGGGCCCCACGGGGAAATCACGTGGGCCCCACCCGGAAATCACGTGGGCCCCACCCGGAAATCACGTAGGCCCCACACGGAAATCACGTGGGCCCCACGGGGAAATCACGTGGGTCCCACCCGGAAATCACGTGGGCCCCACCCGGAAATCACGTGGGCCCCACCCGGAAATCACGTGGGCCCCACCCGGAAATCACGTGGGCCCCACGGGGAAATCACGTGGGCCCCACCTGGAAATCACGTGGGCCCCACCCGGAAATCACGTGGGCCCCACCCGGAAATCACGTGGGCCCCACCCGGAAATCACGTGGGCCCCACCCGGAAATCACGTGGGCCCCACCCGGAAATCACGTGGGCCCCACCCGGAAATCACGTGGGCCCCACCCGGAAATCACGTGGGCCCCACCCGGAAATCACGTGGGCCCCATCCGGAAATCACGTGGGCCCCACGGGGAAATCACGTGGGCCCCACCCGGAAATCACGTGGGGCCCACCCGGAAATCACGTGGGCCCCACGGGGAAATCACTTGGGCCCCACCCGGAAATCACGTGGGCCCAACCCGGAAATCACGTGGGCCCCACCCGGAAATCACGTGGGCCCCACCCGGAAATCACGTGGGCCCCACCCGGAAATCACGTGGGCCCCCAGGGGAAATCACGTGGGCCCCACCCGGATATCACGTGGGCCCCACCCGGAAATCACGTGGGCCCCACCCGGAAATCACGTGGGCCCCACCCGGAAATCACGTGGGCCCCACCCGGAAATCACGTGGGCCCCACCCGGAAATCACGTGGGCCCCCAGGGGAAATCACGTGGGCCCCACCCGGAAATCACGTGGGCCCCACCCGGAATTCACGTGGGCCCCACCCGGAAATCACGTGGGCCCCACGGGGAAATCACATGGGCCCCACCCGGAAATCACGTGGGCCCCACCCGGAAATCACGTGGGCCCCACCCGGAAATCACGTGGGGCCCACCCGGAAATCACGTGGGCCCCACCCGGAAATCACGTGGGCCCCACGGGGAAATCACGTGGGCCCCACCCGGAAATCACGTGGGCCCCACCCGGAAATCACGTAGGCCCCACACGGAAATCACGTGGGCCCCACGGGGAAATCACGTGGGTCCCACCCGGAAATCACGTGGGCCCCACCCGGAAATCACGTGGGCCCCACCCGGAAATCACGTGGGCCCCACCCGGAAATCACGTGGGCCCCACCCGGAAATCACGTGGGCCCCACCCGGAAATCACGTGGGCCCCATGGGGAAATCACGTGGGCCCCACCTGGAAATCACGTGGGCCCCACCCGGAAATCACGTGGGCCCCACCCGGAAATCACGTGGGCCCCACCCGGAAATCACGTGGGCCCCACCCGGAAATCACGTGGGCCCCACCCGGAAATCACGTGGGCCCCACCCGGAAATCACGTGGGCCCCACCCGGAAATCACGTGGGCCCCATCCGGAAATCACGTGGGCCCCACGGGGAAATCACGTGGGCCCCACCCGGAAATCACGTGGGGCCCACCCGGAAATCACGTGGGCCCCACGGGGAAATCACTTGGGCCCCACCCGGAAATCACGTGGGCCCAACCCGGAAATCACGTGGGCCCCACCCGGAAATCACGTGGGCCCCACCCGGAAATCACGTGGGCCCCACCCGGAAATCACGTGGGCCCCCAGGGGAAATCACGTGGGCCCCACCCGGATATCACGTGGGCCCCACCCGGAAATCACGTGGGCCCCACCCGGAAATCACGTGGGCCCCACCCGGAAATCACGTGGGCCCCACCCGGAAATCACGTGGGCCCCACCCGGAAATCACGTGGGCCCCCAGGGGAAATCACGTGGGCCCCACCCGGAAATCACGTGGGCCCCACCCGGAAATCACGTGGGCCCCACCCGGAAATCACGTGGGGCCCACCCGGAAATCACGTGGGCCCCACCCGGAAATCACGTGGGCCCCACCCGGAAATCACGTGGGCCCCACCCGGAAATCACGTGGGCCCCACCCAGAAATCACGTGGGCCCCACCCGGAAATCACGTGGGCCCCACCCGGAAATCACGTGGGCCCCACCCGGAAATCACGTGGGCCCCACCCGGAAATCACGTGGGCCCCACCCGGAAATCACGTGGGCCCCCAGGGGAAATCACGTGGGCCCCACCCGGAAATCACGTGGGCCCCACCCGGAAATCACGTGGGCCCCACCCGGAAA
This sequence comes from Ovis canadensis, assembly GCF_042477335.2. Classification (NCBI taxonomy): domain Eukaryota; kingdom Metazoa; phylum Chordata; class Mammalia; order Artiodactyla; family Bovidae; genus Ovis; species Ovis canadensis. The sequence goes on along the minus strand of NC_091264.1, from coordinate 12,955,517 downwards.
TCACGTGGGCCCCACCCGGAAATCACGTGGGCCCCACCCGGAAATCACGTGGGCCCCACCCGGAAATCACGTGGGCCCCACCCGGAAATCACGTGGGCCCCACCCGGAAATCACGTGGGCCCCACCCGGAAATCACGTGGGCCCCACCCGGAAATCACGTGGGCCCCACCCGGAAATCACGTGGGCCCCACCCGGAAATCACGTGGGCCCCACCCGGAAATCACGTGGGCCCCCAGGGGAAATCACGTGGGCCCCACAAGGAAATCACGTGGGCCCCACCCGGAAATCACGTGGGCCCCACCCGGAAATCACGTGGGCCCCACCCTGAAATCACGTGGGCCCCACGGGGAAATCACGTGGGCCCCACCCGGAAATCACGTGGGGCCCACCCGGAAATCACGTGGGCCCCACCCGGAAATCACGTGGGCCCCACTCGGAAATCACGTGGGCCCCACCCGGAAATCACGTGGGCCCCCAAGGGAAATCACGTGGGCCCCACCCGGAAATCACGTGGGCCCCACCCGGAAATCACGTGGGACCCCAGGGGAAATCACGTGGGCCCCACCCGGAAATCACGTGGGCCCCACCCGGAAATCACGTGGGCCCCACCCGGAAATCACGTGGGCCCCACCCGGAAATCACGTGGACCCCACCCGGAAATCACGTGGGCCCCACCCGGAAATCACGTGGGCCCCACCCGGAAATCACGTGGGCCCCACCCGGAAATCACGTGGGCCCCACCCGGAAATCACGTGGGCCCCACCCGGAAATCACGTGGGCCCCACCCGGAAATCACGTGGGCCCCCAGGGGAAATCACGTGGGCCCCACCCGGAAATCACGTGGGCCCCACCCGGAAATCACGTGGGCCCCACCCGGAAATCACGTGGGCCCCACCCGGAAATCACGTGGGCCCCACCCGGAAATCACGTGGGCCCCCAGGGGAAATCACGTGGGCCCCACAAGGAAATCACGTGGGCCCCACCCGGAAATCACGTGGGCCCCACCCGGAAATCACGTGGGCCCCACCCTGAAATCACGTGGGCCCCACGGGGAAATCACGTGGGCCCCACCCGGAAATCACGTGGGGCCCACCCGGAAATCACGTGGGCCCCACCCGGAAATCACGTGGGCCCCACTCGGAAATCACGTGGGCCCCACCCGGAAATCACGTGGGCCCCCAAGGGAAATCACGTGGGCCCCACCCGGAAATCACGTGGGCCCCACCCGGAAATCACGTGGGACCCCAGGGGAAATCACGTGGGCCCCACCCGGAAATCACGTGGGCCCCACCCGGAAATCACGTGGGCCCCACCCGGAAATCACGTGGGCCCCACCCGGAAATCACGTGGGCCCCACCCGGAAATCACGTGGGCCCCACCCGGAAATCACGTGGGCCCCACCCGGAAATCACGTGGGCCCCACCCGGAAATCACGTGGGCCCCACCCGGAAATCACGTGGGCCCCACCGTGAAATCACGTGGGCCCCACCCGGAAATCACGTGGGCCCCACCCGGAAATCACGGGGGGCTCACCCGGAAATCACGTGGGCCCCACGGGGAAATCACGTGGGCCCCACCCGGAAATCACGTGGGCCCCAACCGGAAATCACGTGGGCCCCACCCGGAAATCACGTGGGCCCCACCCGGAAATCACGTGGGCCCCACCCGGAAATCACGTGGGCCCCACACGGAAATCACGTGGGCCCCACCCGGAAATCACGTGGGCCCCACTCGGAAATCACGTGGGCCCCACCCGGAAATCACGTGGGCCCCCAGGGGAAATCACGTGGGCCCCACCCGGAAATCACGTGGGCCCCACCCGGAAATCACTTGGGCCCCACCCGGAAATCACGTGGGCCCCACCCGGAAATCACGTGGGCCCCACCCGGAAATCACGTGGGCCCCACCCGGAAATCACGTGGGCCCCACCCGGAAATCACGTGGGCCCCACCCGGAAATCACGTGGGCCCCACCCGGAAATCACGTGGGCCCCACCCGGAAATCACGTGGGCCCCACCCGGAAATCACGTGGGCCCCACCCGGAAATCACGTGGGCCCCCAGGGGAAATCACGTGGGCCCCACAAGGAAATCACGTGGGCCCCACCCGGAAATCACGTGGGCCCCACCCGGAAATCACGTGGGCCACACCCGGAAATCACGTGGGCCCCACGGGGAAATCACGTGGGCCCCACCCGGAAATCACGTGGGCCCCACCCGGAAATCACGTGGGCCCCACCCGGAAATCACGTGGGCCCCACCCGGAAATCACGTGGGCCCCACCCGGAAATCACGTGGGCCCCACGGGGAAATCACGTGGGCCCCACCCGGAAATCACGTGGGCCCCACCCGGAAATCACGTGGGCCCCACCCGGAAATCATGTGGGCCCCACGGGGAAATCACGTGGGCCCCACCCGGAAATCACGTGGGCCCCACACGGAAATCACGTGGGCCCCACCCGGAAATCACGTAGGCCCCACACGGAAATCACGTGGGCCCCACCCGGAAATCACGTGGGCCCCACGGGGAAATCACGTGGGCCCCACCCGGAAATCACGTGGGCCCCACCCGGAAATCACGTGGGCCCCACCCGGAAATCACGTGGGCCCCACCCGGAAATCACGTGGGCCCCCAGGGGAAATCACGTGGGCCCCACCCGGATATCACGTGGGCCCCACCCGGAAATCACGTGGGCCCCACCCGGAAATCACGTGGGCCCCACCCGGAAATCACGTGGGCCCCACCCGGAAATCACGTGGGCCCCACCCGGAAATCACGTGGGCCCCACCCGGAAATCACGTGGGCCCCACCCGGAAATCACGTGGGCCCCACCCGGAAATCACGTGGGCCCCACCCGGAAATCACGTGGGCCCCACCCGGAAATCACGTGGGCCCCACCCGGAAATCACGTGGGCCCCACCCGGAAATCACGTGGGCCCCACCCGGAAATCACGTGGGCCCCACCCGGAAATCACGTGGGCCCCACCCGGAAATCACGTGGGCCCCACGGGGAAATCACGTGGGCCCCACCCGGAAATCACGTGGGCACCACGGGGAAATCACGTGGGCCCCACCCGGAAATCACGTGGGCACCACGGGGAAATCACGTGGGCCCCACCCGGAAATCACGTGGGCCCCACCCGGAAATCACGTGGGCCCCACCCGGAAATCACGTGGGCCCCACGCGGAAATCACGTGGGCCCCACGGGGAAATCACGTGGGCCCCACCCGGAAATCACGTGGGCCCCACCCGGAAATCACGTGGGCCCCACCCGGAAGTCACGTGGGCCCCACCCGGAAATCACGTGGGCCCCACCCGGAAATCACGTGGGCCCCACCCGGAAATCACGTGGGCCCCACCCGGAAATCACGTGGGCCCCACCCGGAAATCACGTGGGCCCCACCCGGAAATCACGTGGGCACCACGGGGAAATCACGTGGGCCCCACCCGGAAATCACGTGGGCCCCACCCGGAAATCACGTGGGCCCCACCCGGAAATCACGTGGGGCCCACCCGGAAATCACGTGGGCCCCACCCGGAAATCACGTGGGCCCCACGGGGAAATCACGTGGGCCCCACCCGGAAATCACGTGGGCCCCACCCGGAAATCACGTAGGCCCCACACGGAAATCACGTGGGCCCCACGGGGAAATCACGTGGGTCCCACCCGGAAATCACGTGGGCCCCACCCGGAAATCACGTGGGCCCCACCCGGAAATCACGTGGGCCCCACCCGGAAATCACGTGGGCCCCACCCGGAAATCACGTGGGCCCCACCCGGAAATCACGTGGGCCCCACGGGGAAATCACGTGGGCCCCACCCGGAAATCACGTGGGCCCCACCCGGAAATCACGTGGGCCCCACCCGGAAATCACGTGGGCCCCACCCGGAAATCACGTGGGCCCCACCCGGAAATCACGTTGGCCCCACCCGGAAATCACGTGGGCCCCACCCGGAAATCACGTGGGCCCCACCCGGAAATCACGTGGCCCCACCCGGAAATCACGTGGGCCCCACCCGGAAATCACGTGGGCCCCCAGGGGAAATCACGTGGGCCCCACCCGGAAATCACGTGGGCCCCACCCGGAAATCACGTGGGCCCCACCCGGAAATCACGTGGGCCCGACGGGGAAATCACGTGGGCCCCACCCGGAAATCACGTGGGCCCCACCCGGAAATCACGTGGGCCCCACCCGGAAATCACGTGGGCCCCACCCGGAAATCACGTGGGCCCCACCCGGAAATCACGTGGGCCCCACCCGGAAATCACGTGGGCCCCACCCGGAAATCACGTGGGCCCCACCCGGAAATCACGTGGGCCCCACCCGGAAATCACGTGGGCCCCACCCGGAAATCACGTGGGCCCCACCCGGAAATCACGTGGGCCCCACCCGGAAATCACGTGGGCCCCACCCGGAAATCACGTGGGCCCCACCCGGAAATCACGTGGGCCCCACCCGGAAATCACGTGGGCCCCACCCGGAAATCACGTGGGCCCCACCCGGAAATCCCGTGGGCCCCACCCGGAAATCACGTGGGCCCCACGGGGAAATCACGTGGGCCCCACCCGGAAATCACGTGGGCCCCACCCGGAAATCACGTGGGCCCCACCCGGAAATCACGTGGGCCCCCAGGGGAAATCACGTGGGCCCCACCCGGAAATCATGTGGGCCCCACTCGGAAATCACGTGGGCCCCACGGGGAAATCACGTGGGCCCCACCCGGAAATCACGTGGGCCCCACCCGGAAATCACGTGGGCCCCACGGGGAAATCACGTGGGCCCCACCCGGAAATCACGTGGGCCCCACCCGGAAATCACGTGGGCCCCACCCGGAAATCACGTGGGCCCCACGGGGAAATCACGTGGGCCCCACCCGGAAATCACGTGGGCCCCACGGGGAAATCACGTGGGCCCCACCCGGAAATCACGTGGGCCCCACGGGGAAATCACGTGGGGCCCACCCGGAAATCACGTGGGCCCCACCCGGAAATCACGTGGGCCCCACCCGGAAATCACGTGGGCCCCACCCGGAAATCACGTGGGCCCCACCCGGAAATCACGTGGGCCCCACCCGGAAATCACGTGGGCCCCACCCGGAAATCACGTGGGCCCCACCCGGAAATCACGTGGGCCCCACCCGGAAATCACGTGGGCCCCACCCGGAAATCACGTGGGCCCCACCCGGAAATCACGTGGGCCCCACCCGGAAATCACGTGGGCCCCACCCGGAAATCACGTGGGCCCCACCCGGAAATCACGTGGGCCCCACCCGGAAATCACGTGGGCCCCCAGGGGAAATCACGTGGGCCCCACAAGGAAATCACGTGGGCCCCACCCGGAAATCACGTGGGCCCCACCCGGAAATCACGTGGGCACCACCCGGAAATCACGTGGGCCCCACCCGGAAATCACGTGGGCCCCACCCGGAAATCACTTGGGCCCCACCCGGAAATCACGTGGGCCCCACCCGGAAATCACGTGGGCCCCACCCGGAAATCACGTGGGCCCCACCCGGAAATCACGTGGGCCCCACCCGGAAATCACGTGGGCCCCACCCGGAAATCACGTGGGCCCCACCCGGAAATCACGTGGGCCCCACCCGGAAATCACGTGGGCCCCACCCGGAAATCACGTGGGCCCCACCCGGAAATCACGTGGGCCCCCAGGGGAAATCACGTGGGCCCCACAAGGAAATCACGTGGGCCCCACCCGGAAATCACGTGGGCCCCACCCGGAAATCACGTGGGCCCCACCCTGAAATCACGTGGGCCCCACGGGGAAATCACGTGGGCCCCACCCGGAAATCACGTGGGGCCCACCCGGAAATCACGTGGGCCCCACCCGGAAATCACGTGGGCCCCACTCGGAAATCACGTGGGCCCCACCCGGAAATCACGTGGGCCCCCAAGGGAAATCACGTGGGCCCCACCCGGAAATCACGTGGGCCCCACCCGGAAATCACGTGGGACCCCAGGGGAAATCACGTGGGCCCCACCCGGAAATCACGTGGGCCCCACCCGGAAATCACGTGGGCCCCACCCGGAAATCACGTGGGCCCCACCCGGAAATCACGTGGGCCCCACCCGGAAATCACGTGGGCCCCACCCGGAAATCACGTGGGCCCCACCCGGAAATCACGTGGGCCCCACCCGGAAATCACGTGGGCCCCACCCGGAAATCACGTGGGCCCCACCGTGAAATCACGTGGGCCCCACCCGGAAATCACGTGGGCCCCACCCGGAAATCACGGGGGGCTCACCCGGAAATCACGTGGGCCCCACGGGGAAATCACGTGGGCCCCACCCGGAAATCACGTGGGCCCCGGCCGGAAATCACGTGGGCCCCACCCGGAAATCACGTGGGCCCCACCCGGAAATCACGTGGGCCCCACCCGGAAATCACGTGGGCCCCACACGGAAATCACGTGGGCCCCACCCGGAAATCACGTGGGCCCCACTCGGAAATCACGTGGGCCCCACCCGGAAATCACGTGGGCCCCCAGGGGAAATCACGTGGGCCCCACCCGGAAATCACGTGGGCCCCACCCGGAAATCACGTGGGCCCCACCCGGAAATCACGTGGGCCCCACCCGGAAATCACGTGGGCCCCACCCGGAAATCACGTGGGCCCCACCCGGAAATCACGTGGGCCCCACCCGGAAATCACGTGGGCCCCACCCGGAAATCACGTGGGCCCCACGGGGAAATCACGTGGGCCCCACCCGGAAATCACGGGGGCCCCACCCGGAAATCACGTGGGCCCCACCCGGAAGTCACGTGGGCCCCACCCGGAAATCACGTGGGCCCCACCCGGAAATCACGTGGGCCCCACCCGGAAATCACGTGGGCCCCACCCGGAAATCACGTGGGCCCCACCCGGAAATCACGTGGGCCCCACCCGGAAATCACGTGGGCCCCACCCGGAAATCACGTGGGCCCCACCCGGAAATCACGTGGGCCCCACCCGGAAATCACGTGGGCCCCACCCGGAAATCACGTGGGCCCCACACGGAAATCACGTGGGCCCCACGGGGAAATCACGTGGGTCCCACCCGGAAATCACGTGGGCCCCACCCGGAAATCACGTGGGCCCCACCCGGAAATCACGTGGGCCCCACCCGGAAATCACGTGGGCCCCACCCGGAAATCACGTGGGCCCCACCCGGAAATCACGTGGGCCCCACCCGGAAATCACGTGGGCCCCACCCGGAAATCACGTGGGCCCCACCCGGAAATCACGTGGGCCCCACCCGGAAATCACGTGGGCCCCACCCGGAAATCACGTGGGCCCCCAGGGGAAATCACGTGGGCCCCCAGGGGAAATCACGTGGGCCCCACCCGGAAATCACGTGGGCCCCACCCGGAAATCACGTGGGCCCCACCCGGAAATCACGTGGGCCCCACGGGGAAATCACGTGGGCCCCACCCGGAAATCACGTGGGCCCCACCCGGAAATCACGTGGGCCCCACCCGGAAATCACGTGGGCCCCACCCGGAAATCACGTGGGCCCCACGGGGAAATCACGTGGGCCCCACCCGGAAATCACATGGGCCCCACCCGGAAATCACGTGGGCCCCACCCGGAAATCATGTGGGCCCCACGGGGAAATCACGTGGGCCCCACCCGGAAATCACGTGGGCCCCACACGGAAATCACGTGGGCCCCACCCGGAAATCACGTAGGCCCCACACGGAAATCACGTGGGCCCCACCCGGAAATCACGTGGGCCCCACGGGGAAATCACGTTGGCCCCACCCGGAAATCACGTGGGCCCCACACGGAAATCACGTGGGCCCCACCCGGAAATCACGTGGGCCCCACTCGGAAATCACGTGGGCCCCACCCGGAAATCACGTGGGCCCCCAGGGGAAATCACGTGGGCCCCACCCGGAAATCACGTGGGCCCCACCCGGAAATCACGTGGGCCCCACGGGGAAATCACGTGGGCCCCACCCAGAAATCACGTGGGCCCCACCCGGAAATCACGTGGGCCCCACACGGAAATCACGTGGGCCCCACCCGGAAATCACGTGGGCCCCACACGGAAATCACGTGGGCCCCACCCGGAAATCACGTGGGCCCCACACGGAAATCACGTGGGCCCCACCCGGAAATCACGTGGGCCCCACCCGGAAATCACGTGGGCCCCACCCGGAAATCACGTGGGCCCCACCCGGAAATCACGTGGGCCCCACGGGGAAATCACGTGGGCCCCACCCGGAAATCACGTGGGCCCCACCCGGAAATCACGTGGGCCCCACCCGGAAGTCACGTGGGCCCCACCCGGAAATCACGTGGGCCCCACCCGGAAATCACGTGGGCCCCACCCGGAAATCACGTGGGCCCCACCCGGAAATCACGTGGGCCCCACCCGGAAATCACGTGGGCCCCACCCGGAAATCACGTGGGCCCCACCCGGAAATCACGTGGGCACCACGGGGAAATCACGTGGGCCCCACCCGGAAATCACGTGGGCCCCACCCGGAAATCACGTGGGCCCCACCCGGAAATCACGTGGGGCCCACCCGGAAATCACGTGGGCCCCACCCGGAAATCACGTGGGCCCCACCCGGAAATCACGTGGGCCCCACCCGGAAATCACGTGGGCCCCACCCGGAAATCACGTGGGCCCCACCCGGAAATCACGTGGGCCCCACCCGGAAATCACGTGGGCCCCACCCGGAAATCACGTGGGCCCCCAGGGGAAATCACGTGGGCCCCACAAGGAAATCACGTGGGCCCCACCCGGAAATCACGTGGGCCCCACCCGGAAATCACGTGGGCCCCACCCGGAAATCACGTGGGCCCCACCCGGAAATCACGTGGGCCCCACCCGGAAATCACGTGGGCCCCACCCGGAAATCACGTGGGCCCCACCCGGAAATCACGTGGGCCCCACCCGGAAATCACGTGGGCCCCACCCGGAAATCACGTGGGCCCCACCCGGAAATCACGTGGGCCCCACCCGGAAATCACGTGGGCCCCCAGGGGAAATCACGTGGGCCCCACAAGGAAATCACGTGGGCCCCACCCGGAAATCACGTGGGCCCCACCCGGAAATCACGTGGGCCCCACCCTGAAATCACGTGGGCCCCACCCGGAAATCACGTGGGCCCCACCCGGAAATCACGTGGGCCCCACCCGGAAATCACGTGGGCCCCACCCGGAAATCACGTGGGCCCCACCCGGAAATCACGTGGGCCCCACCCGGAAATCACGTGGGCCCCACCCGGAAATCACGTGGGCCCCACCCGGAAATCACGTGGGCCCCACCCGGAAATCACGTGGGCCCCACCCGGAAATCACGTGGGCCCCACCCGGAAATCAAGTGGGCCCCACCCGGAAATCACGTGGGCCCCACGGGGAAATCACGTGGGCCCCACCCGGAAATCACGTGGGCCCCACCCGGAAATCACGTGGGCCCCACCCTGAAATCACGTGGGCCGCACCCGGAAATCACGTGGGCCCCACCCGGAAATCACGTGGGCCCCCAGGGGAAATCACGTGGGCCCCACCCGGAAATCACGTGGGCCCCACCCGGAAATCACGTGGGCCCCACCCGGAAATCACGTGGGCCCCACCCGGAAATCACGTGGGCCCCACCCGGAAATCACGTGGTCCCCACCCGGAAATCACGTGGGCCCCACCCGGAAATCACGTGGGCCCCACCCGGAAATCACGTGGGCCCCACCCGGAAATCACGTGGGCCCCACCCGGAAATCACGTGGGCCCCACCCGGAAATCACGTGGGCCCCACCCGGAAATCACGTGGGCCCCACCCGGAAATCACGTGGGCCCCACGGGGAAATCACGTGGGCCCCACCCGGAAATCACGTGGGCCCCACCCGGAAATCACGTGGGCCCCACGGGGAAATCACGTGGGCCCCACCCGGAAATCACGTTGGCCCCACCCGGAAATCACGTGGGCCCCACCCGGAAATCACGTGGGCCCCATGGGGAAATCACGTGGGCCCCACCCGGAAATCACGTGGGCCCCACCCGGAAATCACGTGGGCCCCACCCGGAAATCACGTGGGCCCCACCCGGAAATCACGTGGGCCCCACACGGAAATCACGTGGGCCCCACCCGGAAATCACGTGGGCCCCACTCGGAAATCACGTGGGCCCCACCCGGAAATCACGTGGGCCCCCAGGGGAAATCACGTGGGCCCCACCCGGAAATCACGTGGGCCCCACCCGGAAATCACGTGGGCCCCACCCGGAAATCACGTGGGCCCCACCCGGAAATCACGTGGGCCCCACCCGGAAATCACGTGGGCCCCACGCGGAAATCACGTGGGCCCCACGCGGAAATCACGTGGGCCCCACCCGGAAATCACGTGGGCCCCACCCGGAAATCACGTGGGCCCCACCCGGAAGTCACGTGGGCCCCACCCGGAAATCACGTGGGCCCCACCCGGAAATCACGTGGGCCCCACCCGGAAATCACGTGGGCCCCACCCGGAAATCACGTGGGCCCCACCCGGAAATCACGTGGGCCCCACCCGGAAATCACGTGGGCCCCACCCGGAAATCACGTGGGCACCACGGGGAAATCACGTGGGCCCCACCCGGAAATCACGTGGGCCCCACCCGGAAATCACGTGGGCCCCACCCGGAAATCACGTGGGGCCCACCCGGAAATCACGTGGGCCCCACCCGGAAATCACGTGGGCCCCACGGGGAAATCACGTGGGCCCCACCCGGAAATCACGTGGGCCCCACCCGGAAATCACGTAGGCCCCACACGGAAATCACGTGGGCCCCACGGGGAAATCACGTGGGTCCCACCCGGAAATCACGTGGGCCCCACCCGGAAATCACGTGGGCCCCACCCGGAAATCACGTGGGCCCCACCCGGAAATCACGTGGGCCCCACGGGGAAATCACGTGGGCCCCACCTGGAAATCACGTGGGCCCCACCCGGAAATCACGTGGGCCCCACCCGGAAATCACGTGGGCCCCACCCGGAAATCACGTGGGCCCCACCCGGAAATCACGTGGGCCCCACCCGGAAATCACGTGGGCCCCACCCGGAAATCACGTGGGCCCCACCCGGAAATCACGTGGGCCCCACCCGGAAATCACGTGGGCCCCATCCGGAAATCACGTGGGCCCCACGGGGAAATCACGTGGGCCCCACCCGGAAATCACGTGGGGCCCACCCGGAAATCACGTGGGCCCCACGGGGAAATCACTTGGGCCCCACCCGGAAATCACGTGGGCCCAACCCGGAAATCACGTGGGCCCCACCCGGAAATCACGTGGGCCCCACCCGGAAATCACGTGGGCCCCACCCGGAAATCACGTGGGCCCCCAGGGGAAATCACGTGGGCCCCACCCGGATATCACGTGGGCCCCACCCGGAAATCACGTGGGCCCCACCCGGAAATCACGTGGGCACCACCCGGAAATCACGTGGGCCCCACCCGGAAATCACGTGGGCCCCACCCGGAAATCACGTGGGCCCCCAGGGGAAATCACGTGGGCCCCACCCGGAAATCACGTGGGCCCCACCCGGAATTCACGTGGGCCCCACCCGGAAATCACGTGGGCCCCACGGGGAAATCACATGGGCCCCACCCGGAAATCACGTGGGCCCCACCCGGAAATCACGTGGGCCCCACCCGGAAATCACGTGGGGCCCACCCGGAAATCACGTGGGCCCCACCCGGAAATCACGTGGGCCCCACGGGGAAATCACGTGGGCCCCACCCGGAAATCACGTGGGCCCCACCCGGAAATCACGTAGGCCCCACACGGAAATCACGTGGGCCCCACGGGGAAATCACGTGGGTCCCACCCGGAAATCACGTGGGCCCCACCCGGAAATCACGTGGGACCCACCCGGAAATCACGTGGGCCCCACCCGGAAATCACGTGGGCCCCACCCGGAAATCACGTGGGCCCCACCCGGAAATCACGTGGGCCCCACGGGGAAATCACGTGGGCCCCACCTGGAAATCACGTGGGCCCCACCCGGAAATCACGTGGGCCCCACCCGGAAATCACGTGGGCCCCACCCGGAAATCACGTGGGCCCCACCCGGAAATCACGTGGGCCCCACCCGGAAATCACGTGGGCCCCACCCGGAAATCACGTGGGCCCCACCCGGAAATCACGTGGGCCCCACCCGGAAATCACGTGGGCCCCATCCGGAAATCACGTGGGCCCCACGGGGAAATCACGTGGGCCCCACCCGGAAATCACGTGGGGCCCACCCGGAAATCACGTGGGCCCCACGGGGAAATCACTTGGGCCCCACCCGGAAATCACGTGGGCCCAACCCGGAAATCACGTGGGCCCCACCCGGAAATCACGTGGGCCCCACCCGGAAATCACGTGGGCCCCACCCGGAAATCACGTGGGCCCCCAGGGGAAATCACGTGGGCCCCACCCGGATATCACGTGGGCCCCACCCGGAAATCACGTGGGCCCCACCCGGAAATCACGTGGGCCCCACCCGGAAATCACGTGGGCCCCACCCGGAAATCACGTGGGCCCCACCCGGAAATCACGTGGGCCCCCAGGGGAAATCACGTGGGCCCCACCCGGAAATCACGTGGGCCCCACCCGGAAATCACGTGGGCCCCACCCGGAAATCACGTGGGGCCCACCCGGAAATCACGTGGGCCCCACCCGGAAATCACGTGGGCCCCACCCGGAAATCACGTGGGCCCCACCCGGAAATCACGTGGGCCCCACCCGGAAATCACGTGGGCCCCACCCGGAAATCACGTGGGCCCCACCCGGAAATCACGTGGGCCCCACCCGGAAATCACGTGGGCCCCACCCGGAAATCACGTGGGCCCCACCCGGAAATCACGTGGGCCCCACCCGGAAATCACGTGGGCCCCACCCGGAAATCACGTGGGCCCCACCCGGAAATCACGTGGGCCCCACCCGGAAATCACGTGGGCCCCACCCGGAAATCACGTGGGCCCCACCCGGAAATCACGTGGGCCCCACCCGGAAATCACGTGGGCCCCACCCGGAAATCACGTGGGCCCCACCCGGAAATCACGTGGGCCCCACCCGGAAATCACGTGGGCCCCACCCGGAAATCACGTGGGCCCCACCCGGAAATCACGTGGGCCCCACCCGGAAATCACGTGGGCCCCACCCGGAAATCACGTGGGCCCCCAGGGGAAATCACGTGGGCCCCACAAGGAAATCACGTGGGCCCCACCCGGAAATCACGTGGGCCCCACCCGGAAATCACGTGGGCCCCACCCTGAAATCACGTGGGCCCCACGGGGAAATCACGTGGGCCCCACCCGGAAATCACGTGGGGCCCACCCGGAAATCACGTGGGCCCCACCCGGAAATCACGTGGGCCCCACTCGGAAATCACGTGGGCCCCACCCGGAAATCACGTGGGCCCCCAAGGGAAATCACGTGGGCCCCACCCGGAAATCACGTGGGCCCCACCCGGAAATCACGTGGGACCCCAGGGGAAATCACGTGGGCCCCACCCGGAAATCACGTGGGCCCCACCCGGAAATCACGTGGGCCCCACCCGGAAATCACGTGGGCCCCACCCGGAAATCACGTGGGCCCCACCCGGAAATCACGTGGGCCCCACCCGGAAATCACGTGGGCCCCACCCGGAAATCACGTGGGCCCCACCCGGAAATCACGTGGGCCCCACCCGGAAATCACGTGGGCCCCACCCGGAAATCACGTGGGCCCCACGGGGAAATCACGTGGGCCCCACCCGGAAATCACGTGGGCCCCACCCGGAAATCACGTGGGCCCCACCCGGAAATCACGTGGGCCCCACCCGGAAATCACGTGGGCCCCACCCGGAAATCACGTGGGCCCCCAGGGGAAATCACGTGGGCCCCACAAGGAAATCACGTGGGCCCCACCCGGAAATCACGTGGGCCCCACCCGGAAATCACGTGGGCCCCACCCTGAAATCACGTGGGCCCCACGGGGAAATCACGTGGGCCCCACCCGGAAATCACGTGGGGCCCACCCGGAAATCACGTGGGCCCCACCCGGAAATCACGTGGGCCCCACTCGGAAATCACGTGGGCCCCACCCGGAAATCACGTGGGCCCCCAAGGGAAATCAGGTGGGCCCCACCCGGAAATCACGTGGGCCCCACCCGGAAATCACGTGGGACCCCAGGGGAAATCACGTGGGCCCCACCCGGAAATCACGTGGGCCCCACCCGGAAATCACGTGGGCCCCACCCGGAAATCACGTGGGCCCCACCCGGAAATCACGTGGGCCCCACCCGGAAATCACGTGGGCCCCACCCGGAAATCACGTGGGCCCCACCCGGAAATCACGTGGGCCCCACCCGGAAATCACGTGGGCCCCACCGTGAAATCACGTGGGCCCCACCCGGAAATCACGTGGGCCCCACCCGGAAATCACGGGGGGCTCACCCGGAAATCACGTGGGCCCCACGGGAAATCACGTGGGCCCCACCCGGAAATCACGTGGGCCCCACCCGGAAATCACGTGGGCCCCACCCGGAAATCACGTGGGCCCCACCCGGAAATCACGTGGGCCCCACCCGGAAATCACGTGGGCCCCACACGGAAATCACGTGGGCCCCACCCGGAAATCACGTGGGCCCCACTCGGAAATCACGTGGGCCCCACCCGGAAATCACGTGGGCCCCCAGGGGAAATCACGTGGGCCCCACCCGGAAATCACGTGGGCCCCACCCGGAAATCACGTGGGCCCCACCCGGAAATCACGTGGGCCCCACCCGGAAATCACGTGGGCCCCACCCGGAAATCACGTGGGCCCCACCCGGAAATCACGTGGGCCCCACCCGGAAATCACGTGGGCCCCACCCGGAAATCACGTGGGCCCCACCCGGAAATCACGTGGGCCCCACCCGGAAATCACGTGGGCCCCACCCGGAAATCACGTGGGCCCCACCCGGAAATCACGTGGGCCCCCAGGGGAAATCACGTGGGCCCCACAAGGAAATCACGTGGGCCCCACCCGGAAATCACGTGGGCCCCACCCGGAAATCACGTGGGCCCCACCCGGAAATCACGTGGGCCCCACCCGGAAATCACGTGGGCCCCACCCGGAAATCACGTGGGCCCCACGGGGAAATCACGTGGGCCCCACCCGGAAATCACGTGGGCCCCACCCGGAAATCACGTGGGCCCCACGGGGAAATCACGTGGGCCCCACCCGGAAATCACGTTGGCCCCACCCGGAAATCACGTGGGCCCCACCCGGAAATCACGTGGGCCCCATGGGGAAATCACGTGGGCCCCACCCGGAAATCACGTGGGCCCCACCCGGAAATCACGTGGGCCCCACCCGGAAATCACGTGGGCCCCACCCGGAAATCACGTGGGCCCCACACGGAAATCACGTGGGCCCCACCCGGAAATCACGTGGGCCCCACTCGGAAATCACGTGGGCCCCACCCGGAAATCACGTGGGCCCCCAGGGGAAATCACGTGGGCCCCACCCGGAAATCACGTGGGCCCCACCCGGAAATCACGTGGGCCCCACCCGGAAATCACGTGGGCCCCACCCGGAAATCACGTGGGCCCCACCCGGAAATCACGTGGGCCCCACCCGGAAATCACGTGGGCCCCACGCGGAAATCACGTGGGCCCCACGGGGAAATCACGTGGGCCCCACCCGGAAATCACGTGGGCCCCACCCGGAAATCACGTGGGCCCCACCCGGAAGTCACGTGGGCCCCACCCGGAAATCACGTGGGCCCCACCCGGAAATCACGTGGGCCCCACCCGGAAATCACGTGGGCCCCACCCGGAAATCACGTGGGCCCCACCCGGAAATCACGTGGGCCCCACCCGGAAATCACGTGGGCCCCACCCGGAAATCACGTGGGCACCACGGGGAAATCACGTGGGCCCCACCCGGAAATCACGTGGGCCCCACCCGGAAATCACGTGGGCCCCACCCGGAAATCACGTGGGGCCCACCCGGAAATCACGTGGGCCCCACCCGGAAATCACGTGGGCCCCACGGGGAAATCACGTGGGCCCCACCCGGAAATCACGTGGGCCCCACCCGGAAATCACGTAGGCCCCACACGGAAATCACGTGGGCCCCACGGGGAAATCACGTGGGTCCCACCCGGAAATCACGTGGGCCCCACCCGGAAATCACGTGGGCCCCACCCGGAAATCACGTGGGCCCCACCCGGAAATCACGTGGGCCCCACCCGGAAATCACGTGGGCCCCACCTGGAAATCACGTGGGCCCCACCCGGAAATCACGTGGGCCCCACCCGGAAATCACGTGGGCCCCACCCGGAAATCACGTGGGCCCCACCCGGAAATCACGTGGGCCCCACCCGGAAATCACGTGGGCCCCACCCGGAAATCACGTGGGCCCCACCCGGAAATCACGTGGGCCCCACCCGGAAATCACGTGGGCCCCATCCGGAAATCACGTGGGCCCCACGGGGAAATCACGTGGGCCCCACCCGGAAATCACGTGGGGCCCACCCGGAAATCACGTGGGCCCCACGGGGAAATCACTTGGGCCCCACCCGGAAATCACGTGGGCCCAACCCGGAAATCACGTGGGCCCCACCCGGAAATCACGTGGGCCCCACCCGGAAATCACGTGGGCCCCACCCGGAAATCACGTGGGCCCCCAGGGGAAATCACGTGGGCCCCACCCGGATATCACGTGGGCCCCACCCGGAAATCACGTGGGCCCCACCCGGAAATCACGTGGGCCCCACCCGGAAATCACGTGGGCCCCACCCGGAAATCACGTGGGCCCCACCTGGAAATCACGTGGGCCCCACCCGGAAATCACGTGGGCCCCACCCGGAAATCACGTGGGCCCCACCCGGAAATCACGTGGGCCCCACCCGGAAATCACGTGGGCCCCACCCGGAAATCACGTGGGCCCCACCCGGAAATCACGTGGGCCCCACCCGGAAATCACGTGGGCCCCACCCGGAAATCACGTGGGCCCCATCCGGAAATCACGTGGGCCCCACGGGGAAATCACGTGGGCCCCACCCGGAAATCACGTGGGGCCCACCCGGAAATCACGTGGGCCCCACGGGGAAATCACTTGGGCCCCACCCGGAAATCACGTGGGCCCAACCCGGAAATCACGTGGGCCCCACCCGGAAATCACGTGGGCCCCACCCGGAAATCACGTGGGCCCCACCCGGAAATCACGTGGGCCCCCAGGGGAAATCACGTGGGCCCCACCCGGATATCACGTGGGCCCCACCCGGAAATCACGTGGGCCCCACCCGGAAATCACGTGGGCCCCACCCGGAAATCACGTGGGCCCCACCCGGAAATCACGTGGGCCCCACCCGGAAATCACGTGGGCCCCCAGGGGAAATCACGTGGGCCCCACCCGGAAATCACGTGGGCCCCACCCGGAATTCACGTGGGCCCCACCCGGAAATCACGTGGGCCCCACGGGGAAATCACATGGGCCCCACCCGGAAATCACGTGCGCCCCACCCGGAAATCACGTGGGCCCCACCCGGAAATCACGTGGGGCCCACCCGGAAATCACGTGGGCCCCACCCGGAAATCACGTGGGCCCCACGGGGAAATCACGTGGGCCCCACCCGGAAATCACGTGGGCCCCACCCGGAAATCACGTAGGCCCCACACGGAAATCACGTGGGCCCCACGGGGAAATCACGTGGGTCCCACCCGGAAATCACGTGGGCCCCACCCGGAAATCACGTGGGCCCCACCCGGAAATCACGTGGGCCCCACCCGGAAATCACGTGGGCCCCACCCGGAAATCACGTGGGCCCCACCCGGAAATCACGTGGGCCCCACGGGGAAATCACGTGGGCCCCACCTGGAAATCACGTGGGCCCCACCCGGAAATCACGTGGGCCCCACCCGGAAATCACGTGGGCCCCACCCGGAAATCACGTGGGCCCCACCCGGAAATCACGTGGGCCCCACCCGGAAATCACGTGGGCCCCACCCGGAAATCACGTGGGCCCCACCCGGAAATCACGTGGGCCCCACCCGGAAATCACGTGGGCCCCATCCGGAAATCACGTGGGCCCCACGGGGAAATCACGTGGGCCCCACCCGGAAATCACGTGGGGCCCACCCGGAAATCACGTGGGCCCCACGGGGAAATCACTTGGGCCCCACCCGGAAATCACGTGGGCCCAACCCGGAAATCACGTGGGCCCCACCCGGAAATCACGTGGGCCCCACCCGGAAATCACGTGGGCCCCACCCGGAAATCACGTGGGCCCCCAGGGGAAATCACGTGGGCCCCACCCGGATATCACGTGGGCCCCACCCGGAAATCACGTGGGCCCCACCCGGAAATCACGTGGGCCCCACCCGGAAATCACGTGGGCCCCACCCGGAAATCACGTGGGCCCCACCCGGAAATCACGTGGGCCCCCAGGGGAAATCACGTGGGCCCCACCCGGAAATCACGTGGGCCCCACCCGGAAATCACGTGGGCCCCACCCGGAAATCACGTGGGGCCCACCCGGAAATCACGTGGGCCCCACCCGGAAATCACGTGGGCCCCACCCGGAAATCACGTGGGCCCCACCCGGAAATCACGTGGGCCCCACCCGGAAATCACGTGGGCCCCACCCGGAAATCACGTGGGCCCCACCCGGAAATCACGTGGGCCCCACCCGGAAATCACGTGGGCCCCACCCGGAAATCACGTGGGCCCCACCCGGAAATCACGTGGGCCCCACCCGGAAATCACGTGGGCCCCCAGGGGAAATCACGTGGGCCCCACCCGGAAATCACGTGGGCCCCACCCGGAAATCACGTGGGCCCCACCCGGAAATCACGTGGGCCCCACCCGGAAATCACGTGGGCCCCACCCGGAAATCACGTGGGCCCCACCCGGAAATCACGTGGGCCCCACCCGGAAATCACGTGGGCCCCACCCGGAAATCACGTGGGCCCCACCCGGAAATCACGTGGGCCCCACCCGGAAATCACGTGGGCCCCACCCGGAAATCACCTGGGCCCCACCCGGAAATCACGTGGGCCCCACCCGGAAATCACGTGGGCCCCACCCGGAAATCACGTGGGCCCCCAGGGGAAATCACGTGGGCCCCACAAGGAAATCACGTGGGCCCCACCCGGAAATCACGTGGGCCCCACCAGGAAATCACGTGGGCCCCACCCTGAAATCACGTGGGCCCCACGGGGAAATCACGTGGGCCCCACCCGGAAATCACGTGGGGCCCACCCGGAAATCACGTGGGCCCCACCCGGAAATCACGTGGGCCCCACTCGGAAATCACGTGGGCCCCACCCGGAAATCACGTGGGCCCCCAAGGGAAATCACGTGGGCCCCACCCGGAAATCACGTGGGCCCCACCCGGAAATCACGTGGGACCCCAGGGGAAATCACGTGGGCCCCACCCGGAAATCACGTGGGCCCCACCAGGAAATCACGTGGGCCCCACCCGGAAATCACGTGGGCCCCACCCGGAAATCACGTGGGCCCCACCCGGAAATCACGTGGGCCCCACCCGGAAATCACGTGGGCCCCACCCGGAAATCACGTGGGCCCCACCCGGAAATCACGTGGGCCCCACCCGGAAATCACGTGGGCCCCACCCGGAAATCACGTGGGCCCCACCCGGAAATCACGTGGGCCCCACGGGGAAATCACGTGGGCCCCACCCGGAAATCACGTGGGCCCCACCCGGAAATCACGTGGGCCCCACCCGGAAATCACGTGGGCCCCACCCGGAAATCACGTGGGCCCCACCCGGAAATCACGTGGGCCCCCAGGGGAAATCACGTGGGCCCCACAAGGAAATCACGTGGGCCCCACCCGGAAATCACGTGGGCCCCACCCGGAAATCACGTGGGCCCCACCCTGAAATCACGTGGGCCCCACGGGGAAATCACGTGGGCCCCACCCGGAAATCACGTGGGGCCCACCCGGAAATCACGTGGGCCCCACCCGGAAATCACGTGGGCCCCACTCGGAAATCACGTGGGCCCCACCCGGAAATCACGTGGGCCCCCAAGGGAAATCACGTGGGCCCCACCCGGAAATCACGTGGGCCCCACCCGGAAATCACGTGGGACCCCAGGGGAAATCACGTGGGCCCCACCCGGAAATCACGTGGGCCCCACCCGGAAATCACGTGGGCCCCACCCGGAAATCACGTGGGCCCCACCCGGAAATCACGTGGGCCCCACCCGGAAATCACGTGGGCCCCACCCGGAAATCACGTGGGCCCCACCCGGAAATCACGTGGGCCCCACCCGGAATCACGTGGGCCCCACCCGGAAATCACGTGGGCCCCACCGTGAAATCACGTGGGCCCCACCCGGAAATCACGTGGGCCCCACCCGGAAATCACGGGGGGCTCACCCGGAAATCACGTGGGCCCCACGGGGAAATCACGTGGGCCCCACCCGGAAATCACGTGGGCCCCACCCGGAAATCACGTGGGCCCCACCCGGAAATCACGTGGGCCCCACCCGGAAATCACGTGGGCCCCACCCGGAAATCACGTGGGCCCCACACGGAAATCACGTGGGCCCCACCCGGAAATCACGTGGGCCCCACTCGGAAATCACGTGGGCCCCACCCGGAAATCACGTGGGCCCCCAGGGGAAATCACGTGGGCCCCACCCGGAAATCACGTGGGCCCCACCCGGAAATCACTTGGGCCCCACCCGGAAATCACGTGGGCCCCACCCGGAAATCACGTGGGCCCCACCCGGAAATCACGTGGGCCCCACCCGGAAATCACGTGGGCCCCACCCGGAAATCACGTGGGCCCCACCCGGAAATCACGTGGGCCCCACCCGGAAATCACGTGGGCCCCACCCGGAAATCACGTGGGCCCCACCCGGAAATCACGTGGGCCCCACCCGGAAATCACGTGGGCCCCACCCGGAAATCACGTGGGCCCCCAGGGGAAATCACGTGGGCCCCACAAGGAAATCACGTGGGCCCCACCCGGAAATCACGTGGGCCCCACCCGGAAATCACGTGGGCCACACCCGGAAATCACGTGGGCCCCACGGGGAAATCACGTGGGCCCCACCCGGAAATCACGTGGGCCCCACCCGGAAATCACGTGGGCCCCACCCGGAAATCACGTGGGCCCCACCCGGAAATCACGTGGGCCCCACCCGGAAATCACGTGGGCCCCACCCGGAAATCACGTGGGCCCCACCCGGAAATCACGTGGGCCCCACCCGGAAATCACGTGGGCCCCACCCGGAAATCACGTGGGCCCCACCCGGAAATCACGTGGGCCCCACCCGGAAATCACGTGGGCCCCACCCGGAAATCACGTGGGCCCCACGGGGAAATCACGTGGGCCCCACCCGGAAATCACGTGGGCCCCACCCGGAAATCACGTGGGCCCCACCCGGAAATCACGTGGGCCCCACCCGGAAATCACGTGGGCCCCACCCGGAAATCACGTGGGCCCCCAGGGGAAATCACGTGGGCCCCACAAGGAAATCACGTGGGCCCCACCCGGAAATCACGTGGGCCCCACCCGGAAATCACGTGGGCCCCACCCTGAAATCACGTGGGCCCCACGGGGAAATCACGTGGGCCCCACCCGGAAATCACGTGGGGCCCACCCGGAAATCACGTGGGCCCCACCCGGAAATCACGTGGGCCCCACTCGGAAATCACGTGGGCCCCACCCGGAAATCACGTGGGCCCCCAAGGGAAATCACGTGGGCCCCACCCGGAAATCACGTGGGCCCCACCCGGAAATCACGTGGGACCCCAGGGGAAATCACGTGGGCCCCACCCGGAAATCACGTGGGCCCCACCCGGAAATCACGTGGGCCCCACCCGGAAATCACGTGGGCCCCACCCGGAAATCACGTGGGCCCCACCCGGAAATCACGTGGGCCCCACCCGGAAATCACGTGGGCCCCACCCGGAAATCACGTGGGCCCCACCCGGAAATCACGTGGGCCCCACCGTGAAATCACGTGGGCCCCACCCGGAAATCACGTGGGCCCCACCCGGAAATCACGGGGGGCTCACCCGGAAATCACGTGGGCCCCACGGGGAAATCACGTGGGCCCCACCCGGAAATCACGTGGGCCCCCCCCGGAAATCACGTGGGCCCCACCCGGAAATCACGTGGGCCCCACCCGGAAATCACGTGGGCCCCACCCGGAAATCACGTGGGCCCCAGACGGAAATCACGTGGGCCCCACCCGGAAATCACGTGGGCCCCACTCGGAAATCACGTGGGCCCCACCCGGAAATCACGTGGGCCCCCAGGGGAAATCACGTGGGCCCCACCCGGAAATCACGTGGGCCCCACCCGGAAATCACTTGGGCCCCACCCGGAAATCACGTGGGCCCCACCCGGAAATCACGTGGGCCCCACCCGGAAATCACGTGGGCCCCACCCGGAAATCACGTGGGCCCCACCCGGAAATCACGTGGGCCCCACCCGGAAATCACGTGGGCCCCACCCGGAAATCACGTGGGCCCCACCCGGAAATCACGTGGGCCCCACCCGGAAATCACGTGGGCCCCACCCGGAAATCACGTGGGCCCCCAGGGGAAATCACGTGGGCCCCACAAGGAAATCACGTGGGCCCCACCCGGAAATCACGTGGGCCCCACCCGGAAATCACGTGGGCCCCACCCGGAAATCACGTGGGCCCCACCCGGAAATCACGTGGGCCCCACCCGGAAATCACGTGGGCCCCACGGGGAAATCACGTGGGCCCCACCCGGAAATCACGTGGGCCCCACCCGGAAATCACGTGGGCCCCACGGGGAAATCACGTGGGCCCCACCCGGAAATCACGTTGGCCCCACCCGGAAATCACGTGGGCCCCACCCGGAAATCACGTGGGCCCCATGGGGAAATCACGTGGGCCCCACCCGGAAATCACGTGGGCCCCACCCGGAAATCACGTGGGCCCCACCCGGAAATCACGTGGGCCCCACCCGGAAATCACGTGGGCCCCACACGGAAATCACGTGGGCCCCACCCGGAAATCACGTGGGCCCCACTCGGAAATCACGTGGGCCCCACCCGGAAATCACGTGGGCCCCCAGGGGAAATCACGTGGGCCCCACCCGGAAATCACGTGGGCCCCACCCGGAAATCACGTGGGCCCCACCCGGAAATCACGTGGGCCCCACCCGGAAATCACGTGGGCCCCACCCGGAAATCACGTGGGCCCCACCCGGAAATCACGTGGGCCCCACGCGGAAATCACGTGGGCCCCACGGGGAAATCACGTGGGCCCCACCCGGAAATCACGTGGGCCCCACCCGGAAATCACGTGGGCCCCACCCGGAAGTCACGTGGGCCCCACCCGGAAATCACGTGGGCCCCACCCGGAAATCACGTGGGCCCCACCCGGAAATCACGTGGGCCCCACCCGGAAATCACGTGGGCCCCACCCGGAAATCACGTGGGCCCCACCCGGAAATCACGTGGGCCCCACCCGGAAATCACGTGGGCACCACGGGGAAATCACGTGGGCCCCACCCGGAAATCACGTGGGCCCCACCCGGAAATCACGTGGGCCCCACCCGGAAATCACGTGGGGCCCACCCGGAAATCACGTGGGCCCCACCCGGAAATCACGTGGGCCCCACGGGGAAATCACGTGGGCCCCACCCGGAAATCACGTGGGCCCCACCCGGAAATCACGTAGGCCCCACACGGAAATCACGTGGGCCCCACGGGGAAATCACGTGGGTCCCACCCGGAAATCACGTGGGCCCCACCCGGAAATCACGTGGGCCCCACCCGGAAATCACGTGGGCCCCACCCGGAAATCACGTGGGCCCCACGGGGAAATCACGTGGGCCCCACCTGGAAATCACGTGGGCCCCACCCGGAAATCACGTGGGCCCCACCCGGAAATCACGTGGGCCCCACCCGGAAATCACGTGGGCCCCACCCGGAAATCACGTGGGCCCCACCCGGAAATCACGTGGGCCCCACCCGGAAATCACGTGGGCCCCACCCGGAAATCACGTGGGCCCCACCCGGAAATCACGTGGGCCCCATCCGGAAATCACGTGGGCCCCACGGGGAAATCACGTGGGCCCCACCCGGAAATCACGTGGGGCCCACCCGGAAATCACGTGGGCCCCACGGGGAAATCACTTGGGCCCCACCCGGAAATCACGTGGGCCCAACCCGGAAATCACGTGGGCCCCACCCGGAAATCACGTGGGCCCCACCCGGAAATCACGTGGGCCCCACCCGGAAATCACGTGGGCCCCCAGGGGAAATCACGTGGGCCCCACCCGGATATCACGTGGGCCCCACCCGGAAATCACGTGGGCCCCACCCGGAAATCACGTGGGCCCCACCCGGAAATCACGTGGGCCCCACCCGGAAATCACGTGGGCCCCACCCGGAAATCACGTGGGCCCCCAGGGGAAATCACGTGGGCCCCACCCGGAAATCACGTGGGCCCCACCCGGAATTCACGTGGGCCCCACCCGGAAATCACGTGGGCCCCACGGGGAAATCACATGGGCCCCACCCGGAAATCACGTGGGCCCCACCCGGAAATCACGTGGGCCCCACCCGGAAATCACGTGGGGCCCACCCGGAAATCACGTGGGCCCCACCCGGAAATCACGTGGGCCCCACGGGGAAATCACGTGGGCCCCACCCGGAAATCACGTGGGCCCCACCCGGAAATCACGTAGGCCCCACACGGAAATCACGTGGGCCCCACGGGGAAATCACGTGGGTCCCACCCGGAAATCACGTGGGCCCCACCCGGAAATCACGTGGGCCCCACCCGGAAATCACGTGGGCCCCACCCGGAAATCACGTGGGCCCCACCCGGAAATCACGTGGGCCCCACCCGGAAATCACGTGGGCCCCACGGGGAAATCACGTGGGCCCCACCTGGAAATCACGTGGGCCCCACCCGGAAATCACGTGGGCCCCACCCGGAAATCACGTGGGCCCCACCCGGAAATCACGTGGGCCCCACCCGGAAATCACGTGGGCCCCACCCGGAAATCACGTGGGCCCCACCCGGAAATCACGTGGGCCCCACCCGGAAATCACGTGGGCCCCACCCGGAAATCACGTGGGCCCCATCCGGAAATCACGTGGGCCCCACGGGGAAATCACGTGGGCCCCACCCGGAAATCACGTGGGGCCCACCCGGAAATCACGTGGGCCCCACGGGGAAATCACTTGGGCCCCACCCGGAAATCACGTGGGCCCAACCCGGAAATCACGTGGGCCCCACCCGGAAATCACGTGGGCCCCACCCGGAAATCACGTGGGCCCCACCCGGAAATCACGTGGGCCCCCAGGGGAAATCACGTGGGCCCCACCCGGATATCACGTGGGCCCCACCCGGAAATCACGTGGGCCCCACCCGGAAATCACGTGGGCCCCACCCGGAAATCACGTGGGCCCCACCCGGAAATCACGTGGGCCCCACCCGGAAATCACGTGGGCCCCCAGGGGAAATCACGTGGGCCCCACCCGGAAATCACGTGGGCCCCACCCGGAAATCACGTGGGCCCCACCCGGAAATCACGTGGGGCCCACCCGGAAATCACGTGGGCCCCACCCGGAAATCACGTGGGCCCCACCCGGAAATCACGTGGGCCCCACCCGGAAATCACGTGGGCCCCACCCG
Organism: Ovis canadensis; assembly: GCF_042477335.2. Classification (NCBI taxonomy): domain Eukaryota; kingdom Metazoa; phylum Chordata; class Mammalia; order Artiodactyla; family Bovidae; genus Ovis; species Ovis canadensis. The sequence goes on along the minus strand of NC_091264.1, from coordinate 12,929,916 downwards.
GAAATCACGTGGGCCCCACCCGGAAATCACGTGGGCCCCACCCGGAAATCACGTGGGCCCCACCCGGAAATCACGTGGGCCCCACCCGGAAATCACGTGGGCCCCACCCGGAAATCACGTGGGCCCCACCCGGAAATCACGTGGGCCCCACCCGGAAATCACGTGGGCCCCACCCGGAAATCACGTGGGCCCCACCCGGAAATCACGTGGGCCCCACCCGGAAATCACGTGGGCCCCACCCGGAAATCACGTGGGCCCCACCCGGAAATCACGTGGGCCCCACCCGGAAATCACGTGGGCCCCACCCGGAAATCACGTGGGCCCCCAGGGGAAATCACGTGGGCCCCACAAGGAAATCACGTGGGCCCCACCCGGAAATCACGTGGGCCCCACCCGGAAATCACGTGGGCCCCACCCTGAAATCACGTGGGCCCCACGGGGAAATCACGTGGGCCCCACCCGGAAATCACGTGGGGCCCACCCGGAAATCACGTGGGCCCCACCCGGAAATCACGTGGGCCCCACTCGGAAATCACGTGGGCCCCACCCGGAAATCACGTGGGCCCCCAAGGGAAATCACGTGGGCCCCACCCGGAAATCACGTGGGCCCCACCCGGAAATCACGTGGGACCCCAGGGGAAATCACGTGGGCCCCACGGGGAAATCACGTGGGCCCCACCCGGAAATCACGTGGGCCCCACCCGGAAATCACGTGGGCCCCACCCGGAAATCACGTGGGCCCCACCCGGAAATCACGTGGGCCCCACCCGGAAATCACGTGGGCCCCCAGGGGAAATCACGTGGGCCCCACAAGGAAATCACGTGGGCCCCACCCGGAAATCACGTGGGCCCCACCCGGAAATCACGTGGGCCCCACCCTGAAATCACGTGGGCCCCACGGGGAAATCACGTGGGCCCCACCCGGAAATCACGTGGGGCCCACCCGGAAATCACGTGGGCCCCACCCGGAAATCACGTGGGCCCCACTCGGAAATCACGTGGGCCCCACCCGGAAATCACGTGGGCCCCCAAGGGAAATCACGTGGGCCCCACCCGGAAATCACGTGGGCCCCACCCGGAAATCACGTGGGACCCCAGGGGAAATCACGTGGGCCCCACCCGGAAATCACGTGGGCCCCACCCGGAAATCACGTGGGCCCCACCCGGAAATCACGTGGGCCCCACCCGGAAATCACGTGGGCCCCACCCGGAAATCACGTGGGCCCCACCCGGAAATCACGTGGGCCCCACCCGGAAATCACGTGGGCCCCACCCGGAAATCACGTGGGCCCCACCGTGAAATCACGTGGGCCCCACCCGGAAATCACGTGGGCCCCACCCGGAAATCACGGGGGGCTCACCCGGAAATCACGTGGGCCCCACGGGGAGATCACGTGGGCCCCACCCGGAACTCACGTGGGCCCCACCCGGAAATCACGTGGGCCCCACCCGGAAATCACGTGGGCCCCACCCGGAAATCACGTGGGCCCCACCCGGAAATCACGTGGGCCCCACACGGAAATCACGTGGGCCCCACCCGGAAATCACGTGGGCCCCACTCGGAAATCACGTGGGCCCCACCCGGAAATCACGTGGGCCCCCAGGGGAAATCACGTGGGCCCCACCCGGAAATCACGTGGGCCCCACCCGGAAATCACTTGGGCCCCACCCGGAAATCACGTGGGCCCCACCCGGAAATCACGTGGGCCCCACCCGGAAATCACGTGGGCCCCACCCGGAAATCACGTGGGCCCCACCCGGAAATCACGTGGGCCCCACCCGGAAATCACGTGGGCCCCACCCGGAAATCACGTGGGCCCCACCCGGAAATCACGTGGGCCCCACCCGGAAATCACGTGGGCCCCACCCGGAAATCACGTGGGCCCCCAGGGGAAATCACGTGGGCCCCACAAGGAAATCACGTGGGCCCCACCCGGAAATCACGTGGGCCCCACCCGGAAATCACGTGGGCCACACCCGGAAATCACGTGGGCCCCACGGGGAAATCACGTGGGCCCCACCCGGAAATCACGTGGGCCCCACCCGGAAATCACGTGGGCCCCACCCGGAAATCACGTGGGCCCCACCCGGAAATCACGTGGGCCCCACCCGGAAATCACGTGGGCCCCACGGGGAAATCACGTGGGCCCCACCCGGAAATCACGTGGGCCCCACCCGGAAATCACGTGGGCCCCACCCGGAAATCATGTGGGCCCCACGGGGAAATCACGTGGGCCCCACCCGGAAATCACGTGGGCCCCACACGGAAATCACGTGGGCCCCACCCGGAAATCACGTAGGCCCCACACGGAAATCACGTGGGCCCCACCCGGAAATCACGTGGGCCCCACGGGGAAATCACGTGGGCCCCACCCGGAAATCACGTGGGCCCCACCCGGAAATCACGTGGGCCCCACCCGGAAATCACGTGGGCCCCACCCGGAAATCACGTGGGCCCCCAGGGGAAATCACGTGGGCCCCACCCGGATATCACGTGGGCCCCACCCGGAAATCACGTGGGCCCCACCCGGAAATCACGTGGGCCCCACCCGGAAATCACGTGGGCCCCACCCGGAAATCACGTGGGCCCCACCCGGAAATCACGTGGGCCCCACCCGGAAATCACGTGGGCCCCACCCGGAAATCACGTGGGCCCCACCCGGAAATCACGTGGGCCCCACCCTGAAATCACGTGGGCCCCACCCGGAAATCACGTGGGCCCCACCCGGAAATCACGTGGGCCCCCAGGGGAAATCACGTGGGCCCCACAAGGAAATCACGTGGGCCCCACCCGGAAATCACGTGGGCCCCACCCGGAAATCACGTGGGCCCCACACGGAAATCACGTGGGCCCCACCCGGAAATCACGTGGGCCCCACCCGGAAATCACGTGGGCCCCACCCGGAAATCACGTGGGCCCCACCCGGAAATCACGTGGGCCCCACCCGGAAATCACGTGGGCCCCACCCGGAAATCACGTGGGCCCCACCCGGAAATCACGAGGGCCCCACCCGGAAATCACGTGGGCCCCACCCGGAAATCACGTGGGCCCCACCCGGAAATCACGTGGGCCCCACCCGGAAATCACGTGGGCCCCACCCGGAAATCACGTGGGCCCCACCCGGAAATCACGTGGGCCCCACCCGGAAATCACGTGGGCCCCACCCGGAAATCACGTGGGCCCCCAGGGGAAATCACGTGGGCCCCACCCGGAAATCACGTGGGCCCCACCCGGAAATCACGTGGGCCCCACCCTGAAATCACGTGGACCCCACCCGGAAATCACGTGGGCCCCACCCGGAAATCACGTGGGCCCCACCCGGAAATCACGTGGGCCCCCAGGGGAAATCACGTGGGCCCCACCCGGAAATCACGTGGGCCCCACCCGGAAATCACGTGGGCCCCACCCGGAAATCACGTGGGCCCCACCCGGAAATCACGTGGGCCCCCAGGGGAAATCACGTGGGCCCCACCCGGAAATCGTGGGCCCCACCCGGAAATCACGTGGGCCCCACCCGGAAATCACGTGGGCCCCACGGGGAAATCACGTGGGCCTCACCCGGAAATCACGTGGGCCCCACCCGGAAATCACGTGGGCCCCACCCGGAAATCACGTGGGGCCCACCCGGAAATCACGTGGGCCCCCAGGGGAAATCACGTGGGCCCCACCCGGAAATCACGTGGGCCCCATGGGGAAATCACGTGGGCCCCACCCGGAAATCACGTGGGCCCCACCCGGAAATCACGTGGGCCCCCAGGGGAAATCACGTGGGCCCCACCCGGAAATCGTGGGCCCCACCCGGAAATCACGTGGGCCCCACCCGGAAATCACGTGGGCCCCACGGGGAAATCACGTGGGCCCCACCCGGAAATCACGTGGGCACCACCCGGAAATCACGTGGGCCCCACCCGGAAATCACGTGGGCCCCACCCGGAAATCTCGTGGGCCCCACCCGGAAATCACGTGGGCCCCCAGGGGAAATCACGTGGGCCCCACCCGGAAATCACGTGGGCCCCACCCGGAAATCACGTGGGCCCCACCCGGAAATCACGTGGGCCCCACGGGGAAATCACGTGGGCCTCACCCGGAAATCACGTGGGCCCCACCCGGAAATCACGTGGGCCCCACCCGGAAATCACGTGGGCCCCACCCGGAAATCACGTGGGCCCCCAGGGGAAATCACGTGGGCCCCACCCGGAAATCACGTGGGCCCCACCCGGAAATCACGTGGGCCCCACCCTGAAATCACGTGGACCCCACCCGGAAATCACGTGGGCCCCACGGGGAAATCACGTGGGCCCCACCCGGAAATCTCGTGGGCCCCACCCGGAAATCACGTGGGCCCCACCCGGAAATCACGTGGGCCCCACCCGGAAATCACGTGGGCCCCCAGGGGAAATCACGTGGGCCCCACCCGGAAATCGTGGGCCCCACCCGGAAATCACGTGGGCCCCACCCGGAAATCTCGTGGGCCCCACCCGGAAATCACGTGGGCCCCACCCGGAAATCACGTGGGCCCCACCCGGAAATCACGTGGGCCCCACGGGGAAATCACGTGGGCCCCACCCGGAAATCACGTGGGCCCCACCCTGAAATCACGTGGACCCCACCCGGAAATCACGTGGGCCCCACGGGGAAATCACGTGGGCCCCACCCGGAAATCTCGTGGGCCCCACCCGGAAATCACGTGGGCCCCACCCGGAAATCACGTGGGCCCCACCCGGAAATCACGTGGGCCCCCAGGGGAAATCACGTGGGCCCCACCCGGAAATCGTGGGCCCCACCCGGAAATCACGTGGGCCCCACCCGGAAATCTCGTGGGCCCCACCCGGAAATCACGTGGGCCCCACCCGGAAATCACGTGGGCCCCACCCGGAAATCACGGGGGCCCCCAGGGGAAATCACGGGGGCCCCACCCGGAAATCGTGGGCCCCACCCGGAAATCACGTGGGCCCCACCCGGAAATCACGTGGGCCCCACGGGGAAATCACGTGGGCCCCACCCGGAAATCACGTGGGCACCACCCGGAAATCACGTGGGCCCCACCCGGAAATCACGTGGGCCCCACCCGGAAATCTCGTGGGCCCCACCCGGAAATCACGTGGGCCCCCAGGGGAAATCACGTGGGCCCCACCCGGAAATCACGTGGGCCCCACCCGGAAATCACGTGGGCCCCACCCGGAAATCACGTGGGCCCCACGGAGAAATCACGTGGGCCTCACCCGGAAATCACGTGGGCCCCACCCGGAAATCACGTGGGCCCCACCCGGAAATCACGTGGGCCCCACCCGGAAATCACGTGGGCCCCCAGGGGAAATCACCTGGGCCCCACCCGGAAATCACGTGGGCCCCACCCGGAAATCACGTGGGCCCCACCCTGAAATCACGTGGACCCCACCCGGAAATCACGTGGGCCCCACGGGGAAATCACGTGGGCCCCACCCGGAAATCACGTGGGCCCCACCCGGAAATCACGTGGGCCCCCAGGGGAAATCACGTGGGCCCCACCCGGAAATCACGTGGGCCCCACCCGAAAATCACGTGGGCCCCACCCGGAAATCACGTGGGCCCGACGGGGAAATCACGTGGGCCCCACCCGGAAATCACGTGGTCCCCACCCGGAAATCACGTGGGCCCCACCCGGAAATCACGTGGGCGCCACCCGGAAATCACGTGGGCCCCACCCGGAAATCACGTGGGCCCCACCCGGAAGTCACGTGGGCCCCACCCGGAAATCTCGTGGGCCCCACCCGGAAATCACGTGGGCCCCACCCGGAAATCACGTGGGCCCCACCCGGAAATCACGTGGGCCCCCAGGGGAAATCACGTGGGCCCCACCCGGAAATCGTGGGCCCCACCCGGAAATCACGTGGGCCCCACCCGGAAATCTCGTGGGCCCCACCCGGAAATCACGTGGGCCCCACCCGGAAATCACGTGGGCCCCACCCGGAAATCACGTGGGCCCCCAGGGGAAATCACGTGGGCCCCACCCGGAAATCGTGGGCCCCACCCGGAAATCACGTGGGCCCCACCCGGAAATCACGTGGGCCCCACGGGGAAATCACGTGGGCCCCACCCGGAAATCACGTGGGCACCACCCGGAAATCACGTGGGCCCCACCCGGAAGTCACGTGGGCCCCACCCGGAAATCTCGTGGGCCCCACCCGGAAATCACGTGGGCCCCACCCGGAAATCACGTGGGCCCCACCCGGAAATCACGTGGGCCCCCAGGGGAAATCACGTGGGCCCCACCCGGAAATCGTGGGCCCCACCCGGAAATCACGTGGGCCCCACCCGGAAATCACGTGGGCCCCACGGGGAAATCACGTGGGCCCCACCCGGAAATCACGTGGGCCCCACCCGGAAATCACGTGGGCCCCACCCGGAAATCACGTGGGCCCCACCCGGAAATCACGTGGGCCCCACCCGGAAATCACGTGGGCCCCACCCGGAAATCACGTGGGCCCCACCCGGAAATCACGTGGTCCCCACCCGGAAATCACGTGGGCCCCACCCGGAAATCTCGTGGGCCCCACCCGGAAATCACGTGGGCCCCACCCGGAAATCACGTGGGCCCCACCCGGAAATCACGTGGGCCCCACCCGGAAATCACGTGGGCCCCACCCGGAAATCACGTGGGCCCCACCCGGAAATCACGTGGGCCCCACCCGGAAATCACGTGGGCCCCCAGGGGAAATCACGTGGGCCCCACCCGGAAATCGTGGGCCCCACCCGGAAATCACGTGGGCCCCACCCGGAAATCTCGTGGGCCCCACCCGGAAATCACGTGGGCCCCACCCGGAAATCACGTGGGCCCCACCCGGAAATCACGTGGGCCCCCAGGGGAAATCACGTGGGCCCCACCCGGAAATCGTGGGCCCCACCCGGAAATCACGTGGGCCCCACCCGGAAATCACGTGGGCCCACGGGGAAATCACGTGGGCCCCACCCGGAAATCACGTGGGCACCACCCGGAAATCACGTGGGCCCCACCCGGAAGTCACGTGGGCCCCACCCGGAAATCTCGTGGGCCCCACCCGGAAATCACGTGGGCCCCACCCGGAAATCACGTGGGCCCCACCCGGAAATCACGTGGGCCCCCAGGGGAAATCACGTGGGCCCCACCCGGAAATCGTGGGCCCCACCCGGAAATCACGTGGGCCCCACCCGGAAATCACGTGGGCCCCACCCGGAAATCACGTGGGCCCCCAGGGGAAATCACGTGGGCCCCACCCGGAAATCGTGGGCCCCACCCGGAAATCACGTGGGCCCCACCCGGAAATCACGTGGGCCCCACGGGGAAATCACGTGGGCCTCACCCGGAAATCACGTGGGCCCCACCCGGAAATCACGTGGGCCCCACCCGGAAATCACGTGGGGCCCACCCGGAAATCACGTGGGCCCCCAGGGGAAATCACGTGGGCCCCACCCGGAAATCACGTGGGCCCCATGGGGAAATCACGTGGGCCCCACCCGGAAATCACGTGGGCCCCACCCGGAAATCACGTGGGCCCCCAGGGGAAATCACGTGGGCCCCACCCGGAAATCGTGGGCCCCACCCGGAAATCACGTGGGCCCCACCCGGAAATCACGTGGGCCCCACGGGGAAATCACGTGGGCCCCACCCGGAAATCACGTGGGCACCACCCGGAAATCACGTGGGCCCCACCCGGAAATCACGTGGGCCCCACCCGGAAATCTCGTGGGCCCCACCCGGAAATCACGTGGGCCCCCAGGGGAAATCACGTGGGCCCCACCCGGAAATCACGTGGGCCCCACCCGGAAATCACGTGGGCCCCACCCGGAAATCACGTGGGCCCCACGGGGAAATCACGTGGGCCTCACCCGGAAATCACGTGGGCCCCACCCGGAAATCACGTGGGCCCCACCCGGAAATCACGTGGGCCCCACCCGGAAATCACGTGGGCCCCCAGGGGAAATCACGTGGGCCCCACCCGGAAATCACGTGGGCCCCACCCGGAAATCACGTGGGCCCCACCCTGAAATCACGTGGACCCCACCCGGAAATCACGTGGGCCCCACGGGGAAATCACGTGGGCCCCACCCGGAAATCTCGTGGGCCCCACCCGGAAATCACGTGGGCCCCACCCGGAAATCACGTGGGCCCCACCCGGAAATCACGTGGGCCCCCAGGGGAAATCACGTGGGCCCCACCCGGAAATCGTGGGCCCCACCCGGAAATCACGTGGGCCCCACCCGGAAATCTCGTGGGCCCCACCCGGAAATCACGTGGGCCCCACCCGGAAATCACGTGGGCCCCACCCGGAAATCACGTGGGCCCCACGGGGAAATCACGTGGGCCCCACCCGGAAATCACGTGGGCCCCACCCTGAAATCACGTGGACCCCACCCGGAAATCACGTGGGCCCCTCGGGGAAATCACGTGGGCCCCACCCGGAAATCTCGTGGGCCCCCACCCGGAAATCACGTGGGCCCCACCCGGAAATCGTGGGCCCCACCCGGAAATCACGTGGGCCCCACCCAGAAATCTCGTGGGCCCCACCCGGAAATCACGTGGGCCCCACCCGGAAATCACGTGGGCCCCACCCGAAATCACGTGGGCCCCCAGGGGAAATCACGTGGGCCCCACCCGGAAATCGTGGGCCCCACCCGGAAATCACGTGGGCCCCACCCGGAAATCACGTGGGCCCCACGGGGAAATCACGTGGGCCCCACCCGGAAATCACGTGGGCACCACCCGGAAATCACGTGGGCCCCACCCGGAAATCACGTGGGCCCCACCCGGAAATCTCGTGGGCCCCACCCGGAAATCACGTGGGCCCCCAGGGGAAATCACGTGGGCCCCACCCGGAAATCACGTGGGCCCCACCCGGAAATCACGTGGGCCCCACCCGGAAATCACGTGGGCCCCACGGAGAAATCACGTGGGCCTCACCCGGAAATCACGTGGGCCCCACCCGGAAATCACGTGGGCCCCACCCGGAAATCACGTGGGCCCCACCCGGAAATCACGTGGGCCCCCAGGGGAAATCACCTGGGCCCCACCCGGAAATCACGTGGGCCCCACCCGGAAATCACGTGGGCCCCACCCTGAAATCACGTGGACCCCACCCGGAAATCACGTGGGCCCCACGGGGAAATCACGTGGGCCCCACCCGGAAATCACGTGGGCCCCACCCGGAAATCACGTGGGCCCCCAGGGGAAATCACGTGGGCCCCACCCGGAAATCACGTGGGCCCCACCCGAAAATCACGTGGGCCCCACCCGGAAATCACGTGGGCCCGACGGGGAAATCACGTGGGCCCCACCCGGAAATCACGTGGTCCCCACCCGGAAATCACGTGGGCCCCACCCGGAAATCACGTGGGCGCCACCCGGAAATCACGTGGGCCCCACCCGGAAATCACGTGGGCCCCACCCGGAAGTCACGTGGGCCCCACCCGGAAATCTCGTGGGCCCCACCCGGAAATCACGTGGGCCCCACCCGGAAATCACGTGGGCCCCACCCGGAAATCACGTGGGCCCCCAGGGGAAATCACGTGGGCCCCACCCGGAAATCGTGGGCCCCACCCGGAAATCACGTGGGCCCCACCCGGAAATCTCGTGGGCCCCACCCGGAAATCACGTGGGCCCCACCCGGAAATCACGTGGGCCCCACCCGGAAATCACGTGGGCCCCCAGGGGAAATCACGTGGGCCCCACCCGGAAATCGTGGGCCCCACCCGGAAATCACGTGGGCCCCACCCGGAAATCACGTGGGCCCCACGGGGAAATCACGTGGGCCCCACCCGGAAATCACGTGGGCACCACCCGGAAATCACGTGGGCCCCACCCGGAAGTCACGTGGGCCCCACCCGGAAATCTCGTGGGCCCCACCCGGAAATCACGTGGGCCCCACCCGGAAATCACGTGGGCCCCACCCGGAAATCACGTGGGCCCCCAGGGGAAATCACGTGGGCCCCACCCGGAAATCGTGGGCCCCACCCGGAAATCACGTGGGCCCCACCCGGAAATCACGTGGGCCCCACGGGGAAATCACGTGGGCCCCACCCGGAAATCACGTGGGCCCCACCCGGAAATCACGTGGGCCCCACCCGGAAATCACGTGGGCCCCACCCGGAAATCACGTGGGCCCCACCCGGAAATCACGTGGGCCCCACCCGGAAATCACGTGGGCCCCACCCGGAAATCACGTGGTCCCCACCCGGAAATCACGTGGGCCCCACCCGGAAATCTCGTGGGCCCCACCCGGAAATCACGTGGGCCCCACCCGGAAATCACGTGGGCCCCACCCGGAAATCACGTGGGCCCCACCCGGAAATCACGTGGGCCCCACCCGGAAATCACGTGGGCCCCACCCGGAAATCACGTGGGCCCCACCCGGAAATCACGTGGGCCCCCAGGGGAAATCACGTGGGCCCCACCCGGAAATCGTGGGCCCCACCCGGAAATCACGTGGGCCCCACCCGGAAATCTCGTGGGCCCCACCCGGAAATCACGTGGGCCCCACCCGGAAATCACGTGGGCCCCACCCGGAAATCACGTGGGCCCCCAGGGGAAATCACGTGGGCCCCACCCGGAAATCGTGGGCCCCACCCGGAAATCACGTGGGCCCCACCCGGAAATCACGTGGGCCCACGGGGAAATCACGTGGGCCCCACCCGGAAATCACGTGGGCACCACCCGGAAATCACGTGGGCCCCACCCGGAAGTCACGTGGGCCCCACCCGGAAATCTCGTGGGCCCCACCCGGAAATCACGTGGGCCCCACCCGGAAATCACGTGGGCCCCACCCGGAAATCACGTGGGCCCCCAGGGGAAATCACGTGGGCCCCACCCGGAAATCGTGGGCCCCACCCGGAAATCACGTGGGCCCCACCCGGAAATCACGTGGGCCCCACGGGGAAATCACGTGGGCCCCACCCGGAAATCACGTGGGCCCCACCCGGAAATCACGTGGGCCCCCAGGGGAAATCACGTGGGCCCGACCCGGAAATCACGTGGGCCCCACCCGGAAATCACGTGGGCCCCACCCGGAAATCACGTGGGCCCCACGGGGAAATCACGTGGGCCCCACCCGGAAATCACGTGGGCCCCACCCGGAAATCACGTGGGCCCCCAGGGGAAATCACGTGGGCCCCACCCGGAAATCACGTGGGCCCCACCCGGAAATCACGTGGGCCCCACCCTGAAATCACGTGGACCCCACCCGGAAATCACGTGGGCCCCACGGGGAAATCACGTGGGCCCCACCCGGAAATCACGTGGGCCCCACCCGGAAATCACGTGGGCCCCACCCTGAAATCACGTGGGCCCCACCCGGAAATCACGTGGGCCCCACCCGGAAATCACGTGGGCCCCCAGGGGAAATCACGTGGGCCCCACCCGGAAATCACGTGGGCCCCACCCGAAAATCACGTGGGCCCCACCCGGAAATCACGTGGGCCCGACGGGGAAATCACGTGGGCCCCACCCGGAAATCACGTGGTCCCCACCCGGAAATCACGTGGGCCCCACCCGGAAATCACGTGGGCCCCACCCGGAAATCACGTGGGCCCCACCCGGAAATCACGTGGGCCCCACCCGGAAGTCTCGTGGGCCCCACCCGGAAATCTCGTGGGCCCCACCCGGAAATCACCTGGGCCCCACCCGGAAATCGCGTGGGGCCCACCCGGAAATCACGTGGGGCCCACCAGGAAATCATGTGGGCCCCACCCGGAAATCACGTGGGCCCCACCCGGAAATCACGTGGGCCCCACCCGGAAATCACGTGGGCCCCACCCGGAAATCACGTGGGCCCCACCCGGAAATCACGTGGGCCCCCAGGGGAAATCACGTGGGCCCCACCCGGAAATCACGTGGGCCCCACCCGGAAATCACGTGGGCCCCACCCGGAAATCACGTGGGCCCCACCCGGAAATCAAGTGGGCCCCACCCGGAAATCACGTGGGCCCCACCCGGAAATCACGTGGGCCCCACCCGGAAATCACGTGGGCCCCCAGGGGAAATCACGTGGGCCCCACCCGGAAATCACGTGGGCCCCACCCGGAAATCACGTGGGCCCCACCCGGAAATCACGTGGGCCCCACCCGGAAATCACGTGGGCCCCACCCGGAAATCACGTGGGCCCCACCCGGAAATCACGTGGGCCCCACCCGGAAATCACGTGGGCCCCACGGGGAAATCACGTGGGTCCCACCCGGAAATCACGTGGGGCCCACCCGGAAATCACGTGGGCCCCACCCGGAAATCACGTGGGCCCCACCCGGAAATCACGTGGGCCCCACGGGGAAATCACGTGGGCCCCACCCGGAAATCACGTGGGCCCCACCCGGAAATCACGTGGGCCCCACCCGGAAATCACGTGGGCCCCACCCGGAAATCACGTGGGCCCCACCCGGAAATCACGTGGGCCCCACCCGGAAATCACGTGGGCCCCACCCGGAAATCACGTGGGCCCCACCCGGAAATCACGTGGGCCCCACCCGGAAATCACGTGGGCCCCCAGGGGAAATCACGTGGGCCCCACCCGGAAATCACGTGGGCCCCACCCGGAAATCACGTGGGCCCCACCCGGAAATCACGTGGGCCCCACGGGGAAATCACGTGGGCCCCACCCGGAAATCACGTGGGCCCCACCCGGAAATCACGTGGGCCCTACCCGGAAATCACGTGGGCCCCACCCGGAAATCACGTGGGCCCCCAGGGGAAATCACGTGGGCCCCACCCGGAAATCACGTGGGCCCCACCCGGAAATCACGTGGGCCCCACCCGGAAATCACGTGGGCCCCACGGGGAAATCACGTGGGCCCCACCCGGAAATCACGTGGGCCCCACCCGGAAATCACGTGGGCCCCCAGGGGAAATCACGTGGGCCCCACCCGGAAATCACGTGGGCCCCACCCGGAAATCACGTGGGCCCCACCCGGAAATCACGTGGGCCCCACGGGGAAATCACGTGGGCCCCACCCGGAAATCACGTGGGCCCCACCCGGAAATCACGTGGGCCCCACCCGGAAATCACGTGGGCCCCACCCGGAAATCACGTGGGCCCCACCCGGAAATCACGTGGGCCCCACCCGGAAATCACGTGGGCCCCACCCGGAAATCACGTGGGCGCCACCCGGAAATCACGTGGGCACCACCCGGAAATCACGTGGGCCCCACGGGGAAATCACGTGGGCCCCACCCGGAAATCACGTGGGCCCCACGGGGAAATCACATGGGCCCCACCCGGAAATCACGTGGGCCCCACGGGGAAATCACGTGGGCCCCACCCGGAAATAACGTGGGCCCCACCCGGAAATCACGTGGGCCCCACCCGGAAATCACGTGGGCCCCACCCGGAAATCACGTGGGCCCCACCCGGAAATCACGTGGGCCCCACCCGGAAATCACGTGGGCCCCACCCGGAAATCATGTGGGCCCCACCCGGAAATCACGTGGGCCCCACCCGGAAATCACGTGGGCCCCACCCGGAAATCACGTGGGCCCCACCCGGAAATCACGTGGGCCCCACCCGGAAATCACGTGGGCCCCCAGGGGAAATCACGTGGGCCCCACCCTGAAATCACGTGGGCCCCACCCGGAAATCACGTGGGCCCCACCCGGAAATAACGTGGGCCCCACCCGGAAATAACGTGTGCCCCACCCAGTAATCACGTGGGCCCCACCCGGAAATCACGTGGGCCCCACCCGGAAATCACGTGGGCCCCACCCGGAAATCACGTGGGCCCCACCCGGAAATCACGTGGGCCCCACCCGGAAATCACGTGGGCCCCCAGGGGAAATCATGTGGGCCCCACCCGGAAATCACGTGGGCCCCACCCGGAAATCACGTGGGCCCCACCCGGAAATCACGTGGGCCCCACCCGGAAATCACGTGGGCCCCACCCGGAAATCACGTGGGCCCCACCCGGAAATAACGTGGGCCCCACCCGGAAATAACGTGTGCCCCACCCAGTAATCACGTGGGCCCCACCCGGAAATCACGTGGGCCCCACCCGGAAATCACGTGGGCCCCACCCGGAAATCACGTGGGCCCCACCCGGAAATCACGTGGGCCCCACCCGGAAATCACGTGGGCCCCCAGGGGAAATCATGTGGGCCCCACCCGGAAATCACGTGGGCCCCACCCGGAAATCACGTGGGCCCCACCCGGAAATCACGTGGGCCCCCAGGGGAAATCACGTGGGCCCCACCCGGAAATCACGTGGGCCCCACCCGGAAATCACGTGGGCCCCACCCGGAAATCACGTGGGCCCCACCCGGAAATCACGTGGGCCCCACCCGGAAATCACGTGGGCCCCACCCGGAAATCACGTGGGCCCCACCCGGAAATCACGTGGGCCCCACGGGGAAATCACGTGGGTCCCACCCGGAAATCACGTGGGCCCCACCCGGAAATCACGTGGGCCCCACCCGGAAATCACGTGGGCCCCACCCGGAAATCACGTGGGCCCCACCCGGAAATCACGTGGGCCCCACGGGGAAATCACGTGGGCCCCACCTGGAAATCACGTGGGCCCCACCCGGAAATCACGTGGGCCCCACCCGGAAATCACGTGGGCCCCACCCGGAAATCACGTGGGCCCCACCCGGAAATCACGTGGGCCCCACCCGGAAATCACGTGGGCCCCACCCGGAAATCACGTGGGCCCCACCCGGAAATCACGTGGGCCCCACCCGGAAATCACGTGGGCCCCACCCGGAAATCACGTGGGCCCCCAGGGGAAATCACGTGGGCCCCACCCGGAAATCACGTGGGCCCCACCCGGAAATCACGTGGGCCCCACCCGGAAATCACGTGGGCCCCACGGGGAAATCACGTGGGCCCCACCCGGAAATCACGTGGGCCCCACCCGGAAATCACGTGGGCCCTACCCGGAAATCACGTGGGCCCCACCCGGAAATCACGTGGGCCCCCAGGGGAAATCACGTGGGCCCCACCCGGAAATCACGTGGGCCCCACCCGGAAATCACGTGGGCCCCACCCGGAAATCACGTGGGCCCCACGGGGAAATCACGTGGGCCCCACCCGGAAATCACGTGGGCCCCACCCGGAAATCACGTGGGCCCCCAGGGGAAATCACGTGGGCCCCACCCGGAAATCACGTGGGCCCCACCCGGAAATCACGTGGGCCCCACCCGGAAATCACGTGGGCCCCACGGGGAAATCACGTGGGCCCCACCCGGAAATCACGTGGGCCCCACCCGGAAATCACGTGGGCCCCACCCGGAAATCACGTGGGCCCCACCCGGAAATCACGTGGGCCCCACCCGGAAATCACGTGGGCCCCACCCGGAAATCACGTGGGCCCCACCCGGAAATCACGTGGGCCCCACCCGGAAATCACGTGGGCCCCACGGGGAAATCACGTGGGCCCCACCCGGAAATCACGTGGGCCCCACGGGGAAATCACATGGGCCCCACCCGGAAATCACGTGGGCCCCACGGGGAAATCACGTGGGCCCCACCCGGAAATCACGTGGGCCCCACCCGGAAATCACGTGGGCCCCACCCGGAAATCACGTGGGCCCCACCCGGAAATCACGTGGGCCCCACCCGGAAATCACGTGGGCCCCACCCGGAAATCACGTGGGCCCCACCCGGAAATCACGTGGGCCCCACCCGGAAATCACGTGGGCCCCACCCGGAAATCACGTGGGCCCCACCCGGAAATCACGTGGGCCCCCAGGGGAAATCACGTGGGCCCCACCCTGAAATCACGTGGGCCCCACCCGGAAATCACGTGGGCCCCACCCGGAAATAACGTGGGCCCCACCCGGAAATAACGTGTGCCCCACCCAGTAATCACGTGGGCCCCACCCGGAAATCACGTGGGCCCCACCCGGAAATCACGTGGGCCCCACCCGGAAATCACGTGGGCCCCACCCGGAAATCACGTGGGCCCCACCCGGAAATCACGTGGGCCCCACCCGGAAATCACGTGGGCCCCACCCGGAAATCACGTGGGCCCCACCCGGAAATCACGTGGGCCCCACCCGGAAATCACGTGGGCCCCACCCGGAAATCACGTGGGCCCCACCCGGAAATCACGTGGGCCCCACCCGGAAATCACGTGGGCCCCACCCGGAAATCACGTGGGCCCCACCCGGAAATCACGTGGGCCCCACCCGGAAATCACGTGGGCCCCACCCGGAAATCACGTGGGCCCCACCCGGAAATCACGTGGGCCCCACCCGGAAATCACGTGGGCCCCACCCGGAAATCACGTGGGCCCCACCCGGAAATCACGTGGGCCCCACCCGGAAATCACGTGGGCCCCACCCGGAAATCACGTGGGCCCCACCCGGAAATCACGTGGGCCCCACCCGGAAATCACGTGGGCCCCACCCGGAAATCACGTGGGCCCCCAGGGGAAATCACGTGGGCCCCACAAGGAAATCACGTGGGCCCCACCCGGAAATCACGTGGGCCCCACCCGGAAATCACGTGGGCCCCACCCTGAAATCACGTGGGCCCCACGGGGAAATCACGTGGGCCCCACCCGGAAATCACGTGGGGCCCACCCGGAAATCACGTGGGCCCCACCCGGAAATCACGTGGGCCCCACTCGGAAATCACGTGGGCCCCACCCGGAAATCACGTGGGCCCCCAAGGGAAATCACGTGGGCCCCACCCGGAAATCACGTGGGCCCCACCCGGAAATCACGTGGGACCCCAGGGGAAATCACGTGGGCCCCACCCGGAAATCACGTGGGCCCCACCCGGAAATCACGTGGGCCCCACCCGGAAATCACGTGGGCCCCACCCGGAAATCACGTGGGCCCCACCCGGAAATCACGTGGGCCCCACCCGGAAATCACGTGGGCCCCACCCGGAAATCACGTGGGCCCCACCCGGAAATCACGTGGGCCCCACCCGGAAATCACGTGGGCCCCACCCGGAAATCACGTGGGCCCCACGGGGAAATCACGTGGGCCCCACCCGGAAATCACGTGGGCCCCACCCGGAAATCACGTGGGCCCCACCCGGAAATCACGTGGGCCCCACCCGGAAATCACGTGGGCCCCACCCGGAAATCACGTGGGCCCCCAGGGGAAATCACGTGGGCCCCACAAGGAAATCACGTGGGCCCCACCCGGAAATCACGTGGGCCCCACCCGGAAATCACGTGGGCCCCACCCTGAAATCACGTGGGCCCCACGGGGAAATCACGTGGGCCCCACCCGGAAATCACGTGGGGCCCACCCGGAAATCACGTGGGCCCCACCCGGAAATCACGTGGGCCCCACTCGGAAATCACGTGGGCCCCACCCGGAAATCACGTGGGCCCCCAAGGGAAATCAGGTGGGCCCCACCCGGAAATCACGTGGGCCCCACCCGGAAATCACGTGGGACCCCAGGGGAAATCACGTGGGCCCCACCCGGAAATCACGTGGGCCCCACCCGGAAATCACGTGGGCCCCACCCGGAAATCACGTGGGCCCCACCCGGAAATCACGTGGGCCCCACCCGGAAATCACGTGGGCCCCACCCGGAAATCACGTGGGCCCCACCCGGAAATCACGTGGGCCCCACCCGGAAATCACGTGGGCCCCACCGTGAAATCACGTGGGCCCCACCCGGAAATCACGTGGGCCCCACCCGGAAATCACGGGGGGCTCACCCGGAAATCACGTGGGCCCCACGGGAAATCACGTGGGCCCCACCCGGAAATCACGTGGGCCCCACCCGGAAATCACGTGGGCCCCACCCGGAAATCACGTGGGCCCCACCCGGAAATCACGTGGGCCCCACCCGGAAATCACGTGGGCCCCACACGGAAATCACGTGGGCCCCACCCGGAAATCACGTGGGCCCCACTCGGAAATCACGTGGGCCCCACCCGGAAATCACGTGGGCCCCCAGGGGAAATCACGTGGGCCCCACCCGGAAATCACGTGGGCCCCACCCGGAAATCACTTGGGCCCCACCCGGAAATCACGTGGGCCCCACCCGGAAATCACGTGGGCCCCACCCGGAAATCACGTGGGCCCCACCCGGAAATCACGTGGGCCCCACCCGGAAATCACGTGGGCCCCACCCGGAAATCACGTGGGCCCCACCCGGAAATCACGTGGGCCCCACCCGGAAATCACGTGGGCCCCACCCGGAAATCACGTGGGCCCCACCCGGAAATCACGTGGGCCCCACCCGGAAATCACGTGGGCCCCCAGGGGAAATCACGTGGGCCCCACAAGGAAATCACGTGGGCCCCACCCGGAAATCACGTGGGCCCCACCCGGAAATCACGTGGGCCCCACCCGGAAATCACGTGGGCCCCACCCGGAAATCACGTGGGCCCCACCCGGAAATCACGTGGGCCCCACGGGGAAATCACGTGGGCCCCACCCGGAAATCACGTGGGCCCCACCCGGAAATCACGTGGGCCCCACGGGGAAATCACGTGGGCCCCACCCGGAAATCACGTTGGCCCCACCCGGAAATCACGTGGGCCCCACCCGGAAATCACGTGGGCCCCATGGGGAAATCACGTGGGCCCCACCCGGAAATCACGTGGGCCCCACCCGGAAATCACGTG
This sequence comes from Ovis canadensis, assembly GCF_042477335.2. Lineage (NCBI taxonomy): Eukaryota > Metazoa > Chordata > Mammalia > Artiodactyla > Bovidae > Ovis > Ovis canadensis. Next base: position 12,911,384 of record NC_091264.1, on the reverse strand, counting down.
GGCCCCACCCGGAAATCACGTGGGCCCCACCCGGAAATCACGTGGGCCCCACACGGAAATCACGTGGGCCCCACCCGGAAATCACGTGGGCCCCACTCGGAAATCACGTGGGCCCCACCCGGAAATCACGTGGGCCCCCAGGGGAAATCACGTGGGCCCCACCCGGAAATCACGTGGGCCCCACCCGGAAATCACGTGGGCCCCACCCGGAAATCACGTGGGCCCCACCCGGAAATCACGTGGGCCCCACCCGGAAATCACGTGGGCCCCACCCGGAAATCACGTGGGCCCCACGCGGAAATCACGTGGGCCCCACGGGGAAATCACGTGGGCCCCACCCGGAAATCACGTGGGCCCCACCCGGAAATCACGTGGGCCCCACCCGGAAGTCACGTGGGCCCCACCCGGAAATCACGTGGGCCCCACCCGGAAATCACGTGGGCCCCACCCGGAAATCACGTGGGCCCCACCCGGAAATCACGTGGGCCCCACCCGGAAATCACGTGGGCCCCACCCGGAAATCACGTGGGCCCCACCCGGAAATCACGTGGGCACCACGGGGAAATCACGTGGGCCCCACCCGGAAATCACGTGGGCCCCACCCGGAAATCACGTGGGCCCCACCCGGAAATCACGTGGGGCCCACCCGGAAATCACGTGGGCCCCACCCGGAAATCACGTGGGCCCCACGGGGAAATCACGTGGGCCCCACCCGGAAATCACGTGGGCCCCACCCGGAAATCACGTGGGCCCCACCCGGAAATCACGTGGGGCCCACCCGGAAATCACGTGGGCCCCACCCGGAAATCACGTGGGCCCCACGGGGAAATCACGTGGGCCCCACCCGGAAATCACGTGGGCCCCACCCGGAAATCACGTAGGCCCCACACGGAAATCACGTGGGCCCCACGGGGAAATCACGTGGGTCCCACCCGGAAATCACGTGGGCCCCACCCGGAAATCACGTGGGCCCCACCCGGAAATCACGTGGGCCCCACCCGGAAATCACGTGGGCCCCACCCGGAAATCACGTGGGCCCCACCCGGAAATCACGTGGGCCCCACCCGGAAATCACGTGGGCCCCACCCGGAAATCACGTGGGCCCCACCCGGAAATCACGTGGGCCCCACCCGGAAATCACGTGGGCCCCACCCGGAAATCACGTGGGCCCCACCCGGAAATCACGTGGGCCCCACCCGGAAATCACGTGGGCCCCACCCGGAAATCACGTGGGCCCCATCCGGAAATCACGTGGGCCCCACGGGGAAATCACGTGGGCCCCACCCGGAAATCACGTGGGGCCCACCCGGAAATCACGTGGGCCCCACGGGGAAATCACTTGGGCCCCACCCGGAAATCACGTGGGCCCAACCCGGAAATCACGTGGGCCCCACCCGGAAATCACGTGGGCCCCACCCGGAAATCACGTGGGCCCCACCCGGAAATCACGTGGGCCCCCAGGGGAAATCACGTGGGCCCCACCCGGATATCACGTGGGCCCCACCCGGAAATCACGTGGGCCCCACCCGGAAATCACGTGGGCCCCACCCGGAAATCACGTGGGCCCCACCCGGAAATCACGTGGGCCCCACCCGGAAATCACGTGGGCCCCCAGGGGAAATCACGTGGGCCCCACCCGGAAATCACGTGGGCCCCACCCGGAATTCACGTGGGCCCCACCCGGAAATCACGTGGGCCCCACGGGGAAATCACATGGGCCCCACCCGGAAATCACGTGCGCCCCACCCGGAAATCACGTGGGCCCCACCCGGAAATCACGTGGGGCCCACCCGGAAATCACGTGGGCCCCACCCGGAAATCACGTGGGCCCCACGGGGAAATCACGTGGGCCCCACCCGGAAATCACGTGGGCCCCACCCGGAAATCACGTAGGCCCCACACGGAAATCACGTGGGCCCCACGGGGAAATCACGTGGGTCCCACCCGGAAATCACGTGGGCCCCACCCGGAAATCACGTGGGCCCCACCCGGAAATCACGTGGGCCCCACCCGGAAATCACGTGGGCCCCACCCGGAAATCACGTGGGCCCCACCCGGAAATCACGTGGGCCCCACGGGGAAATCACGTGGGCCCCACCTGGAAATCACGTGGGCCCCACCCGGAAATCACGTGGGCCCCACCCGGAAATCACGTGGGCCCCACCCGGAAATCACGTGGGCCCCACCCGGAAATCACGTGGGCCCCACCCGGAAATCACGTGGGCCCCACCCGGAAATCACGTGGGCCCCACCCGGAAATCACGTGGGCCCCACCCGGAAATCACGTGGGCCCCATCCGGAAATCACGTGGGCCCCACGGGGAAATCACGTGGGCCCCACCCGGAAATCACGTGGGGCCCACCCGGAAATCACGTGGGCCCCACGGGGAAATCACTTGGGCCCCACCCGGAAATCACGTGGGCCCAACCCGGAAATCACGTGGGCCCCACCCGGAAATCACGTGGGCCCCACCCGGAAATCACGTGGGCCCCACCCGGAAATCACGTGGGCCCCCAGGGGAAATCACGTGGGCCCCACCCGGATATCACGTGGGCCCCACCCGGAAATCACGTGGGCCCCACCCGGAAATCACGTGGGCCCCACCCGGAAATCACGTGGGCCCCACCCGGAAATCACGTGGGCCCCACCCGGAAATCACGTGGGCCCCCAGGGGAAATCACGTGGGCCCCACCCGGAAATCACGTGGGCCCCACCCGGAAATCACGTGGGCCCCACCCGGAAATCACGTGGGGCCCACCCGGAAATCACGTGGGCCCCACCCGGAAATCACGTGGGCCCCACCCGGAAATCACGTGGGCCCCACCCGGAAATCACGTGGGCCCCACCCGGAAATCACGTGGGCCCCACCCGGAAATCACGTGGGCCCCACCCGGAAATCACGTGGGCCCCACCCGGAAATCACGTGGGCCCCACCCGGAAATCACGTGGGCCCCACCCGGAAATCACGTGGGCCCCACCCGGAAATCACGTGGGCCCCCAGGGGAAATCACGTGGGCCCCACCCGGAAATCACGTGGGCCCCACCCGGAAATCACGTGGGCCCCACCCGGAAATCACGTGGGCCCCACCCGGAAATCACGTGGGCCCCACCCGGAAATCACGTGGGCCCCACCCGGAAATCACGTGGGCCCCACCCGGAAATCACGTGGGCCCCACCCGGAAATCACGTGGGCCCCACCCGGAAATCACGTGGGCCCCACCCGGAAATCACGTGGGCCCCACCCGGAAATCACCTGGGCCCCACCCGGAAATCACGTGGGCCCCACCCGGAAATCACGTGGGCCCCACCCGGAAATCACGTGGGCCCCCAGGGGAAATCACGTGGGCCCCACAAGGAAATCACGTGGGCCCCACCCGGAAATCACGTGGGCCCCACCAGGAAATCACGTGGGCCCCACCCTGAAATCACGTGGGCCCCACGGGGAAATCACGTGGGCCCCACCCGGAAATCACGTGGGGCCCACCCGGAAATCACGTGGGCCCCACCCGGAAATCACGTGGGCCCCACTCGGAAATCACGTGGGCCCCACCCGGAAATCACGTGGGCCCCCAAGGGAAATCACGTGGGCCCCACCCGGAAATCACGTGGGCCCCACCCGGAAATCACGTGGGACCCCAGGGGAAATCACGTGGGCCCCACCCGGAAATCACGTGGGCCCCACCAGGAAATCACGTGGGCCCCACCCGGAAATCACGTGGGCCCCACCCGGAAATCACGTGGGCCCCACCCGGAAATCACGTGGGCCCCACCCGGAAATCACGTGGGCCCCACCCGGAAATCACGTGGGCCCCACCCGGAAATCACGTGGGCCCCACCCGGAAATCACGTGGGCCCCACCCGGAAATCACGTGGGCCCCACGGGGAAATCACGTGGGCCCCACCCGGAAATCACGTGGGCCCCACCCGGAAATCACGTGGGCCCCACCCGGAAATCACGTGGGCCCCACCCGGAAATCACGTGGGCCCCACCCGGAAATCACGTGGGCCCCCAGGGGAAATCACGTGGGCCCCACAAGGAAATCACGTGGGCCCCACCCGGAAATCACGTGGGCCCCACCCGGAAATCACGTGGGCCCCACCCTGAAATCACGTGGGCCCCACGGGGAAATCACGTGGGCCCCACCCGGAAATCACGTGGGGCCCACCCGGAAATCACGTGGGCCCCACCCGGAAATCACGTGGGCCCCACTCGGAAATCACGTGGGCCCCACCCGGAAATCACGTGGGCCCCCAAGGGAAATCACGTGGGCCCCACCCGGAAATCACGTGGGCCCCACCCGGAAATCACGTGGGACCCCAGGGGAAATCACGTGGGCCCCACCCGGAAATCACGTGGGCCCCACCCGGAAATCACGTGGGCCCCACCCGGAAATCACGTGGGCCCCACCCGGAAATCACGTGGGCCCCACCCGGAAATCACGTGGGCCCCACCCGGAAATCACGTGGGCCCCACCCGGAAATCACGTGGGCCCCACCCGGAATCACGTGGGCCCCACCCGGAAATCACGTGGGCCCCACCGTGAAATCACGTGGGCCCCACCCGGAAATCACGTGGGCCCCACCCGGAAATCACGGGGGGCTCACCCGGAAATCACGTGGGCCCCACGGGGAAATCACGTGGGCCCCACCCGGAAATCACGTGGGCCCCACCCGGAAATCACGTGGGCCCCACCCGGAAATCACGTGGGCCCCACCCGGAAATCACGTGGGCCCCACCCGGAAATCACGTGGGCCCCACACGGAAATCACGTGGGCCCCACCCGGAAATCACGTGGGCCCCACTCGGAAATCACGTGGGCCCCACCCGGAAATCACGTGGGCCCCCAGGGGAAATCACGTGGGCCCCACCCGGAAATCACGTGGGCCCCACCCGGAAATCACTTGGGCCCCACCCGGAAATCACGTGGGCCCCACCCGGAAATCACGTGGGCCCCACCCGGAAATCACGTGGGCCCCACCCGGAAATCACGTGGGCCCCACCCGGAAATCACGTGGGCCCCACCCGGAAATCACGTGGGCCCCACCCGGAAATCACGTGGGCCCCACCCGGAAATCACGTGGGCCCCACCCGGAAATCACGTGGGCCCCACCCGGAAATCACGTGGGCCCCACCCGGAAATCACGTGGGCCCCCAGGGGAAATCACGTGGGCCCCACAAGGAAATCACGTGGGCCCCACCCGGAAATCACGTGGGCCCCACCCGGAAATCACGTGGGCCACACCCGGAAATCACGTGGGCCCCACGGGGAAATCACGTGGGCCCCACCCGGAAATCACGTGGGCCCCACCCGGAAATCACGTGGGCCCCACCCGGAAATCACGTGGGCCCCACCCGGAAATCACGTGGGCCCCACCCGGAAATCACGTGGGCCCCACCCGGAAATCACGTGGGCCCCACCCGGAAATCACGTGGGCCCCACCCGGAAATCACGTGGGCCCCACCCGGAAATCACGTGGGCCCCACCCGGAAATCACGTGGGCCCCACCCGGAAATCACGTGGGCCCCACCCGGAAATCACGTGGGCCCCACGGGGAAATCACGTGGGCCCCACCCGGAAATCACGTGGGCCCCACCCGGAAATCACGTGGGCCCCACCCGGAAATCACGTGGGCCCCACCCGGAAATCACGTGGGCCCCACCCGGAAATCACGTGGGCCCCCAGGGGAAATCACGTGGGCCCCACAAGGAAATCACGTGGGCCCCACCCGGAAATCACGTGGGCCCCACCCGGAAATCACGTGGGCCCCACCCTGAAATCACGTGGGCCCCACGGGGAAATCACGTGGGCCCCACCCGGAAATCACGTGGGGCCCACCCGGAAATCACGTGGGCCCCACCCGGAAATCACGTGGGCCCCACTCGGAAATCACGTGGGCCCCACCCGGAAATCACGTGGGCCCCCAAGGGAAATCACGTGGGCCCCACCCGGAAATCACGTGGGCCCCACCCGGAAATCACGTGGGACCCCAGGGGAAATCACGTGGGCCCCACCCGGAAATCACGTGGGCCCCACCCGGAAATCACGTGGGCCCCACCCGGAAATCACGTGGGCCCCACCCGGAAATCACGTGGGCCCCACCCGGAAATCACGTGGGCCCCACCCGGAAATCACGTGGGCCCCACCCGGAAATCACGTGGGCCCCACCCGGAAATCACGTGGGCCCCACCGTGAAATCACGTGGGCCCCACCCGGAAATCACGTGGGCCCCACCCGGAAATCACGGGGGGCTCACCCGGAAATCACGTGGGCCCCACGGGGAAATCACGTGGGCCCCACCCGGAAATCACGTGGGCCCCACCCGGAAATCACGTGGGCCCCACCCGGAAATCACGTGGGCCCCACCCGGAAATCACGTGGGCCCCACCCGGAAATCACGTGGGCCCCAGACGGAAATCACGTGGGCCCCACCCGGAAATCACGTGGGCCCCACTCGGAAATCACGTGGGCCCCACCCGGAAATCACGTGGGCCCCCAGGGGAAATCACGTGGGCCCCACCCGGAAATCACGTGGGCCCCACCCGGAAATCACTTGGGCCCCACCCGGAAATCACGTGGGCCCCACCCGGAAATCACGTGGGCCCCACCCGGAAATCACGTGGGCCCCACCCGGAAATCACGTGGGCCCCACCCGGAAATCACGTGGGCCCCACCCGGAAATCACGTGGGCCCCACCCGGAAATCACGTGGGCCCCACCCGGAAATCACGTGGGCCCCACCCGGAAATCACGTGGGCCCCACCCGGAAATCACGTGGGCCCCCAGGGGAAATCACGTGGGCCCCACAAGGAAATCACGTGGGCCCCACCCGGAAATCACGTGGGCCCCACCCGGAAATCACGTGGGCCCCACCCGGAAATCACGTGGGCCCCACCCGGAAATCACGTGGGCCCCACCCGGAAATCACGTGGGCCCCACGGGGAAATCACGTGGGCCCCACCCGGAAATCACGTGGGCCCCACCCGGAAATCACGTGGGCCCCACGGGGAAATCACGTGGGCCCCACCCGGAAATCACGTTGGCCCCACCCGGAAATCACGTGGGCCCCACCCGGAAATCACGTGGGCCCCATGGGGAAATCACGTGGGCCCCACCCGGAAATCACGTGGGCCCCACCCGGAAATCACGTGGGCCCCACCCGGAAATCACGTGGGCCCCACCCGGAAATCACGTGGGCCCCACACGGAAATCACGTGGGCCCCACCCGGAAATCACGTGGGCCCCACTCGGAAATCACGTGGGCCCCACCCGGAAATCACGTGGGCCCCCAGGGGAAATCACGTGGGCCCCACCCGGAAATCACGTGGGCCCCACCCGGAAATCACGTGGGCCCCACCCGGAAATCACGTGGGCCCCACCCGGAAATCACGTGGGCCCCACCCGGAAATCACGTGGGCCCCACGCGGAAATCACGTGGGCCCCACGGGGAAATCACGTGGGCCCCACCCGGAAATCACGTGGGCCCCACCCGGAAATCACGTGGGCCCCACCCGGAAGTCACGTGGGCCCCACCCGGAAATCACGTGGGCCCCACCCGGAAATCACGTGGGCCCCACCCGGAAATCACGTGGGCCCCACCCGGAAATCACGTGGGCCCCACCCGGAAATCACGTGGGCCCCACCCGGAAATCACGTGGGCCCCACCCGGAAATCACGTGGGCACCACGGGGAAATCACGTGGGCCCCACCCGGAAATCACGTGGGCCCCACCCGGAAATCACGTGGGCCCCACCCGGAAATCACGTGGGGCCCACCCGGAAATCACGTGGGCCCCACCCGGAAATCACGTGGGCCCCACGGGGAAATCACGTGGGCCCCACCCGGAAATCACGTGGGCCCCACCCGGAAATCACGTAGGCCCCACACGGAAATCACGTGGGCCCCACGGGGAAATCACGTGGGTCCCACCCGGAAATCACGTGGGCCCCACCCGGAAATCACGTGGGCCCCACCCGGAAATCACGTGGGCCCCACCCGGAAATCACGTGGGCCCCACGGGGAAATCACGTGGGCCCCACCTGGAAATCACGTGGGCCCCACCCGGAAATCACGTGGGCCCCACCCGGAAATCACGTGGGCCCCACCCGGAAATCACGTGGGCCCCACCCGGAAATCACGTGGGCCCCACCCGGAAATCACGTGGGCCCCACCCGGAAATCACGTGGGCCCCACCCGGAAATCACGTGGGCCCCACCCGGAAATCACGTGGGCCCCATCCGGAAATCACGTGGGCCCCACGGGGAAATCACGTGGGCCCCACCCGGAAATCACGTGGGGCCCACCCGGAAATCACGTGGGCCCCACGGGGAAATCACTTGGGCCCCACCCGGAAATCACGTGGGCCCAACCCGGAAATCACGTGGGCCCCACCCGGAAATCACGTGGGCCCCACCCGGAAATCACGTGGGCCCCACCCGGAAATCACGTGGGCCCCCAGGGGAAATCACGTGGGCCCCACCCGGATATCACGTGGGCCCCACCCGGAAATCACGTGGGCCCCACCCGGAAATCACGTGGGCCCCACCCGGAAATCACGTGGGCCCCACCCGGAAATCACGTGGGCCCCACCCGGAAATCACGTGGGCCCCCAGGGGAAATCACGTGGGCCCCACCCGGAAATCACGTGGGCCCCACCCGGAATTCACGTGGGCCCCACCCGGAAATCACGTGGGCCCCACGGGGAAATCACATGGGCCCCACCCGGAAATCACGTGGGCCCCACCCGGAAATCACGTGGGCCCCACCCGGAAATCACGTGGGGCCCACCCGGAAATCACGTGGGCCCCACCCGGAAATCACGTGGGCCCCACGGGGAAATCACGTGGGCCCCACCCGGAAATCACGTGGGCCCCACCCGGAAATCACGTAGGCCCCACACGGAAATCACGTGGGCCCCACGGGGAAATCACGTGGGTCCCACCCGGAAATCACGTGGGCCCCACCCGGAAATCACGTGGGCCCCACCCGGAAATCACGTGGGCCCCACCCGGAAATCACGTGGGCCCCACCCGGAAATCACGTGGGCCCCACCCGGAAATCACGTGGGCCCCACGGGGAAATCACGTGGGCCCCACCTGGAAATCACGTGGGCCCCACCCGGAAATCACGTGGGCCCCACCCGGAAATCACGTGGGCCCCACCCGGAAATCACGTGGGCCCCACCCGGAAATCACGTGGGCCCCACCCGGAAATCACGTGGGCCCCACCCGGAAATCACGTGGGCCCCACCCGGAAATCACGTGGGCCCCACCCGGAAATCACGTGGGCCCCATCCGGAAATCACGTGGGCCCCACGGGGAAATCACGTGGGCCCCACCCGGAAATCACGTGGGGCCCACCCGGAAATCACGTGGGCCCCACGGGGAAATCACTTGGGCCCCACCCGGAAATCACGTGGGCCCAACCCGGAAATCACGTGGGCCCCACCCGGAAATCACGTGGGCCCCACCCGGAAATCACGTGGGCCCCACCCGGAAATCACGTGGGCCCCCAGGGGAAATCACGTGGGCCCCACCCGGATATCACGTGGGCCCCACCCGGAAATCACGTGGGCCCCACCCGGAAATCACGTGGGCCCCACCCGGAAATCACGTGGGCCCCACCCGGAAATCACGTGGGCCCCACCCGGAAATCACGTGGGCCCCCAGGGGAAATCACGTGGGCCCCACCCGGAAATCACGTGGGCCCCACCCGGAAATCACGTGGGCCCCACCCGGAAATCACGTGGGGCCCACCCGGAAATCACGTGGGCCCCACCCGGAAATCACGTGGGCCCCACCCGGAAATCACGTGGGCCCCACCCGGAAATCACGTGGGCCCCACCCGGAAATCACGTGGGCCCCACCCGGAAATCACGTGGGCCCCACCCGGAAATCACGTGGGCCCCACCCGGAAATCACGTGGGCCCCACCCGGAAATCACGTGGGCCCCACCCGGAAATCACGTGGGCCCCACCCGGAAATCACGTGGGCCCCACCCGGAAATCACGTGGGCCCCACCCGGAAATCACGTGGGCCCCACCCGGAAATCACGTGGGCCCCACCCTGAAATCACGTGGGCCCCACGGGGAAATCACGTGGGCCCCACCCGGAAATCACGTGGGGCCCACCCGGAAATCACGTGGGCCCCACCCGGAAATCACGTGGGCCCCACTCGGAAATCACGTGGGCCCCACCCGGAAATCACGTGGGCCCCCAAGGGAAATCACGTGGGCCCCACCCGGAAATCACGTGGGCCCCACCCGGAAATCACGTGGGACCCCAGGGGAAATCACGTGGGCCCCACCCGGAAATCACGTGGGCCCCACCCGGAAATCACGTGGGCCCCACCCGGAAATCACGTGGGCCCCACCCGGAAATCACGTGGGCCCCACCCGGAAATCACGTGGGCCCCACCCGGAAATCACGTGGGCCCCACCCGGAAATCACGTGGGCCCCACCCGGAAATCACGTGGGCCCCACCCGGAAATCACGTGGGCCCCACCCGGAAATCACGTGGGCCCCACGGGGAAATCACGTGGGCCCCACCCGGAAATCACGTGGGCCCCACCCGGAAATCACGTGGGCCCCACCCGGAAATCACGTGGGCCCCACCCGGAAATCACGTGGGCCCCACCCGGAAATCACGTGGGCCCCCAGGGGAAATCACGTGGGCCCCACAAGGAAATCACGTGGGCCCCACCCGGAAATCACGTGGGCCCCACCCGGAAATCACGTGGGCCCCACCCTGAAATCACGTGGGCCCCACGGGGAAATCACGTGGGCCCCACCCGGAAATCACGTGGGGCCCACCCGGAAATCACGTGGGCCCCACCCGGAAATCACGTGGGCCCCACTCGGAAATCACGTGGGCCCCACCCGGAAATCACGTGGGCCCCCAAGGGAAATCACGTGGGCCCCACCCGGAAATCACGTGGGCCCCACCCGGAAATCACGTGGGACCCCAGGGGAAATCACGTGGGCCCCACCCGGAAATCACGTGGGCCCCACCCGGAAATCACGTGGGCCCCACCCGGAAATCACGTGGGCCCCACCCGGAAATCACGTGGGCCCCACCCGGAAATCACGTGGGCCCCACCCGGAAATCACGTGGGCCCCACCCGGAAATCACGTGGGCCCCACCCGGAAATCACGTGGGCCCCACCGTGAAATCACGTGGGCCCCACCCGGAAATCACGTGGGCCCCACCCGGAAATCACGGGGGGCTCACCCGGAAATCACGTGGGCCCCACGGGGAAATCACGTGGGCCCCACCCGGAAATCACGTGGGCACCACCCGGAAATCACGTGGGCCCCACCCGGAAATCACGTGGGCCCCACCCGGAAATCACGTGGGCCCCACGGGGAAATCACGTGGGCCCCACCCGGAAATCACGTGGGCCCCACCCGGAAATCACGTGGGCCCCACGGGGAAATCACGTGGGCCCCACCCGGAAATCACGTGGGCCCCACCCGGAAATCACGTGGGCCCCACCCGGAAATCACGTGGGCCCCACACGGAAATCACGTGGGCCCCACCCGGAAATCACGTGGGCCCCACTCGGAAATCACGTGGGCCCCACCCGGAAATCACGTGGGCCCCCAGGGGAAATCACGTGGGCCCCACCCGGAAATCACGTGGGCCCCACCCGGAAATCACTTGGGCCCCACCCGGAAATCACGTGGGCCCCACCCGGAAATCACGTGGGCCCCACCCGGAAATCACGTGGGCCCCACCCGGAAATCACGTGGGCCCCACCCGGAAATCACGTGGGCCCCACCCGGAAATCACGTGGGCCCCACCCGGAAATCACGTGGGCCCCACCCGGAAATCACGTGGGCCCCACCCGGAAATCACGTGGGCCCCACCCGGAAATCACGTGGGCCCCCAGGGGAAATCACGTGGGCCCCACAAGGAAATCACGTGGGCCCCACCCGGAAATCACGTGGGCCCCACCCGGAAATCACGTGGGCCACACCCGGAAATCACGTGGGCCCCACGGGGAAATCACGTGGGCCCCACCCGGAAATCACGTGGGCCCCACCCGGAAATCACGTGGGCCCCACCCGGAAATCACGTGGGCCCCACCCGGAAATCACGTGGGCCCCACCCGGAAATCACGTGGGCCCCACGGGGAAATCACGTGGGCCCCACCCGGAAATCACGTGGGCCCCACCCGGAAATCACGTGGGCCCCACCCGGAAATCATGTGGGCCCCACGGGGAAATCACGTGGGCCCCACCCGGAAATCACGTGGGCCCCACACGGAAATCACGTGGGCCCCACCCGGAAATCACGTAGGCCCCACACGGAAATCACGTGGGCCCCACCCGGAAATCACGTGGGCCCCACGGGGAAATCACGTGGGCCCCACCCGGAAATCACGTGGGCCCCACCCGGAAATCACGTGGGCCCCACCCGGAAATCACGTGGGCCCCACCCGGAAATCACGTGGGCCCCCAGGGGAAATCACGTGGGCCCCACCCGGATATCACGTGGGCCCCACCCGGAAATCACGTGGGCCCCACCCGGAAATCACGTGGGCCCCACCCGGAAATCACGTGGGCCCCACCCGGAAATCACGTGGGCCCCACCCGGAAATCACGTGGGCCCCACCCGGAAATCACGTGGGCCCCACCCGGAAATCACGTGGGCCCCACCCGGAAATCACGTGGGCCCCACCCGGAAATCACGTGGGCCCCACCCGGAAATCACGTGGGCCCCCAGGGGAAATCACGTGGGCCCCACCCGGAAATCACGTGGGCCCCACCCGGAAATCACGTGGGCCCCACCCTGAAATCACGTGGACCCCACCCGGAAATCACGTGGGCCCCACCCGGAAATCACGTGGGCCCCACCCGGAAATCACGTGGGCCCCCAGGGGAAATCACGTGGGCCCCACCCGGAAATCACGTGGGCCCCACCCGGAAATCACGTGGGCCCCACCCGGAAATCACGTGGGCCCCACCCGGAAATCACGTGGGCCCCCAGGGGAAATCACGTGGGCCCCACCCGGAAATCGTGGGCCCCACCCGGAAATCACGTGGGCCCCACCCGGAAATCACGTGGGCCCCACGGGGAAATCACGTGGGCCTCACCCGGAAATCACGTGGGCCCCACCCGGAAATCACGTGGGCCCCACCCGGAAATCACGTGGGGCCCACCCGGAAATCACGTGGGCCCCCAGGGGAAATCACGTGGGCCCCACCCGGAAATCACGTGGGCCCCATGGGGAAATCACGTGGGCCCCACCCGGAAATCACGTGGGCCCCACCCGGAAATCACGTGGGCCCCCAGGGGAAATCACGTGGGCCCCACCCGGAAATCGTGGGCCCCACCCGGAAATCACGTGGGCCCCACCCGGAAATCACGTGGGCCCCACGGGGAAATCACGTGGGCCCCACCCGGAAATCACGTGGGCACCACCCGGAAATCACGTGGGCCCCACCCGGAAATCACGTGGGCCCCACCCGGAAATCTCGTGGGCCCCACCCGGAAATCACGTGGGCCCCCAGGGGAAATCACGTGGGCCCCACCCGGAAATCACGTGGGCCCCACCCGGAAATCACGTGGGCCCCACCCGGAAATCACGTGGGCCCCACGGGGAAATCACGTGGGCCTCACCCGGAAATCACGTGGGCCCCACCCGGAAATCACGTGGGCCCCACCCGGAAATCACGTGGGCCCCACCCGGAAATCACGTGGGCCCCCAGGGGAAATCACGTGGGCCCCACCCGGAAATCACGTGGGCCCCACCCGGAAATCACGTGGGCCCCACCCTGAAATCACGTGGACCCCACCCGGAAATCACGTGGGCCCCACGGGGAAATCACGTGGGCCCCACCCGGAAATCTCGTGGGCCCCACCCGGAAATCACGTGGGCCCCACCCGGAAATCACGTGGGCCCCACCCGGAAATCACGTGGGCCCCCAGGGGAAATCACGTGGGCCCCACCCGGAAATCGTGGGCCCCACCCGGAAATCACGTGGGCCCCACCCGGAAATCTCGTGGGCCCCACCCGGAAATCACGTGGGCCCCACCCGGAAATCACGTGGGCCCCACCCGGAAATCACGTGGGCCCCACGGGGAAATCACGTGGGCCCCACCCGGAAATCACGTGGGCCCCACCCTGAAATCACGTGGACCCCACCCGGAAATCACGTGGGCCCCACGGGGAAATCACGTGGGCCCCACCCGGAAATCTCGTGGGCCCCACCCGGAAATCACGTGGGCCCCACCCGGAAATCACGTGGGCCCCACCCGGAAATCACGTGGGCCCCCAGGGGAAATCACGTGGGCCCCACCCGGAAATCGTGGGCCCCACCCGGAAATCACGTGGGCCCCACCCAGAAATCTCGTGGGCCCCACCCGGAAATCACGTGGGCCCCACCCGGAAATCACGTGGGCCCCACCCGAAATCACGTGGGCCCCCAGGGGAAATCACGTGGGCCCCACCCGGAAATCGTGGGCCCCACCCGGAAATCACGTGGGCCCCACCCGGAAATCACGTGGGCCCCACGGGGAAATCACGTGGGCCCCACCCGGAAATCACGTGGGCACCACCCGGAAATCACGTGGGCCCCACCCGGAAATCACGTGGGCCCCACCCGGAAATCTCGTGGGCCCCACCCGGAAATCACGTGGGCCCCCAGGGGAAATCACGTGGGCCCCACCCGGAAATCACGTGGGCCCCACCCGGAAATCACGTGGGCCCCACCCGGAAATCACGTGGGCCCCACGGAGAAATCACGTGGGCCTCACCCGGAAATCACGTGGGCCCCACCCGGAAATCACGTGGGCCCCACCCGGAAATCACGTGGGCCCCACCCGGAAATCACGTGGGCCCCCAGGGGAAATCACGTGGGCCCCACCCGGAAATCACGTGGGCCCCACCCGGAAATCACGTGGGCCCCACCCTGAAATCACGTGGACCCCACCCGGAAATCACGTGGGCCCCACGGGGAAATCACGTGGGCCCCACCCGGAAATCACGTGGGGCCCACCCGGAAATCACGTGGGCCCCACCCGGAAATCACGTGGGCCCCACTCGGAAATCACGTGGGCCCCACCCGGAAATCACGTGGGCCCCCAAGGGAAATCACGTGGGCCCCACCCGGAAATCACGTGGGCCCCACCCGGAAATCACGTGGGACCCCAGGGGAAATCACGTGGGCCCCACCCGGAAATCACGTGGGCCCCACCCGGAAATCACGTGGGCCCCACCCGGAAATCACGTGGGCCCCACCCGGAAATCACGTGGGCCCCACCCGGAAATCACGTGGGCCCCACCCGGAAATCACGTGGGCCCCACCCGGAAATCACGTGGGCCCCACCCGGAATCACGTGGGCCCCACCCGGAAATCACGTGGGCCCCACCGTGAAATCACGTGGGCCCCACCCGGAAATCACGTGGGCCCCACCCGGAAATCACGGGGGGCTCACCCGGAAATCACGTGGGCCCCACGGGGAAATCACGTGGGCCCCACCCGGAAATCACGTGGGCCCCACCCGGAAATCACGTGGGCCCCACCCGGAAATCACGTGGGCCCCACCCGGAAATCACGTGGGCCCCACCCGGAAATCACGTGGGCCCCACACGGAAATCACGTGGGCCCCACCCGGAAATCACGTGGGCCCCACTCGGAAATCACGTGGGCCCCACCCGGAAATCACGTGGGCCCCCAGGGGAAATCACGTGGGCCCCACCCGGAAATCACGTGGGCCCCACCCGGAAATCACTTGGGCCCCACCCGGAAATCACGTGGGCCCCACCCGGAAATCACGTGGGCCCCACCCGGAAATCACGTGGGCCCCACCCGGAAATCACGTGGGCCCCACCCGGAAATCACGTGGGCCCCACCCGGAAATCACGTGGGCCCCACCCGGAAATCACGTGGGCCCCACCCGGAAATCACGTGGGCCCCACCCGGAAATCACGTGGGCCCCACCCGGAAATCACGTGGGCCCCACCCGGAAATCACGTGGGCCCCCAGGGGAAATCACGTGGGCCCCACAAGGAAATCACGTGGGCCCCACCCGGAAATCACGTGGGCCCCACCCGGAAATCACGTGGGCCACACCCGGAAATCACGTGGGCCCCACGGGGAAATCACGTGGGCCCCACCCGGAAATCACGTGGGCCCCACCCGGAAATCACGTGGGCCCCACCCGGAAATCACGTGGGCCCCACCCGGAAATCACGTGGGCCCCACCCGGAAATCACGTGGGCCCCACCCGGAAATCACGTGGGCCCCACCCGGAAATCACGTGGGCCCCACCCGGAAATCACGTGGGCCCCACCCGGAAATCACGTGGGCCCCACCCGGAAATCACGTGGGCCCCACCCGGAAATCACGTGGGCCCCACCCGGAAATCACGTGGGCCCCACGGGGAAATCACGTGGGCCCCACCCGGAAATCACGTGGGCCCCACCCGGAAATCACGTGGGCCCCACCCGGAAATCACGTGGGCCCCACCCGGAAATCACGTGGGCCCCACCCGGAAATCACGTGGGCCCCCAGGGGAAATCACGTGGGCCCCACAAGGAAATCACGTGGGCCCCACCCGGAAATCACGTGGGCCCCACCCGGAAATCACGTGGGCCCCACCCTGAAATCACGTGGGCCCCACGGGGAAATCACGTGGGCCCCACCCGGAAATCACGTGGGGCCCACCCGGAAATCACGTGGGCCCCACCCGGAAATCACGTGGGCCCCACTCGGAAATCACGTGGGCCCCACCCGGAAATCACGTGGGCCCCCAAGGGAAATCACGTGGGCCCCACCCGGAAATCACGTGGGCCCCACCCGGAAATCACGTGGGACCCCAGGGGAAATCACGTGGGCCCCACCCGGAAATCACGTGGGCCCCACCCGGAAATCACGTGGGCCCCACCCGGAAATCACGTGGGCCCCACCCGGAAATCACGTGGGCCCCACCCGGAAATCACGTGGGCCCCACCCGGAAATCACGTGGGCCCCACCCGGAAATCACGTGGGCCCCACCCGGAAATCACGTGGGCCCCACCGTGAAATCACGTGGGCCCCACCCGGAAATCACGTGGGCCCCACCCGGAAATCACGGGGGGCTCACCCGGAAATCACGTGGGCCCCACGGGGAAATCACGTGGGCCCCACCCGGAAATCACGTGGGCCCCACCCGGAAATCACGTGGGCCCCACCCGGAAATCACGTGGGCCCCACCCGGAAATCACGTGGGCCCCACCCGGAAATCACGTGGGCCCCAGACGGAAATCACGTGGGCCCCACCCGGAAATCACGTGGGCCCCACTCGGAAATCACGTGGGCCCCACCCGGAAATCACGTGGGCCCCCAGGGGAAATCACGTGGGCCCCACCCGGAAATCACGTGGGCCCCACCCGGAAATCACTTGGGCCCCACCCGGAAATCACGTGGGCCCCACCCGGAAATCACGTGGGCCCCACCCGGAAATCACGTGGGCCCCACCCGGAAATCACGTGGGCCCCACCCGGAAATCACGTGGGCCCCACCCGGAAATCACGTGGGCCCCACCCGGAAATCACGTGGGCCCCACCCGGAAATCACGTGGGCCCCACCCGGAAATCACGTGGGCCCCACCCGGAAATCACGTGGGCCCCCAGGGGAAATCACGTGGGCCCCACAAGGAAATCACGTGGGCCCCACCCGGAAATCACGTGGGCCCCACCCGGAAATCACGTGGGCCCCACCCGGAAATCACGTGGGCCCCACCCGGAAATCACGTGGGCCCCACCCGGAAATCACGTGGGCCCCACGGGGAAATCACGTGGGCCCCACCCGGAAATCACGTGGGCCCCACCCGGAAATCACGTGGGCCCCACGGGGAAATCACGTGGGCCCCACCCGGAAATCACGTTGGCCCCACCCGGAAATCACGTGGGCCCCACCCGGAAATCACGTGGGCCCCATGGGGAAATCACGTGGGCCCCACCCGGAAATCACGTGGGCCCCACCCGGAAATCACGTGGGCCCCACCCGGAAATCACGTGGGCCCCACCCGGAAATCACGTGGGCCCCACACGGAAATCACGTGGGCCCCACCCGGAAATCACGTGGGCCCCACTCGGAAATCACGTGGGCCCCACCCGGAAATCACGTGGGCCCCCAGGGGAAATCACGTGGGCCCCACCCGGAAATCACGTGGGCCCCACCCGGAAATCACGTGGGCCCCACCCGGAAATCACGTGGGCCCCACCCGGAAATCACGTGGGCCCCACCCGGAAATCACGTGGGCCCCACGCGGAAATCACGTGGGCCCCACGGGGAAATCACGTGGGCCCCACCCGGAAATCACGTGGGCCCCACCCGGAAATCACGTGGGCCCCACCCGGAAGTCACGTGGGCCCCACCCGGAAATCACGTGGGCCCCACCCGGAAATCACGTGGGCCCCACCCGGAAATCACGTGGGCCCCACCCGGAAATCACGTGGGCCCCACCCGGAAATCACGTGGGCCCCACCCGGAAATCACGTGGGCCCCACCCGGAAATCACGTGGGCACCACGGGGAAATCACGTGGGCCCCACCCGGAAATCACGTGGGCCCCACCCGGAAATCACGTGGGCCCCACCCGGAAATCACGTGGGGCCCACCCGGAAATCACGTGGGCCCCACCCGGAAATCACGTGGGCCCCACGGGGAAATCACGTGGGCCCCACCCGGAAATCACGTGGGCCCCACCCGGAAATCACGTAGGCCCCACACGGAAATCACGTGGGCCCCACGGGGAAATCACGTGGGTCCCACCCGGAAATCACGTGGGCCCCACCCGGAAATCACGTGGGCCCCACCCGGAAATCACGTGGGCCCCACCCGGAAATCACGTGGGCCCCACGGGGAAATCACGTGGGCCCCACCTGGAAATCACGTGGGCCCCACCCGGAAATCACGTGGGCCCCACCCGGAAATCACGTGGGCCCCACCCGGAAATCACGTGGGCCCCACCCGGAAATCACGTGGGCCCCACCCGGAAATCACGTGGGCCCCACCCGGAAATCACGTGGGCCCCACCCGGAAATCACGTGGGCCCCACCCGGAAATCACGTGGGCCCCATCCGGAAATCACGTGGGCCCCACGGGGAAATCACGTGGGCCCCACCCGGAAATCACGTGGGGCCCACCCGGAAATCACGTGGGCCCCACGGGGAAATCACTTGGGCCCCACCCGGAAATCACGTGGGCCCAACCCGGAAATCACGTGGGCCCCACCCGGAAATCACGTGGGCCCCACCCGGAAATCACGTGGGCCCCACCCGGAAATCACGTGGGCCCCCAGGGGAAATCACGTGGGCCCCACCCGGATATCACGTGGGCCCCACCCGGAAATCACGTGGGCCCCACCCGGAAATCACGTGGGCCCCACCCGGAAATCACGTGGGCCCCACCCGGAAATCACGTGGGCCCCACCCGGAAATCACGTGGGCCCCCAGGGGAAATCACGTGGGCCCCACCCGGAAATCACGTGGGCCCCACCCGGAATTCACGTGGGCCCCACCCGGAAATCACGTGGGCCCCACGGGGAAATCACATGGGCCCCACCCGGAAATCACGTGGGCCCCACCCGGAAATCACGTGGGCCCCACCCGGAAATCACGTGGGGCCCACCCGGAAATCACGTGGGCCCCACCCGGAAATCACGTGGGCCCCACGGGGAAATCACGTGGGCCCCACCCGGAAATCACGTGGGCCCCACCCGGAAATCACGTAGGCCCCACACGGAAATCACGTGGGCCCCACGGGGAAATCACGTGGGTCCCACCCGGAAATCACGTGGGCCCCACCCGGAAATCACGTGGGCCCCACCCGGAAATCACGTGGGCCCCACCCGGAAATCACGTGGGCCCCACCCGGAAATCACGTGGGCCCCACCCGGAAATCACGTGGGCCCCACGGGGAAATCACGTGGGCCCCACCTGGAAATCACGTGGGCCCCACCCGGAAATCACGTGGGCCCCACCCGGAAATCACGTGGGCCCCACCCGGAAATCACGTGGGCCCCACCCGGAAATCACGTGGGCCCCACCCGGAAATCACGTGGGCCCCACCCGGAAATCACGTGGGCCCCACCCGGAAATCACGTGGGCCCCACCCGGAAATCACGTGGGCCCCATCCGGAAATCACGTGGGCCCCACGGGGAAATCACGTGGGCCCCACCCGGAAATCACGTGGGGCCCACCCGGAAATCACGTGGGCCCCACGGGGAAATCACTTGGGCCCCACCCGGAAATCACGTGGGCCCAACCCGGAAATCACGTGGGCCCCACCCGGAAATCACGTGGGCCCCACCCGGAAATCACGTGGGCCCCACCCGGAAATCACGTGGGCCCCCAGGGGAAATCACGTGGGCCCCACCCGGATATCACGTGGGCCCCACCCGGAAATCACGTGGGCCCCACCCGGAAATCACGTGGGCCCCACCCGGAAATCACGTGGGCCCCACCCGGAAATCACGTGGGCCCCACCCGGAAATCACGTGGGCCCCCAGGGGAAATCACGTGGGCCCCACCCGGAAATCACGTGGGCCCCACCCGGAAATCACGTGGGCCCCACCCGGAAATCACGTGGGGCCCACCCGGAAATCACGTGGGCCCCACCCGGAAATCACGTGGGCCCCACCCGGAAATCACGTGGGCCCCACCCGGAAATCACGTGGGCCCCACCCGGAAATCACGTGGGCCCCACCCGGAAATCACGTGGGCCCCACCCGGAAATCACGTGGGCCCCACCCGGAAATCACGTGGGCCCCACCCGGAAATCACGTGGGCCCCACCCGGAAATCACGTGGGCCCCACCCGGAAATCACGTGGGCCCCACCCGGAAATCACGTGGGCCCCACCCGGAAATCACGTGGGCCCCACCCGGAAATCACGTGGGCCCCACCCTGAAATCACGTGGGCCCCACGGGGAAATCACGTGGGCCCCACCCGGAAATCACGTGGGGCCCACCCGGAAATCACGTGGGCCCCACCCGGAAATCACGTGGGCCCCACTCGGAAATCACGTGGGCCCCACCCGGAAATCACGTGGGCCCCCAAGGGAAATCACGTGGGCCCCACCCGGAAATCACGTGGGCCCCACCCGGAAATCACGTGGGACCCCAGGGGAAATCACGTGGGCCCCACCCGGAAATCACGTGGGCCCCACCCGGAAATCACGTGGGCCCCACCCGGAAATCACGTGGGCCCCACCCGGAAATCACGTGGGCCCCACCCGGAAATCACGTGGGCCCCACCCGGAAATCACGTGGGCCCCACCCGGAAATCACGTGGGCCCCACCCGGAAATCACGTGGGCCCCACCCGGAAATCACGTGGGCCCCACCCGGAAATCACGTGGGCCCCACGGGGAAATCACGTGGGCCCCACCCGGAAATCACGTGGGCCCCACCCGGAAATCACGTGGGCCCCACCCGGAAATCACGTGGGCCCCACCCGGAAATCACGTGGGCCCCACCCGGAAATCACGTGGGCCCCCAGGGGAAATCACGTGGGCCCCACAAGGAAATCACGTGGGCCCCACCCGGAAATCACGTGGGCCCCACCCGGAAATCACGTGGGCCCCACCCTGAAATCACGTGGGCCCCACGGGGAAATCACGTGGGCCCCACCCGGAAATCACGTGGGGCCCACCCGGAAATCACGTGGGCCCCACCCGGAAATCACGTGGGCCCCACTCGGAAATCACGTGGGCCCCACCCGGAAATCACGTGGGCCCCCAAGGGAAATCACGTGGGCCCCACCCGGAAATCACGTGGGCCCCACCCGGAAATCACGTGGGACCCCAGGGGAAATCACGTGGGCCCCACCCGGAAATCACGTGGGCCCCACCCGGAAATCACGTGGGCCCCACCCGGAAATCACGTGGGCCCCACCCGGAAATCACGTGGGCCCCACCCGGAAATCACGTGGGCCCCACCCGGAAATCACGTGGGCCCCACCCGGAAATCACGTGGGCCCCACCCGGAAATCACGTGGGCCCCACCGTGAAATCACGTGGGCCCCACCCGGAAATCACGTGGGCCCCACCCGGAAATCACGGGGGGCTCACCCGGAAATCACGTGGGCCCCACGGGGAAATCACGTGGGCCCCACCCGGAAATCACGTGGGCCCCACCCGGAAATCACGTGGGCCCCACCCGGAAATCACGTGGGCCCCACCCGGAAATCACGTGGGCCCCACGGGGAAATCACGTGGGCCCCACCCGGAAATCACGTGGGCCCCACCCGGAAATCACGTGGGCCCCACGGGGAAATCACGTGGGCCCCACCCGGAAATCACGTGGGCCCCACCCGGAAATCACGTGGGCCCCACCCGGAAATCACGTGGGCCCCACACGGAAATCACGTGGGCCCCACCCGGAAATCACGTGGGCCCCACTCGGAAATCACGTGGGCCCCACCCGGAAATCACGTGGGCCCCCAGGGGAAATCACGTGGGCCCCACCCGGAAATCACGTGGGCCCCACCCGGAAATCACTTGGGCCCCACCCGGAAATCACGTGGGCCCCACCCGGAAATCACGTGGGCCCCACCCGGAAATCACGTGGGCCCCACCCGGAAATCACGTGGGCCCCACCCGGAAATCACGTGGGCCCCACCCGGAAATCACGTGGGCCCCACCCGGAAATCACGTGGGCCCCACCCGGAAATCACGTGGGCCCCACCCGGAAATCACGTGGGCCCCACCCGGAAATCACGTGGGCCCCCAGGGGAAATCACGTGGGCCCCACAAGGAAATCACGTGGGCCCCACCCGGAAATCACGTGGGCCCCACCCGGAAATCACGTGGGCCACACCCGGAAATCACGTGGGCCCCACGGGGAAATCACGTGGGCCCCACCCGGAAATCACGTGGGCCCCACCCGGAAATCACGTGGGCCCCACCCGGAAATCACGTGGGCCCCACCCGGAAATCACGTGGGCCCCACCCGGAAATCACGTGGGCCCCACGGGGAAATCACGTGGGCCCCACCCGGAAATCACGTGGGCCCCACCCGGAAATCACGTGGGCCCCACCCGGAAATCATGTGGGCCCCACGGGGAAATCACGTGGGCCCCACCCGGAAATCACGTGGGCCCCACACGGAAATCACGTGGGCCCCACCCGGAAATCACGTAGGCCCCACACGGAAATCACGTGGGCCCCACCCGGAAATCACGTGGGCCCCACGGGGAAATCACGTGGGCCCCACCCGGAAATCACGTGGGCCCCACCCGGAAATCACGTGGGCCCCACCCGGAAATCACGTGGGCCCCACCCGGAAATCACGTGGGCCCCCAGGGGAAATCACGTGGGCCCCACCCGGATATCACGTGGGCCCCACCCGGAAATCACGTGGGCCCCACCCGGAAATCACGTGGGCCCCACCCGGAAATCACGTGGGCCCCACCCGGAAATCACGTGGGCCCCACCCGGAAATCACGTGGGCCCCACCCGGAAATCACGTGGGCCCCACCCGGAAATCACGTGGGCCCCACCCGGAAATCACGTGGGCCCCACCCGGAAATCACGTGGGCCCCACCCGGAAATCACGTGGGCCCCCAGGGGAAATCACGTGGGCCCCACCCGGAAATCACGTGGGCCCCACCCGGAAATCACGTGGGCCCCACCCTGAAATCACGTGGACCCCACCCGGAAATCACGTGGGCCCCACCCGGAAATCACGTGGGCCCCACCCGGAAATCACGTGGGCCCCCAGGGGAAATCACGTGGGCCCCACCCGGAAATCACGTGGGCCCCACCCGGAAATCACGTGGGCCCCACCCGGAAATCACGTGGGCCCCACCCGGAAATCACGTGGGCCCCCAGGGGAAATCACGTGGGCCCCACCCGGAAATCGTGGGCCCCACCCGGAAATCACGTGGGCCCCACCCGGAAATCACGTGGGCCCCACGGGGAAATCACGTGGGCCTCACCCGGAAATCACGTGGGCCCCACCCGGAAATCACGTGGGCCCCACCCGGAAATCACGTGGGGCCCACCCGGAAATCACGTGGGCCCCCAGGGGAAATCACGTGGGCCCCACCCGGAAATCACGTGGGCCCCATGGGGAAATCACGTGGGCCCCACCCGGAAATCACGTGGGCCCCACCCGGAAATCACGTGGGCCCCCAGGGGAAATCACGTGGGCCCCACCCGGAAATCGTGGGCCCCACCCGGAAATCACGTGGGCCCCACCCGGAAATCACGTGGGCCCCACGGGGAAATCACGTGGGCCCCACCCGGAAATCACGTGGGCACCACCCGGAAATCACGTGGGCCCCACCCGGAAATCACGTGGGCCCCACCCGGAAATCTCGTGGGCCCCACCCGGAAATCACGTGGGCCCCCAGGGGAAATCACGTGGGCCCCACCCGGAAATCACGTGGGCCCCACCCGGAAATCACGTGGGCCCCACCCGGAAATCACGTGGGCCCCACGGGGAAATCACGTGGGCCTCACCCGGAAATCACGTGGGCCCCACCCGGAAATCACGTGGGCCCCACCCGGAAATCACGTGGGCCCCACCCGGAAATCACGTGGGCCCCCAGGGGAAATCACGTGGGCCCCACCCGGAAATCACGTGGGCCCCACCCGGAAATCACGTGGGCCCCACCCTGAAATCACGTGGACCCCACCCGGAAATCACGTGGGCCCCACGGGGAAATCACGTGGGCCCCACCCGGAAATCTCGTGGGCCCCACCCGGAAATCACGTGGGCCCCACCCGGAAATCACGTGGGCCCCACCCGGAAATCACGTGGGCCCCCAGGGGAAATCACGTGGGCCCCACCCGGAAATCGTGGGCCCCACCCGGAAATCACGTGGGCCCCACCCGGAAATCTCGTGGGCCCCACCCGGAAATCACGTGGGCCCCACCCGGAAATCACGTGGGCCCCACCCGGAAATCACGTGGGCCCCACGGGGAAATCACGTGGGCCCCACCCGGAAATCACGTGGGCCCCACCCTGAAATCACGTGGACCCCACCCGGAAATCACGTGGGCCCCACGGGGAAATCACGTGGGCCCCACCCGGAAATCTCGTGGGCCCCACCCGGAAATCACGTGGGCCCCACCCGGAAATCACGTGGGCCCCACCCGGAAATCACGTGGGCCCCCAGGGGAAATCACGTGGGCCCCACCCGGAAATCGTGGGCCCCACCCGGAAATCACGTGGGCCCCACCCAGAAATCTCGTGGGCCCCACCCGGAAATCACGTGGGCCCCACCCGGAAATCACGTGGGCCCCACCCGAAATCACGTGGGCCCCCAGGGGAAATCACGTGGGCCCCACCCGGAAATCGTGGGCCCCACCCGGAAATCACGTGGGCCCCACCCGGAAATCACGTGGGCCCCACGGGGAAATCACGTGGGCCCCACCCGGAAATCACGTGGGCACCACCCGGAAATCACGTGGGCCCCACCCGGAAATCACGTGGGCCCCACCCGGAAATCTCGTGGGCCCCACCCGGAAATCACGTGGGCCCCCAGGGGAAATCACGTGGGCCCCACCCGGAAATCACGTGGGCCCCACCCGGAAATCACGTGGGCCCCACCCGGAAATCACGTGGGCCCCACGGAGAAATCACGTGGGCCTCACCCGGAAATCACGTGGGCCCCACCCGGAAATCACGTGGGCCCCACCCGGAAATCACGTGGGCCCCACCCGGAAATCACGTGGGCCCCCAGGGGAAATCACGTGGGCCCCACCCGGAAATCACGTGGGCCCCACCCGGAAATCACGTGGGCCCCACCCTGAAATCACGTGGACCCCACCCGGAAATCACGTGGGCCCCACGGGGAAATCACGTGGGCCCCACCCGGAAATCACGTGGGCCCCACCCGGAAATCACGTGGGCCCCACCCGGAAGTCACGTGGGCCCCACCCGGAAATCTCGTGGGCCCCACCCGGAAATCACGTGGGCCCCACCCGGAAATCACGTGGGCCCCACCCGGAAATCACGTGGGCCCCCAGGGGAAATCACGTGGGCCCCACCCGGAAATCGTGGGCCCCACCCGGAAATCACGTGGGCCCCACCCGGAAATCTCGTGGGCCCCACCCGGAAATCACGTGGGCCCCACCCGGAAATCACGTGGGCCCCACCCGGAAATCACGTGGGCCCCCAGGGGAAATCACGTGGGCCCCACCCGGAAATCGTGGGCCCCACCCGGAAATCACGTGGGCCCCACCCGGAAATCACGTGGGCCCCACGGGGAAATCACGTGGGCCCCACCCGGAAATCACGTGGGCACCACCCGGAAATCACGTGGGCCCCACCCGGAAGTCACGTGGGCCCCACCCGGAAATCTCGTGGGCCCCACCCGGAAATCACGTGGGCCCCACCCGGAAATCACGTGGGCCCCACCCGGAAATCACGTGGGCCCCCAGGGGAAATCACGTGGGCCCCACCCGGAAATCGTGGGCCCCACCCGGAAATCACGTGGGCCCCACCCGGAAATCACGTGGGCCCCACGGGGAAATCACGTGGGCCCCACCCGGAAATCACGTGGGCCCCACCCGGAAATCACGTGGGCCCCACCCGGAAATCACGTGGGCCCCACCCGGAAATCACGTGGGCCCCACCCGGAAATCACGTGGGCCCCACCCGGAAATCACGTGGTCCCCACCCGGAAATCACGTGGGCCCCACCCGGAAATCTCGTGGGCCCCACCCGGAAATCACGTGGGCCCCACCCGGAAATCACGTGGGCCCCACCCGGAAATCACGTGGGCCCCACCCGGAAATCACGTGGGCCCCACCCGGAAATCACGTGGGCCCCACCCGGAAATCACGTGGGCCCCACCCGGAAATCACGTGGGCCCCCAGGGGAAATCACGTGGGCCCCACCCGGAAATCGTGGGCCCCACCCGGAAATCACGTGGGCCCCACCCGGAAATCTCGTGGGCCCCACCCGGAAATCACGTGGGCCCCACCCGGAAATCACGTGGGCCCCACCCGGAAATCACGTGGGCCCCCAGGGGAAATCACGTGGGCCCCACCCGGAAATCGTGGGCCCCACCCGGAAATCACGTGGGCCCCACCCGGAAATCACGTGGGCCCACGGGGAAATCACGTGGGCCCCACCCGGAAATCACGTGGGCACCACCCGGAAATCACGTGGGCCCCACCCGGAAGTCACGTGGGCCCCACCCGGAAATCTCGTGGGCCCCACCCGGAAATCACGTGGGCCCCACCCGGAAATCACGTGGGCCCCACCCGGAAATCACGTGGGCCCCCAGGGGAAATCACGTGGGCCCCACCCGGAAATCGTGGGCCCCACCCGGAAATCACGTGGGCCCCACCCGGAAATCACGTGGGCCCCACGGGGAAATCACGTGGGCCCCACCCGGAAATCACGTGGGCCCCACCCGGAAATCACGTGGGCCCCCAGGGGAAATCACGTGGGCCCGACCCGGAAATCACGTGGGCCCCACCCGGAAATCACGTGGGCCCCACCCGGAAATCACGTGGGCCCCACGGGGAAATCACGTGGGCCCCACCCGGAAATCACGTGGGCCCCACCCGGAAATCACGTGGGCCCCCAGGGGAAATCACGTGGGCCCCACCCGGAAATCACGTGGGCCCCACCCGGAAATCACGTGGGCCCCACCCTGAAATCACGTGGACCCCACCCGGAAATCACGTGGGCCCCACGGGGAAATCACGTGGGCCCCACCCGGAAATCACGTGGGCCCCACCCGGAAATCACGTGGGCCCCACCCTGAAATCACGTGGGCCCCACCCGGAAATCACGTGGGCCCCACCCGGAAATCACGTGGGCCCCCAGGGGAAATCACGTGGGCCCCACCCGGAAATCACGTGGGCCCCACCCGAAAATCACGTGGGCCCCACCCGGAAATCACGTGGGCCCGACGGGGAAATCACGTGGGCCCCACCCGGAAATCACGTGGTCCCCACCCGGAAATCACGTGGGCCCCACCCGGAAATCACGTGGGCCCCACCCGGAAATCACGTGGGCCCCACCCGGAAATCACGTGGGCCCCACCCGGAAATCACGTGGGCCCCACCCGGAAATCTCGTGGGCCCCACCCGGAAATCACGTGGGCCCCACCCGGAAATCACGTGGGCCCCACCCGGAAATCACGTGGGGCCCACCAGGAAATCATGTGGGCCCCACCCGGAAATCACGTGGGCCCCACCCGGAAATCACGTGGGCCCCACCCGGAAATCACGTGGGCCCCACCCGGAAATCACGTGGGCCCCACCCGGAAATCACGTGGGCCCCCAGGGGAAATCACGTGGGCCCCACCCGGAAATCACGTGGGCCCCACCCGGAAATCACGTGGGCCCCACCCGGAAATCACGTGGGCCCCACCCGGAAATCAAGTGGGCCCCACCCGGAAATCACGTGGGCCCCACCCGGAAATCACGTGGGCCCCACCCGGAAATCACGTGGGCCCCCAGGGGAAATCACGTGGGCCCCACCCGGAAATCACGTGGGCCCCACCCGGAAATCACGTGGGCCCCACCCGGAAATCACGTGGGCCCCACCCGGAAATCACGTGGGCCCCACCCGGAAATCACGTGGGCCCCACCCGGAAATCACGTGGGCCCCACCCGGAAATCACGTGGGCCCCACGGGGAAATCACGTGGGTCCCACCCGGAAATCACGTGGGGCCCACCCGGAAATCACGTGGGCCCCACCCGGAAATCACGTGGGCCCCACCCGGAAATCACGTGGGCCCCACGGGGAAATCACGTGGGCCCCACCTGGAAATCACGTGGGCCCCACCCGGAAATCACGTGGGCCCCACCCGGAAATCACGTGGGCCCCACCCGGAAATCACGTGGGCCCCACCCGGAAATCACGTGGGCCCCACCCGGAAATCACGTGGGCCCCACCCGGAAATCACGTGGGCCCCACCCGGAAATCACGTGGGCCCCACCCGGAAATCACGTGGGCCCCCAGGGGAAATCACGTGGGCCCCACCCGGAAATCACGTGGGCCCCACCCGGAAATCACGTGGGCCCCACCCGGAAATCACGTGGGCCCCACGGGGAAATCACGTGGGCCCCACCCGGAAATCACGTGGGCCCCACCCGGAAATCACGTGGGCCCTACCCGGAAATCACGTGGGCCCCACCCGGAAATCACGTGGGCCCCCAGGGGAAATCACGTGGGCCCCACCCGGAAATCACGTGGGCCCCACCCGGAAATCACGTGGGCCCCACCCGGAAATCACGTGGGCCCCACGGGGAAATCACGTGGGCCCCACCCGGAAATCACGTGGGCCCCACCCGGAAATCACGTGGGCCCCCAGGGGAAATCACGTGGGCCCCACCCGGAAATCACGTGGGCCCCACCCGGAAATCACGTGGGCCCCACCCGGAAATCACGTGGGCCCCACGGGGAAATCACGTGGGCCCCACCCGGAAATCACGTGGGCCCCACCCGGAAATCACGTGGGCCCCACCCGGAAATCACGTGGGCCCCACCCGGAAATCACGTGGGCCCCACCCGGAAATCACGTGGGCCCCACCCGGAAATCACGTGGGCCCCACCCGGAAATCACGTGGGCCCCACCCGGAAATCACGTGGGCACCACCCGGAAATCACGTGGGCCCCACGGGGAAATCACGTGGGCCCCACCCGGAAATCACGTGGGCCCCACGGGGAAATCACATGGGCCCCACCCGGAAATCACGTGGGCCCCACGGGGAAATCACGTGGGCCCCACCCGGAAATAACGTGGGCCCCACCCGGAAATCACGTGGGCCCCACCCGGAAATCACGTGGGCCCCACCCGGAAATCACGTGGGCCCCACCCGGAAATCACGTGGGCCCCACCCGGAAATCACGTGGGCCCCACCCGGAAATCATGTGGGCCCCACCCGGAAATCACGTGGGCCCCACCCGGAAATCACGTGGGCCCCACCCGGAAATCACGTGGGCCCCACCCGGAAATCACGTGGGCCCCACCCGGAAATCACGTGGGCCCCCAGGGGAAATCACGTGGGCCCCACCCTGAAATCACGTGGGCCCCACCCGGAAATCACGTGGGCCCCACGGGGAAATCACGTGGGCCCCACCCTGAAATCACGTGGGCCCCACCCGGAAATCACGTGGGCCCCACCCGGAAATAACGTGGGCCCCACCCGGAAATAACGTGTGCCCCACCCAGTAATCACGTGGGCCCCACCCGGAAATCACGTGGGCCCCACCCGGAAATCACGTGGGCCCCACCCGGAAATCACGTGGGCCCCACCCGGAAATCACGTGGGCCCCACCCGGAAATCACGTGGGCCCCCAGGGGAAATCATGTGGGCCCCACCCGGAAATCACGTGGGCCCCACCCGGAAATCACGTGGGCCCCACCCGGAAATCACGTGGGCCCCACCCGGAAATCACGTGGGCCCCACCCGGAAATCACGTGGGCCCCCAGGGGAAATCACGTGGGCCCCACCCGGAAATCACGTGGGCCCCACCCGGAAATCACGTGGGCCCCACCCGGAAATCACGTGGGCCCCACCCGGAAATCACGTGGGCCCCACCCGGAAATCACGTGGGCCCCACCCGGAAATCACGTGGGCCCCACCCGGAAATCACGTGGGCCCCACCCGGAAATCACGTGGGCCCCACCCGGAAATCACGTGGGCCCCACCCGGAAATCACGTGGGCCCCACACGGAAATCACGTGGGCCCCACCCGGAAATCACGTGGGCCCCACCCTGAAATCACGTGGGCCCCACCCGGAAATCACGTGGGCCCCACCCGGAAATCACGTGGGCCCCACCCGGAAATCACGTGGGCCCCCAGGGGAAATCACGTGGGCCCCACCCGGAAATCACGTGGGCCCCACCCAGAAATCACGTGGGCCCCACCCGGAAATCACGTGGGCCCCACGGGGAAATCACGTGGGCCCCACCCGGAAATCACGTGGGCCCCACCCGGAAATCACGTGGGCCCCCAGGGGAAATCACGTGGGCCCCACCCGGAAATCACGTGGGCCCCACCCGGAAATCACGTGGGCCCCACCCGGAAATCACGTGGGCCCCACGGGGAAATCACGTGGGCCCCACCCGGAAATCACGTGGGCCCCACCCGGAAATCACGTGGGCCCCACCCGGAAATCACGTGGGCCCCACCCGGAAATCACGTGGGCCCCACCCGGAAATCACGTGGGCCCCACCCGGAAATCACGTGGGCCCCACCCGGAAATCACGTGGGCACCACCCGGAAATCACGTGGGCCCCACGGGGAAATCACGTGGGCCCCAGCCGGAAATCACGTGGGCCCCACGGGGAAATCACGTGGGCCCCACCCGGAAATCACGTGGGCCCCACGGGGAAATCACGTGGGCCCCACCCGGAAATCACGTGGGCCCCACCCGGAAATCACGTGGGCCCCACCCGGAAATCACGTGGGCCCCACCCGGAAATCACGTGGGCCCCACGGGGAAATCACGTGGGCCCCACCCGGAAATCACGTGGGCCCCACCCGGAAATCACGTGGGCCCCACCGTGAAATCACGTGGGCCCCACCCGGAAATCACGTGGGCCCCACCCGGAAATCACGTGGGCCCCACCCGGAAATCACGTGGGCCCCACCCGGAAATCACGTGGGCCCCACCCGGAAATCACGTGGGCCCCACCCGGAAATCACGTGGGCCCCACCCGGAAATCACGTGGGCCCCACCCGGAAATAACGTGGGCCCCACCCGGAAATAACGTGGGCCCCACCCGG
Organism: Ovis canadensis; assembly: GCF_042477335.2. Taxonomy (NCBI): domain Eukaryota; kingdom Metazoa; phylum Chordata; class Mammalia; order Artiodactyla; family Bovidae; genus Ovis; species Ovis canadensis. The sequence continues at coordinate 12,879,685 of NC_091264.1, read as the reverse complement.
AAATCACGTGGGCCCCACCCGGAAATCACGTGGGCCCCACCCGGAAATCACGTGGGCCCCACCCGGAAATCACGTGGGCCCCACCCGGAAATCACGTGGGCCCCCAGGGGAAATCACGTGGGCCCGACCCGGAAATCACGTGGGCCCGACCCGGAAATCACGTGGGCCCCACCCGGAAATCACGTGGGCCCCACGGGGAAATCACGTGGGCCCCACCCGGAAATCACGTGGGCCCCACCCGGAAATCACGTGGGCCCCCAGGGGAAATCACGTGGGCCCCACCCGGAAATCACGTGGGCCCCACCCGGAAATCACGTGGGCCCCACCCTGAAATCACGTGGACCCCACCCGGAAATCACGTGGGCCCCACGGGGAAATCACGTGGGCCCCACCCGGAAATCACGTGGGCCCCACCCGGAAATCACGTGGGCCCCACCCTGAAATCACGTGGGCCCCACCCGGAAATCACGTGGGCCCCACCCGGAAATCACGTGGGCCCCCAGGGGAAATCACGTGGGCCCCACCCGGAAATCACGTGGGCCCCACCCGAAAATCACGTGGGCCCCACCCGGAAATCACGTGGGCCCGACGGGGAAATCACGTGGGCCCCACCCGGAAATCACGTGGTCCCCACCCGGAAATCACGTGGGCCCCACCCGGAAATCACGTGGGCGCCACCCGGAAATCACGTGGGCCCCACCCGGAAATCACGTGGGCCCCACCCGGAAGTCACGTGGGCCCCACCCGGAAATCACGTGGGCCCCACCCGGAAATCACGTGGGCCCCACCCGGAAATCACGTGGGCCCCACCCGGAAATCACGTGGGCCCCCAGGGGAAATCACGTGGGCCCCACCCGGAAATCGTGGGCCCCACCCGGAAATCACGTGGGCCCCACCCGGAAATCACGTGGGCCCCACGGGGAAATCACGTGGGCCCCACCCGGAAATCACGTGGGCCCCACCCGGAAATCACGTGGGCCCCCAGGGGAAATCACGTGGGCCCCACCCGGAAATCACGTGGGCCCCACCCGGAAATCACGTGGGCCCCACCCGGAAATCACGTGGGCCCCACGGGGAAATCACGTGGGCCTCACCCGGAAATCACGTGGGCCCCACCCGGAAATCACGTTGGCCCCACCCGGAAATCACGTGGGCCCCACCCGGAAATCACGTGGGCCCCACCCGGAAATCACGTGGGCCCCACCCGGAAATCACGTGGGCACCACCCGGAAATCACGTGGGCCCCACGGGGAAATCACGTGGGCCCCACCCGGAAATCACGTGGGCCCCACGGGGAAATCACGTGGGCCCCACCCGGAAATCACGTGGGCCCCACCCGGAAATCACGTGGGCCCCACCCGGAAATCACGTGGGCCCCACCCGGAAATCACGTGGGCCCCACCCGGAAATCACGTGGGCCCCACCCGGAAATCACGTGGGCCCCACCCGGAAATCACGTGGGCCCCACCCGGAAATCACGTGGGCCCCACCCGGAAATCACGTGGGCCCCACCGGGAAATCACGTGGGCCCCACCCGGAAATCACGTGGGCCCCACCCGGAAATCACGTGGGCCCCACCCGGAAATCACGTGGGCCCCACCCGGAAATCACGTGGGCCCCCAGGGGAAATCACGTGGGCCCCACCCTGAAATCACGTGGGCCCCACCCGGAAATCACGTGGGCCCCACCCGGAAATAACGTGGGCCCCACCCGGAAATAACGTGGGCCCCACCCAGAAATCACGTGGGCCCCACCCTGAAATCACGTGGGCCCCACCCGGAAATCACGTGGGCCCCACCCGGAAATCACGTGGGCCCCACCCGGAAATCACGTGGGCCCCACCCGGAAATCACGTGGGCCCCCAGGGGAAATCATGTGGGCCCCACCCGGAAATCACGTGGGCCCCACCCGGAAATCACGTGGGCCCCACCCGGAAATCACGTGGGCCCCACCCGGAAATCACGTGGGCCCCACCCGGAAATCACGTGGGCCCCCAGGGGAAATCACGTGGGCCCCACCCGGAAATCACGTGGGCCCCACCCGGAAATCACGTGGGCCCCACCCGGAAATCACGTGGGCCCCACCCGGAAATCACGTGGGCCCCACCCGGAAATCACGTGGGCCCCACCCGGAAATCACGTGGGCCCCACCCGGAAATCACGTGGGCCCCACGGGGAAATCACGTGGGTCCCACCCGGAAATCACGTGGGCCCCACCCGGAAATCACGTGGGCCCCACCCGGAAATCACGTGGGCCCCACCCGGAAATCACGTGGGCCCCACCCGGAAATCACGTGGGCCCCACGGGGAAATCACGTGGGCCCCACCTGGAAATCACGTGGGCCCCACCCGGAAATCACGTGGGCCCCACCCGGAAATCACGTGGGCCCCACCCGGAAATCACGTGGGCCCCACCCGGAAATCACCTGGGCCCCACCCGGAAATCACGTGGGTCCCACCCGGAAATCACGTGGGCCCCACCCGGAAATCACGTGGGCCCCACCCGGAAATCACGTGGGCCCCCAGGGGAAATCACGTGGGCCCCACCCGGAAATCACGTGGGCCCCACCCGGAAATCACGTGGGCCCCACCCGGAAATCACGTGGGCCCCACGGGGAAATCACGTGGGCCCCACCCGGAAATCACGTGGGCCCCACCCGGAAATCACGTGGGCCCTACCCGGAAATCACGTGGGCCCCACCCGGAAATCACGTGGGCCCCCAGGGGAAATCACGTGGGCCCCACGGGGAAATCACGTGGGCCCCACCCGGAAATCACGTGGGCCCCACGGGGAAATCACATGGGCCCCACCCGGAAATCTCGTGGGCCCCACGGGGAAATCACGTGGGCCCCACCCGGAAATCACGTGGGCCCCACCCGGAAATCACGTGGGCCCCACCCGGAAATCACGTGGGCCCCACCCGGAAATCACGTGGGCCCCACCCGGAAATCACGTGGGCCCCACCCGGAAATCACGTGGGCCCCACCCGGAAATCACGTGGGCCCCACCCGGAAATCACGTGGGCCCCACCCGGAAATCACGTGGGCCCCACCCGGAAATCACGTGGGCCCCACCCGGAAATCACGTGGGCCCCCAGGGGAAATCACGTGGGCCCCACCCTGAAATCACGTGGGCCCCACCCGGAAATCACGTGGGCCCCACCCGGAAATAACGTGGGCCCCACCCGGAAATAACGTGTGCCCCACCCAGTAATCACGTGGGCCCCACCCGGAAATCACGTGGGCCCCACCCGGAAATCACGTGGGCCCCACCCGGAAATCACGTGGGCCCCAACCGGAAATCACGTGGGCCCCACCCGGAAATCACGTGGGCCCCCAGGGGAAATCATGTGGGCCCCACCCGGAAATCACGTGGGCCCCACCCGGAAATCACGTGGGCCCCACCCGGAAATCACGTGGGCCCCACCCGGAAATCACGTGGGCCCCACCCGGAAATCACGTGGGCCCCACCCGGAAATAACGTGGGCCCCACCCGGAAATAACGTGTGCCCCACCCAGTAATCACGTGGGCCCCACCCGGAAATCACGTGGGCCCCACCCGGAAATCACGTGGGCCCCACCCGGAAATCACGTGGGCCCCACCCGGAAATCACGTGGGCCCCACCCGGAAATCACGTGGGCCCCCAGGGGAAATCATGTGGGCCCCACCCGGAAATCACGTGGGCCCCACCCGGAAATCACGTGGGCCCCACCCGGAAATCACGTGGGCCCCCAGGGGAAATCACGTGGGCCCCACCCGGAAATCACGTGGGCCCCACCCGGAAATCACGTGGGCCCCACCCGGAAATCACGTGGGCCCCACCCGGAAATCACGTGGGCCCCACCCGGAAATCACGTGGGCCCCACCCGGAAATCACGTGGGCCCCACCCGGAAATCACGTGGGCCCCACGGGGAAATCACGTGGGTCCCACCCGGAAATCACGTGGGCCCCACCCGGAAATCACGTGGGCCCCACCCGGAAATCACGTGGGCCCCACCCGGAAATCACGTGGGCCCCACCCGGAAATCACGTGGGCCCCACGGGGAAATCACGTGGGCCCCACCTGGAAATCACGTGGGCCCCACCCGGAAATCACGTGGGCCCCACCCGGAAATCACGTGGGCCCCACCCGGAAATCACGTGGGCCCCACCCGGAAATCACGTGGGCCCCACCCGGAAATCACGTGGGCCCCACCCGGAAATCACGTGGGCCCCACCCGGAAATCACGTGGGCCCCACCCGGAAATCACGTGGGCCCCACCCGGAAATCACGTGGGCCCCCAGGGGAAATCACGTGGGCCCCACCCGGAAATCACGTGGGCCCCACCCGGAAATCACGTGGGCCCCACCCGGAAATCACGTGGGCCCCACGGGGAAATCACGTGGGCCCCACCCGGAAATCACGTGGGCCCCACCCGGAAATCACGTGGGCCCTACCCGGAAATCACGTGGGCCCCACCCGGAAATCACGTGGGCCCCCAGGGGAAATCACGTGGGCCCCACCCGGAAATCACGTGGGCCCCACCCGGAAATCACGTGGGCCCCACCCGGAAATCACGTGGGCCCCACGGGGAAATCACGTGGGCCCCACCCGGAAATCACGTGGGCCCCACCCGGAAATCACGTGGGCCCCCAGGGGAAATCACGTGGGCCCCACCCGGAAATCACGTGGGCCCCACCCGGAAATCACGTGGGCCCCACCCGGAAATCACGTGGGCCCCACGGGGAAATCACGTGGGCCCCACCCGGAAATCACGTGGGCCCCACCCGGAAATCACGTGGGCCCCACCCGGAAATCACGTGGGCCCCACCCGGAAATCACGTGGGCCCCACCCGGAAATCACGTGGGCCCCACCCGGAAATCACGTGGGCCCCACCCGGAAATCACGTGGGCACCACCCGGAAATCACGTGGGCCCCACGGGGAAATCACGTGGGCCCCACCCGGAAATCACGTGGGCCCCACGGGGAAATCACATGGGCCCCACCCGGAAATCACGTGGGCCCCACGGGGAAATCACGTGGGCCCCACCCGGAAATCACGTGGGCCCCACCCGGAAATCACGTGGGCCCCACCCGGAAATCACGTGGGCCCCACCCGGAAATCACGTGGGCCCCACGGGGAAATCACGTGGGCCCCACCCGGAAATCACGTGGGCCCCACGGGGAAATCACGTGGGCCCCACCCGGAAATCACGTGGGCCCCACCCGGAAATCACGTGGGCCCCACCCGGAAATCACGTGGGCCCCACCCGGAAATCACGTGGGCCCCACCCGGAAATCACGTGGGCCCCACCCGGAAATCACGTGGGCCCCACCCGGAAATCACGTGGGCCCCCAGGGGAAATCACGTGGGCCCGACCCGGAAATCACGTGGGCCCCACCCGGAAATCACGTGGGCCCCACCCGGAAATCACGTGGGCCCCACCCGGAAATCACGTGGGCCCGACGGGGAAATCACGTGGGCCCCACCCGGAAATCACGTGGGCCCCACCCGGAAATCACGTGGGCCCCACCCGAAAATCACGTGGGCCCCACCCGGAAATCACGTGGGCCCAACGGGGAAATCACGTGGGCCCCACCCGGAAATCACGTGGTCCCCACCCGGAAATCACGTGGGCCCCACCCGAAAATCACGTGGGCGCCACCCGGAAATCACGTGGGCCCCACCCGGAAATCACGTGGGCCCCACCCGGAAGTCACGTGGGCCCCACCCGGAAATCTCGTGGGCCCCACCCGGAAATCACGTGGGCCCCACCCGGAAATCACGGGGGCCCCACCCGGAAATCACGTGGGCCCCCAGGGGAAATCACGTGGGCCCCACCCGGAAATCGTGGGCCCCACCCGGAAATCACGTGGGCCCCACCCGGAAATCACGTGGGCCCCACGGGGAAATCACGTGGGCCCCACCCGGAAATCACGTGGGCCCCACCCGGAAATCACGTGGGCCCCCAGGGGAAATCACGTGGGCCCCACGGGGAAATCACGTGGGCCCCACCCGGAAATCACGTGGTCCCCACCCGGAAATCACGTGGGCCCCCAGGGGAAATCACGTGGGCCCCACCCGGAAATCACGTGGGCCCCACCCGGAAATCACGTGGGCCCCACCCTGAAATCACGTGGACCCCACCCGGAAATCACGTGGGCCCCACGGGGAAATCACGTGGGCCCCACCCGGAAATCACGTGGGCCCCACCCGGAAATCACGTGGGCCCCACCCTGAAATCACATGGGCCCCACCCGGAAATCACGTGGGCCCCACCCGGAAATCACGTGGGCCCCCAGGGGAAATCACGTGGGCCCCACCCGGAAATCACGTGGGCCCCACCCGGAAATCACGTGGGCCCCACCCGGAAATCACGTGGGCCCGACGGGGAAATCACGTGGGCCCCACCCGGAAATCACGTGGTCCCCACCCGGAAATCACGTGGGCCCCACCCGGAAATCACGTGGGCCCCACCCTGAAATCACGTGGGCCCCACCCGGAAATCACGTGGGCCCCACCCGGAAATCACGTGGGCCCCACCCGGAAATCACGTGGGCCCCACCCGGAAATCACGTGGGCCCCACCCGGAAATCACGTGGGCCCCACCCGGAAATCACGTGGGCCCCACCCGGAAATCACGTGGGCCCCACCCGGAAATCACGTGGGCCCCACCCGGAAATCACGTGGGCCCCACCCGGAAATCACGTGGGCCCCACCCGGAAATCACGTGGGCCCCACCCGGAAATCACGTGGGCCCCACCCGGAAATCACGTGGGCCCCCAGGGGAAATCACGTGGGCCCCACCCGGAAATCACGTGGGCCCCACCCGGAAATCACGTGGGCCCCACCCGGAAATCACGTGGGCCCCACGGGGAAATCACGTGGGCCCCACGGGGAAATCACGTGGGCCCCACCCGGAAATCACGTGGGCCCCACCCGGAAATCACGTGGGCCCCACCCGGAAATCACGTGGGCCCCACCCGGAAATCACGTGGGCCCCACCCGGAAATCACGTGGGCCCCACGGGGAAATCACGTGGGCCCCACCCGGAAATCACGTGGGCCCCACCCGGAAATCACGTGGGCCCCACCCGGAAATCACGTGGGCCCCACCCGGAAATCACGTGGGCCCCACCCGGAAATCACGTGGGCCCCACCCGGAAATCACGTGGGCCCGACGGGAAAATCACGTGGGCCCCACCCGGAAATCACGTGGTCCCCACCCGGAAATCACGTGGGCCCCACCCGGAAATCACGTGGGCCCCACCCGGAAATCACGAGGGCCCCAACCGGATATCACGTGGGCCCCACCCGGAAATCACGTGGGCCCCACCCGGAAATCACGTGGGCCCCACGGGGAAATCACGTGGGCCCCACCCGGAAATCACGTGGGCCCCACCCGGAAATCACGTGGGCCCCACCCGGAAATCACGTGGGCCCCACCCGGAAATCACGTGGGCCCCACGGGGAAATCACGTGGGCCCCACGGGGAAATCACGTGGGCCCCACCCGGAAATCACGTGGGCCCCACCCGGAAATCACGTGGGCCCCACCCGGAAATCACGTGGGCCCCACGGGGAAATCACGTGGGCCCCACCCGGAAATCACGTGGGCCCCACGGGGAAATCACGTGGGTCACACCCGGAAATCACGTGGGCCCCACCCGGAAATCACGTGGGCCCCACCCGGAAGTCACGTGGGCCCCACCCGGAAATCACGTGGGCCCCACCCGGAAGTCACGTGGGCCCCACCCGGAAATCACGTGGGCCCCACCCGGAAATCACGTGGGCCCCACCCGGAAATCACGTGGGCCCCACCCGGAAATCACGTGGGCCCCACCCGGAAATCACGTGGGCCCCACCCGGAAATCACGTGGGCCCCACCCGGAAATCACGTGGGCCCCACCCGGAAATCACGTGGGCCCCACCCGGAAATCACGTGGGCCCCACCCGGAAATCACGTGGGCCCCACCCGGAAATCACGTGGGCCCCCAGGGGAAATCACGTGGGCCCGACCCGGAAATCACGTGGGCCCCACCCGGAAATCACGTGGGCCCCACCCGGAAATCACGTGGGCCCCACGGGGAAATCACGTGGGCCCCACCCGGAAATCACGTGGGCCCCACCCGGAAATCACGTGGGCCCCCAGGGGAAATCACGTGGGCCCCACCCGGAAATCACGTGGGCCCCACCCGGAAATCACGTGGGCCCCACCCTGAAATCACGTGGACCCCACCCGGAAATCACGTGGGCCCCACGGGGAAATCACGTGGGCCCCACCCGGAAATCACGTGGGCCCCACCCGGAAATCACGTGGGCCCCACCCTGAAATCACGTGGACCCCACCCGGAAATCACGTGGGCCCCACGGGGAAATCACGTGGGCCCCACCCGGAAATCACGTGGGCCCCACCCGGAAATCACGTGGGCCCCACCCTGAAATCACGTGGGCCCCACCCGGAAATCACGTGGGCCCCACCCGGAAATCACGTGGGCCCCCAGGGGAAATCACGTGGGCCCCACCCGGAAATCACGTGGGCCCCACCCGAAAATCACGTGGGCCCCACCCGGAAATCACGTGGGCCCGACGGGGAAATCACGTGGGCCCCACCCGGAAATCACGTGGTCCCCACCCGGAAATCACGTGGGCCCCACCCGGAAATCACGTGGGCGCCACCCGGAAATCACGTGGGCCCCACCCGGAAATCACGTGGGCCCCACCCGGAAGTCACGTGGGCCCCACCCGGAAATCACGTGGGCCCCACCCGGAAATCACGTGGGCCCCACCCGGAAATCACGTGGGCCCCCAGGGGAAATCACGTGGGCCCCACCCGGAAATCGTGGGCCCCACCCGGAAATCACGTGGGCCCCACCCGGAAATCACGTGGGCCCCACCCGGAAATCACGTGGGGCCCACCCGGAAATCACGTGGGCCCCACCCGGAAATCACGTGGGCCCCCAGGGGAAATCACGTGGGCCCCACCCGGAAATCACGTGGGCCCCACCCGGAAATCACGTGGGCCCCACCCGAAAATCACGTGGGCCCCACCCGGAAATCACGTGGGCCCGACGGGGAAATCACGTGGGCCCCACCCGGAAATCACGTGGTCCCCACCCGGAAATCACGTGGGCCCCACCCGGAAATCACGTGGGCGCCACCCGGAAATCACGTGGGCCCCACCCGGAAATCACGTGGGCCCCACCCGGAAATCACGTGGGCCCCACCCGGAAATCACGTGGGCCCCACCCGGAAATCACGTGGGCCCCACCCGGAAATCACGTGGGCCCCAACCGGAAATCACGTGGGCCCCCAGGGGAAATCACGTGGGCCCGACCCGGAAATCACGTGGGCCCCACCCGGAAATCACGTGGGCCCCACCCGGAAATCACGTGGGCCCCACGGGGAAATCACGTGGGCCCCACCCGGAAATCACGTGGGCCCCACGGGGAAATCACGTGGGCCCCACCTGGAAATCACGTGGGCCCCACCCGGAAATCACGTGGGCCCCACCCGGAAATCACGTGGGCCCCACCCGGAAATCACGTGGGCCCCACCCGGAAATCACGTGGGCCCCACCCGGAAATCACGTGGGCCCCACCCGGAAATCACGTGGGCCCCACCCGGAAATCACGTGGGCCCCACCCGGAAATCACGTGGGCCCCACCCGGAAATCACGTGGGCCCCCAGGGGAAATCACGTGGGCCCCACCCGGAAATCACGTGGGCCCCACCCGGAAATCACGTGGGCCCCACCCGGAAATCACGTGGGCCCCACGGGGAAATCACGTGGGCCCCACCCGGAAATCACGTGGGCCCCACCCGGAAATCACGTGGGCCCTACCCGGAAATCACGTGGGCCCCACCCGGAAATCACGTGGGCCCCCAGGGGAAATCACGTGGGCCCCACCCGGAAATCACGTGGGCCCCACCCGGAAATCACGTGGGCCCCACCCGGAAATCACGTGGGCCCCGAGGGGAAATCACGTGGGCCCCACCCGGAAATCACGTGGGCCCCACCCGGAAATCACGTGGGCCCCACCCGGAAATCACGTGGGCCCCACGGGGAAATCACGTGGGCCCCACCCGGAAATCACGTGGGCCCCACCCGGAAATCACGTGGGCCCCACCCGGAAATCACGTGGGCCCCACCCGGAAATCACGTGGGCCCCACCCGGAAATCACGTGGGCCCCACCCGGAAATCACGTGGGCACCACCCGGAAATCACGTGGGCCCCACGGGGAAATCACGTGGGCCCCACCCGGAAATCACGTGGGCCCCCAGGGGAAATCACATGGGCCCCACCCGGAAATCACGTGGGCCCCACGGGGAAATCACGTGGGCCCCACCCGGAAATCACGTGGGCCCCACCCGGAAATCACGTGGGCCCCACCCGGAAATCACGTGGGCCCCACCCGGAAATCACGTGGGCCCCACGGGGAAATCACGTGGGCCCCACCCGGAAATCACGTGGGCCCCACGGGGAAATCACGTGGGCCCCACCCGGAAATCACGTGGGCCCCACCCGGAAATCACGTGGGCCCCACCCGGAAATCACGTGGGCCCCACCCGGAAATCACGTGGGCCCCACCCGGAAATCACGTGGGCCCCACCCGGAAATCACGTGGGCCCCACCCGGAAATCACGTGGGCCCCCAGGGGAAATCACGTGGGCCCGACCCGGAAATCACGTGGGCCCCACCCGGAAATCACGTGGGCCCCACCCGGAAATCACGTGGGCCCCACCCGGAAATCACGTGGGCCCGACGGGGAAATCACGTGGGCCCCACCCGGAAATCACGTGGGCCCCACCCGGAAATCACGTGGGCCCCACCCGAAAATCACGTGGGCCCCACCCGGAAATCACGTGGGCCCAACGGGGAAATCACGTGGGCCCCACCCGGAAATCACGTGGTCCCCACCCGGAAATCACGTGGGCCCCACCCGAAAATCACGTGGGCGCCACCCGGAAATCACGTGGGCCCCACCCGGAAATCACGTGGGCCCCACCCGGAAGTCACGGGGGCCCCACCCGGAAATCTCGTGGGCCCCACCCGGAAATCACGTGGGCCCCACCCGGAAATCACGTGGGCCCCACCCGGAAATCACGTGGGCCCCCAGGGGAAATCACGTGGGCCCCACCCGGAAATCGTGGGCCCCACCCGGAAATCACGTGGGCCCCACCCGGAAATCACGTGGGCCCCACGGGGAAATCACGTGGGCCCCACCCGGAAATCACGTGGGCCCCACCCGGAAATCACGTGGGCCCCCAGGGGAAATCACGTGGGCCCCACGGGGAAATCACGTGGGCCCCACCCGGAAATCACGTGGTTCCCACCCGGAAATCACGTGGGCCCCCAGGGGAAATCACGTGGGCCCCACCCGGAAATCACGTGGGCCCCACCCGGAAATCACGTGGGCCCCACCCTGAAATCACGTGGACCCCACCCGGAAATCACGTGGGCCCCACGGGGAAATCACGTGGGCCCCACCCGGAAATCACGTGGGCCCCACCCGGAAATCACGTGGGCCCCACCCTGAAATCACATGGGCCCCACCCGGAAATCACGTGGGCCCCACCCGGAAATCACGTGGGCCCCCAGGGGAAATCACGTGGGCCCCACCCGGAAATCACGTGGGCCCCACCCGGAAATCACGTGGGCCCCACCCGGAAATCACGTGGGCCCGACGGGGAAATCACGTGGGCCCCACCCGGAAATCACGTGGTCCCCACCCGGAAATCACGTGGGCCCCACCCGGAAATCACGTGGGCCCCACCCTGAAATCACGTGGGCCCCACCCGGAAATCACGTGGGCCCCACCCGGAAATCACGTGGGCCCCACCCGGAAATCACGTGGGCCCCACCCGGAAATCACGTGGGCCCCACCCGGAAATCACGTGGGCCCCACCCGGAAATCACGTGGGCCCCACCCGGAAATCACGTGGGCCCCACCCGGAAATCACGTGGGCCCCACCCGGAAATCACGTGGGCCCCACCCGGAAATCACGTGGGCCCCACCCGGAAATCACGTGGGCCCCACCCGGAAATCACGTGGGCCCCACCCGGAAATCACGTGGGCCCCACCCGGAAATCACGTGGGCCCCCAGGGGAAATCACGTGGGCCCCACCCGGAAATCACGTGGGCCCCACCCGGAAATCACGTGGGCCCCACCCGGAAATCACGTGGGCCCCACGGGGAAATCACGTGGGCCCCACGGGGAAATCACGTGGGCCCCACCCGGAAATCACGTGGGCCCCACCCGGAAATCACGTGGGCCCCACCCGGAAATCACGTGGGCCCCACCCGGAAATCACGTGGGCCCCACCCGGAAATCACGTGGGCCCCACGGGGAAATCACGTGGGCCCCACCCGGAAATCACGTGGGCCCCACCCGGAAATCACGTGGGCCCCACCCGGAAATCACGTGGGCCCCACCCGGAAATCACGTGGGCCCCACCCGGAAATCACGTGGGCCCCACCCGGAAATCACGTGGGCCCGACGGGAAAATCACGTGGGCCCCACCCGGAAATCACGTGGTCCCCACCCGGAAATCACGTGGGCCCCACCCGGAAATCACGTGGGCCCCACCCGGAAATCACGTGGGCCCCAACCGGATATCACGTGGGCCCCACCCGGAAATCACGTGGGCCCCACCCGGAAATCACGTGGGCCCCACGGGGAAATCACGTGGGCCCCACCCGGAAATCACGTGGGCCCCACCCGGAAATCACGTGGGCCCCACCCGGAAATCACGTGGGCCCCACCCGGAAATCACGTGGGCCCCACGGGGAAATCACGTGGGCCCCACGGGGAAATCACGTGGGCCCCACCCGGAAATCACGTGGGCCCCACCCGGAAATCACGTGGGCCCCACCCGGAAATCACGTGGGCCCCACGGGGAAATCACGTGGGCCCCACCCGGAAATCACGTGGGCCCCACGGGGAAATCACGTGGGTCACACCCGGAAATCACGTGGGCCCCACCCGGAAGTCAAGTGGGCCCCACCCGGAAGTCACGTGGGCCCCACCCGGAAATCACGTGGGCCCCACCCGGAAGTCACGTGGGCCCCACCCGGAAATCACGTGGGCCCCACCCGGAAATCACGTGGGCCCCACCCGGAAATCACGTGGGCCCCACCCGGAAATCACGTGGGCCCCACCCGGAAATCACGTGGGCCCCACCCGGAAATCACGTGGGCCCCACCCGGAAATCACGTGGGCCCCACCCGGAAATCACGTGGGCCCCACCCGGAAATCACGTGGGCCCCACCCGGAAATCACGTGGGCCCCACCCGGAAATCACGTGGGCCCCCAGGGGAAATCACGTGGGCCCGACCCGGAAATCACGTGGGCCCCACCCGGAAATCACGTGGGCCCCACCCGGAAATCACGTGGGCCCCACGGGGAAATCACGTGGGCCCCACCCGGAAATCACGTGGGCCCCACCCGGAAATCACGTGGGCCCCCAGGGGAAATCACGTGGGCCCCACCCGGAAATCACGTGGGCCCCACCCGGAAATCACGTGGGCCCCACCCTGAAATCACGTGGACCCCACCCGGAAATCACGTGGGCCCCACGGGGAAATCACGTGGGCCCCACCCGGAAATCACGTGGGCCCCCAGGGGAAATCACGTGGGCCCCACCCGGAAATCGTGGGCCCCACCCGGAAATCACGTGGGCCCCACCCGGAAATCACGTGGGCCCCACGGGGAAATCACGTGGGCCCCACCCGGAAATCACGTGGGCCCCACCCGGAAATCACGTGGGCCCCCAGGGGAAATCACGTGGCCCCACCCGGAAATCACGTGGGCCCCACCCGGAAATCACGTGGGCCCCACCCGAAAATCACGTGGGCCCCACCCGGAAATCACGTGGGCCCGACGGGGAAATCACGTGGGCCCCACCCGGAAATCACGTGGTCCCCACCCGGAAATCACGTGGGCCCCACCCGGAAATCACGTGGGCGCCACCCGGAAATCACGTGGGCCCCACCCGGAAATCACGTGGGCCCCACCCGGAAATCACGTGGGCCCCACCCGGAAATCACGTGGGCCCCACCCGGAAATCACGTGGGCCCCAACCGGAAATCACGTGGGCCCCCAGGGGAAATCACGTGGGCCCGACCCGGAAATCACGTGGGCCCCACCCGGAAATCACGTGGGCCCCACCCGGAAATCACGTGGGCCCCACGGGGAAATCACGTGGGCCCCACCCGGAAATCACGTGGGCCCCACCCGGAAATCACGTGGGCCCCCAGGGGAAATCACGTGGGCCCCACCCGGAAATCACGTGGGCCCCACCCGGAAATCACGTGGGCCCCACCCTGAAATCACGTGGACCCCACCCGGAAATCACGTGGGCCCCACGGGGAAATCACGTGGGCCCCACCCGGAAATCACGTGGGCCCCACCCGGAAATCACGTGGGCCCCACCCTGAAATCACGTGGACCCCACCCGGAAATCACGTGGGCCCCACGGGGAAATCACGTGGGCCCCACCCGGAAATCACGTGGGCCCCACCCGGAAATCACGTGGGCCCCACCCTGAAATCACGTGGGCCCCACCCGGAAATCACGTGGGCCCCACCCGGAAATCACGTGGGCCCCCAGGGGAAATCACGTGGGCCCCACCCGGAAATCACGTGGGCCCCACCCGAAAATCACGTGGGCCCCACCCGGAAATCACGTGGGCCCGACGGGGAAATCACGTGGGCCCCACCCGGAAATCACGTGGTCCCCACCCGGAAATCACGTGGGCCCCACCCGGAAATCACGTGGGCGCCACCCGGAAATCACGTGGGCCCCACCCGGAAATCACGTGGGCCCCACCCGGAAGTCACGTGGGCCCCACCCGGAAATCACGTGGGCCACACCCGGAAATCACGTGGGCCCCACCCGGAAATCCCGGGGGCCCCACCCGGAAATCACGTGGGCCCCCAGGGGAAATCACGTGGGCCCCACCCGGAAATCGTGGGCCCCACCCGGAAATCACGTGGGCCCCACCCGGAAATCACGTGGGCCCCACGGGGAAATCACGTGGGCCCCACCCGGAAATCACGTGGGCCCCACCCGGAAATCACGTGGGCCCCCAGGGGAAATCACGTGGGCCCCACCCGGAAATCACGTGGGCCCCACCCGGAAATCACGTGGGCCCCACCCGGAAATCACGTGGGCCCAATGGGGAAATCACGTGGGCCTCACCCGGAAATCACGTGGGCCCCACCCGGAAATCACGTGGGCCCCACCCGGAAATCACGTGGGCCCCACCCGGAAATCACGTGGGCCCCACCCGGAAATCACGTGGGCCCCACCCGGAAATCACGTGGGCCCCACCCGGAAATCACGTGGGCACCACCCGGAAATCACGTGGGCCCCACGGGGAAATCACGTGGGCCCCACCCGGAAATCACGTGGGCCCCACGGGGAAATCACGTGGGCCCCACCCGGAAATCACGTGGGCCCCACCCGGAAATCACGTGGGCCACACCCGGAAATCACGTGGGCCCCACCCGGAAATCACGTGGGCCCCACCCGGAAATCACGTGGGCCCCACCCGGAAATCACGTGGGCCCCACCCGGAAATCACGTGGGCCCCACCCGGAAATCACGTGGGCCCCACCCGGAAATCACGTGGGCCCCACCCGGAAATCACGTGGGCCCCACCCGGAAATCACGTGGGCCCCCAGGGGAAATCACGTGGGCCCCACCCTGAAATCACGTGGGCCCCACCCGGAAATCACGTGGGCCCCACCCGGAAATAACGTGGGCCCCACCCGGAAATAACGTGGGCCCCACCCGGAAATCACGTGGGCCCCACCCAGAAATCACGTGGGCCCCACCCGGAAATCACGTGGGCCCCACCCGGAAATCACGTGGGCCCCACCCGGAAATCACGTGGGCCCCACCCGGAAATCACGTGGGCCCCCAGGGGAAATCATGTGGGCCCCACCCGGAAATCACGTGGGCCCCACCCGGAAATCACGTGGGCCCCACCCGGAAATCACGTGGGCCCCACCCGGAAATCACGTGGGCCCCACCCGGAAATCACGTGGGCCCCCAGGGGAAATCACGTGGGCCCCACCCGGAAATCACGTGGGCCCCACCCGGAAATCACGTGGGCCCCACCCGGAAATCACGTGGGCCCCACCCGGAAATCACGTGGGCCCCACCCGGAAATCACGTGGGCCCCACCAGGAAATCACGTGGGCCCCACGGGGAAATCACGTGGGTCCCACCCGGAAATCACGTGGGCCCCACCCGGAAATCACGTGGGCCCCACCCGGAAATCACGTGGGCCCCACCCGGAAATCACGTGGGCCCCACCCGGAAATCACGTGGGCCCCACGGGGAAATCACGTGGGCCCCACCTGGAAATCACGTGGGCCCCACCCGGAAATCACGTGGGCCCCACCCGGAAATCACGTGGGCCCCACCCGGAAATCACGTGGGCCCCACCCGGAAATCACGTGGGCCCCACCCGGAAATCACGTGGGCCCCACCCGGAAATCACGTGGGCCCCACCCGGAAATCACGTGGGCCCCCAGGGGATATCACGTGGGCCCCACCCGGAAATCACGTGGGCCCCACCCGGAAATCACGTGGGCCCCACCCGGAAATCACGTGGGCCCCACGGGGAAATCACGTGGGCCCCACCCGGAAATCACGTGGGCCCCACCCGGAAATCACGTGGGCCCTACCCGGAAATCACGTGGGCCCCACCCGGAAATCACGTGGGCCCCCAGGGGAAATCACGTGGGCCCCACCCGGAAATCACGTGGGCCCCACCCGGAAATCACGTGGGCCCCACCCGGAAATCACGTGGGCCCCACGGGGAAATCACGTGGGCCCCACCCGGAAATCAAGTGGGCCCCACCCGGAAATCACGTGGGCCCCCAGGGGAAATCACGTGGGCCCCACCCGGAAATCACGTGGGCCCCACCCGGAAATCACGTGGGCCCCACCCGGAAATCACGTGGGCCCCACGGGGAAATCACGTGGGCCCCACCCGGAAATCACGTGGGCCCCACCCGGAAATCACGTGGGCCCCACCCGGAAATCACGTGGGCCCCACCCGGAAATCACGTGGGCCCCACCCGGAAATCACGTGGGCCCCACCCGGAAATCACGTGGGCCCCACCCGGAAATCACGTGGGCACCACCCGGAAATCACGTGGGCCCCACGGGGAAATCACGTGGGCCCCACCCGGAAATCACGTGGGCCCCACGGGGAAATCACGTGGGCCCCACCCGGAAATCACGTAGGCCCCACGGGGAAATCACGTGGGCCCCACCCGGAAATCACGTGGGCCCCACCCGGAAATCACGTGGGCCCCACCCGGAAATCACGTGGGCCCCACCCGGAAATCACGTGGGCCCCACCCGGAAATCACGTGGGCCCCACCCGGAAATCACGTGGGCCCCACCCGGAAATCACGTGGGCCCCACCCGGAAATCACGTGGGCCCCACCCGGAAATCACGTGGGCCCCACCCGGAAATCACGTGGGCCCCACCCGGAAATCACGTGGGCCCCCAGGGGAAATCACGTGGGCCCCACCCTGAAATAACGTGGGCCCCACCCGGAAATCACGTGGGCCCCACCCGGAAATAACGTGGGCCCCACCCGGAAATAACGTGTGCCCCACCCAGTAATCACGTGGGCCGCACCCGGAAATCACGTGGGCCGCACCCGGAAATCACGTGGGCCCCACCCGGAAATCACGTGGGCCCCACCCGGAAATCACGTGGGCCCCACCCGGAAATCACGTGGGGCCCCCAGGGGAAATCATGTGGGACCCACCCGGAAATCACGTGGGCCCCACCCGGAAATCACGTGGGCCCCACCCGGAAATCACGTGGGCCCCACCCGGAAATCACGTGGGCCCCACCCGGAAATAACGTGGGCCCCACCCGGAAATAACGTGTGCCCCACCCAGTAATCACGTGGGCCCCACCCGGAAATCACGTGGGCCCCACCCGGAAATCACGTGGGCCCCACCCGGAAATCACGTGGGCCCCACCCGGAAATCACGTGGGCCCCCAGGGGAAATCATGTGGGCCCCACCCGGAAATCACGTGGGCCCCACCCGGAAATCACGTGGGCCCCACCCGGAAATCACGTGGGCCCCCAGGGGAAATCACGTGGGCCCCACCCGGAAATCACGTGGGCCCCACCCGGAAATCACGTGGGCCCCACCCGGAAATCACGTGGGCCCCACCCGGAAATCACGTGGGCCCCACCCGGAAATCACGTGGGCCCCACCCGGAAATCACGTGGGCCCCACCCGGAAATCACGTGGGCCCCACGGGGAAATCACGTGGGTCCCACCCGGAAATCACGTGGGCCCCACCCGGAAATCACGTGGGCCCCACCCGGAAATCACGTGGGCCCCACCCGGAAATCACGTGGGCCCCACCCGGAAATCACGTGGGCCCCACGGGGAAATCACGTGGGCCCCACCCGGAAATCACGTGGGCCCCACCCGGAAATCACGTGGGCCCCACCCGGAAATCACGTGGGCCCCACCCGGAAATCACGTGGGCCCCACCCGGAAATCACGTGGGCCCCACCCGGAAATCACGTGGGCCCCACCCGGAAATCACGTGGGCCCCACCCGGAAATCACGTGGGCCCCCAGGGGAAATCACGTGGGCCCCACCCGGAAATCACGTGGGCCCCACCCGGAAATCACGTGGGCCCCACCCGGAAATCACGTGGGCCCCACGGGGAAATCACGTGGGCCCCACCCGGAAATCACGTGGGCCCCACCCGGAAATCACGTGGGCCCTACCCGGAAATCACGTGGGCCCCACCCGGAAATCACGTGGGCCCCCAGGGGAAATCACGTGGGCCCCACCCGGAAATCACGTGGGCCCCACCCGGAAATCACGTGGGCCCCACCCGGAAATCACGTGGGCCCCACGGGGAAATCACGTGGGCCCCACCCGGAAATCACGTGGGCCCCACCCGGAAATCACGTGGGCCCCCAGGGGAAATCACGTGGGCCCCACCCGGAAATCACGTGGGCCCCACCCGGAAATCACGTGGGCCCCACCCGGAAATCACGTGGGCCCCACCCGGAAATCACGTGGGCCCCACCCGGAAATCACGTGGGCCCCACCCGGAAATCACGTGGGCCCCACCCGGAAATCACATGGGCCCCACCCGGAAATCACGTGGGCCCCACCCGGAAATCACGTGGGCCCCACCCGGAAATCACGTGGGCCCCACCCGGAAATCACGTGGGCACCACCCGGAAATCACGTGGGCCCCACGGGGAAATCACGTGGGCCCCACCCGGAAATCACGTGGGCCCCACGGGGAAATCACATGGGCCCCACCCGGAAATCACGTGGGCCCCACGGGGAAATCACGTGGGCCCCACCCGGAAATCACGTGGGCCCCACCCGGAAATCACGTGGGCCCCACCCGGAAATCACGTGGGCCCCACCCGGAAATCACGTGGGCCCCACCCGGAAATCACGTGGGCCCCACCCGGAAATCACGTGGGCCCCACCCGGAAATCACGTGGGCCCCACCCGGAAATCACGTGGGCCCCACCCGGAAATCACGTGGGCCCCACCCGGAAATCACGTGGGCCCCCAGGGGAAATCACGTGGGCCCCACCCTGAAATCACGTGGGCCCCACCCGGAAATCACGTGGGCCCCACCCGGAAATAACGTGGGCCCCACCCGGAAATAACGTGTGCCCCACCCAGTAATCACGTGGGCCCCACCCGGAAATCACGTGGGCCCCACCCGGAAATCACGTGGGCCCCACCCGGAAATCACGTGGGCCCCACCCGGAAATCACGTGGGCCCCACCCGGAAATCACGTGGGCCCCCAGGGGAAATCATGTGGGCCCCACCCGGAAATCACGTGGGCCCCACCCGGAAATCACGTGGGCCCCACCCGGAAATCACGTGGGCCCCACCCGGAAATCACGTGGGCCCCACCCGGAAATCACGTGGGCCCCCAGGGGAAATCACGTGGGCCCCACCCGGAAATCACGTGGGCCCCACCCGGAAATCACGTGGGCCCCACCCGGAAATCACGTGGGCCCCACCCGGAAATCACGTGGGCCCCACCCGGAAATCACGTGGGCCCCACCCGGAAATCACGTGGGCCCCACCCGGAAATCACGTGGGCCCCACCCGGAAATCACGTGGGCCCCACCCGGAAATCACGTGGGCCCCACCCGGAAATCACGTGGGCCCCACCCGGAAATCACGTGGGCCCCACCCGGAAATCACGTGGGCCCCACCCGGAAATCACGTGGGCCCCACCCGGAAATCACGTGGGCCCCCAGGGGAAATCACGTGGGCCCCACCCGGAAATCACGTGGGCCCCACCCAGAAATCACGTGGGCCCCACCCGGAAATCACGTGGGCCCCCAGGGGAAATCACGTGGGCCCCACCCGGAAATCACGTGGGCCCCCAGGGGAAATCACGTGGGCCCCACCCGGAAATCACGTGGGCCCCACCCGGAAATCACGTGGGCCCCACCCTGAAATCACGTGGACCCCACCCGGAAATCACGTGGGCCCCACGGGGAAATCACGTGGGCCCCACCCGGAAATCACGTGGGCCCCACCCGGAAATCACGTGGGCCCCACCCTGAAATCACGTGGGCCCCACCCGGAAATCACGTGGGCCCCACCCGGAAATCACGTGGGCCCCCAGGGGAAATCACGTGGGCCCCACCCGGAAATCACGTGGGCCCCACCCGAAAATCACGTGGGCCCCACCCGGAAATCACGTGGGCCCGACGGGGAAATCACGTGGGCCCCACCCGGAAATCACGTGGTCCCCACCCGGAAATCACGTGGGCCCCACCCGGAAATCACGTGGGCGCCACCCGGAAATCACGTGGGCCCCACCCGGAAGTCACGTGGGCCCCACCCGGAAGTCACGTGGGCCCCACCCGGAAATCACGTGGGCCCCACCCGGAAATCACGTGGGCCCCACCCGGAAATCACGTGGGCCCCACCCGGAAATCACGTGGGCCCCCAGGGGAAATCACGTGGGCCCCACCCGGAAATCGTGGGCCCCACCCGGAAATCACGTGGGCCCCACCCGGAAATCACGTGGGCCCCACGGGGAAATCACGTGGGCCCCACCCGGAAATCACGTGGGCCCCACCCGGAAATCACGTGGGCCCCCAGGGGAAATCACGTGGGCCCCACCCGGAAATCACGTGGGCCCCACCCGGAAATCACGTGGGCCCCACGGGGAAATCACGTGGGCCCCACGGGGAAATCACGTGGGCCTCACCCGGAAATCACGTGGGCCCCACCCGGAAATCACGTGGGCCCCACCCGGAAATCACGTGGGCCCCACCCGGAAATCACGTGGGCCCCACCCGGAAATCACGTGGGCCCCACCCGGAAATCACGTGGGCCCCACCCGGAAATCACGTGGGCACCACCCGGAAATCACGTGGGCCCCACGGGGAAATCACGTGGGCCCCACCCGGAAATCACGTGGGCCCCACGGGGAAATCACGTGGGCCCCACCCGGAAATCACGTGGGCCCCACCCGGAAATCACGTGGGCCCCACCCGGAAATCACGTGGGCCCCACCCGGAAATCACGTGGGCCCCACCCGGAAATCACGTGGGCCCCACCCGGAAATCACGTGGGCCCCACCCGGAAATCACGTGGGCCCCACCCGGAAATCACGTGGGCCCCACCCGGAAATCACGTGGGCCCCACCCGGAAATCACGTGCGCCCCACCCGGAAATCACGTGGGCCCCACCCGGAAATCACGTGGGCCCCACCCGGAAATCACGTGGGCCCCACCCGGAAATCACGTGGGCCCCCAGGGGAAATCACGTGGGCCCCACCCTGAAATCACGTGGGCCCCACCCGGAAATCACGTGGGCCCCACCCGGAAATAACGTGGGCCCCACCCGGAAATAACGTGGGCCCCACCCAGAAATCACGTGGGCCCCACCCAGAAATCACGTGGGCCCCACCCGGAAATCACGTGGGCCCCACCCGGAAATCACGTGGGCCCCACCCGGAAATCACGTGGGCCCCACCCGGAAATCACGTGGGCCCCCAGGGGAAATCATGTGGGCCCCACCCGGAAATCACGTGGGCCCCACCCGGAAATCACGTGGGCCCCACCCGGAAATCACGTGGGCCCCACACGGAAATCACGTGGGCCCCACCCGGAAATCACGTGGGCCCCACCCTGAAATCACGTGGGCCCCACCCGGAAATCACGTGGGCCCCACCCGGAAATCACGTGGGCCCCACCCGGAAATCACGTGGGCCCCACCCGGAAATCACGTGGGCCCCACCCGGAAATCACGTGGGCCCCACCCGGAAATCACGTGGGCCCCACCCGGAAATCACGTGGGCCCCACGGGGAAATCACGTGGGTCCCACCCGGAAATCACGTGGGCCCCACCCGGAAATCACGTGGGCCCCACCCGGAAATCACGTGGGCCCCACCCGGAAATCACGTGGGCCCCACCCGGAAATCACGTGGGCCCCACCCGGAAATCACGTGGGCCCCACCTGGAAATCACGTGGGCCCCACCCGGAAATCACGTGGGCCCCACCCGGAAATCACGTGGGCCCCACCCGGAAATCACGTGGGCCCCACCCGGAAATCACGTGGGCCCCACCCGGAAATCACGTGGGCCCCACCCGGAAATCACGTGGGCCCCACCCGGAAATCTCGTGGGCCCCACCCGGAAATCACGTGGGCCCCCAGGGGAAATCACGTGGGCCCCACCCGGAAATCACGTGGGCCCCACCCGGAAATCACGTGGGCCCCACCCGGAAATCACGTGGGCCCCACGGGGAAATCACGTGGGCCCCACCCGGAAATCACGTGGGCCCCACCCGGAAATCACGTGGGCCCTACCCGGAAATCACGTGGGCCCCACCCGGAAATCACGTGGGCCCCCAGGGGAAATCACGTGGGCCCCACCCGGAAATCACGTGGGCCCCACCCGGAAATCACGTGGGCCCCACCCGGAAATCACGTGGGCCCCACGGGGAAATCACGTGGGCCCCACCCGGAAATCACGTGGGCCCCACCCGGAAATCACGTGGGCCCCCAGGGGAAATCACGTGGGCCCCACCCGGAAATCACGTGGGCCCCACCCGGAAATCACGTGGGCCCCACCCGGAAATCACGTGGGCCCCACGGGGAAATCACGTGGGCCCCACCCGGAAATCACGTGGGCCCCACCCGGAAATCACGTGGGCCCCACCCGGAAATCACGTGGGCCCCACCCGGAAATCACGTGGGCCCCACCCGGAAATCACGTGGGCCCCACCCGGAAATCACGTGGGCCCCACCCGGAAATCACGTGGGCCCCACCCGGAAATCACGTGGGCACCACCCGGAAATCACGTGGGCCCCACGGGGAAATCACGTGGGCCCCAACCGGAAATCACGTGGGCCCCACGGGGAAATCACGTGGGCCCCACCCGGAAATCACGTGGGCCCCACCTGGAAATCACGTGGGCCCCACCCGGAAATCACGTGGGCCCCACCCGGAAATCACGTGGGCCCCACCCGGAAATCACGTGGGCCCCACCCGGAAATCACGTGGGCCCCACCCGGAAATCACGTGGGCCCCACCCGGAAATCACGTGGGCCCCACCCGGAAATCACGTGGGCCCCACCCGGAAATCACGTGGGCCCCACCCGGAAATCACGTGGGCCACACCCGGAAATCACGTGGGCCCCCAGGGGAAATCACGTGGGCCCCACCCTGAAATCACGTGGGCCCCACCCGGAAATCACGTGGGCCCCACCCGGAAATAACGTGGGCCCCACCCGGAAATAACGTGTGCCCCACCCAGTAATCACGTGGGCCCCACCCGGAAATCACGTGGGCCCCACCCGGAAATCACGTGGGCCCCACCCGGAAATCACGTGGGCCCCACCCGGAAATCACGTGGGCCCCACCCGGAAATCACGTGGGCCCCCAGGGGAAATCATGTGGGCCCCACCCGGAAATCACGTGGGCCCCACCCGGAAATCACGTGGGCCCCACCCGGAAATCACGTGGGCCCCACCCGGAAATCACGTGGGCCCCACCCGGAAATCACGTGGGCCCCACCCGGAAATAACGTGGGCCCCACCCGGAAATAACGTGTGCCCCACCCAGTAATCACGTGGGCCCCACCCGGAAATCACGTGGGCCCCACCCGGAAATCACGTGGGCCCCACCCGGAAATCACGTGGGCCCCACCCGGAAATCACGTGGGCCCCACCCGGAAATCACGTGGGCCCCCAGGGGAAATCATGTGGGCCCCACCCGGAAATCACGTGGGCCCCACCCGGAAATCACGTGGGCCCCACCCGGAAATCACGTGGGCCCCCAGGGGAAATCACGTGGGCCCCACCCGGAAATCACGTGGGCCCCACCCGGAAATCACGTGGGCCCCACCCGGAAATCACGTGGGCCCCACCCGGAAATCACGTGGGCCCCACCCGGAAATCACGTGGGCCCCACCCGGAAATCACGTGGGCCCCACCCGGAAATCACGTGGGCCCCACGGGGAAATCATGTGGGTCCCACCCGGAAATCACGTGGGCCCCACCCGGAAATCACGTGGGCCCCACCCGGAAATCACGTGGGCCCCCAGGGGAAATCACGTGGGCCCCACCCGGAAATCACGTGGGCCCCACCCGGAAATCACGTGGGCCCCACCCGGAAATCACGTGGGCCCCACCCGGAAATCACGTGGGCCCCACCCGGAAATCACGTGGGCCCCACCCGGAAATCACGTGGGTCCCACCCGGAAATCACGTGGGCCCCACCCGGAAATCACGTGGGCCCCACCCGGAAATCACGTGGGCCCCACCCGGAAATCACGTGGGCCCCACCCGGAAATCACGTGGGCCCCACCCGGAAATCACGTGGGCCCCACCCGGAAATCACGTGGGCCCCACCCGGAAATCACGTGGGCCCCCAGGGGAAATCACGTGGGCCCCACCCGGAAATCACGTGGGCCCCACCCGGAAATCACGTGGGCCCCACCCGGAAATCACGTGGGCCCCACGGGGAAATCACGTGGGCCCCACCCGGAAATCACGTGGGCCCCACCCGGAAATCACGTGGGCCCTACCCGGAAATCACGTGGGCCCCACCCGGAAATCACGTGGGCCCCCAGGGGAAATCACGTGGGCCCCACCCGGAAATCACGTGGGCCCCACCCGGAAATCACGTGGGCCCCACCCGGAAATCACGTGGGCCCCACGGGGAAATCACGTGGGCCCCACCCGGAAATCACGTGGGCCCCACCCGGAAATCACGTGGGCCCCCAGGGGAAATCACGTGGGCCCCACCCGGAAATCACGTGGGCCCCACCCGGAAATCACGTGGGCCCCACCCGGAAATCACGTGGGCCCCACGGGGAAATCACGTGGGCCCCACCCGGAAATCACGTGGGCCCCACCCGGAAATCACGTGGGCCCCACCCGGAAATCACGTGGGCCCCACCCGGAAATCACGTGGGCCCCACCCGGAAATCACGTGGGCCCCACCCGGAAATCACGTGGGCCCCACCCGGAAATCACGTGGGCACCACCCGGAAATCACGTGGGCCCCACGGGGAAATCACGTGGGCCCCACCCGGAAATCACGTGGGCCCCACGGGGAAATCACATGGGCCCCACCCGGAAATCACGTGGGCCCCACGGGGAAATCACGTGGGCCCCACCCGGAAATCACGTGGGCCCCACCCGGAAATCACGTGGGCCCCACCCGGAAATCACGTGGGCCCCACCCGGAAATCACGTGGGCCCCACCCGGAAATCACGTGGGCCCCACCCGGAAATCACGTGGGCCCCACCCGGAAATCACGTGGGCCCCACCCGGAAATCACGTGGGCCCCACCCGGAAATCACGTGGGCCCCACCCGGAAATCACGTGGGCCCCACCCGGAAATCACGTGGGCCCCCAGGGGAAATCACGTGGGCCCCACCCTGAAATCACGTGGGCCCCACCCGGAAATCACGTGGGCCCCACCCGGAAATAACGTGGGCCCCACCCGGAAATAACGTGTGCCCCACCCAGTAATCACGTGGGCCCCACCCGGAAATCACGTGGGCCCCACCCGGAAATCACGTGGGCCCCACCCGGAAATCACGTGGGCCCCACCCGGAAATCACGTGGGCCCCACCCGGAAATCACGTGGGCCCCCAGGGGAAATCATGTGGGCCCCACCCGGAAATCACGTGGGCCCCACCCGGAAATCACGTGGGCCCCACCCGGAAATCACGTGGGCCCCACCCGGAAATCACGTGGGCCCCACCCGGAAATCACGTGGGCCCCCAGGGGAAATCACGTGGGCCCCACCCGGAAATCACGTGGGCCCCACCCGGAAATCACGTGGGCCCCACCCGGAAATCACGTGGGCCCCACCCGGAAATCACGTGGGCCCCACCCGGAAATCACGTGGGCCCCACCCGGAAATCACGTGGGCCCCACCCGGAAATCACGTGGGCCCCACCCGGAAATCACGTGGGCCCCACCCGGAAATCACGTGGTCCCCACCCGGAAATCACGTGGGCCCCACACGGAAATCACGTGGGCCCCACCCGGAAATCACGTGGGCCCCACCCTGAAATCACGTGGGCCCCACCCGGAAATCACGTGGGCCCCACCCGGAAATCACGTGGGCCCCACCCGGAAATCACGTGGGCCCCCAGGGGAAATCACGTGGGCCCCACCCGGAAATCACGTGGGCCCCACCCAGAAATCACGTGGGCCCCACCCGGAAATCACGTGGGCCCCACGGGGAAATCACGTGGGCCCCAACCGGAAATCACGTGGGCCCCACCCGGAAATCACGTGGGCCCCCAGGGGAAATCACGTGGGCCCCACCCGGAAATCACGTGGGCCCCCCCGGAAATCACGTGGGCCCCACCCGGAAATCACGTGGGCCCCACGGGGAAATCACGTGGGCCCCACCCGGAAATCACGTGGGCCCCACCCGGAAATCACGTGGGCCCCACCCGGAAATCACGTGGGCCCCACCCGGAAATCACGTGGGCCCCACCCGGAAATCACGTGGGCCCCACCCGGAAATCACGTGGGCCCCACCCGGAAATCACGTGGGCACCACCCGGAAATCACGTGGGCCCCACGGGGAAATCACGTGGGCCCCACCCGGAAATCACGTGGGCCCCACGGGGAAATCACGTGGGCCCCACCCGGAAATCACGTGGGCCCCACGGGGAAATCACGTGGGCCCCACCCGGAAATCACGTGGGCCCCACCCGGAAATCACGTGGGCCCCACCCGGAAATCACGTGGGCCCCACCCGGAAATCACGTGGGCCCCACGGGGAAATCACGTGGGCCCCACCCGGAAATCACGTGGGCCCCACCCGGAAATCACGTGGGCCCCACCCGGAAATCACGTGGGCCCCACCCGGAAATCACGTGGGCCCCACCCGGAAATCACGTGGGCCCCACCCGGAAATCACGTGGGCCCCACCCGGAAATCACGTGGGCTCCCAGGGGAAATCACGTGGGCCCCACCCTGAAATCACGTGGGCCCCACCCGGAAATCACGTGGGCCCCACCCGGAAATAACGTGGGCCCCACCCGGAAATAACGTGGGCCCCACCCAGAAATCACGTGGGCCCCACCCGGAAATCACGTGGGCCCCACCCGGAAATCACGTGGGCCCCACCCGGAAATCACGTGGGCCCCACCCGGAAATCACGTGGGCCCCACCCGGAAATCACGTGGGCCCCCAGGGGAAATCATGTGGGCCCCACCCGGAAATCACGTGGGCCCCACCCGGAAATCACGTGGGCCCCACCCGGAAATCACGTGGGCCCCACCCGGAAATCACGTGGGCCCCACCCGGAAATCACGTGGGCCCCACCCGGAAATCACGTGGGCCCCACCCGGAAATCACGTGGGCCCCACCCGGAAATCACGTGGGCCCCACCCGGAAATCACGTGGGCCCCACCCGGAAATCACGTGGGCCCCACCCGGAAATCACGTGGGCCCCACCCGGAAATCACGTGGGCCCCACCCGGAAATCACGTGGGCCCCACGGGGAAATCACGTGGGCCCCACCCGGAAATCACGTGGGCCCCACCCGGAAATCACGTGGGCCCCACACGGAAATCACGTGGGCCCCACCCGGAAATCACGTGGGCCCCACCCTGAAATCACGTGGGCCCCACCCGGAAATCACGTGGGCCCCACCCGGAAATCACGTGGGCCCCACCCGGAAATCACGTGGGCCCCACCCGGAAATCACGTGGGCCCCACCCGGAAATCACGTGGGCCCCCAGGGGAAATCACGTGGGCCCCACCCGGAAATCACGTGGGCCCCACCCGGAAATCACGTGGGCCCCACCCGGAAATCACGTGGGCCCCACCCGGAAATCACGTGGGCCCCACCCGGAAATCACGTGGGCCCCACCCGGAAATCACGTGGGCCCCACCCGGAAATCACGTGGGCCCCACCCGGAAATCACGTTGTCCCCACCCGGAAATCACGTGGGCCCCACCCGGAAATCTCGTGGGCCCCACCCGGAAATCACGTGGGCCCCACCCGGAAATCACGTGGGCCCCACCCGGAAATCACGTGGGCCCCACCCGGAAATCACGTGGGCCCCACACGGAAATCACGTGGGCCCCACCCGGAAATCACGTGGGCCCCACCCTGAAATCACGTGGGCCCCACCCGGAAATCACGTGGGCCCCACCCGGAAATCACGTGGGCCCCACCCGGAAATCACGTGGGCCCCACCCGGAAATCACGTGGGCCCCACCCGGAAATCACGTGGGCCCCACCCGGAAATCACGTGGGCCCCCAGGGGAAATCACGTGGGCCCCACCCGGAAATCACGTGGGCCCCACCCGGAAATCACGTGGGCCCCACCCGGAAATCACGTGGGCCCCACGGGGAAATCACGTGGGCCCCACCCGGAAATCACGTGGGCCCCACCCGGAAATCACGTGGGCCCCACCCGGAAATCACGTGGGCCCCACCCGGAAATCACGTGGGCCCCACCCGGAAATCACGTGGGCCCCACCCGGAAATCACGTGGGCCCCACCCGGAAATCACGTGGGGCCCACCCGGAAATCACGTGGGCCCCACCCGGAAATCACGTGGGCCCCACCCGGAAATCACGTGGGCCCCACCCGGAAATCACGTGGGCCCCACCCGGAAATCACGTGGGCCCCACCCGGAAATCACGTGGGCCCCACCCGGAAATCACGTGGGCCCCACCCGGAAATCACGTGGGCCCCACCCGGAAATCACGTGGGCCCCACCCGGAAATCACGTGGGCCCCACCCGGAAATCACGTGGGCCCCACCCGGAAATCACGTGGGCCCCACCCGGAAATCACGTGGGCCCCACCCGGAAATCACGTGGGCCCCACCCGGAAATCACGTGGGCCCCACCCGGAAATCACGTGGGCCCCACCCGGAAATCACGTGGGCCCCACCCGGAAATCACGTGGGCCCCACCCGGAAATCACGTGGGCCCCACCCGGAAATCACGTGGGCCCCACCCGGAAATCACGTGGGCCCCCAGGGGAAATCACGTGGGCCCCACCCGGAAATCACGTGGGCCCCACCCGGAAATCACGTGGGCCCCACCCGGAAATCACGTGGGCCCCACCCGGAAATCACGTGGGCCCCACCCGGAAATCACGTGGGCCCCACCCGGAAATCACGTGGGCCCCACGGGGAAATCACGTGGGCCCCACCCGGAAATCACGTGGGCCCCACCCGGAAATCCCGTGGGCCCCACCCGGAAATCACGTGGGCCCCACCCGGAAATCACGTGGGCCCCACCCGGAAATCACGTGGGCCCCACCCGGAAATCACGTGGGCCCCACCCGGAAATCACGTGGGCCCCACCCGAAAATCACGTGGGCCCCACCCGGAAATCACGTGGGCCCGACGGGGAAATCACGTGGGCCCCACCCGGAAATCACGTGGTCCCCACCCGGAAATCACGTGGGCCCCACCCGGAAATCACGTGGGCGCCACCCGGAAATCACGTGGGCCCCACCCGGAAATCACGTGGGCCCCACCCGGAAGTCACGTGGGCCCCACCCGGAAATCACGTGGGCCCCACCCGGAAATCACGTGGGCCCCACCCGGAAATCACGTGGGCCCCACCCGGAAATCACGTGGGCCCCCAGGGGAAATCACGTGGGCCCCACCCGGAAATCGTGGGCCCCACCCGGAAATCACGTGGGCCCCACCCGGAAATCACGTGGGCCCCACGGGGAAATCACGTGGGCCCCACCCGGAAATCACGTGGGCCCCACCCGGAAATCACGTGGGCCCCCAGGGGAAATCACGTGGGCCCCACCCGGAAATCACGTGGGCCCCACCCGGAAATCACGTGGGCCCCACCCGAAAATCACGTGGGCCCCACCCGGAAAGCACGTGGGCCCGACGGGGAAATCACGTGGGCCCCACCCGGAAATCACGTGGTCCCCACCCGGAAATCACGTGGGCCCCACCCGGAAATCACGTGGGCGCCACCCGGAAATCACGTGGGCCCCACCCGGAAATCACGTGGGCCCCACCCGGAAATCACGTGGGCCCCACCCGGAAATCACGTGGGCCCCACCCGGAAATCACGTGGGCCCCACCCGGAAATCACGTGGGCCCCAACCGGAAATCACGTGGGCCCCCAGGGGAAATCACGTGGGCCCGACCCGGAAATCACGTGGGCCCCACCCGGAAATCACGTGGGCCCCACCCGGAAATCACGTGGGCCCCACGGGGAAATCACGTGGGCCCCACCCGGAAATCACGTGGGCCCCACGGGGAAATCACGTGGGCCCCACCTGGAAATCACGTGGGCCCCACCCGGAAATCACGTGGGCCCCACCCGGAAATCACGTGGGCCCCACCCGGAAATCACGTGGGCCCCACCCGGAAATCACGTGGGCCCCACCCGGAAATCACGTGGGCCCCACCCGGAAATCACGTGGGCCCCACCCGGAAATCACGTGGGCCCCACCCGGAAATCACGTGGGCCCCACCCGGAAATCACGTGGGCCCCCAGGGGAAATCACGTGGGCCCCACCCGGAAATCACGTGGGCCCCACCCGGAAATCACGTGGGCCCCACCCGGAAATCACGTGGGCCCCACGGGGAAATCACGTGGGCCCCACCCGGAAATCACGTGGGCCCCACCCGGAAATCACGTGGGCCCTACCCGGAAATCACGTGGGCCCCACCCGGAAATCACGTGGGCCCCCAGGGGAAATCACGTGGGCCCCACCCGGAAATCACGTGGGCCCCACCCGGAAATCACGTGGGCCCCACCCGGAAATCACGTGGGCCCCACGGGGAAATCACGTGGGCCCCACCCGGAAATCACGTGGGCCCCACCCGGAAATCACGTGGGCCCCCAGGGGAAATCACGTGGGCCCCACCCGGAAATCACGTGGGCCCCACCCGGAAATCACGTGGGCCCCACCCGGAAATCACGTGGGCCCCACGGGGAAATCACGTGGGCCCCACCCGGAAATCACGTGGGCCCCACCCGGAAATCACGTGGGCCCCACCCGGAAATCACGTGGGCCCCACCCGGAAATCACGTGGGCCCCACCCGGAAATCACGTGGGCCCCACCCGGAAATCACGTGGGCCCCACCCGGAAATCACGTGGGCACCACCCGGAAATCACGTGGGCCCCACGGGGAAATCACGTGGGCCCCACCCGGAAATCACGTGGGCCCCCAGGGGAAATCACATGGGCCCCACCCGGAAATCACGTGGGCCCCACGGGGAAATCACGTGGGCCCCACCCGGAAATCACGTGGGCCCCACCCGGAAATCACGTGGGCCCCACCCGGAAATCACGTGGGCCCCACCCGGAAATCACGTGGGCCCCACGGGGAAATCACGTGGGCCCCACCCGGAAATCACGTGGGCCCCACGGGGAAATCACGTGGGCCCCACCCGGAAATCACGTGGGCCCCACCCGGAAATCACGTGGGCCCCACCCGGAAATCACGTGGGCCCCACCCGGAAATCACGTGGGCCCCACCCGGAAATCACGTGGGCCCCACCCGGAAATCACGTGGGCCCCACCCGGAAATCACGTGGGCCCCCAGGGGAAATCACGTGGGCCCGACCCGGAAATCACGTGGGCCCCACCCGGAAATCCCGTGGGCCCCACCCGGAAATCCCGTGGGCCCCACCCGGAAATCACGTGGGCCCGACGGGGAAATCACGTGGGCCCCACCCGGAAATCACGTGGGCCCCACCCGGAAATCACGTGGGCCCCACCCGAAAATCACGTGGGCCCCACCCGGAAATCACGTGGGCCCAACGGGGAAATCACGTGGGCCCCACCCGGAAATCACGTGGTCCCCACCCGGAAATCACGTGGGCCCCACCCGAAAATCACGTGGGCGCCACCCGGAAATCACGTGGGCCCCACCCGGAAATCACGTGGGCCCCACCCGGAAGTCACGTGGGCCCCACCCGGAAATCTCGTGGGCCCCACCCGGCGATCACGTGGGCCCCACCCGGAAATCACGTGGGCCCCACCCGGAAATCACGTGGGCCCCCAGGGGAAATCACGTGGGCCCCACCCGGAAATCGTGGGCCCCACCCGGAAATCACGTGGGCCCCACCCGGAAATCACGTGGGCCCCACGGGGAAATCACGTGGGCCCCACCCGGAAATCACGTGGGCCCCACCCGGAAATCACGTGGGCCCCCAGGGGAAATCACGTGGGCCCCACGGGGAAATCACGTGGGCCCCACCCGGAAATCACGTGGTTCCCACCCGGAAATCACGTGGGCCCCCAGGGGAAATCACGTGGGCCCCACCCGGAAATCACGTGGGCCCCACCCGGAAATCACGTGGGCCCCACCCTGAAATCACGTGGACCCCACCCGGAAATCACGTGGGCCCCATGGGGAAATCACGTGGGCCCCACCCGGAAATCACGTGGGCCCCACCCGGAAATCACGTGGGCCCCACCCTGAAATCACATGGGCCCCACCCGGAAATCACGTGGGCCCCACCCGGAAATCACGTGGGCCCCCAGGGGAAATCACGTGGGCCCCACCCGGAAATCACGTGGGCCCCACCCGGAAATCACGTGGGCCCCACCCGGAAATCACGTGGGCCCGACGGGGAAATCACGTGGGCCCCACCCGGAAATCACGTGGTCCCCACCCGGAAATCACGTGGGCCCCACCCGGAAATCACGTGGGCCCCACCCTGAAATCACGTGGGCCCCACCCGGAAATCACGTGGGCCCCACCCGGAAATCACGTGGGCCCCACCCGGAAATCACGTGGGCCCCACCCGGAAATCACGTGGGCCCCACCCGGAAATCACGTGGGCCCCACCCGGAAATCACGTGGGCCCCACCCGGAAATCACGTGGGCCCCACCCGGAAATCACGTGGGCCCCACCCGGAAATCACGTGGGCCCCACCCGGAAATCACGTGGGCCCCACCCGGAAATCACGTGGGCCCCACCCGGAAATCACGTGGGCCCCACCCGGAAATCACGTGGGCCCCACCCGGAAATCACGTGGGCCCCCAGGGGAAATCACGTGGGCCCCACCCGGAAATCACGTGGGCCCCACCCGGAAATCACGTGGGCCCCACCCGGAAATCACGTGGGCCCCACGGGGAAATCACGTGGGCCCCACGGGGAAATCACGTGGGCCCCACCCGGAAATCACGTGGGCCCCACCCGGAAATCACGTGGGCCCCACCCGGAAATCACGTGGGCCCCACCCGGAAATCACGTGGGCCCCACCCGGAAATCACGTGGGCCCCACGGGGAAATCACGTGGGCCCCACCCGGAAATCACGTGGGCCCCACCCGGAAATCACGTGGGCCCCACCCGGAAATCACGTGGGCCCCACCCGGAAATCACGTGGGCCCCACCCGGAAATCACGTGGGCCCCACCCGGAAATCACGTGGGCCCGACGGGAAAATCACGTGGGCCCCACCCGGAAATCACGTGGTCCCCACCCGGAAATCACGTGGGCCCCACCCGGAAATCACGTGGGCCCCACCCGGAAATCACGTGGGCCCCAACCGGATATCACGTGGGCCCCACCCGGAAATCACGTGGGCCCCACCCGGAAATCACGTGGGCCCCACGGGGAAATCACGTGGGCCCCACCCGGAAATCACGTGGGCCCCACCCGGAAATCACGTGGGCCCCACCCGGAAATCACGTGGGCCCCACCCGGAAATCACGTGGGCCCCACGGGGAAATCACGTGGGCCCCACGGGGAAATCACGTGGGCCCCACCCGGAAATCACGTGGGCCCCACCCGGAAATCACGTGGGCCCCACCCGGAAATCACGTGGGCCCCACGGGGAAATCACGTGGGCCCCACCCGGAAATCACGTGGGCCCCACGGGGAAATCACGTGGGTCACACCCGGAAATCACGTGGGCCCCACCCGGAAATCACGTGGGCCCCACCCGGAAGTCACGTGGGCCCCACCCGGAAATCACGTGGGCCCCACCCGGAAGTCACGTGGGCCCCACCCGGAAATCACGTGGGCCCCACCCGGAAATCACGTGGGCCCCACCCGGAAATCACGTGGGCCCCACCCGGAAATCACGTGGGCCCCACCCGGAAATCACGTGGGCCCCACCCGGAAATCACGTGGGCCCCACCCGGAAATCACGTGGGCCCCACCCGGAAATCACGTGGGCCCCACCCGGAAATCACGTGGGCCCCACCCGGAAATCACGTGGGCCCCCAGGGGAAATCACGTGGGCCCGACCCGGAAATCACGTGGGCCCCACCCGGAAATCACGTGGGCCCCACCCGGAAATCACGTGGGCCCCACGGGGAAATCACGTGGGCCCCACCCGGAAATCACGTGGGCCCCACCCGGAAATCACGTGGGCCCCCAGGGGAAATCACGTGGGCCCCACGGGGAAATCACGTGGGCCCCACCCGGAAATCACGTGGTTCCCACCCGGAAATCACGTGGGCCCCCAGGGGAAATCACGTGGGCCCCACCCGGAAATCACGTGGGCCCCACCCGGAAATCACGTGGGCCCCACCCTGAAATCACGTGGACCCCACCCGGAAATCACGTGGGCCCCACGGGGAAATCACGTGGGCCCCACCCGGAAATCACGTGGGCCCCACCCGGAAATCACGTGGGCCCCACCCTGAAATCACATGGGCCCCACCCGGAAATCACGTGGGCCCCACCCGGAAATCACGTGGGCCCCCAGGGGAAATCACGTGGGCCCCACCCGGAAATCACGTGGGCCCCACCCGGAAATCACGTGGGCCCCACCCGGAAATCACGTGGGCCCGACGGGGAAATCACGTGGGCCCCACCCGGAAATCACGTGGTCCCCACCCGGAAATCACGTGGGCCCCACCCGGAAATCACGTGGGCCCCACCCTGAAATCACGTGGGCCCCACCCGGAAATCACGTGGGCCCCACCCGGAAATCACGTGGGCCCCACCCGGAAATCACGTGGGCCCCACCCGGAAATCACGTGGGCCCCACCCGGAAATCACGTGGGCCCCACCCGGAAATCACGTGGGCCCCACCCGGAAATCACGTGGGCCCCACCCGGAAATCACGTGGGCCCCACCCGGAAATCACGTGGGCCCCACCCGGAAATCACGTGGGCCCCACCCGGAAATCACGTGGGCCCCACCCGGAAATCACGTGGGCCCCACCCGGAAATCACGTGGGCCCCACCCGGAAATCACGTGGGCCCCCAGGGGAAATCACGTGGGCCCCACCCGGAAATCACGTGGGCCCCACCCGGAAATCACGTGGGCCCCACCCGGAAATCACGTGGGCCCCACGGGGAAATCACGTGGGCCCCACGGGGAAATCACGTGGGCCCCACCCGGAAATCACGTGGGCCCCACCCGGAAATCACGTGGGCCCCACCCGGAAATCACGTGGGCCCCACCCGGAAATCACGTGGGCCCCACCCGGAAATCACGTGGGCCCCACGGGGAAATCACGTGGGCCCCACCCGGAAATCACGTGGGCCCCACCCGGAAATCACGTGGGCCCCACCCGGAAATCACGTGGGCCCCACCCGGAAATCACGTGGGCCCCACCCGGAAATCACGTGGGCCCCACCCGGAAATCACGTGGGCCCGACGGGAAAATCACGTGGGCCCCACCCGGAAATCACGTGGTCCCCACCCGGAAATCACGTGGGCCCCACCCGGAAATCACGTGGGCCCCACCCGGAAATCACGTGGGCCCCAACCGGATATCACGTGGGCCCCACCCGGAAATCACGTGGGCCCCACCCGGAAATCACGTGGGCCCCACGGGGAAATCACGTGGGCCCCACCCGGAAATCACGTGGGCCCCACCCGGAAATCACGTGGGCCCCACCCGGAAATCACGTGGGCCCCACCCGGAAATCACGTGGGCCCCACGGGGAAATCACGTGGGCCCCACGGGGAAATCACGTGGGCCCCACCCGGAAATCACGTGGGCCCCACCCGGAAATCACGTGGGCCCCACCCGGAAATCACGTGGGCCCCACGGGGAAATCACGTGGGCCCCACCCGGAAATCACGTGGGCCCCACGGGGAAATCACGTGGGTCACACCCGGAAATCACGTGGGCCCCACCCGGAAATCACGTGGGCCCCACCCGGAAGTCACGTGGGCCCCACCCGGAAATCACGTGGGCCCCACCCGGAAGTCACGTGGGCCCCACCCGGAAATCACGTGGGCCCCACCCGGAAATCACGTGGGCCCCACCCGGAAATCACGTGGGCCCCACCCGGAAATCACGTGGGCCCCACCCGGAAATCACGTGGGCCCCACCCGGAAATCACGTGGGCCCCACCCGGAAATCACGTGGGCCCCACCCGGAAATCACGTGGGCCCCACCCGGAAATCACGTGGGCCCCACCCGGAAATCACGTGGGCCCCCAGGGGAAATCACGTGGGCCCGACCCGGAAATCACGTGGGCCCCACCCGGAAATCACGTGGGCCCCACCCGGAAATCACGTGGGCCCCACGGGGAAATCACGTGGGCCCCACCCGGAAATCACGTGGGCCCCACCCGGAAATCACGTGGGCCCCCAGGGGAAATCACGTGGGCCCCACCCGGAAATCACGTGGGCCCCACCCGGAAATCACGTGGGCCCCACCCTGAAATCACGTGGACCCCACCCGGAAATCACGTGGGCCCCACGGGGAAATCACGTGGGCCCCACCCGGAAATCACGTGGGCCCCCAGGGGAAATCACGTGGGCCCCACCCGGAAATCGTGGGCCCCACCCGGAAATCACGTGGGCCCCACCCGGAAATCACGTGGGCCCCACGGGGAAATCACGTGGGCCCCACCCGGAAATCACGTGGGCCCCACCCGGAAATCACGTGGGCCCCCAGGGGAAATCACGTGGCCCCACCCGGAAATCACGTGGGCCCCACCCGGAAATCACGTGGGCCCCACCCGAAAATCACGTGGGCCCCACCCGGAAATCACGTGGGCCCGACGGGGAAATCACGTGGGCCCCACCCGGAAATCACGTGGTCCCCACCCGGAAATCACGTGGGCCCCACCCGGAAATCACGTGGGCGCCACCCGGAAATCACGTGGGCCCCACCCGGAAATCACGTGGGCCCCACCCGGAAATCACGTGGGCCCCACCCGGAAATCACGTGGGCCCCACCCGGAAATCACGTGGGCCCCACCCGGAAATCACGTGGGCCCCAACCGGAAATCACGTGGGCCCCCAGGGGAAATCACGTGGGCCCTACCCGGAAATCACGTGGGCCCCACCCGGAAATCACGTGGGCCCCACCCGGAAATCACGTGGGCCCCACGGGGAAATCACGTGGGCCCCACCCGGAAATCACGTGGGCCCCACCCGGAAATCACGTGGGCCCCCAGGGGAAATCACGTGGGCCCCACCCGGAAATCACGTGGGCCCCACCCGGAAATCACGTGGGCCCCACCCTGAAATCACGTGGACCCCACCCGGAAATCACGTGGGCCCCACGGGGAAATCACGTGGGCCCCACCCGGAAATCACGTGGGCCCCACCCGGAAATCACGTGGGCCCCACCCTGAAATCACGTGGACCCCACCCGGAAATCACGTGGGCCCCACGGGGAAATCACGTGGGCCCCACCCGGAAATCACGTGGGCCCCACCCGGAAATCACGTGGGCCCCACCCTGAAATCACGTGGGCCCCACCCGGAAATCACGTGGGCCCCACCCGGAAATCACGTGGGCCCCCAGGGGAAATCACGTGGGCCCCACCCGGAAATCACGTGGGCCCCACCCGAAAATCACGTGGGCCCCACCCGGAAATCACGTGGGCCCGACGGGGAAATCACGTGGGCCCCACCCGGAAATCACGTGGTCCCCACCCGGAAATCACGTGGGCCCCACCCGGAAATCACGTGGGCGCCACCCGGAAATCACGTGGGCCCCACCCGGAAATCACGTGGGCCCCACCCGGAAGTCACGTGGGCCCCACCCGGAAATCACGTGGGCCCCACCCGGAAATCACGTGGGCCCCACCCGGAAATCACGTGGGCCCCACCCGGAAATCACGTGGGCCCCCAGGGGAAATCACGTGGGCCCCACCCGGAAATCGTGGGCCCCACCCGGAAATCACGTGGGCCCCACCCGGAAATCACGTGGGCCCCACGGGGAAATCACGTGGGCCCCACCCGGAAATCACGTGGGCCCCACCCGGAAATCACGTGGGCCCCCAGGGGAAATCACGTGGGCCCCACCCGGAAATCACGTGGGCCCCACCCGGAAATCACGTGGGCCCCACCCGGAAATCACGTGGGCCCAATGGGGAAATCACGTGGGCCTCACCCGGAAATCACGTGGGCCCCACCCGGAAATCACGTGGGCCCCACCCGGAAATCACGTGGGCCCCACCCGGAAATCACGTGGGCCCCACCCGGAAATCACGTGGGCCCCACCCGGAAATCACGTGGGCCCCACCCGGAAATCACGTGGGCACCACCCGGAAATCACGTGGGCCCCACCCGGAAATCACGTGGGCCCCACCCGGAAATCACGTGGGCCCCACCCGGAAATCACGTGGGCCCCACCCGGAAATCACGTGGGCCCCACCCGGAAATCACGTGGGCCCCACCCGGAAATCACGTGGGCCCCACCCGGAAATCACGTGGGCCCCACCCGGAAATCACGTGGGCCCCACCCGGAAATCACGTGGGCCCCACCCGGAAATCACGTGGGCCCCACCCGGAAATCACGTGGGCCCCACCCGGAAATCACGTGGGCCCCACCCGGAAATCACGTGGGCCCCACCCGGAAATCACGTGGGCCCCACCGGGGAAATCACGTGGGCCCCACCCGGAAATCACGTGGGCCCCACCCGGAAATAACGTGGGCCCCACCCGGAAATAACGTGGGCCCCACCCGGAAATCACGTGGGCCCCACCCGGAAATAACGTGGGCCCCACCCGGAAATCACGTGGGCCCCACCCGGAAATCACGGGGGCCCCACCCGGAAATCAC
This sequence comes from Ovis canadensis, assembly GCF_042477335.2. Taxonomy (NCBI): domain Eukaryota; kingdom Metazoa; phylum Chordata; class Mammalia; order Artiodactyla; family Bovidae; genus Ovis; species Ovis canadensis. The sequence continues at coordinate 12,840,211 of NC_091264.1, read as the reverse complement.
GGGGGCCCCACCCGGAAATCACGTGGGCCCCCAGGGGAAATCACGTGGGCCCCACCCGGAAATCACGTGGGCCCCACGGGGAAATCACGTGGGCCCCACCCGGAAATCACGTGGGCCCCACCCGGAAATCACGTGGGCCCCACCCGGAAATCACGTGGGCCCCCAGGGGAAATCACGTGGGCCCCACCCGGAAATCACGTGGGCCCCACCCGGAAATCACGTGGGCCCCACCCGGAAATCACGTGGGCCCCACCCGGAAATCACGTGGGCCCCACCCGGAAATCACGTGGGCCCCACCGGGAAATCACGTGGGCCCCACGGGGAAATCACGTGGGTCCCACCCGGAAATCACGTGGGCCCCACCCGGAAATCACGTGGGCCCCACCCGGAAATCACGTGGGCCCCACCCGGAAATCACGTGGGCCCCACCCGGAAATCACGTGGGCCCCACGGGGAAATCACGTGGGCCCCACCCGGAAATCACGTGGGCCCCACCCGGAAATCACGTGGGCCCCACCCGGAAATCACGTGGGCCCCACCCGGAAATCACGTGGGCCCCACCCGGAAATCACGTGGGCCCCACCCGGAAATCACGTGGGCCCCACCCGGAAATCACGTGGGCCCCACCCGGAAATCACGTGGGCCCCCAGGGGAAATCACGTGGGCCCCACCCGGAAATCACGTGGGCCCCACCCGGAAATCACGTGGGCCCCACCCGGAAATCACGTGGGCCCCACGGGGAAATCACGTGGGCCCCACCCGGAAATCACGTGGGCCCCACCCGGAAATCACGTGGGCCCTACCCGGAAATCACGTGGGCCCCACCCGGAAATCACGTGGGCCCCCAGGGGAAATCACGTGGGCCCCACCCGGAAATCACGTGGGCCCCACCCGGAAATCACGTGGGCCCCACCCGGAAATCACGTGGGCCCCACGGGGAAATCACGTGGGCCCCACCCGGAAATCAAGTGGGCCCCACCCGGAAATCACGTGGGCCCCCAGGGGAAATCACGTGGGCCCCACCCGGAAATCACGTGGGCCCCACCCGGAAATCACGTGGGCCCCACCCGGAAATCACGTGGGCCCCACGGGGAAATCACGTGGGCCCCACCCGGAAATCACGTGGGCCCCACCCGGAAATCACGTGGGCCCCACCCGGAAATCACGTGGGCCCCACCCGGAAATCACGTGGGCCCCACCCGGAAATCACGTGGGCCCCACCCGGAAATCACGTGGGCCCCACCCGGAAATCACGTGGGCACCACCCGGAAATCACGTGGGCCCCACGGGGAAATCACGTGGGCCCCACCCGGAAATCACGTGGGCCCCACGGGGAAATCACGTGGGCCCCACCCGGAAATCACGTAGGCCCCACGGGGAAATCACGTGGGCCCCACCCGGAAATCACGTGGGCCCCACCCGGAAATCACGTGGGCCCCACCCGGAAATCACGTGGGCCCCACCCGGAAATCACGTGGGCCCCACCCGGAAATCACGTGGGCCCCACCCGGAAATCACGTGGGCCCCACCCGGAAATCACGTGGGCCCCACCCGGAAATCACGTGGGCCCCACCCGGAAATCACGTGGGCCCCACCCGGAAATCACGTGGGCCCCACCCGGAAATCACGTGGGCCCCCAGGGGAAATCATGTGGGCCCCACCCTGAAATAACGTGGGCCCCACCCGGAAATCACGTGGGCCCCACCCGGAAATAACGTGGGCCCCACCCGGAAATAACGTGTGCCCCACCCAGTAATCACGTGGGCCCCACCCGGAAATCACGTGGGCCCCACCCGGAAATCACGTGGGCCCCACCCGGAAATCACGTGGGCCCGACCCGGAAATCACGTGGGCCCCACCCGGAAATCACGTGGGCCCACCAGGGGAAATCACGTGGGCCCCACCCGGAAATCACGTGGGCCCCACCCGGAAATCACGTGGGCCCCACCCGGAAATCACGTGGGCCCCACCCGGAAATAACGTGGGCCCCACCCGGAAATCACGTGTGCCCCACCCAGTAATCACGTGGGCCCCACCCGGAAATCACGTGGGCCCCACCCGGAAATCACGTGGGCCCCACCCGGAAATCACGTGGGCCCCACCCGGAAATCACGTGGGCCCCCAGGGGAAATCATGTGGGCCCCACCCGGAAATCACGTGGGCCCCACCCGGAAATCACGTGGGCCCCACCCGGAAATCACGTGGGCCCCCAGGGGAAATCACGTGGGCCCCACCCGGAAATCACGTGGGCCCCACCCGGAAATCACGTGGGCCCCACCCGGAAATCACGTGGGCCCCACCCGGAAATCACGTGGGCCCCACCCGGAAATCACGTGGGCCCCACCCGGAAATCACGTGGGCCCCACCCGGAAATCACGTGGGCCCCACGGGGAAATCACGTGGGTCCCACCCGGAAATCACGTGGGCCCCACCCGGAAATCACGTGGGCCCCACCCGGAAATCACGTGGGCCCCACCCGGAAATCACGTGGGCCCCACCCGGAAATCACGTGGGCCCCACGGGGAAATCACGTGGGCCCCACCCGGAAATCACGTGGGCCCCACCCGGAAATCACGTGGGCCCCACCCGGAAATCACGTGGGCCCCACCCGGAAATCACGTGGGCCCCACCCGGAAATCACGTGGGCCCCACCCGGAAATCACGTGGGCCCCACCCGGAAATCACGTGGGCCCCACCCGGAAATCACGTGGGCCCCCAGGGGAAATCACGTGGGCCCCACCCGGAAATCACGTGGGCCCCACCCGGAAATCACGTGGGCCCCACCCGGAAATCACGTGGGCCCCACGGGGAAATCACGTGGGCCCCACCCGGAAATCACGTGGGCCCCACCCGGAAATCACGTGGGCCCTACCCGGAAATCACGTGGGCCCCACCCGGAAATCACGTGGGCCCCCAGGGGAAATCACGTGGGCCCCACCCGGAAATCACGTGGGCCCCACCCGGAAATCACGTGGGCCCCACCCGGAAATCACGTGGGCCCCACGGGGAAATCACGTGGGCCCCACCCGGAAATCACGTGGGCCCCACCCGGAAATCACGTGGGCCCCCAGGGGAAATCACGTGGGCCCCACCCGGAAATCACGTGGGCCCCACCCGGAAATCACGTGGGCCCCACCCGGAAATCACGTGGGCCCCACCCGGAAATCACGTGGGCCCCACCCGGAAATCACGTGGGCCCCACCCGGAAATCACGTGGGCCCCACCCGGAAATCACGTGGGCCCCACCCGGAAATCACGTGGGCCCCACCCGGAAATCACGTGGGCCCCACCCGGAAATCACGTGGGCCCCACCCGGAAATCACGTGGGCACCACCCGGAAATCACGTGGGCCCCACGGGGAAATCACGTGGGCCCCACCCGGAAATCACGTGGGCCCCACGGGGAAATCACATGGGCCCCACCCGGAAATCACGTGGGCCCCACGGGGAAATCACGTGGGCCCCACCCGGAAATCACGTGGGCCCCACCCGGAAATCACGTGGGCCCCACCCGGAAATCACGTGGGCCCCACCCGGAAATCACGTGGGCCCCACCCGGAAATCACGTGGGCCCCACCCGGAAATCACGTGGGCCCCACCCGGAAATCACGTGGGCCCCACCCGGAAATCACGTGGGCCCCACCCGGAAATCACGTGGGCCCCACCCGGAAATCACGTGGGCCCCCAGGGGAAATCACGTGGGCCCCACCCTGAAATCACGTGGGCCCCACCCGGAAATCACGTGGGCCCCACCCGGAAATAACGTGGGCCCCACCCGGAAATAACGTGTGCCCCACCCAGTAATCACGTGGGCCCCACCCGGAAATCACGTGGGCCCCACCCGGAAATCACGTGGGCCCCACCCGGAAATCACGTGGGCCCCACCCGGAAATCACGTGGGCCCCACCCGGAAATCACGTGGGCCCCCAGGGGAAATCATGTGGGCCCCACCCGGAAATCACGTGGGCCCCACCCGGAAATCACGTGGGCCCCACCCGGAAATCACGTGGGCCCCACCCGGAAATCACGTGGGCCCCACCCGGAAATCACGTGGGCCCCCAGGGGAAATCACGTGGGCCCCACCCGGAAATCACGTGGGCCCCACCCGGAAATCACGTGGGCCCCACCCGGAAATCACGTGGGCCCCACCCGGAAATCACGTGGGCCCCACCCGGAAATCACGTGGGCCCCACCCGGAAATCACGTGGGCCCCACCCGGAAATCACGTGGGCCCCACCCGGAAATCACGTGGGCCCCACCCGGAAATCACGTGGGCCCCACCCGGAAATCACGTGGGCCCCACCCGGAAATCACGTGGGCCCCACCCGGAAATCACGTGGGCCCCACCCGGAAATCACGTGGGCCCCACCCGGAAATCACGTGGGCCCCACCCGGAAATCACGTGGGCCCCCAGGGGAAATCACGTGGGCCCCACCCGGAAATCACGTGGGCCCCACCCAGAAATCACGTGGGCCCCACCCGGAAATCACGTGGGCCCCCAGGGGAAATCACGTGGGCCCCACCCGGAAATCACGTGGGCCCCCAGGGGAAATCACGTGGGCCCCACCCGGAAATCACGTGGGCCCCACCCGGAAATCACGTGGGCCCCACCCTGAAATCACGTGGACCCCACCCGGAAATCACGTGGGCCCCACGGGGAAATCACGTGGGCCCCACCCGGAAATCACGTGGGCCCCACCCGGAAATCACGTGGGCCCCACCCTGAAATCACGTGGGCCCCACCCGGAAATCACGTGGGCCCCACCCGGAAATCACGTGGGCCCCCAGGGGAAATCACGTGGGCCCCACCCGGAAATCACGTGGGCCCCACCCGAAAATCACGTGGGCCCCACCCGGAAATCACGTGGGCCCGACGGGGAAATCACGTGGGCCCCACCCGGAAATCACGTGGTCCCCACCCGGAAATCACGTGGGCCCCACCCGGAAATCACGTGGGCGCCACCCGGAAATCACGTGGGCCCCACCCGGAAGTCACGTGGGCCCCACCCGGAAGTCACGTGGGCCCCACCCGGAAATCACGTGGGCCCCACCCGGAAATCACGTGGGCCCCACCCGGAAATCACGTGGGCCCCACCCGGAAATCACGTGGGCCCCCAGGGGAAATCACGTGGGCCCCACCCGGAAATCGTGGGCCCCACCCGGAAATCACGTGGGCCCCACCCGGAAATCACGTGGGCCCCACGGGGAAATCACGTGGGCCCCACCCGGAAATCACGTGGGCCCCACCCGGAAATCACGTGGGCCCCCAGGGGAAATCACGTGGGCCCCACCCGGAAATCACGTGGGCCCCACCCGGAAATCACGTGGGCCCCACGGGGAAATCACGTGGGCCCCACGGGGAAATCACGTGGGCCTCACCCGGAAATCACGTGGGCCCCACCCGGAAATCACGTGGGCCCCACCCGGAAATCACGTGGGCCCCACCCGGAAATCACGTGGGCCCCACCCGGAAATCACGTGGGCCCCACCCGGAAATCACGTGGGCCCCACCCGGAAATCACGTGGGCACCACCCGGAAATCACGTGGGCCCCACGGGGAAATCACGTGGGCCCCACCCGGAAATCACGTGGGCCCCACGGGGAAATCACGTGGGCCCCACCCGGAAATCACGTGGGCCCCACCCGGAAATCACGTGGGCCCCACCCGGAAATCACGTGGGCCCCACCCGGAAATCACGTGGGCCCCACCCGGAAATCACGTGGGCCCCACCCGGAAATCACGTGGGCCCCACCCGGAAATCACGTGGGCCCCACCCGGAAATCACGTGGGCCCCACCCGGAAATCACGTGGGCCCCACCCGGAAATCACGTGCGCCCCACCCGGAAATCACGTGGGCCCCACCCGGAAATCACGTGGGCCCCACCCGGAAATCACGTGGGCCCCACCCGGAAATCACGTGGGCCCCCAGGGGAAATCACGTGGGCCCCACCCTGAAATCACGTGGGCCCCACCCGGAAATCACGTGGGCCCCACCCGGAAATAACGTGGGCCCCACCCGGAAATAACGTGGGCCCCACCCAGAAATCACGTGGGCCCCACCCAGAAATCACGTGGGCCCCACCCGGAAATCACGTGGGCCCCACCCGGAAATCACGTGGGCCCCACCCGGAAATCACGTGGGCCCCACCCGGAAATCACGTGGGCCCCCAGGGGAAATCATGTGGGCCCCACCCGGAAATCACGTGGGCCCCACCCGGAAATCACGTGGGCCCCACCCGGAAATCACGTGGGCCCCACCCGGAAATCACGTGGGCCCCACCCGGAAATCACGTGGGCCCCCAGGGGAAATCACGTGGGCCCCACCCGGAAATCACGTGGGCCCCACCCGGAAATCACGTGGGCCCCACCCGGAAATCACGTGGGCCCCACCCGGAAATCACGTGGGCCCCACCCGGAAATCACGTGGGCCCCACCCGGAAATCACGTGGGCCCCACCCGGAAATCACGTGGGCCCCACGGGGAAATCACGTGGGTCCCACCCGGAAATCACGTGGGCCCCACCCGGAAATCACGTGGGCCCCACCCGGAAATCACGTGGGCCCCACCCGGAAATCACGTGGGCCCCACCCGGAAATCACGTGGGCCCCACCCGGAAATCACGTGGGCCCCACCTGGAAATCACGTGGGCCCCACCCGGAAATCACGTGGGCCCCACCCGGAAATCACGTGGGCCCCACCCGGAAATCACGTGGGCCCCACCCGGAAATCACGTGGGCCCCACCCGGAAATCACGTGGGCCCCACCCGGAAATCACGTGGGCCCCACCCGGAAATCTCGTGGGCCCCACCCGGAAATCACGTGGGCCCCCAGGGGAAATCACGTGGGCCCCACCCGGAAATCACGTGGGCCCCACCCGGAAATCACGTGGGCCCCACCCGGAAATCACGTGGGCCCCACGGGGAAATCACGTGGGCCCCACCCGGAAATCACGTGGGCCCCACCCGGAAATCACGTGGGCCCTACCCGGAAATCACGTGGGCCCCACCCGGAAATCACGTGGGCCCCCAGGGGAAATCACGTGGGCCCCACCCGGAAATCACGTGGGCCCCACCCGGAAATCACGTGGGCCCCACCCGGAAATCACGTGGGCCCCACGGGGAAATCACGTGGGCCCCACCCGGAAATCACGTGGGCCCCACCCGGAAATCACGTGGGCCCCCAGGGGAAATCACGTGGGCCCCACCCGGAAATCACGTGGGCCCCACCCGGAAATCACGTGGGCCCCACCCGGAAATCACGTGGGCCCCACGGGGAAATCACGTGGGCCCCACCCGGAAATCACGTGGGCCCCACCCGGAAATCACGTGGGCCCCACCCGGAAATCACGTGGGCCCCACCCGGAAATCACGTGGGCCCCACCCGGAAATCACGTGGGCCCCACCCGGAAATCACGTGGGCCCCACCCGGAAATCACGTGGGCCCCACCCGGAAATCACGTGGGCACCACCCGGAAATCACGTGGGCCCCACGGGGAAATCACGTGGGCCCCAACCGGAAATCACGTGGGCCCCACGGGGAAATCACGTGGGCCCCACCCGGAAATCACGTGGGCCCCACCTGGAAATCACGTGGGCCCCACCCGGAAATCACGTGGGCCCCACCCGGAAATCACGTGGGCCCCACCCGGAAATCACGTGGGCCCCACCCGGAAATCACGTGGGCCCCACCCGGAAATCACGTGGGCCCCACCCGGAAATCACGTGGGCCCCACCCGGAAATCACGTGGGCCCCACCCGGAAATCACGTGGGCCCCACCCGGAAATCACGTGGGCCACACCCGGAAATCACGTGGGCCCCCAGGGGAAATCACGTGGGCCCCACCCTGAAATCACGTGGGCCCCACCCGGAAATCACGTGGGCCCCACCCGGAAATAACGTGGGCCCCACCCGGAAATAACGTGTGCCCCACCCAGTAATCACGTGGGCCCCACCCGGAAATCACGTGGGCCCCACCCGGAAATCACGTGGGCCCCACCCGGAAATCACGTGGGCCCCACCCGGAAATCACGTGGGCCCCACCCGGAAATCACGTGGGCCCCCAGGGGAAATCATGTGGGCCCCACCCGGAAATCACGTGGGCCCCACCCGGAAATCACGTGGGCCCCACCCGGAAATCACGTGGGCCCCACCCGGAAATCACGTGGGCCCCACCCGGAAATCACGTGGGCCCCACCCGGAAATAACGTGGGCCCCACCCGGAAATAACGTGTGCCCCACCCAGTAATCACGTGGGCCCCACCCGGAAATCACGTGGGCCCCACCCGGAAATCACGTGGGCCCCACCCGGAAATCACGTGGGCCCCACCCGGAAATCACGTGGGCCCCACCCGGAAATCACGTGGGCCCCCAGGGGAAATCATGTGGGCCCCACCCGGAAATCACGTGGGCCCCACCCAGAAATCACGTGGGCCCCACCCGGAAATCACGTGGGCCCCCAGGGGAAATCACGTGGGCCCCACCCGGAAATCACGTGGGCCCCACCCGGAAATCACGTGGGCCCCACCCGGAAATCACGTGGGCCCCACCCGGAAATCACGTGGGCCCCACCCGGAAATCACGTGGGCCCCACCCGGAAATCACGTGGGCCCCACCCGGAAATCACGTGGGCCCCACGGGGAAATCATGTGGGTCCCACCCGGAAATCACGTGGGCCCCACCCGGAAATCACGTGGGCCCCACCCGGAAATCACGTGGGCCCCACCCGGAAATCACGTGGGCCCCACCCGGAAATCACGTGGGCCCCACGGGGAAATCACGTGGGCCCCACCCGGAAATCACGTGGGCCCCACCCGGAAATCACGTGGGCCCCACCCGGAAATCACGTGGGCCCCACCCGGAAATCACGTGGGCCCCACCCGGAAATCACGTGGGCCCCACCCGGAAATCACGTGGGCCCCACCCGGAAATCACGTGGGCCCCACCCGGAAATCACGTGGGCCCCACCCGGAAATCACGTGGGCCCCCAGGGGAAATCACGTGGGCCCCACCCGGAAATCACGTGGGCCCCACCCGGAAATCACGTGGGCCCCACCCGGAAATCACGTGGGCCCCACGGGGAAATCACGTGGGCCCCACCCGGAAATCACGTGGGCCCCACCCGGAAATCACGTGGGCCCTACCCGGAAATCACGTGGGCCCCACCCGGAAATCACGTGGGCCCCCAGGGGAAATCACGTGGGCCCCACCCGGAAATCACTTGGGCCCCACCCGGAAATCACGTGGGCCCCACCCGGAAATCACGTGGGCCCCACGGGGAAATCACGTGGGCCCCACCCGGAAATCACGTGGGCCCCACCCGGAAATCACGTGGGCCCCCAGGGGAAATCACGTGGGCCCCACCCGGAAATCACGTGGGCCCCACCCGGAAATCACGTGGGCCCCACCCGGAAATCACGTGGGCCCCACGGGGAAATCACGTGGGCCCCACCCGGAAATCACGTGGGCCCCACCCGGAAATCACGTGGGCCCCACCCGGAAATCACGTGGGCCCCACCCGGAAATCACGTGGGCCCCACCCGGAAATCACGTGGGCCCCACCCGGAAATCACGTGGGCCCCACCCGGAAATCACGTGGGCACCACCCGGAAATCACGTGGGCCCCACGGGGAAATCACGTGGGCCCCACCCGGAAATCACGTGGGCCCCACGGGGAAATCACATGGGCCCCACCCGGAAATCACGTGGGCCCCACGGGGAAATCACGTGGGCCCCACCCGGAAATCACGTGGGCCCCACCCGGAAATCACGTGGGCCCCACCCGGAAATCACGTGGGCCCCACCCGGAAATCACGTGGGCCCCACCCGGAAATCACGTGGGCCCCACCCGGAAATCACGTGGGCCCCACCCGGAAATCACGTGGGCCCCACCCGGAAATCACGTGGGCCCCACCCGGAAATCACGTGGGCCCCACCCGGAAATCACGTGGGCCCCACCCGGAAATCACGTGGGCCCCACCCGGAAATCACGTGGGCCCCCAGGGGAAATCACGTGGGCCCCACCCTGAAATCACGTGGGCCCCACCCGGAAATCACGTGGGCCCCACCCGGAAATAACGTGGGCCCCACCCGGAAATAACGTGTGCCCCACCCAGTAATCACGTGGGCCCCACCCGGAAATCACGTGGGCCCCACCCGGAAATCACGTGGGCCCCACCCGGAAATCACGTGGGCCCCACCCGGAAATCACGTGGGCCCCACCCGGAAATCACGTGGGCCCCCAGGGGAAATCATGTGGGCCCCACCCGGAAATCACGTGGGCCCCACCCGGAAATCACGTGGGCCCCACCCGGAAATCACGTGGGCCCCACCCGGAAATCACGTGGGCCCCACCCGGAAATCACGTGGGCCCCCAGGGGAAATCACGTGGGCCCCACCCGGAAATCACGTGGGCCCCACCCGGAAATCACGTGGGCCCCACCCGGAAATCACGTGGGCCCCACCCGGAAATCACGTGGGCCCCACCCGGAAATCACGTGGGCCCCACCCGGAAATCACGTGGGCCCCACCCGGAAATCACGTGGGCCCCACCCGGAAATCACGTGGGCCCCACCCGGAAATCACGTGGGCCCCACCCGGAAATCACGTGGGCCCCACACGGAAATCACGTGGGCCCCACCCGGAAATCACGTGGGCCCCACCCTGAAATCACGTGGGCCCCACCCGGAAATCACGTGGGCCCCACCCGGAAATCACGTGGGCCCCACCCGGAAATCACGTGGGCCCCCAGGGGAAATCACGTGGGCCCCACCCGGAAATCACGTGGGCCCCACCCAGAAATCACGTGGGCCCCACCCGGAAATCACGTGGGCCCCACGGGGAAATCACGTGGGCCCCACCCGGAAATCACGTGGGCCCCACCCGGAAATCACGTGGGCCCCCAGGGGAAATCACGTGGGCCCCACCCGGAAATCACGTGGGCCCCACCCGGAAATCACGTGGGCCCCACCCGGAAATCACGTGGGCCCCACGGGGAAATCACGTGGGCCCCACCCGGAAATCACGTGGGCCCCACCCGGAAATCACGTGGGCCCCACCCGGAAATCACGTGGGCCCCACCCGGAAATCACGTGGGCCCCACCCGGAAATCACGTGGGCCCCACCCGGAAATCACGTGGGCCCCACCCGGAAATCACGTGGGCCCCACCCGGAAATCACGTGGGCCCCACGGGGAAATCACGTGGGCCCCACCCGGAAATCACGTGGGCCCCACGGGGAAATCACGTGGGCCCCACCCGGAAATCACGTGGGCCCCACGGGGAAATCACGTGGGCCCCACCCGGAAATCACGTGGGCCCCACCCGGAAATCACGTGGGCCCCACCCGGAAATCACGTGGGCCCCACCCGGAAATCACGTGGGCCCCACGGGGAAATCACGTGGGCCCCACCCGGAAATCACGTGGGCCCCACCCGGAAATCACGTGGGCCCCACCCGGAAATCACGTGGGCCCCACCCGGAAATCACGTGGGCCCCACCCGGAAATCACGTGGGCCCCACCCGGAAATCACGTGGGCCCCACCCGGAAATCACGTGGGCCCCCAGGGGAAATCACGTGGGCCCCACCCTGAAATCACGTGGGCCCCACCCGGAAATCACGTGGGCCCCACCCGGAAATAACGTGGGCCCCACCCGGAAATAACGTGGGCCCCACCCAGAAATCACGTGGGCCCCACCCGGAAATCACGTGGGCCCCACCCGGAAATCACGTGGGCCCCACCCGGAAATCACGTGGGCCCCACCCGGAAATCACGTGGGCCCCACCCGGAAATCACGTGGGCCCCACCCTGAAATCACGTGGGCCCCACCCGGAAATCACGTGGGCCCCACCCGGAAATCACGTGGGCCCCACCCGGAAATCACGTGGGCCCCACCCGGAAATCACGTGGGCCCCACCCGGAAATCACGTGGGCCCCACCCGGAAATCACGTGGGCCCCACCCGGAAATCACGTGGGCCCCACCCGGAAATCACGTGGGCCCCACCCGGAAATCACGTGGGCCCCACCCGGAAATCACGTGGGCCCCACCCGGAAATCACGTGGGCCTCACCCGGAAATCACGTGGGCCCCACCCGGAAATCACGTGGGCCCCACCCGGAAATCACGTGGGCCCCACCCGGAAATCACGTGGGCCCCCAGGGGAAATCATGTGGGCCCCACCCGGAAATCACGTGGGCCCCACCCGGAAATCACGTGGGCCCCACCCGGAAATCACGTGGGCCCCACCCGGAAATCACGTGGGCCCCACCCGGAAATCACGTGGGCCCCCAGGGGAAATCACGTGGGCCCCACCCGGAAATCACGTGGGCCCCACCCGGAAATCACGTGGGCCCCACCCGGAAATCACGTGGGCCCCACCCGGAAATCACGTGGGCCCCACCCGGAAATCACGTGGGCCCCACCCGGAAATCACGTGGGCCCCACCCGGAAATCACGTGGGCCCCACCCGGAAATCACGTTGTCCCCACCCGGAAATCACGTGGGCCCCACCCGGAAATCTCGTGGGCCCCACCCGGAAATCACGTGGGCCCCACCCGGAAATCACGTGGGCCCCACCCGGAAATCACGTGGGCCCCACCCGGAAATCACGTGGGCCCCACACGGAAATCACGTGGGCCCCACCCGGAAATCACGTGGGCCCCACCCTGAAATCACGTGGGCCCCACCCGGAAATCACGTGGGCCCCACCCGGAAATCACGTGGGCCCCACCCGGAAATCACGTGGGCCCCACCCGGAAATCACGTGGGCCCCACCCGGAAATCACGTGGGCCCCACCCGGAAATCACGTGGGCCCCCAGGGGAAATCACGTGGGCCCCACCCGGAAATCACGTGGGCCCCACCCGGAAATCACGTGGGCCCCACGGGGAAATCACGTGGGCCCCACCCGGAAATCACGTGGGCCCCACCCGGAAATCACGTGGGCCCCACCCGGAAATCACGTGGGCCCCACCCGGAAATCACGTGGGCCCCACCCGGAAATCACGTGGGCCCCACCCGGAAATCACGTGGGCCCCACCCGGAAATCACGTGGGGCCCACCCGGAAATCACGTGGGCCCCACCCGGAAATCACGTGGGCCCCACCCGGAAATCACGTGGGCCCCACCCGGAAATCACGTGGGCCCCACCCGGAAATCACGTGGGCCCCACCCGGAAATCACGTGGGCCCCACCCGGAAATCACGTGGGCCCCACCCGGAAATCACGTGGGCCCCACCCGGAAATCACGTGGGCCCCACCCGGAAATCACGTGGGCCCCACCCGGAAATCACGTGGGCCCCACCCGGAAATCACGTGGGCCCCACCCGGAAATCACGTGGGCCCCACCCGGAAATCACGTGGGCCCCACCCGGAAATCACGTGGGCCCCACCCGGAAATCACGTGGGCCCCACCCGGAAATCACGTGGGCCCCACCCGGAAATCACGTGGGCCCCACCCGGAAATCACGTGGGCCCCACCCGGAAATCACGTGGGCCCCACCCGGAAATCACGTGGGCCCCACCCGGAAATCACGTGGGCCCCACCCGGAAATCACGTGGGCCCCACCCGGAAATCACGTGGGCCCCACCCGGAAATCACGTGGGCCCCACCCGGAAATCACGTGGGCCCCCAGGGGAAATCACGTGGGCCCCACCCGGAAATCACGTGGGCCCCACCCGGAAATCACGTGGGCCCCACCCGGAAATCACGTGGGCCCCACCCGGAAATCACGTGGGCCCCACCCGGAAATCACGTGGGCCCCACCCGGAAATCACGTGGGCCCCACCCGGAAATCACGTGGGCCCCACCCGGAAATCACGTGGGCCCCACCCGGAAATCCCGTGGGCCCCACCCGGAAATCACGTGGGCCCCACCCGGAAATCACGTGGGCCCCACCCGGAAATCACGTGGGCCCCACCCGGAAATCACGTGGGCCCCACCCGGAAATCACGTGGGCCCCACCCGGAAATCACGTGGGCCCCACCCGGAAATCACGTGGGCCCCACCCGGAAATCACGTGGGCCCCACCCGGAAATCACGTGGGCCCCACCCGGAAATCACGTGGGCCCCACCCGGAAATCACGTGGGCCCCACCCGGAAATCACGTGGGCCCCACCCGGAAATCACGTGGGCCCCACCCGGAAATCACGTGGGCCCCACCCGGAAATCACGTGGGCCCCACGGGGAAATCACGTGGGCCCCACCCGGAAATCACGTGGGCCCCACCCGGAAATCACGTGGGCCCCACGGGGAAATCACGTGGGTCCCACCCGGAAATCACGTGGGGCCCACCCGGAAATCACGTGGGCCCCACGGGGAAATCACGTGGGCCCCACCCGGAAATCACGTGGGCCCCACCCGGAAATCACGTGGGCCCCACGGGGAAATCACGTGGGCCCCACCCGGAAATCACGTGGGCCCCACCCGGAAATCACGTGGGCCCCACCCGGAAATCACGTGGGCCCCACCCGGAAATCACGTGGGCCCCACCCGGAAATCACGTGGGCCCCACGGGGAAATCACGTGGGCCCCACCCGGAAATCACGTGGGCCCCACCCGGAAATCACGTGGGCCCCACCCGGAAATCACGTGGGCCCCACCCGGAAATCACGTGGGCCCCACCCGGAAATCACGTGGGCCCCACGCGGAAATCACGTGGGCCCCACCCGGAAATCACGTGGGCCCCACCCGGAAATCACGTGGGCCCCACCCGGAAATCACGTGGGCCCCACCCGGAAGTCACGTGGGCCCCACCCGGAAATCACGTGGGCCCCACCCGGAAATCACGTGGGCCCCACCCGGAAATCACGTGGGCCCCACCCGGAAATCACGTGGGCCCCACCCGGAAATCACGTGGGCCCCACCCGGAAATCACGTGGGCCCCACCCGGAAATCACGTGGGCACCACGGGGAAATCACGTGGGCCCCACCCGGAAATCACGTGGGCCCCACCCGGAAATCACGTGGGCCCCACCCGGAAATCACGTGGGGCCCACCCGGAAATCACGTGGGCCCCACCCGGAAATCACGTGGGCCCCACGGGGAAATCACGTGGGCCCCACCCGGAAATCACGTGGGCCCCACCCGGAAATCACGTAGGCCCCACACGGAAATCACGTGGGCCCCACGGGGAAATCACGTGGGTCCCACCCGGAAATCACGTGGGCCCCACCCGGAAATCACGTGGGCCCCACCCGGAAATCACGTGGGCCCCACCCGGAAATCACGTGGGCCCCACGGGGAAATCACGTGGGCCCCACCTGGAAATCACGTGGGCCCCACCCGGAAATCACGTGGGCCCCACCCGGAAATCACGTGGGCCCCACCCGGAAATCACGTGGGCCCCACCCGGAAATCACGTGGGCCCCACCCGGAAATCACGTGGGCCCCACCCGGAAATCACGTGGGCCCCACCCGGAAATCACGTGGGCCCCACCCGGAAATCACGTGGGCCCCATCCGGAAATCACGTGGGCCCCACGGGGAAATCACGTGGGCCCCACCCGGAAATCACGTGGGGCCCACCCGGAAATCACGTGGGCCCCACGGGGAAATCACTTGGGCCCCACCCGGAAATCACGTGGGCCCAACCCGGAAATCACGTGGGCCCCACCCGGAAATCACGTGGGCCCCACCCGGAAATCACGTGGGCCCCACCCGGAAATCACGTGGGCCCCCAGGGGAAATCACGTGGGCCCCACCCGGATATCACGTGGGCCCCACCCGGAAATCACGTGGGCCCCACCCGGAAATCACGTGGGCCCCACCCGGAAATCACGTGGGCCCCACCCGGAAATCACGTGGGCCCCACCCGGAAATCACGTGGGCCCCCAGGGGAAATCACGTGGGCCCCACCCGGAAATCACGTGGGCCCCACTCGGAAGTCACGTGGGCCCCACGGGGAAATCACGTGGGCCCCACCCGGAAGTCACGTGAGCCCCACCCGGAAATCACGTGGGCCCCACCCGGAAGTCACGTGGGCCCCACCCGGAAATCACGTGGGCCCCACCCGGAAATCACGTGGGCCCCACCCGGAAATCACGTGGGCCCCACCCGGAAATCACGTGGGCCCCACCCGGAAATCACGTGGGCCCCACCCGGAAATCACGTGGGCCCCACCCGGAAATCACGTGGGCCCCACCCGGAAATCACGTGGGCCCCACCCGGAAATCACGTGGGCCCCACCCGGAAATCACGTGGGGCCCACCCGGAAATCACGTGGGCCCCACGGGGAAATCACGTGGGCCCCACCCGGAAATCACGTGGGCCCCACCCGGAAATCACGTGGGCCCCACGGGGAAATCACGTGGGCCCCACCCGGAAATCACGTGGGCCCCACCCGGAAATCACGTGGGCCCCACCCGGAAATCACGTGGGCCCCACCCGGAAATCACGTGGGCCCCACCCGGAAATCACGTGGGCCCCACCCGGAAATCACGTGGGCCCCACCCGGAAATCACGTGGGCCCCACCCGGAAATCACGTGGGCCCCACCCGGAAATCACGTGGGCCCCACCCGGAAATCACGTGGGCCCCACCGTGAAATCACGTGGGCCCCACCCGGAAATCACGTGGGCCCCACCCGGAAATCACGGGGGGCTCACCCGGAAATCACGTGGGCCCCACGGGGAAATCACGTGGGCCCCACCCGGAAATCACGTGGGCCCCACCCGGAAATCACGTGGGCCCCACCCGGAAATCACGTGGGCCCCACCCGGAAATCACGTGGGCCCCACCCGGAAATCACGTGGGCCCCACACGGAAATCACGTGGGCCCCACCCGGAAATCACGTGGGCCCCACTCGGAAATCACGTGGGCCCCACCCGGAAATCACGTGGGCCCCCAGGGGAAATCACGTGGGCCCCACCCGGAAATCACGTGGGCCCCACCCGGAAATCACTTGGGCCCCACCCGGAAATCACGTGGGCCCCACCCGGAAATCACGTGGGCCCCACCCGGAAATCACGTGGGCCCCACCCGGAAATCACGTGGGCCCCACCCGGAAATCACGTGGGCCCCACCCGGAAATCACGTGGGCCCCACCCGGAAATCACGTGGGCCCCACCCGGAAATCACGTGGGCCCCACCCGGAAATCACGTGGGCCCCACCCGGAAATCACGTGGGCCCCACCCGGAAATCACGTGGGCCCCCAGGGGAAATCACGTGGGCCCCACAAGGAAATCACGTGGGCCCCACCCGGAAATCACGTGGGCCCCACCCGGAAATCACGTGGGCCCCACCCGGAAATCACGTGGGCCCCACCCGGAAATCACGTGGGCCCCACCCGGAAATCACGTGGGCCCCACGGGGAAATCACGTGGGCCCCACCCGGAAATCACGTGGGCCCCACCCGGAAATCACGTGGGCCCCACGGGGAAATCACGTGGGCCCCACCCGGAAATCACGTTGGCCCCACCCGGAAATCACGTGGGCCCCACCCGGAAATCACGTGGGCCCCATGGGGAAATCACGTGGGCCCCACCCGGAAATCACGTGGGCCCCACCCGGAAATCACGTGGGCCCCACCCGGAAATCACGTGGGCCCCACCCGGAAATCACGTGGGCCCCACACGGAAGTCACGTGGGCCCCACCCGGAAATCACGTGGGCCCCACTCGGAAATCACGTGGGCCCCACCCGGAAATCACGTGGGCCCCCAGGGGAAATCACGTGGGCCCCACCCGGAAATCACGTGGGCCCCACCCGGAAATCACGTGGGCCCCACCCGGAAATCACGTGGGCCCCACCCGGAAATCACGTGGGCCCCACCCGGAAATCACGTGGGCCCCACCCGGAAATCACGTGGGCCCCACGCGGAAATCACGTGGGCCCCACGGGGAAATCACGTGGGCCCCACCCGGAAATCACGTGGGCCCCACCCGGAAATCACGTGGGCCCCACCCGGAAGTCACGTGGGCCCCACCCGGAAATCACGTGGGCCCCACCCGGAAATCACGTGGGCCCCACCCGGAAATCACGTGGGCCCCACCCGGAAATCACGTGGGCCCCACCCGGAAATCACGTGGGCCCCACCCGGAAATCACGTGGGCCCCACCCGGAAATCACGTGGGCACCACGGGGAAATCACGTGGGCCCCACCCGGAAATCACGTGGGCCCCACCCGGAAATCACGTGGGCCCCACCCGGAAATCACGTGGGGCCCACCCGGAAATCACGTGGGCCCCACCCGGAAATCACGTGGGCCCCACGGGGAAATCACGTGGGCCCCACCCGGAAATCACGTGGGCCCCACCCGGAAATCACGTAGGCCCCACACGGAAATCACGTGGGCCCCACGGGGAAATCACGTGGGTCCCACCCGGAAATCACGTGGGCCCCACCCGGAAATCACGTGGGCCCCACCCGGAAATCACGTGGGCCCCACCCGGAAATCACGTGGGCCCCACGGGGAAATCACGTGGGCCCCACCTGGAAATCACGTGGGCCCCACCCGGAAATCACGTGGGCCCCACCCGGAAATCACGTGGGCCCCACCCGGAAATCACGTGGGCCCCACCCGGAAATCACGTGGGCCCCACCCGGAAATCACGTGGGCCCCACCCGGAAATCACGTGGGCCCCACCCGGAAATCACGTGGGCCCCACCCGGAAATCACGTGGGCCCCACCCGGAAATCACGTGGGCCCCACCCGGAAATCACGTGGGCCCCATCCGGAAATCACGTGGGCCCCACGGGGAAATCACGTGGGCCCCACCCGGAAATCACGTGGGGCCCACCCGGAAATCACGTGGGCCCCACGGGGAAATCACTTGGGCCCCACCCGGAAATCACGTGGGCCCAACCCGGAAATCACGTGGGCCCCACCCGGAAATCACGTGGGCCCCACCCGGAAATCACGTGGGCCCCACCCGGAAATCACGTGGGCCCCCAGGGGAAATCACGTGGGCCCCACCCGGATATCACGTGGGCCCCACCCGGAAATCACGTGGGCCCCACCCGGAAATCACGTGGGCCCCACCCGGAAATCACGTGGGCCCCACCCGGAAATCACGTGGGCCCCACCCGGAAATCACGTGGGCCCCCAGGGGAAATCACGTGGGCCCCACCCGGAAATCACGTGGGCCCCACTCGGAAGTCACGTGGGCCCCACGGGGAAATCACGTGGGCCCCACCCGGAAGTCACGTGAGCCCCACCCGGAAATCACGTGGGCCCCACCCGGAAGTCACGTGGGCCCCACCCGGAAATCACGTGGGCCCCACCCGGAAATCACGTGGGCCCCACCCGGACCTCACGGGGGCCCCAGCCGGAAATCACGTGGGCCCCACCCGGAAATCACGTGGGCCCCACCCGGAAATCACGTGGGCCCCACCCGGAAATCACGTGGGCCCCACCCGGAAATCACGTGGGCCCCACCCGGAAATCACGTGGGCCCCACCCGGAAATCACGTGGGGCCCACCCGGAAATCACGTGGGCCCCACGGGGAAATCACGTGGGCCCCACCCGGAAATCACGTGGGCCCCACCCGGAAATCACGTGGGCCCCACGGGGAAATCACGTGGGCCCCACCCGGAAATCACGTGGGCCCCACCCGGAAATCACGTGGGCCCCACCCGGAAATCACGTGGGCCCCACCCGGAAATCACGTGGGCCCCACCCGGAAATCACGTGGGCCCCACCCGGAAATCACGTGGGCCCCACCCGGAAATCACGTGGGCCCCACCCGGAAATCACGTGGGCCCCACCCGGAAATCACGTGGGCCCCACCCGGAAATCACGTGGGCCCCACCGTGAAATCACGTGGGCCCCACCCGGAAATCACGTGGGCCCCACCCGGAAATCACGGGGGGCTCACCCGGAAATCACGTGGGCCCCACGGGGAAATCACGTGGGCCCCACCCGGACATCACGTGGGCCCCACCCGGAAATCACGTGGGCCCCACCCGGAAATCACGTGGGCCCCACCCGGAAATCACGTGGGCCCCACCCGGAAATCACGTGGGCCCCACACGGAAATCACGTGGGCCCCACCCGGAAATCACGTGGGCCCCACTCGGAAATCACGTGGGCCCCACCCGGAAATCACGTGGGCCCCCAGGGGAAATCACGTGGGCCCCACCCGGAAATCACGTGGGCCCCACCCGGAAATCACTTGGGCCCCACCCGGAAATCACGTGGGCCCCACCCGGAAATCACGTGGGCCCCACCCGGAAATCACGTGGGCCCCACCCGGAAATCACGTGGGCCCCACCCGGAAATCACGTGGGCCCCACCCGGAAATCACGTGGGCCCCACCCGGAAATCACGTGGGCCCCACCCGGAAATCACGTGGGCCCCACCCGGAAATCACGTGGGCCCCACCCGGAAATCACGTGGGCCCCACCCGGAAATCACGTGGGCCCCCAGGGGAAATCACGTGGGCCCCACAAGGAAATCACGTGGGCCCCACCCGGAAATCACGTGGGCCCCACCCGGAAATCACGTGGGCCCCACCCGGAAATCACGTGGGCCCCACCCGGAAATCACGTGGGCCCCACCCGGAAATCACGTGGGCCCCACGGGGAAATCACGTGGGCCCCACCCGGAAATCACGTGGGCCCCACCCGGAAATCACGTGGGCCCCACGGGGAAATCACGTGGGCCCCACCCGGAAATCACGTTGGCCCCACCCGGAAATCACGTGGGCCCCACCCGGAAATCACGTGGGCCCCATGGGGAAATCACGTGGGCCCCACCCGGAAATCACGTGGGCCCCACCCGGAAATCACGTGGGCCCCACCCGGAAATCACGTGGGCCCCACCCGGAAATCACGTGGGCCCCACACGGAAGTCACGTGGGCCCCACCCGGAAATCACGTGGGCCCCACTCGGAAATCACGTGGGCCCCACCCGGAAATCACGTGGGCCCCCAGGGGAAATCACGTGGGCCCCACCCGGAAATCACGTGGGCCCCACCCGGAAATCACGTGGGCCCCACCCGGAAATCACGTGGGCCCCACCCGGAAATCACGTGGGCCCCACCCGGAAATCACGTGGGCCCCACCCGGAAATCACGTGGGCCCCACGCGGAAATCACGTGGGCCCCACGGGGAAATCACGTGGGCCCCACCCGGAAATCACGTGGGCCCCACCCGGAAATCACGTGGGCCCCACCCGGAAGTCACGTGGGCCCCACCCGGAAATCACGTGGGCCCCACCCGGAAATCACGTGGGCCCCACCCGGAAATCACGTGGGCCCCACCCGGAAATCACGTGGGCCCCACCCGGAAATCACGTGGGCCCCACCCGGAAATCACGTGGGCCCCACCCGGAAATCACGTGGGCACCACGGGGAAATCACGTGGGCCCCACCCGGAAATCACGTGGGCCCCACCCGGAAATCACGTGGGCCCCACCCGGAAATCACGTGGGGCCCACCCGGAAATCACGTGGGCCCCACCCGGAAATCACGTGGGCCCCACGGGGAAATCACGTGGGCCCCACCCGGAAATCACGTGGGCCCCACCCGGAAATCACGTAGGCCCCACACGGAAATCACGTGGGCCCCACGGGGAAATCACGTGGGTCCCACCCGGAAATCACGTGGGCCCCACCCGGAAATCACGTGGGCCCCACCCGGAAATCACGTGGGCCCCACCCGGAAATCACGTGGGCCCCACGGGGAAATCACGTGGGCCCCACCTGGAAATCACGTGGGCCCCACCCGGAAATCACGTGGGCCCCACCCGGAAATCACGTGGGCCCCACCCGGAAATCACGTGGGCCCCACCCGGAAATCACGTGGGCCCCACCCGGAAATCACGTGGGCCCCACCCGGAAATCACGTGGGCCCCACCCGGAAATCACGTGGGCCCCACCCGGAAATCACGTGGGCCCCATCCGGAAATCACGTGGGCCCCACGGGGAAATCACGTGGGCCCCACCCGGAAATCACGTGGGGCCCACCCGGAAATCACGTGGGCCCCACGGGGAAATCACTTGGGCCCCACCCGGAAATCACGTGGGCCCAACCCGGAAATCACGTGGGCCCCACCCGGAAATCACGTGGGCCCCACCCGGAAATCACGTGGGCCCCACCCGGAAATCACGTGGGCCCCCAGGGGAAATCACGTGGGCCCAACCCGGATATCACGTGGGCCCCACCCGGAAATCACGTGGGCCCCACCCGGAAATCACGTGGGCCCCACCCGGAAATCACGTGGGCCCCACCCGGAAATCACGTGGGCCCCACCCGGAAATCACGTGGGCCCCCAGGGGAAATCACGTGGGCCCCACCCGGAAATCACGTGGGCCCCACCCGGAATTCACGTGGGCCCCACCCGGAAATCACGTGGGCCCCACGGGGAAATCACATGGGCCCCACCCGGAAATCACGTGGGCCCCACCCGGAAATCACGTGGGCCCCACCCGGAAATCACGTGGGGCCCACCCGGAAATCACGTGGGCCCCACCCGGAAATCACGTGGGCCCCACGGGGAAATCACGTGGGCCCCACCCGGAAATCACGTGGGCCCCACCCGGAAATCACGTAGGCCCCACACGGAAATCACGTGGGCCCCACGGGGAAATCACGTGGGTCCCACCCGGAAATCACGTGGGCCCCACCCGGAAATCACGTGGGCCCCACCCGGAAATCACGTGGGCCCCACCCGGAAATCACGTGGGCCCCACCCGGAAATCACGTGGGCCCCACCCGGAAATCACGTGGGCCCCACGGGGAAATCACGTGGGCCCCACCTGGAAATCACGTGGGCCCCACCCGGAAATCACGTGGGCCCCACCCGGAAATCACGTGGGCCCCACCCGGAAATCACGTGGGCCCCACCCGGAAATCACGTGGGCCCCACCCGGAAATCACGTGGGCCCCACCCGGAAATCACGTGGGCCCCACCCGGAAATCACGTGGGCCCCACCCGGAAATCACGTGGGCCCCATCCGGAAATCACGTGGGCCCCACGGGGAAATCACGTGGGCCCCACCCGGAAATCACGTGGGGCCCACCCGGAAATCACGTGGGCCCCACGGGGAAATCACTTGGGCCCCACCCGGAAATCACGTGGGCCCAACCCGGAAATCACGTGGGCCCCACCCGGAAATCACGTGGGCCCCACCCGGAAATCACGTGGGCCCCACCCGGAAATCACGTGGGCCCCCAGGGGAAATCACGTGGGCCCCACCCGGATATCACGTGGGCCCCACCCGGAAATCACGTGGGCCCCACCCGGAAATCACGTGGGCCCCACCCGGAAATCACGTGGGCCCCACCCGGAAATCACGTGGGCCCCACCCGGAAATCACGTGGGCCCCCAGGGGAAATCACGTGGGCCCAACCCGGAAATCACGTGGGCCCCACCCGGAAATCACGTGGGGCCCACCCGGAAATCACGTGGGCCCCACCCGGAAATCACGTGGGCCCCACCCGGAAATCACGTGGGCCCCACCCGGAAATCACGTGGGCCCCACCCGGAAATCACGTGGGCCCCACCCGGAAATCACGTGGGCCCCACCCGGAAATCACGTGGGCCCCACCCGGAAATCACGTGGGCCCCACCCGGAAATCACGTGGGCCCCACCCGGAAATCACGTGGGCCCCACCCGGAAATCACGTGGGCCCCCAGGGGAAATCACGTGGGCCCCACCCGGAAATCACGTGGGCCCCACCCGGAAATCACGTGGGCCCCACCCGGAAATCACGTGGGCCCCACCCGGAAATCACGTGGGCCCCACCCGGAAATCACGTGGGCCCCACCCGGAAATCACGTGGGCCCCACCCGGAAATCACGTGGGCCCCACCCGGAAATCACGTGGGCCCCACCCGGAAATCACGTGGGCCCCACCCGGAAATCACGTGGGCCCCACCCGGAAATCACGTGGGCCCCACCCGGAAATCACGTGGGCCCCACCCGGAAATCACGTGGGCCCCCAGGGGAAATCACGTGGGCCCCACAAGGAAATCACGTGGGCCCCACCCGGAAATCACGTGGGGCCCACCCGGAAATCACGTGGGCCCCACCCGGAAATCACGTGGGCCCCACTCGGAAATCACGTGGGCCCCACCCGGAAATCACGTGGGCCCCCAAGGGAAATCACGTGGGCCCCACCCGGAAATCACGTGGGCCCCACCCGGAAATCACGTGGGACCCCAGGGGAAATCACGTGGGCCCCACCCGGAAATCACGTGGGCCCCACCCGGAAATCACGTGGGCCCCACCCGGAAATCACGTGGGCCCCACCCGGAAATCACGTGGGCCCCACCCGGAAATCACGTGGGCCCCACCCGGAAATCACGTGGGCCCCACCCGGAAATCACGTGGGCCCCACCCGAAAATCACGTGGGCCCCACCCGGAAATCACGTGGGCCCCACCCGGAAATCACGTGGGCCCCACCCGGAAATCACGTGGGCCCCACGGGGAAATCACGTGGGCCCCACCCGGAAATCACGTGGGCCCCACCCGGAAATCACGTGGGCCCCACCCGGAAATCACGTGGGCCCCACCCGGAAATCACGTGGGCCCCACCCGGAAATCACGTGGGCCCCCAGGGGAAATCACGTGGGCCCCACAAGGAAATCACGTGGGCCCCACCCGGAAATCACGTGGGCCCCACCCGGAAATCACGTGGGCCCCACCCTGAAATCACGTGGGCCCCACGGGGAAATCACGTGGGCCCCACCCGGAAATCACGTGGGGCCCACCCGGAAATCACGTGGGCCCCACCCGGAAATCACGTGGGCCCCACTCGGAAATCACGTGGGCCCCACCCGGAAATCACGTGGGCCCCCAAGGGAAATCACGTGGGCCCCACCCGGAAATCACGTGGGCCCCACCCGGAAATCACGTGGGACCCCAGGGGAAATCACGTGGGCCCCACCCGGAAATCACGTGGGCCCCACCCGGAAATCACGTGGGCCCCACCCGGAAATCACGTGGGCCCCACCCGGAAATCACGTGGGCCCCACCCGGAAATCACGTGGGCCCCACCCGGAAATCACGTGGGCACCACCCGGAAATCACGTGGGCCCCACCCGGAAATCCCGTGGGCCCCCCCCGGAAATCACGTGGGCCCCACCGTGAAATCACGTGGGCCCCACCCGGAAATCACGTGGGCCCCACCCGGAAATCACGGGGGGCTCACCCGGAAATCACGTGGGCCCCACGGGGAAATCACGTGGGCCCCACCCGGAAATCACGTGGGCCCCACCCGGAAATCACGTGGGCCCCACCCGGAAATCACGTGGGCCCCACCCGGAAATCACGTGGGCCCCACCCGGAAATCACGTGGGCCCCACACGGAAATCACGTGGGCCCCACCCGGAAATCACGTGGGCCCCACTCGGAAATCACGTGGGCCCCACCCGGAAATCACATGGGCCCCCAGGGGAAATCACGTGGGCCCCACCCGGAAATCACGTGGGCCCCACCCGGAAATCACTTGGGCCCCACCCGGAAATCACGTGGGCCCCACCCGGAAATCACGTGGGCCCCACCCGGAAATCACGTGGGCCCCACCCGGAAATCACGTGGGCCCCACCCGGAAATCACGTGGGCCCCACCCGGAAATCACGTGGGCCCCACCCGGAAATCACGTGGGCCCCACCCGGAAATCACGTGGGCCCCACCCGGAAATCACGTGGGCCCCACCCGGAAATCACGTGGGCCCCCAGGGGAAATCACGTGGGCCCCACAAGGAAATCACGTGGGCCCCACCCGGAAATCACGTGGGCCCCACCCGGAAATCACGTGGGCCACACCCGGAAATCACGTAGGCCCCACGGGGAAATCACGTGGGCCCCACCCGGAAATCACGTGGGCCCCACCCGGAAATCACGTGGGCCCCACCCGGAAATCACGTGGGCCCCACCCGGAAATCACGTGGGCCCCACCCGGAAATCACGTGGGCCCCACGGGGAAATCACGTGGGCCCCACCCGGAAATCACGTGGGCCCCACCCGGAAATCACGTGGGCCCCACCCGGAAATCATGTGGGCCCCACGGGGAAATCACGTGGGCCCCACCCGGAAATCACGTGGGCCCCACACGGAAATCACGTGGGCCCCACCCGGAAATCACGTAGGCCCCACACGGAAATCACGTGGGCCCCACCCGGAAATCACGTGGGCCCCACGGGGAAATCACGTGGGCCCCACCCGGAAATCACGTGGGCCCCACCCGGAAATCACGTGGGCCCCACCCGGAAATCACGTGGGCCCCACCCGGAAATCACGTGGGCCCCCAGGGGAAATCACGTGGGCCCCACCCGGATATCACGTGGGCCCCACCCGGAAATCACGTGGGCCCCACCCGGAAATCACGTGGGCCCCACCCGGAAATCACGTGGGCCCCACCCGGAAATCACGTGGGCCCCACCCGGAAATCACGTGGGCCCCACCCGGAAATCACGTGGGCCCCACCCGGAAATCACGTGGGCCCCACCCGGAAATCACGTGGGCCCCACCCTGAAATCACGTGGGCCCCACCCGGAAATCACGTGGGCCCCACCCGGAAATCACGTGGGCCCCCAGGGGAAATCACGTGGGCCCCACAAGGAAATCACGTGGGCCCCACCCGGAAATCACGTGGGCCCCACCCGGAAATCACGTGGGCCCCACACGGAAATCACGTGGGCCCCACCCGGAAATCACGTGGGCCCCACCCGGAAATCACGTGGGCCCCACCCGGAAATCACGTGGGCCCCACCCGGAAATCACGTGGGCCCCACCCGGAAATCACGTGGGCCCCACCCGGAAATCACGTGGGCCCCACCCGGAAATCACGAGGGCCCCACCCGGAAATCACGTGGGCCCCACCCGGAAATCACGTGGGCCCCACCCGGAAATCACGTGGGCCCCACCCGGAAATCACGTGGGCCCCACCCGGAAATCACGTGGGCCCCACCCGGAAATCACGTGGGCCCCACCCGGAAATCACGTGGGCCCCCAGGGGAAATCACGTGGGCCCCACCCGGAAATCACGTGGGCCCCACCCGGAAATCACGTGGGCCCCACCCTGAAATCACGTGGACCCCACCCGGAAATCACGTGGGCCCCACCCGGAAATCACGTGGGCCCCACCCGGAAATCACGTGGGCCCCCAGGGGAAATCACGTGGGCCCCACCCGGAAATCACGTGGGCCCCACCCGGAAATCACGTGGGCCCCACCCGGAAATCACGTGGGCCCCACCCGGAAATCACGTGGGCCCCCAGGGGAAATCACGTGGGCCCCACCCGGAAATCGTGGGCCCCACCCGGAAATCACGTGGGCCCCACCCGGAAATCACGTGGGCCCCACGGGGAAGTCACGTGGGCCTCACCCGGAAATCACGTGGGCCCCACCCGGAAATCACGTGGGCCCCACCCGGAAATCACGTGGGCCCCACCCGGAAATCACGTGGGCCCCCAGGGGAAATCACGTGGGCCCCACCCGGAAATCACGTGGGCCCCACCCGGAAATCACGTGGGCCCCACCCGGAAATCACGTGGGCCCCACCCGGAAATCACGTGGGCCCCCAGGGGAAATCACGTGGGCCCCACCCGGAAATCGTGGGCCCCACCCGGAAATCACGTGGGCCCCACCCGGAAATCACGTGGGCCCCACGGGGAAATCACGTGGGCCCCACCCGGAAATCACGTGGGCACCACCCGGAAATCACGTGGGCCCCACCCGGAAATCACGTGGGCCCCACCCGGAAATCTCGTGGGCCCCACCCGGAAATCACGTGGGCCCCCAGGGGAAATCACGTGGGCCCCACCCGGAAATCACGTGGGCCCCACCCGGAAATCACGTGGGCCCCACCCGGAAATCACGTGGGCCCCACGGGGAAATCACGTGGGCCTCACCCGGAAATCACGTGGGCCCCACCCGGAAATCACGTGGGCCCCACCCGGAAATCACGTGGGCCCCACCCGGAAATCACGTGGGCCCCCAGGGGAAATCACGTGGGCCCCACCCGGAAATCACGTGGGCCCCACCCGGAAATCACGTGGGCCCCACCCTGAAATCACGTGGACCCCACCCGGAAATCACGTGGGCCCCACGGGGAAATCACGTGGGCCCCAGCCGGAAATCTCGTGGGCCCCACCCGGAAATCACGTGGGCCCCACCCGGAAATCACGTGGGCCCCACCCGGAAATCACGTGGGCCCCCAGGGGAAATCACGTGGGCCCCACCCGGAAATCGTGGGCCCCACCCGGAAATCACGTGGGCCCCACCCGGAAATCTCGTGGGCCCCACCCGGAAATCACGTGGGCCCCACCCGGAAATCACGTGGGCCCCACCCGGAAATCACGTGGGCCCCACGGGGAAATCACGTGGGCCCCACCCGGAAATCACGTGGGCCCCACCCTGAAATCACGTGGACCCCACCCGGAAATCACGTGGGCCCCACGGGGAAATCACGTGGGCCCCACCCGGAAATCTCGTGGGCCCCACCCGGAAATCACGTGGGCCCCACCCGGAAATCACGTGGGCACCACCCGGAAATCACGTGGGCCCCCAGGGGAAATCACGTGGGCCCCACCCGGAAATCGTGGGCCCCACCCGGAAATCACGTGGGCCCCACCCGGAAATCTCGTGGGCCCCACCCGGAAATCACGTGGGCCCCACCCGGAAATCACGTGGGCCCCACCCGGAAATCACGTGGGCCCCCAGGGGAAATCACGTGGGCCCCACCCGGAAATCGTGGGCCCCACCCGGAAATCACGTGGGCCCCACCCGGAAATCACGTGGGCCCCACGGGGAAATCACGTGGGCCCCACCCGGAAATCACGTGGGCACCACCCGGAAATCACGTGGGCCCCACCCGGAAATCACGTGGGCCCCACCCGGAAATCTCGTGGGCCCCACCCGGAAATCACGTGGGCCCCCAGGGGAAATCACGTGGGCCCCACCCGGAAATCACGTGGGCCCCACCCGGAAATCACGTGGGCCCCACCCGGAAATCACGTGGGCCCCACGGGGAAATCACGTGGGCCTCACCCGGAAATCACGTGGGCCCCACCCGGAAATCACGTGGGCCCCACCCGGAAATCACGTGGGCCCCACCCGGAAATCACGTGGGCCCCCAGGGGAAATCACGTGGGCCCCACCCGGAAATCACGTGGGCCCCACCCGGAAATCACGTGGGCCCCACCCTGAAATCACGTGGACCCCACCCGGAAATCACGTGGGCCCCACGGGGAAATCACGTGGGCCCCACCCGGAAATCACGTGGGCCCCACCCGGAAATCACGTGGGCCCCCAGGGGAAATCACGTGGGCCCCACCCGGAAATCACGTGGGCCCCACCCGAAAATCACGTGGGCCCCACCCGGAAATCACGTGGGCCCGACGGGGAAATCACGTGGGCCCCACCCGGAAATCACGTGGGCCCCACCCGGAAATCACGTGGGCCCCACCCGGAAATCACGTGGGCGCCACCCGGAAATCACGTGGGCCCCACCCGGAAATCACGTGGGCCCCACCCGGAAGTCACGTGGGCCCCACCCGGAAATCTCGTGGGCCCCACCCGGAACTCACGTGGGCCCCACCCGGAACTCACGTGGGCCCCAGCCGGAAATCACGTGGGCCCCCAGGGGAAATCACGTGGGCCCCACCCGGAAATCGTGGGCCCCACCCGGAAATCACGTGGGCCCCACCCGGAAATCTCGTGGGCCCCACCCGGAAATCACGTGGGCCCCACCCGGAAATCACGTGGGCCCCACCCGGAAATCACGTGGGCCCCCAGGGGAAATCACGTGGGCCCCACCCGGAAATCGTGGGCCCC
This sequence comes from Ovis canadensis, assembly GCF_042477335.2. Lineage (NCBI taxonomy): Eukaryota > Metazoa > Chordata > Mammalia > Artiodactyla > Bovidae > Ovis > Ovis canadensis. The sequence goes on along the minus strand of NC_091264.1, from coordinate 12,810,495 downwards.
ACCCGGAAATCACGTGGGCCCCACCCGGAAATCACGTGGGCCCCACGGGGAAATCACGTGGGCCCCACCCGGAAATCACGTGGGCACCACCCGGAAATCACGTGGGCCCCACCCGGAAGTCACGTGGGCCCCACCCGGAAATCTCGTGGGCCCCACCCGGAAATCACGTGGGCCCCACCCGGAAATCACGTGGGCCCCACCCGGAAATCACGTGGGCCCCCAGGGGAAATCACGTGGGCCCCACCCGGAAATCGTGGGCCCCACCCGGAAATCACGTGGGCCCCACCCGGAAATCACGTGGGCCCCACGGGGAAATCACGTGGGCCCCACCCGGAAATCACGTGGGCCCCACCCGGAAATCACGTGGGCCCCACCCGGAAATCACGTGGGCCCCACCCGGAAATCACGTGGGCCCCACCCGGAAATCACGTGGGCCCCACCCGGAAATCACGTGGGCCCCACCCGGAAATCACGTGGTCCCCACCCGGAAATCACGTGGGCCCCACCCGGAAATCTCGTGGGCCCCACCCGGAAATCACGTGGGCCCCACCCGGAAATCACGTGGGCCCCACCCGGAAATCACGTGGGCCCCACCCGGAAATCACGTGGGCCCCACCCGGAAATCACGTGGGCCCCACCCGGAAATCACGTGGGCCCCACCCGGAAATCACGTGGGCCCCCAGGGGAAATCACGTGGGCCCCACCCGGAAATCGTGGGCCCCACCCGGAAATCACGTGGGCCCCACCCGGAAATCTCGTGGGCCCCACCCGGAAATCACGTGGGCCCCACCCGGAAATCACGTGGGCCCCACCCGGAAATCACGTGGGCCCCCAGGGGAAATCACGTGGGCCCCACCCGGAAATCGTGGGCCCCACCCGGAAATCACGTGGGCCCCACCCGGAAATCACGTGGGCCCCACGGGGAAATCACGTGGGCCCCACCCGGAAATCACGTGGGCACCACCCGGAAATCACGTGGGCCCCACCCGGAAGTCACGTGGGCCCCACCCGGAAATCTCGTGGGCCCCACCCGGAAATCACGTGGGCCCCACCCGGAAATCACGTGGGCCCCACCCGGAAATCACGTGGGCCCCCAGGGGAAATCACGTGGGCCCCACCCGGAAATCGTGGGCCCCACCCGGAAATCACGTGGGCCCCACCCGGAAATCACGTGGGCCCCACGGGGAAATCACGTGGGCCCCACCCGGAAATCACGTGGGCCCCACCCGGAAATCACGTGGGCCCCCAGGGGAAATCACGTGGGCCCGACCCGGAAATCACGTGGGCCCCACCCGGAAATCACGTGGGCCCCACCCGGAAATCACGTGGGCCCCACGGGGAAATCACGTGGGCCCCACCCGGAAATCACGTGGGCCCCACCCGGAAATCACGTGGGCCCCCAGGGGAAATCACGTGGGCCCCACCCGGAAATCACGTGGGCCCCACCCGGAAATCACGTGGGCCCCACCCTGAAATCACGTGGACCCCACCCGGAAATCACGTGGGCCCCACGGGGAAATCACGTGGGCCCCACCCGGAAATCACGTGGGCCCCACCCGGAAATCACGTGGGCCCCACCCTGAAATCACGTGGGCCCCACCCGGAAATCACGTGGGCCCCACCCGGAAATCACGTGGGCCCCCAGGGGAAATCACGTGGGCCCCACCCGGAAATCACGTGGGCCCCACCCGAAAATCACGTGGGCCCCACCCGGAAATCACGTGGGCCCGACGGGGAAATCACGTGGGCCCCACCCGGAAATCACGTGGTCCCCACCCGGAAATCACGTGGGCCCCACCCGGAAATCACGTGGGCCCCACCCGGAAATCACGTGGGCCCCACCCGGAAATCACGTGGGCCCCACCCGGAAGTCACGTGGGCCCCACCCGGAAATCTCGTGGGCCCCACCCGGAAATCACGTGGGCCCCACCCGGAAATCACGTGGGCCCCACCCGGAAATCACGTGGGCCCCCACGGGGAAATCACGTGGGCCCCACCCGGAAATCACGTGGGCCCCACCCGGAAATCACGTGGGCCCCACCCGGAAATCACGTGGGCCCCACCCGGAAATCACGTGGGCCCCACCCGGAAATCACGTGGGCCCCCAGGGGAAATCACGTGGGCCCCACCCGGAAATCACGTGGGCCCCACCCGGAAATCACGTGGGCCCCACCCGGAAATCACGTGGGCCCCACCCGGAAATCACGTGGGCCCCACCCGGAAATCACGTGGGCCCCACCCGGAAATCACGTGGGCCCCACCCGGAAATCACGTGGGCCCCCAGGGGAAATCACGTGGGCCCCACCCGGAAATCACGTGGGCCCCACCCGGAAATCACGTGGGCCCCACCCGGAAATCACGTGGGCCCCACCCGGAAATCACGTGGGCCCCACCCGGAAATCACGTGGGCCCCACCCGGAAATCACGTGGGCCCCACCCGGAAATCACGTGGGCCCCACGGGGAAATCACGTGGGTCCCACCCGGAAATCACGTGGGCCCCACCCGGAAATCACGTGGGCCCCACCCGGAAATCACGTGGGCCCCACCCGGAAATCACGTGGGCCCCACGGGGAAATCACGTGGGCCCCACCTGGAAATCACGTGGGCCCCACCCGGAAATCACGTGGGCCCCACCCGGAAATCACGTGGGCCCCACCCGGAAATCACGTGGGCCCCACCCGGAAATCACGTGGGCCCCACCCGGAAATCACGTGGGCCCCACCCGGAAATCACGTGGGCCCCCAGGGGAAATCACGTGGGCCCCACCCGGAAATCACGTGGGCCCCACCCGGAAATCACGTGGGCCCCACCCGGAAATCACGTGGGCCCCACGGGGAAATCACGTGGGCCCCACCCGGAAATCACGTGGGCCCCACCCGGAAATCACGTGGGCCCTACCCGGAAATCACGTGGGCCCCACCCGGAAATCACGTGGGCCCCCAGGGGAAATCACGTGGGCCCCACCCGGAAATCACGTGGGCCCCACCCGGAAATCACGTGGGCCCCACCCGGAAATCACGTGGGCCCCACGGGGAAATCACGTGGGCCCCACCCGGAAATCACGTGGGCCCCACCCGGAAATCACGTGGGCCCCCAGGGGAAATCACGTGGGCCCCACCCGGAAATCACGTGGGCCCCACCCGGAAATCACGTGGGCCCCACCCGGAAATCACGTGGGCCCCACGGGGAAATCACGTGGGCCCCACCCGGAAATCACGTGGGCCCCACCCGGAAATCACGTGGGCCCCACCCGGAAATCACGTGGGCCCCACCCGGAAATCACGTGGGCCCCACCCGGAAATCACGTGGGCCCCACCCGGAAATCACGTGGGCACCACCCGGAAATCACGTGGGCCCCACGGGGAAATCACGTGGGCCCCACCCGGAAATCACGTGGGCCCCACGGGGAAATCACATGGGCCCCACCCGGAAATCACGTGGGCCCCACGGGGAAATCACGTGGGCCCCACCCGGAAATAACGTGGGCCCCACCCGGAAATCACGTGGGCCCCACCCGGAAATCACGTGGGCCCCACCCGGAAATCACGTGGGCCCCACCCGGAAATCACGTGGGCCCCACCCGGAAATCACGTGGGCCCCACCCGGAAATCATGTGGGCCCCACCCGGAAATCACGTGGGCCCCACCCGGAAATCACGTGGGCCCCACCCGGAAATCACGTGGGCCCCACCCGGAAATCACGTGGGCCCCACCCGGAAATCACGTGGGCCCCCAGGGGAAATCACGTGGGCCCCACCCTGAAATCACGTGGGCCCCACCCGGAAATCACGTGGGCCCCACCCGGAAATAACGTGGGCCCCACCCGGAAATAACGTGTGCCCCACCCAGTAATCACGTGGGCCCCACCCGGAAATCACGTGGGCCCCACCCGGAAATCACGTGGGCCCCACCCGGAAATCACGTGGGCCCCACCCGGAAATCACGTGGGCCCCACCCGGAAATCACGTGGGCCCCCAGGGGAAATCATGTGGGCCCCACCCGGAAATCACGTGGGCCCCACCCGGAAATCACGTGGGCCCCACCCGGAAATCACGTGGGCCCCACCCGGAAATCACGTGGGCCCCACCCGGAAATCACGTGGGCCCCACCCGGAAATAACGTGGGCCCCACCCGGAAATAACGTGTGCCCCACCCAGTAATCACGTGGGCCCCACCCGGAAATCACGTGGGCCCCACCCGGAAATCACGTGGGCCCCACCCGGAAATCACGTGGGCCCCACCCGGAAATCACGTGGGCCCCACCCGGAAATCACGTGGGCCCCCAGGGGAAATCATGTGGGCCCCACCCGGAAATCACGTGGGCCCCACCCGGAAATCACGTGGGCCCCACCCGGAAATCACGTGGGCCCCCAGGGGAAATCACGTGGGCCCCACCCGGAAATCACGTGGGCCCCACCCGGAAATCACGTGGGCCCCACCCGGAAATCACGTGGGCCCCACCCGGAAATCACGTGGGCCCCACCCGGAAATCACGTGGGCCCCACCCGGAAATCACGTGGGCCCCACCCGGAAATCACGTGGGCCCCACGGGGAAATCACGTGGGTCCCACCCGGAAATCACGTGGGCCCCACCCGGAAATCACGTGGGCCCCACCCGGAAATCACGTGGGCCCCACCCGGAAATCACGTGGGCCCCACCCGGAAATCACGTGGGCCCCACGGGGAAATCACGTGGGCCCCACCTGGAAATCACGTGGGCCCCACCCGGAAATCACGTGGGCCCCACCCGGAAATCACGTGGGCCCCACCCGGAAATCACGTGGGCCCCACCCGGAAATCACGTGGGCCCCACCCGGAAATCACGTGGGCCCCCAGGGGAAATCACGTGGGCCCCACCCGGAAATCACGTGGGCCCCACCCGGAAATCACGTGGGCCCCACCCGGAAATCACGTGGGCCCCACGGGGAAATCACGTGGGCCCCACCCGGAAATCACGTGGGCCCCACCCGGAAATCACGTGGGCCCTACCCGGAAATCACGTGGGCCCCACCCGGAAATCACCTGGGCCCCCAGGGGAAATCACGTGGGCCCCACCCGGAAATCACGTGGGCCCCACCCGGAAATCACGTGGGCCCCACCCGGAAATCACGTGGGCCCCACGGGGAAATCACGTGGGCCCCACCCGGAAATCACGTGGGCCCCACCCGGAAATCACGTGGGCCCCCAGGGGAAATCACGTGGGCCCCACCCGGAAATCACGTGGGACCCACCCGGAAATCACGTGGGCCCCACCCGGAAATCACGTGGGCCCCACGGGGAAATCACGTGGGCCCCACCCGGAAATCACGTGGGCCCCACCCGGAAATCACGTGGGCCCCACCCGGAAATCACGTGGGCCCCACCCGGAAATCACGTGGGCCCCACCCGGAAATCACGTGGGCCCCACCCGGAAATCACGTGGGCCCCACCCGGAAATCACGTGGGCCCCACCCGGAAATCACGTGGGCCCCACGGGGAAATCACGTGGGCCCCACCCGGAAATCACGTGGGCCCCACGGGGAAATCACATGGGCCCCACCCGGAAATCACGTAGGCCCCACGGGGAAATCACGTGGGCCCCACCCGGAAATCACGTGGGCCCCACCCGGAAATCACGTGGGCCCCACCCGGAAATCACGTGGGCCCCACCCGGAAATCACGTGGGCCCCACCCGGAAATCACGTGGGCCCCACCCGGAAATCACGTGGGCCCCACCCGGAAATCACGTGGGCCCCACCCGGAAATCACGTGGGCCCCACCCGGAAATCACGTGGGCCCCACCCGGAAATCACGTGGGCCCCACCCGGAAATCACGTGGGCCCCCAGGGGAAATCACGTGGGCCCCACCCTGAAATCACGTGGGCCCCACCCGGAAATCACGTGGGCCCCACCCGGAAATAACGTGGGCCCCACCCGGAAATAACGTGTGCCCCACCCAGTAATCACGTGGGCCCCACCCGGAAATCACGTGGGCCCCACCCGGAAATCACGTGGGCCCCACCCGGAAATCACGTGGGCCCCACCCGGAAATCACGTGGGCCCCACCCGGAAATCACGTGGGCCCCCAGGGGAAATCATGTGGGCCCCACCCGGAAATCACGTGGGCCCCACCCGGAAATCACGTGGGCCCCACCCGGAAATCACGTGGGCCCCACCCGGAAATCACGTGGGCCCCACCCGGAAATCACGTGGGCCCCCAGGGGAAATCACGTGGGCCCCACCCGGAAATCACGTGGGCCCCACCCGGAAATCACGTGGGCCCCACCCGGAAATCACGTGGGCCCCACCCGGAAATCACGTGGGCCCCACCCGGAAATCACGTGGGCCCCACCCGGAAATCACGTGGGCCCCACCCGGAAATCACGTGGGCCCCACCCGGAAATCACGTGGGCCCCACCCGGAAATCACGTGGGCCCCACCCGGAAATCACGTGGGCCCCACACGGAAATCACGTGGGCCCCACCCGGAAATCACGTGGGCCCCACCCTGAAATCACGTGGGCCCCACCCGGAAATCACGTGGGCCCCACCCGGAAATCACGTGGGCCCCACCCGGAAATCACGTGGGCCCCCAGGGGAAATCACGTGGGCCCCACCCGGAAATCACGTGGGCCCCACCCAGAAATCACGTGGGCCCCACCCGGAAATCACGTGGGCCCCACGGGGAAATCACGTGGGCCCCACCCGGAAATCACGTGGGCCCCACCCGGAAATCACGTGGGCCCCCAGGGGAAATCACGTGGGCCCCACCCGGAAATCACGTGGGCCCCACCCGGAAATCACGTGGGCCCCACCCGGAAATCACGTGGGCCCCACGGGGAAATCACGTGGGCCCCACCCGGAAATCACGTGGGCCCCACCCGGAAATCACGTGGGCCCCACCCGGAAATCACGTGGGCCCCACCCGGAAATCACGTGGGCCCCACCCGGAAATCACGTGGGCCCCACCCGGAAATCACGTGGGCCCCACCCGGAAATCACGTGGGCACCACCCGGAAATCACGTGGGCCCCACGGGGAAATCACGTGGGCCCCACCCGGAAATCACGTGGGCCCCACGGGGAAATCACGTGGGCCCCACCCGGAAATCACGTGGGCCCCACGGGGAAATCACGTGGGCCCCACCCGGAAATCACGTGGGCCCCACCCGGAAATCACGTGGGCCCCACCCGGAAATCACGTGGGCCCCACCCGGAAATCACGTGGGCCCCACGGGGAAATCACGTGGGCCCCACCCGGAAATCACGTGGGCCCCACCCGGAAATCACGTGGGCCCCACCGTGAAATCACGTGGGCCCCACCCGGAAATCACGTGGGCCCCACCCGGAAATCACGTGGGCCCCACCCGGAAATCACGTGGGCCCCACCCGGAAATCACGTGGGCCCCACCCGGAAATCACGTGGGCCCCACCCGGAAATCACGTGGGCCCCACCCGGAAATAACGTGGGCCCCACCCGGAAATAACGTGGGCCCCACCCGGAAATCACGTGGGCCCCACCCGGAAATCACGTGGGCCCCACCCGGAAATCACGTGGGCCCCACCCGGAAATCACGTGGGCCCCACCCGGAAATCACGTGGGCCCCCAGGGGAAATCACGTGGGCCCGACCCGGAAATCACGTGGGCCCGACCCGGAAATCACGTGGGCCCCACCCGGAAATCACGTGGGCCCCACGGGGAAATCACGTGGGCCCCACCCGGAAATCACGTGGGCCCCACCCGGAAATCACGTGGGCCCCCAGGGGAAATCACGTGGGCCCCACCCGGAAATCACGTGGGCCCCACCCGGAAATCACGTGGGCCCCACCCTGAAATCACGTGGACCCCACCCGGAAATCACGTGGGCCCCACGGGGAAATCACGTGGGCCCCACCCGGAAATCACGTGGGCCCCACCCGGAAATCACGTGGGCCCCACCCTGAAATCACGTGGGCCCCACCCGGAAATCACGTGGGCCCCACCCGGAAATCACGTGGGCCCCCAGGGGAAATCACGTGGGCCCCACCCGGAAATCACGTGGGCCCCACCCGAAAATCACGTGGGCCCCACCCGGAAATCACGTGGGCCCGACGGGGAAATCACGTGGGCCCCACCCGGAAATCACGTGGTCCCCACCCGGAAATCACGTGGGCCCCACCCGGAAATCACGTGGGCGCCACCCGGAAATCACGTGGGCCCCACCCGGAAATCACGTGGGCCCCACCCGGAAGTCACGTGGGCCCCACCCGGAAATCACGTGGGCCCCACCCGGAAATCACGTGGGCCCCACCCGGAAATCACGTGGGCCCCACCCGGAAATCACGTGGGCCCCCAGGGGAAATCACGTGGGCCCCACCCGGAAATCGTGGGCCCCACCCGGAAATCACGTGGGCCCCACCCGGAAATCACGTGGGCCCCACGGGGAAATCACGTGGGCCCCACCCGGAAATCACGTGGGCCCCACCCGGAAATCACGTGGGCCCCCAGGGGAAATCACGTGGGCCCCACCCGGAAATCACGTGGGCCCCACCCGGAAATCACGTGGGCCCCACCCGGAAATCACGTGGGCCCCACGGGGAAATCACGTGGGCCTCACCCGGAAATCACGTGGGCCCCACCCGGAAATCACGTGGGCCCCACCCGGAAATCACGTGGGCCCCACCCGGAAATCACGTGGGCCCCACCCGGAAATCACGTGGGCACCACCCGGAAATCACGTGGGCCCCACGGGGAAATCACGTGGGCCCCACCCGGAAATCACGTGGGCCCCACGGGGAAATCACGTGGGCCCCACCCGGAAATCACGTGGGCCCCACCCGGAAATCACGTGGGCCCCACCCGGAAATCACGTGGGCCCCACCCGGAAATCACGTGGGCCCCACCCGGAAATCACGTGGGCCCCACCCGGAAATCACGTGGGCCCCACCCGGAAATCACGTGGGCCCCACCCGGAAATCACGTGGGCCCCACCGGGAAATCACGTGGGCCCCACCCGGAAATCACGTGGGCCCCACCCGGAAATCACGTGGGCCCCACCCGGAAATCACGTGGGCCCCACCCGGAAATCACGTGGGCCCCCAGGGGAAATCACGTGGGCCCCACCCTGAAATCACGTGGGCCCCACCCGGAAATCACGTGGGCCCCACCCGGAAATAACGTGGGCCCCACCCGGAAATAACGTGGGCCCCACCCAGAAATCACGTGGGCCCCACCCAGAAATCACGTGGGCCCCACCCGGAAATCACGTGGGCCCCACCCGGAAATCACGTGGGCCCCACCCGGAAATCACGTGGGCCCCACCCGGAAATCACGTGGGCCCCCAGGGGAAATCATGTGGGCCCCACCCGGAAATCACGTGGGCCCCACCCGGAAATCACGTGGGCCCCACCCGGAAATCACGTGGGCCCCACCCGGAAATCACGTGGGCCCCACCCGGAAATCACGTGGGCCCCCAGGGGAAATCACGTGGGCCCCACCCGGAAATCACGTGGGCCCCACCCGGAAATCACGTGGGCCCCACCCGGAAATCACGTGGGCCCCACCCGGAAATCACGTGGGCCCCACCCGGAAATCACGTGGGCCCCACCCGGAAATCACGTGGGCCCCACCCGGAAATCACGTGGGCCCCACGGGGAAATCACGTGGGTCCCACCCGGAAATCACGTGGGCCCCACCCGGAAATCACGTGGGCCCCTCCCGGAAATCACGTGGGCCCCACCCGGAAATCACGTGGGCCCCACCCGGAAATCACGTGGGCCCCACGGGGAAATCACGTGGGCCCCACCTGGAAATCACGTGGGCCCCACCCGGAAATCACGTGGGCCCCACCCGGAAATCACGTGGGCCCCACCCGGAAATCACGTGGGCCCCACCCGGAAATCACGTGGGCCCCACCCGGAAATCACGTGGGCCCCACCCGGAAATCACGTGGGCCCCACCCGGAAATCACGTGGGCCCCACCCGGAAATCACGTGGGCCCCCAGGGGAAATCACGTGGGCCCCACCCGGAAATCACGTGGGCCCCACCCGGAAATCACGTGGGCCCCACCCGGAAATCACGTGGGCCCCACGGGGAAATCACGTGGGCCCCACCCGGAAATCACGTGGGCCCCACCCGGAAATCACGTGGGCCCTACCCGGAAATCACGTGGGCCCCACCCGGAAATCACGTGGGCCCCCAGGGGAAATCACGTGGGCCCGACGGGGAAATCACGTGGGCCCCACCCGGAAATCACGTGGGCCCCACGGGGAAATCACATGGGCCCCACCCGGAAATCACGTGGGCCCCACGGGGAAATCACGTGGGCCCCACCCGGAAATCACGTGGGCCCCACCCGGAAATCACGTGGGCCCCACCCGGAAATCACGTGGGCCCCACCCGGAAATCACGTGGGCCCCACCCGGAAATCACGTGGGCCCCACCCGGAAATCACGTGGGCCCCACCCGGAAATCACGTGGGCCCCACCCGGAAATCACGTGGGCCCCACCCGGAAATCACGTGGGCCCCACCCGGAAATCACGTGGGCCCCACCCGGAAATCACGTGGGCCCCACCCGGAAATCACGTGGGCCCCCAGGGGAAATCACGTGGGCCCCACCCTGAAATCACGTGGGCCCCACCCGGAAATCACGTGGGCCCCACCCGGAAATAACGTGGGCCCCACCCGGAAATAACGTGTGCCCCACCCAGTAATCACGTGGGCCCCACCCGGAAATCACGTGGGCCCCACCCGGAAATCACGTGGGCCCCACCCGGAAATCACGTGGGCCCCAACCGGAAATCACGTGGGCCCCACCCGGAAATCACGTGGGCCCCCAGGGGAAATCATGTGGGCCCCACCCGGAAATCACGTGGGCCCCACCCGGAAATCACGTGGGCCCCACCCGGAAATCACGTGGGCCCCACCCGGAAATCACGTGGGCCCCACCCGGAAATCACGTGGGCCCCACCCGGAAATAACGTGGGCCCCACCCGGAAATAACGTGTGCCCCACCCAGTAATCACGTGGGCCCCACCCGGAAATCACGTGGGCCCCACCCGGAAATCACGTGGGCCCCACCCGGAAATCACGTGGGCCCCACCCGGAAATCACGTGGGCCCCACCCGGAAATCACGTGGGCCCCCAGGGGAAATCATGTGGGCCCCACCCGGAAATCACGTGGGCCCCACCCGGAAATCACGTGGGCCCCACCCGGAAATCACGTGGGCCCCCAGGGGAAATCACGTGGGCCCCACCCGGAAATCACGTGGGCCCCACCCGGAAATCACGTGGGCCCCACCCGGAAATCACGTGGGCCCCACCCGGAAATCACGTGGGCCCCACCCGGAAATCACGTGGGCCCCACCCGGAAATCACGTGGGCCCCACCCGGAAATCACGTGGGCCCCACGGGGAAATCACGTGGGTCCCACCCGGAAATCACGTGGGCCCCACCCGGAAATCACGTGGGCCCCACCCGGAAATCACGTGGGCCCCACCCGGAAATCACGTGGGCCCCACCCGGAAATCACGTGGGCCCCACGGGGAAATCACGTGGGCCCCACCCGGAAATCACGTGGGCCCCACCCGGAAATCACGTGGGCCCCACCCGGAAATCACGTGGGCCCCACCCGGAAATCACGTGGGCCCCACCCGGAAATCACGTGGGCCCCACCCGGAAATCACGTGGGCCCCACCCGGAAATCACGTGGGCCCCACCCGGAAATCACGTGGGCCCCACCCGGAAATCACGTGGGCCCCACCCGGAAATCACGTGGGCCCCCAGGGGAAATCACGTGGGCCCCACCCGGAAATCACGTGGGCCCCACCCGGAAATCACGTGGGCCCCACCCGGAAATCACGTGGGCCCCACGGGGAAATCACGTGGGCCCCACCCGGAAATCACGTGGGCCCCACCCGGAAATCACGTGGGCCCTACCCGGAAATCACGTGGGCCCCACCCGGAAATCACGTGGGCCCCCAGGGGAAATCACGTGGGCCCCACCCGGAAATCACGTGGGCCCCACCCGGAAATCACGTGGGCCCCACCCGGAAATCACGTGGGCCCCACGGGGAAATCACGTGGGCCCCACCCGGAAATCACGTGGGCCCCACCCGGAAATCACGTGGGCCCCCAGGGGAAATCACGTGGGCCCCACCCGGAAATCACGTGGGCCCCACCCGGAAATCACGTGGGCCCCACCCGGAAATCACGTGGGCCCCACGGGGAAATCACGTGGGCCCCACCCGGAAATCACGTGGGCCCCACCCGGAAATCACGTGGGCCCCACCCGGAAATCACGTGGGCCCCACCCGGAAATCACGTGGGCCCCACCCGGAAATCACGTGGGCCCCACCCGGAAATCACGTGGGCCCCACCCGGAAATCACGTGGGCACCACCCGGAAATCACGTGGGCCCCACGGGGAAATCACGTGGGCCCCACCCGGAAATCACGTGGGCCCCACGGGGAAATCACATGGGCCCCACCCGGAAATCACGTGGGCCCCACGGGGAAATCACGTGGGCCCCACCCGGAAATCACGTGGGCCCCACCCGGAAATCACGTGGGCCCCACCCGGAAATCACGTGGGCCCCACCCGGAAATCACGTGGGCCCCACGGGGAAATCACGTGGGCCCCACCCGGAAATCACGTGGGCCCCACGGGGAAATCACGTGGGCCCCACCCGGAAATCACGTGGGCCCCACCCGGAAATCACGTGGGCCCCACCCGGAAATCACGTGGGCCCCACCCGGAAATCACGTGGGCCCCACCCGGAAATCACGTGGGCCCCACCCGGAAATCACGTGGGCCCCACCCGGAAATCACGTGGGCCCCCAGGGGAAATCACGTGGGCCCGACCCGGAAATCACGTGGGCCCCACCCGGAAATCACGTGGGCCCCTCCCTGATATCACGTGGGCCCCACCCTGAAATCACGTGGGCCCGACGGGGAAATCACGTGGGCCCCACCCGGAAATCACGTGGGCCCCACCCGGAAATCACGTGTGCCCCACCCGAAAATCACGTGGGCCCCACCCGGAAATCACGTGGGCCCAACGGGGAAATCACGTGGGCCCCACCCGGAAATCACGTGGTCCCCACCCGGAAATCACGTGGGCCCCACCCGAAAATCACGTGGGCGCCACCCGGAAATCACGTGGGCCCCACCCGGAAATCACGTGGGCCCCACCCGGAAGTCACGTGGGCCCCACCCGGAAATCTCGTGGGCCCCACCCGGAAATCACGTGGGCCCCACCCGGAAATCACGTGGGCCCCACCCGGAAATCACGTGGGCCCCCAGGGGAAATCACGTGGGCCCCACCCGGAAATCGTGGGCCCCACCCGGAAATCACGTGGGCCCCACCCGGAAATCACGTGGGCCCCACGGGGAAATCACGTGGGCCCCACCCGGAAATCACGTGGGCCCCACCCGGAAATCACGTGGGCCCCCAGGGGAAATCACGTGGGCCCCACGGGGAAATCACGTGGGCCCCACCCGGAAATCACGTGGTCCCCACCCGGAAATCACGTGGGCCCCCAGGGGAAATCACGTGGGCCCCACCCGGAAATCACGTGGGCCCCACCCGGAAATCACGTGGGCCCCACCCTGAAATCACGTGGACCCCACCCGGAAATCACGTGGGCCCCACGGGGAAATCACGTGGGCCCCACCCGGAAATCACGTGGGCCCCACCCGGAAATCACGTGGGCCCCACCCTGAAATCACATGGGCCCCACCCGGAAATCACGTGGGCCCCACCCGGAAATCACGTGGGCCCCCAGGGGAAATCACGTGGGCCCCACCCGGAAATCACGTGGGCCCCACCCGGAAATCACGTGGGCCCCACCCGGAAATCACGTGGGCCCGACGGGGAAATCACGTGGGCCCCACCCGGAAATCACGTGGTCCCCACCCGGAAATCACGTGGGCCCCACCCGGAAATCACGTGGGCCCCACCCTGAAATCACGTGGGCCCCACCCGGAATTCACGTGGGCCCCACCCGGAAATCACGTGGGCCCCACCCGGAAATCACGTGGGCCCCACCCGGAAATCACGTGGGCCCCACCCGGAAATCACGTGGGCCCCACCCGGAAATCACGTGGGCCCCACCCGGAAATCACGTGGGCCCCACCCGGAAATCACGTGGGCCCCACCCGGAAATCACGTGGGCCCCACCCGGAAATCACGTGGGCCCCACCCGGAAATCACGTGGGCCCCACCCGGAAATCACGTGGGCCCCACCCGGAAATCACGTGGGCCCCACCCGGAAATCACGTGGGCCCCCAGGGGAAATCACGTGGGCCCCACCCGGAAATCACGTGGGCCCCACCCGGAAATCACGTGGGCCCCACCCGGAAATCACGTGGGCCCCACGGGGAAATCACGTGGGCCCCACGGGGAAATCACGTGGGCCCCACCCGGAAATCACGTGGGCCCCACCCGGAAATCACGTGGGCCCCACCCGGAAATCACGTGGGCCCCACCCGGAAATCACGTGGGCCCCACCCGGAAATCACGTGGGCCCCACGGGGAAATCACGTGGGCCCCACCCGGAAATCACGTGGGCCCCACCCGGAAATCACGTGGGCCCCACCCGGAAATCACGTGGGCCCCACCCGGAAATCACGTGGGCCCCACCCGGAAATCACGTGGGCCCCACCCGGAAATCACGTGGGCCCGACGGGAAAATCACGTGGGCCCCACCCGGAAATCACGTGGTCCCCACCCGGAAATCACGTGGGCCCCACCCGGAAATCACGTGGGCCCCACCCGGAAATCACGTGGGCCCCAACCGGATATCACGTGGGCCCCACCCGGAAATCACGTGGGCCCCACCCGGAAATCACGTGGGCCCCACGGGGAAATCACGTGGGCCCCACCCGGAAATCACGTGGGCCCCACCCGGAAATCACGTGGGCCCCACCCGGAAATCACGTGGGCCCCACCCGGAAATCACGTGGGCCCCACGGGGAAATCACGTGGGCCCCACGGGGAAATCACGTGGGCCCCACCCGGAAATCACGTGGGCCCCACCCGGAAATCACGTGGGCCCCACCCGGAAATCACGTGGGCCCCACGGGGAAATCACGTGGGCCCCACCCGGAAATCACGTGGGCCCCACGGGGAAATCACGTGGGTCACACCCGGAAATCACGTGGGCCCCACCCGGAAATCACGTGGGCCCCACCCGGAAGTCACGTGGGCCCCACCCGGAAATCACGTGGGCCCCACCCGGAAGTCACGTGGGCCCCACCCGGAAATCACGTGGGCCCCACCCGGAAATCACGTGGGCCCCACCCGGAAATCACGTGGGCCCCACCCGGAAATCACGTGGGCCCCACCCGGAAATCACGTGGGCCCCACCCGGAAATCACGTGGGCCCCACCCGGAAATCACGTGGGCCCCACCCGGAAATCACGTGGGCCCCACCCGGAAATCACGTGGGCCCCACCCGGAAATCACGTGGGCCCCACCCGGAAATCACGTGGGCCCCCAGGGGAAATCACGTGGGCCCGACCCGGAAATCACGTGGGCCCCACCCGGAAATCACGTGGGCCCCACCCGGAAATCACGTGGGCCCCACGGGGAAATCACGTGGGCCCCACCCGGAAATCACGTGGGCCCCACCCGGAAATCACGTGGGCCCCCAGGGGAAATCACGTGGGCCCCACCCGGAAATCACGTGGGCCCCACCCGGAAATCACGTGGGCCCCACCCTGAAATCACGTGGACCCCACCCGGAAATCACGTGGGCCCCACGGGGAAATCACGTGGGCCCCACCCGGAAATCACGTGGGCCCCACCCGGAAATCACGTGGGCCCCACCCTGAAATCACGTGGACCCCACCCGGAAATCACGTGGGCCCCACGGGGAAATCACGTGGGCCCCACCCGGAAATCACGTGGGCCCCACCCGGAAATCACGTGGGCCCCACCCTGAAATCACGTGGGCCCCACCCGGAAATCACGTGGGCCCCACCCGGAAATCACGTGGGCCCCCAGGGGAAATCACGTGGGCCCCACCCGGAAATCACGTGGGCCCCACCCGAAAATCACGTGGGCCCCACCCGGAAATCACGTGGGCCCGACGGGGAAATCACGTGGGCCCCACCCGGAAATCACGTGGTCCCCACCCGGAAATCACGTGGGCCCCACCCGGAAATCACGTGGGCGCCACCCGGAAATCACGTGGGCCCCACCCGGAAATCACGTGGGCCCCACCCGGAAGTCACGTGGGCCCCACCCGGAAATCACGTGGGCCCCACCCGGAAATCACGTGGGCCCCACCCGGAAATCACGTGGGCCCCACCCGGAAATCACGTGGGCCCCCAGGGGAAATCACGTGGGCCCCACCCGGAAATCGTGGGCCCCACCCGGAAATCACGTGGGCCCCACCCGGAAATCACGTGGGCCCCACGGGGAAATCACGTGGGCCCCACCCGGAAATCACGTGGGCCCCACCCGGAAATCACGTGGGCCCCCAGGGGAAATCACGTGGGCCCCACCCGGAAATCACGTGGGCCCCACCCGGAAATCACGTGGGCCCCACCCGAAAATCACGTGGGCCCCACCCGGAAATCACGTGGGCCCGACGGGGAAATCACGTGGGCCCCACCCGGAAATCACGTGGTCCCCACCCGGAAATCACGTGGGCCCCACCCGGAAATCACGTGGGCGCCACCCGGAAATCACGTGGGCCCCACCCGGAAATCACGTGGGCCCCACCCGGAAATCACGTGGGCCCCACCCGGAAATCACGTGGGCCCCACCCGGAAATCACGTGGGCCCCACCCGGAAATCACGTGGGCCCCACCCGGAAATCACGTGGGCCCCAACCGGAAATCACGTGGGCCCCCAGGGGAAATCACGTGGGCCCGACCCGGAAATCACGTGGGCCCCACCCGGAAATCACGTGGGCCCCACCCGGAAATCACGTGGGCCCCACGGGGAAATCACGTGGGCCCCACCCGGAAATCACGTGGGCCCCACCCGGAAATCACGTGGGCCCCCAGGGGAAATCACGTGGGCCCCACCCGGAAATCACGTGGGCCCCACCCGGAAATCACGTGGGCCCCACCCTGAAATCACGTGGACCCCACCCGGAAATCACGTGGGCCCCACGGGGAAATCACGTGGGCCCCACCCGGAAATCACGTGGGCCCCACCCGGAAATCACGTGGGCCCCACCCTGAAATCACGTGGACCCCACCCGGAAATCACGTGGGCCCCACGGGGAAATCACGTGGGCCCCACCCGGAAATCACGTGGGCCCCACCCGGAAATCACGTGGGCCCCACCCTGAAATCACGTGGGCCCCACCCGGAAATCACGTGGGCCCCACCCGGAAATCACGTGGGCCCCCAGCGGAAATCACGTGGGCCCCACCCGGAAATCACGTGGGCCCCACCCGAAAATCACGTGGGCCCCACCCGGAAATCACGTGGGCCCGACGGGGAAATCACGTGGGCCCCACCCGGAAATCACGTGGTCCCCACCCGGAAATCACGTGGGCCCCACCCGGAAATCACGTGGGCGCCACCCGGAAATCACGTGGGCCCCACCCGGAAATCACGTGGGCCCCACCCGGAAGTCACGTGGGCCCCACCCGGAAATCACGTGGGCCCCACCCGGAAATCACGTGGGCCCCACCCGGAAATCACGTGGGCCCCACCCGGAAATCACGTGGGCCCCCAGGGGAAATCACGTGGGCCCCACCCGGAAATCGTGGGCCCCACCCGGAAATCACGTGGGCCCCACCCGGAAATCACGTGGGCCCCACGGGGAAATCACGTGGGCCCCACCCGGAAATCACGTGGGCCCCACCCGGAAATCACGTGGGCCCCCAGGGGAAATCACGTGGGCCCCACCCGGAAATCACGTGGGCCCCACCCGGAAATCACGTGGGCCCCACCCGGAAATCACGTGGGCCCAACGGGGAAATCACGTGGGCCTCACCCGGAAATCACGTGGGCCCCACCCGGAAATCACGTGGGCCCCACCCGGAAATCACGTGGGCCCCACCCGGAAATCACGTGGGCCCCACCCGGAAATCACGTGGGCCCCACCCGGAAATCACGTGGGCCCCACCCGGAAATCACGTGGGCACCACCCGGAAATCACGTGGGCCCCACGGGGAAATCACGTGGGCCCCACCCGGAAATCACGTGGGCCCCACGGGGAAATCACGTGGGCCCCACCCGGAAATCACGTGGGCCCCACCCGGAAATCACGTGGGCCCCACCCGGAAATCACGTGGGCCCCACCCGGAAATCACGTGGGCCCCACCCGGAAATCACGTGGGCCCCACCCGGAAATCACGTGGGCCCCACCCGGAAATCACGTGGGCCCCACCCGGAAATCACGTGGGCCCCACCCGGAAATCACGTGGGCCCCACCCGGAAATCACGTGGGCCCCACCCGGAAATCACGTGGGCCCCCAGGGGAAATCACGTGGGCCCCACCCTGAAATCACGTGGGCCCCACCCGGAAATCACGTGGGCCCCACCCGGAAATAACGTGGGCCCCACCCGGAAATAACGTGGGCCCCACCCGGAAATCACGTGGGCCCCACCCAGAAATCACGTGGGCCCCACCCGGAAATCACGTGGGCCCCACCCGGAAATCACGTGGGCCCCACCCGGAAATCACGTGGGCCCCACCCGGAAATCACGTGGGCCCCCAGGGGAAATCATGTGGGCCCCACCCGGAAATCACGTGGGCCCCACCCGGAAATCACGTGGGCCCCACCCGGAAATCACGTGGGCCCCACCCGGAAATCACGTGGGCCCCACCCGGAAATCACGTGGGCCCCCAGGGGAAATCACGTGGGCCCCACCCGGAAATCACGTGGGCCCCACCCGGAAATCACGTGGGCCCCACCCGGAAATCACGTGGGCCCCACCCGGAAATCACGTGGGCCCCACCCGGAAATCACGTGGGCCCCACGGGGAAATCACGTGGGTCCCACCCGGAAATCACGTGGGCCCCACCCGGAAATCACGTGGGCCCCACCCGGAAATCACGTGGGCCCCACCCGGAAATCACGTGGGCCCCACCCGGAAATCACGTGGGCCCCACGGGGAAATCACGTGGGCCCCACCTGGAAATCACGTGGGCCCCACCCGGAAATCACGTGGGCCCCACCCGGAAATCACGTGGGCCCCACCCGGAAATCACGTGGGCCCCACCCGGAAATCACGTGGGCCCCACCCGGAAATCACGTGGGCCCCACCCGGAAATCACGTGGGCCCCACCCGGAAATCACGTGGGCCCCCAGGGGAAATCACGTGGGCCCCACCCGGAAATCACGTGGGCCCCACCCGGAAATCACGTGGGCCCCACCCGGAAATCACGTGGGCCCCACGGGGAAATCACGTGGGCCCCACCCGGAAATCACGTGGGCCCCACCCGGAAATCACGTGGGCCCTACCCGGAAATCACGTGGGCCCCACCCGGAAATCACGTGGGCCCCCAGGGGAAATCACGTGGGCCCCACCCGGAAATCACGTGGGCCCCACCCGGAAATCACGTGGGCCCCACCCGGAAATCACGTGGGCCCCACGGGGAAATCACGTGGGCCCCACCCGGAAATCAAGTGGGCCCCACCCGGAAATCACGTGGGCCCCCAGGGGAAATCACGTGGGCCCCACCCGGAAATCACGTGGGCCCCACCCGGAAATCACGTGGGCCCCACCCGGAAATCACGTGGGCCCCACGGGGAAATCACGTGGGCCCCACCCGGAAATCACGTGGGCCCCACCCGGAAATCACGTGGGCCCCACCCGGAAATCACGTGGGCCCCACCCGGAAATCACGTGGGCCCCACCCGGAAATCACGTGGGCCCCACCCGGAAATCACGTGGGCCCCACCCGGAAATCACGTGGGCACCACCCGGAAATCACGTGGGCCCCACGGGGAAATCACGTGGGCCCCACCCGGAAATCACGTGGGCCCCACGGGGAAATCACGTGGGCCCCACCCGGAAATCACGTAGGCCCCACGGGGAAATCACGTGGGCCCCACCCGGAAATCACGTGGGCCCCACCCGGAAATCACGTGGGCCCCACCCGGAAATCACGTGGGCCCCACCCGGAAATCACGTGGGCCCCACCCGGAAATCACGTGGGCCCCACCCGGAAATCACGTGGGCCCCACCCGGAAATCACGTGGGCCCCACCCGGAAATCACGTGGGCCCCACCCGGAAATCACGTGGGCCCCACCCGGAAATCACGTGGGCCCCCAGGGGAAATCACGTGGGCCCCACCCTGAAATAACGTGGGCCCCACCCGGAAATCACGTGGGCCCCACCCGGAAATAACGTGGGCCCCACCCGGAAATAACGTGTGCCCCACCCAGTAATCACGTGGGCCCCACCCGGAAATCACGTGGGCCCCACCCGGAAATCACGTGGGCCCCACCCGGAAATCACGTGGGCCCCACCCGGAAATCACGTGGGCCCCACCCGGAAATCACGTGGGCCCCCAGGGGAAATCATGTGGGCCCCACCCGGAAATCACGTGGGCCCCACCCGGAAATCACGTGGGCCCCACCCGGAAATCACGTGGGCCCCACCCGGAAATCATGTGGGCCCCACCCGGAAATCACGTGGGCCCCACCCGGAAATAACGTGGGCCCCACCCGGAAATAACGTGTGCCCCACCCAGTAATCACGTGGGCCCCACCCGGAAATCACGTGGGCCCCACCCGGAAATCACGTGGGCCCCACCCGGAAATCACGTGGGCCCCCAGGGGAAATCATGTGGGCCCCACCCGGAAATCACGTGGGCCCCACCCGGAAATCACGTGGGCCCCACCCGGAAATCACGTGGGCCCCCAGGGGAAATCACGTGGGCCCCACCCGGAAATCACGTGGGCCCCACCCGGAAATCACGTGGGCCCCACCCGGAAATCACGTGGGCCCCACCCGGAAATCACGTGGGCCCCACCCGGAAATCACGTGGGCCCCACCCGGAAATCACGTGGGCCCCACCCGGAAATCACGTGGGCCCCACGGGGAAATCACGTGGGTCCCACCCGGAAATCACGTGGGCCCCACCCGGAAATCACGTGGGCCCCACCCGGAAATCACGTGGGCCCCACCCGGAAATCACGTGGGCCCCACCCGGAAATCACGTGGGCCCCACGGGGAAATCACGTGGGCCCCACCCGGAAATCACGTGGGCCCCACCCGGAAATCACGTGGGCCCCACCCGGAAATCACGTGGGCCCCACCCGGAAATCACGTGGGCCCCACCCGGAAATCACGTGGGCCCCACCCGGAAATCACGTGGGCCCCACCCGGAAATCACGTGGGCCCCACCCGGAAATCACGTGGGCCCCCAGGGGAAATCACGTGGGCCCCACCCGGAAATCACGTGGGCCCCACCCGGAAATCACGTGGGCCCCACCCGGAAATCACGTGGGCCCCACGGGGAAATCACGTGGGCCCCACCCGGAAATCACGTGGGCCCCACCCGGAAATCACGTGGGCCCTACCCGGAAATCACGTGGGCCCCACCCGGAAATCACGTGGGCCCCCAGGGGAAATCACGTGGGCCCCACCCGGAAATCACGTGGGCCCCACCCGGAAATCACGTGGGCCCCACCCGGAAATCACGTGGGCCCCACGGGGAAATCACGTGGGCCCCACCCGGAAATCACGTGGGCCCCACCCGGAAATCACGTGGGCCCCCAGGGGAAATCACGTAGGCCCCACCCGGAAATCACGTGGGCCCCACCCGGAAATCACGTGGGCCCCACCCGGAAATCACGTGGGCCCCACGGGGAAATCACGTGGGCCCCACCCGGAAATCACGTGGGCCCCACCCGGAAATCACGTGGGCCCCACCCGGAAATCACGTGGGCCCCACCCGGAAATCACGTGGGCCCCACCCGGAAATCACGTGGGCCCCACCCGGAAATCACGTGGGCCCCACCCGGAAATCACGTGGGCACCACCCGGAAATCACGTGGGCCCCACGGGGAAATCACGTGGGCCCCACCCGGAAATCACGTGGGCCCCACGGGGAAATCACGTGGGCCCCACCCGGAAATCACGTGGGCCCCACGGGGAAATCACGTGGGCCCCACCCGGAAATCACGTGGGCCCCACCCGGAAATCACGTGGGCCCCACCCGGAAATCACGTGGGCCCCACCCGGAAATCACGTGGGCCCCACCCGGAAATCACGTGGGCCCCACCCGGAAATCACGTGGGCCCCACCCGGAAATCACGTGGGCCCCACCCGGAAATCACGTGGGCCCCACCCGGAAATCACGTGGGCCCCACCCGGAAATCACGTGGGCCCCCAGGGGAAATCACGTGGGCCCCACCCTGAAATCACGTGGGCCCCACCCGGAAATCACGTGGGCCCCACCCGGAAATAACGTGGGCCCCACCCGGAAATAACGTGTGCCCCACCCAGTAATCACGTGGGCCCCACCCGGAAATCACGTGGGCCCCACCCGGAAATCACGTGGGCCCCACCCGGAAATCACGTGGGCCCCACCCGGAAATCACGTGGGCCCCACCCGGAAATCACGTGGGCCCCCAGGGGAAATCATGTGGGCCCCACCCGGAAATCACGTGGGCCCCACCCGGAAATCACGTGGGCCCCACCCGGAAATCACGTGGGCCCCACGGGGAAATCACGTGGGCCCCACCCGGAAATCACGTGGGCCCCACCCGGAAATCACGTGGGCCCCACCCGGAAATCACGTGGGCCCCACCCGGAAATCACGTGGGCCCCACCCGGAAATCACGTGGGCCCCACCCGGAAATCACGTGGGCCCCACCCGGAAATCACGTGGGCCCCACCCGGAAATCACGTGGGCCCCACCCGGAAATCACGTGGGCCCCACCCGGAAATCACGTGGGCCCCACCCGGAAATCACGTGGGCCCCCAGGGGAAATCACGTGGGCCCCACCCGGAAATCACGTGGGCCCCACCCAGAAATCACGTGGGCCCCACCCGGAAATCACGTGGGCCCCACGGGGAAATCACGTGGGCCCCACCCGGAAATCACGTGGGCCCCACCCGGAAATCACGTGGGCCCCCAGGGGAAATCACGTGGGCCCCACCCGGAAATCACGTGGGCCCCACCCGGAAATCACGTGGGCCCCACCCGGAAATCACGTGGGCCCCACGGGGAAATCACGTGGGCCCCACCCGGAAATCACGTGGGCCCCACCCGGAAATCACGTGGGCCCCACCCGGAAATCACGTGGGCCCCACCCGGAAATCACGTGGGCCCCACCCGGAAATCACGTGGGCCCCACCCGGAAATCACGTGGGCACCACCCGGAAATCACGTGGGCCCCACGGGGAAATCACGTGGGCCCCACCCGGAAATCACGTGGGCCCCACGGGGAAATCACGTGGGCCCCACGCGGAAATCACGTGGGCCCCACGGGGAAATCACGTGGGCCCCACCCGGAAATCACGTGGGCCCCACCCGGAAATCACGTGGGCCCCACCCGGAAATCACGTGGGCCCCACGGGGAAATCACGTGGGCCCCACGGGGAAATCACGTGGGCCCCACCCGGAAATCACGTGGGCCCCACCCGGAAATCACGTGGGCCCCACCCTGAAATCACGTGGGCCCCACCCGGAAATCACGTGGGCCCCACCCGGAAATCACGTGGGCCCCACCCGGAAATCACGTGGGCCCCACCCGGAAATCACGTGGGCCCCACCCGGAAATCACGTGGGCCCCACCCGGAAATCACGTGGGCCCCACCCGGAAATCACGTGGGCCCCACCCGGAAATAACGTGGGCCCCACCCGGAAATAACGTGGGCCCCACCCAGAAATCACGTGGGCCCCACCCGGAAATCACGTGGGCCCCACCCGGAAATCACGTGGGCCCCACCCGGAAATCACGTGGGCCCCACCCGGAAATCACGTGGGCCCCACGGGGAAATCACGTGGGCCCGACCCGGAAATCACGTGGGCCCCACCCGGAAATCACGTGGGCCCCACCCGGAAATCACGTGGGCCCCACCCGGAAATCACGTGGGCCCCACCCGGAAATCACGTGGGCCCCACCCGGAAATCACGTGGGCCCCCAGGGGAAATCACGTGGGCCCCACCCGGAAATCACGTGGGCCCCCAGGGGAAATCACGTGGGCCCCACCCGGAAATCACGTGGGCCCCACCCGGAAATCACGTGGGCCCCACCCTGAAATCACGTGGACCCCACCCGGAAATCACGTGGGCCCCACGGGGAAATCACGTGGGCCCCACCCGGAAATCACGTGGGCCCCACCCGGAAATCACGTGGGCCCCACCCTGAAATCACGTGGGCCCCACCCGGAAATCACGTGGGCCCCACCCGGAAATCACGTGGGCCCCCAGGGGAAATCACGTGGGCCCCACCCGGAAATCACGTGGGCCCCACCCGAAAATCACGTGGGCCCCACCCGGAAATCACGTGGGCCCGACGGGGAAATCACGTGGGCCCCACCCGGAAATCACGTGGTCCCCACCCGGAAATCACGTGGGCCCCACCCGGAAATCACGTGGGCGCCACCCGGAAATCACGTGGGCCCCACCCGGAAATCACGTGGGCCCCACCCGGAAGTCACGTGGGCCCCACCCGGAAATCACGTGGGCCCCACCCGGAAATCACGTGGGCCCCACCCGGAAATCACGTGGGCCCCACCCGGAAATCACGTGGGCCCCCAGGGGAAATCACGTGGGCCCCACCCGGAAATCGTGGGCCCCACCCGGAAATCACGTGGGCCCCACCCGGAAATCACGTGGGCCCCACGGGGAAATCACGTGGGCCCCACCCGGAAATCACGTGGGCCCCACCCGGAAATCACGTGGGCCCCCAGGGGAAATCACGTGGGCCCCACCCGGAAATCACGTGGGCCCCACCCGGAAATCACGTGGGCCCCACGGGGAAATCACGTGGGCCCCACGGGGAAATCACGTGGGCCTCACCCGGAAATCACGTGGGCCCCACCCGGAAATCACGTGGGCCCCACCCGGAAATCACGTGGGCCCCACCCGGAAATCACGTGGGCCCCACCCGGAAATCACGTGGGCCCCACCCGGAAATCACGTGGGCCCCACCCGGAAATCACGTGGGCACCACCCGGAAATCACGTGGGCCCCACGGGGAAATCACGTGGGCCCCACCCGGAAATCACGTGGGCCCCACGGGGAAATCACGTGGGCCCCACCCGGAAATCACGTGGGCCCCACCCGGAAATCACGTGGGCCCCACCCGGAAATCACGTGGGCCCCACCCGGAAATCACGTGGGCCCCACCCGGAAATCACGTGGGCCCCACCCGGAAATCACGTGGGCCCCACCCGGAAATCACGTGGGCCCCACCCGGAAATCACGTGGGCCCCACCCGGAAATCACGTGGGCCCCACCCGGAAATCACGTGCGCCCCACCCGGAAATCACGTGGGCCCCACCCGGAAATCACGTGGGCCCCACGCGGAAATCACGTGGGCCCCACCCGGAAATCACGTGGGCCCCCAGGGGAAATCACGTGGGCCCCACCCTGAAATCACGTGGGCCCCACCCGGAAATCACGTGGGCCCCACCCGGAAATAACGTGGGCCCCACCCGGAAATAACGTGGGCCCCACCCAGAAATCACGTGGGCCCCACCCAGAAATCACGTGGGCCCCACCCGGAAATCACGTGGGCCCCACCCGGAAATCACGTGGGCCCCACCCGGAAATCACGTGGGCCCCACCCGGAAATCACGTGGGCCCCCAGGGGAAATCATGTGGGCCCCACCCGGAAATCACGTGGGCCCCACCCGGAAATCACGTGGGCCCCACCCGGAAATCACGTGGGCCCCACCCGGAAATCACGTGGGCCCCACCCGGAAATCACGTGGGCCCCCAGGGGAAATCACGTGGGCCCCACCCGGAAATCACGTGGGCCCCACCCGGAAATCACGTGGGCCCCACCCGGAAATCACGTGGGCCCCACCCGGAAATCACGTGGGCCCCACCCGGAAATCACGTGGGCCCCACCCGGAAATCACGTGGGCCCCACCCGGAAATCACGTGGGCCCCACGGGGAAATCACGTGGGTCCCACCCGGAAATCACGTGGGCCCCACCCGGAAATCACGTGGGCCCCACCCGGAAATCACGTGGGCCCCACCCGGAAATCACGTGGGCCCCACCCGGAAATCACGTGGGCCCCACCCGGAAATCACGTGGGCCCCACCCGGAAATCACGTGGGCCCCACCCGGAAATCACGTGGGCCCCACCCGGAAATCACGTGGGCCCCACCCGGAAATCACGTGGGCCCCACCCGGAAATCACGTGGGCCCCACCCGGAAATCACGTGGGCCCCACCCGGAAATCACGTGGGCCCCACCCGGAAATCTCGTGGGCCCCACCCGGAAATCACGTGGGCCCCCAGGGGAAATCACGTGGGCCCCACCCGGAAATCACGTGGGCCCCACCCGGAAATCACGTGGGCCCCACCCGGAAATCACGTGGGCCCCACGGGGAAATCACGTGGGCCCCACCCGGAAATCACGTGGGCCCCACCCGGAAATCACGTGGGCCCTACCCGGAAATCACGTGGGCCCCACCCGGAAATCACGTGGGCCCCCAGGGGAAATCACGTGGGCCCCACCCGGAAATCACGTGGGCCCCACCCGGAAATCACGTGGGCCCCACCCGGAAATCACGTGGGCCCCACGGGGAAATCACGTGGGCCCCACCCGGAAATCACGTGGGCCCCACCCGGAAATCACGTGGGCCCCCAGGGGAAATCACGTGGGCCCCACCCGGAAATCACGTGGGCCCCACCCGGAAATCACGTGGGCCCCACCCGGAAATCACGTGGGCCCCACGGGGAAATCACGTGGGCCCCACCCGGAAATCACGTGGGCCCCACCCGGAAATCACGTGGGCCCCACCCGGAAATCACGTGGGCCCCACCCGGAAATCACGTGGGCCCCACCCGGAAATCACGTGGGCCCCACCCGGAAATCACGTGGGCCCCACCCGGAAATCACGTGGGCCCCACCCGGAAATCACGTGGGCACCACCCGGAAATCACGTGGGCCCCACGGGGAAATCACGTGGGCCCCAACCGGAAATCACGTGGGCCCCACGGGGAAATCACGTGGGCCCCACCCGGAAATCACGTGGGCCCCACCTGGAAATCACGTGGGCCCCACCCGGAAATCACGTGGGCCCCACCCGGAAATCACGTGGGCCCCACCCGGAAATCACGTGGGCCCCACCCGGAAATCACGTGGGCCCCACCCGGAAATCACGTGGGCCCCACCCGGAAATCACGTGGGCCCCACCCGGAAATCACGTGGGCCCCACCCGGAAATCACGTGGGCCCCACCCGGAAATCACGTGGGCCACACCCGGAAATCACGTGGGCCCCCAGGGGAAATCACGTGGGCCCCACCCTGAAATCACGTGGGCCCCACCCGGAAATCACGTGGGCCCCACCCGGAAATAACGTGGGCCCCACCCGGAAATAACGTGTGCCCCACCCAGTAATCACGTGGGCCCCACCCGGAAATCACGTGGGCCCCACCCGGAAATCACGTGGGCCCCACCCGGAAATCACGTGGGCCCCACCCGGAAATCACGTGGGCCCCACCCGGAAATCACGTGGGCCCCCAGGGGAAATCATGTGGGCCCCACCCGGAAATCACGTGGGCCCCACCCGGAAATCACGTGGGCCCCACCCGGAAATCACGTGGGCCCCACCCGGAAATCACGTGGGCCCCACCCGGAAATCACGTGGGCCCCACCCGGAAATAACGTGGGCCCCACCCGGAAATAACGTGTGCCCCACCCAGTAATCACGTGGGCCCCACCCGGAAATCACGTGGGCCCCACCCGGAAATCACGTGGGCCCCACCCGGAAATCACGTGGGCCCCACCCGGAAATCACGTGGGCCCCACCCGGAAATCACGTGGGCCCCCAGGGGAAATCATGTGGGCCCCACCCGGAAATCACGTGGGCCCCACCCGGAAATCACGTGGGCCCCACCCGGAAATCACGTGGGCCCCCAGGGGAAATCACGTGGGCCCCACCCGGAAATCACGTGGGCCCCACCCGGAAATCACGTGGGCCCCACCCGGAAATCACGTGGGCCCCACCCGGAAATCACGTGGGCCCCACCCGGAAATCACGTGGGCCCCACCCGGAAATCACGTGGGCCCCACCCGGAAATCACGTGGGCCCCACGGGGAAATCATGTGGGTCCCACCCGGAAATCACGTGGGCCCCACCCGGAAATCACGTGGGCCCCACCCGGAAATCACGTGGGCCCCACCCGGAAATCACGTGGGCCCCACCCGGAAATCACGTGGGCCCCACGGGGAAATCACGTGGGCCCCACCCGGAAATCACGTGGGCCCCACCCGGAAATCACGTGGGCCCCACCCGGAAATCACGTGGGCCCCACCCGGAAATCACGTGGGCCCCACCCGGAAATCACGTGGGCCCCACCCGGAAATCACGTGGGCCCCACCCGGAAATCACGTGGGCCCCACCCGGAAATCACGTGGGCCCCACCCGGAAATCACGTGGGCCCCACCCGGAAATCACGTGGGCCCCCAGGGGAAATCACGTGGGCCCCACCCGGAAATCACGTGGGCCCCACCCGGAAATCACGTGGGCCCCACCCGGAAATCACGTGGGCCCCACGGGGAAATCACGTGGGCCCCACCCGGAAATCACGTGGGCCCCACCCGGAAATCACGTGGGCCCTACCCGGAAATCACGTGGGCCCCACCCGGAAATCACGTGGGCCCCCAGGGGAAATCACGTGGGCCCCACCCGGAAATCACGTGGGCCCCACCCGGAAATCACGTGGGCCCCACCCGGAAATCACGTGGGCCCCACGGGGAAATCACGTGGGCCCCACCCGGAAATCACGTGGGCCCCACCCGGAAATCACGTGGGCCCCCAGGGGAAATCACGTGGGCCCCACCCGGAAATCACGTGGGCCCCACCCGGAAATCACGTGGGCCCCACCCGGAAATCACGTGGGCCCCACGGGGAAATCACGTGGGCCCCACCCGGAAATCACGTGGGCCCCACCTGGAAATCACGTGGGCCCCACCCGGAAATCACGTGGGCCCCACCCGGAAATCACGTGGGCCCCACCCGGAAATCACGTGGGCCCCACCCGGAAATCACGTGGGCCCCACCCGGAAATCACGTGGGCACCACCCGGAAATCACGTGGGCCCCACGGGGAAATCACGTGGGCCCCACCCGGAAATCACGTGGGCCCCACGGGGAAATCACATGGGCCCCACCCGGAAATCACGTGGGCCCCACGGGGAAATCACGTGGGCCCCACCCGGAAATCACGTGGGCCCCACCCGGAAATCACGTGGGCCCCACCCGGAAATCACGTGGGCCCCACCCGGAAATCACGTGGGCCCCACCCGGAAATCACGTGGGCCCCACCCGGAAATCACGTGGGCCCCACCCGGAAATCACGTGGGCCCCACCCGGAAATCACGTGGGCCCCACCCGGAAATCACGTGGGCCCCACCCGGAAATCACTGGGCCCCACCCGGAAATCACGTGGGCCCCACCCGGAAATCACGTGGGCCCCCAGGGGAAATCACGTGGGCCCCACCCTGAAATCACGTGGGCCCCACCCGGAAATCACGTGGGCCCCACCCGGAAATAACGTGGGCCCCACCCGGAAATAACGTGTGCCCCACCCAGTAATCACGTGGGCCCCACCCGGAAATCACGTGGGCCCCACCCGGAAATCACGTGGGCCCCACCCGGAAATCACGTGGGCCCCACCCGGAAATCACGTGGGCCCCACCCGGAAATCACGTGGGCCCCCAGGGGAAATCATGTGGGCCCCACCCGGAAATCACGTGGGCCCCACCCGGAAATCACGTGGGCCCCACCCGGAAATCACGTGGGCCCCACCCGGAAATCACGTGGGCCCCACCCGGAAATCACGTGGGCCCCCAGGGGAAATCACGTGGGCCCCACCCGGAAATCACGTGGGCCCCACCCGGAAATCACGTGGGCCCCACCCGGAAATCACGTGGGCCCCACCCGGAAATCACGTGGGCCCCACCCGGAAATCACGTGGGCCCCACCCGGAAATCACGTGGGCCCCACCCGGAAATCACGTGGGCCCCACCCGGAAATCACGTGGGCCCCACCCGGAAATCACGTGGGCCCCACCCGGAAATCACGTGGGCCCCACACGGAAATCACGTGGGCCCCACCCGGAAATCACGTGGGCCCCACCCTGAAATCACGTGGGCCCCACCCGGAAATCACGTGGGCCCCACCCGGAAATCACGTGGGCCCCACCCGGAAATCACGTGGGCCCCCAGGGGAAATCACGTGGGCCCCACCCGGAAATCACGTGGGCCCCACCCAGAAATCACGTGGGCCCCACCCGGAAATCACGTGGGCCCCACGGGGAAATCACGTGGGCCCCACCCGGAAATCACGTGGGCCCCACCCGGAAATCACGTGGGCCCCCAGGGGAAATCACGTGGGCCCCACCCGGAAATCACGTGGGCCCCACCCGGAAATCACGTGGGCCCCACCCGGAAATCACGTGGGCCCCACGGGGAAATCACGTGGGCCCCACCCGGAAATCACGTGGGCCCCACCCGGAAATCACGTGGGCCCCACCCGGAAATCACGTGGGCCCCACCCGGAAATCACGTGGGCCCCACCCGGAAATCACGTGGGCCCCACCCGGAAATCACGTGGGCCCCACCCGGAAATCACGTGGGCCCCACCCGGAAATCACGTGGGCCCCACCCGGAAATCACGTGGGCCCCACCCGGAAATCACGTGGGCCCCACCCGGAAATCACGTGGGCCCCACCCGGAAATCACGTGGGCCCCACCCGGAAATCACGTGGGCCCCACCCGGAAATCACGTGGGCCCCACCCGGAAATCACGTGGGCCCCACCCGGAAATCACGTGGGCCCCCAGGGGAAATCACGTGGGCCCCACCCGGAAATCACGTGGGCCCCACCCAGAAATCACGTGGGCCCCACCCGGAAATCACGTGGGCCCCACGGGGAAATCACGTGGGCCCCACCCGGAAATCACGTGGGCCCCACCCGGAAATCACGTGGGCCCCCAGGGGAAATCACGTGGGCCCCACCCGGAAATCACGTGGGCCCCACCCGGAAATCACGTGGGCCCCACCCGGAAATCACGTGGGCCCCACGGGGAAATCACGTGGGCCCCACCCGGAAATCACGTGGGCCCCACCCGGAAATCACGTGGGCCCCACCCGGAAATCACGTGGGCCCCACCCGGAAATCACGTGGGCCCCACCCGGAAATCACGTGGGCCCCACCCGGAAATCACGTGGGCCCCACCCGGAAATCACGTGGGCACCACCCGGAAATCACGTGGGCCCCACGGGGAAATCACGTGGGCCCCACCCGGAAATCACGTGGGCCCCACGGGGAAATCACGTGGGCCCCACCCGGAAATCACGTGGGCCCCACGGGGAAATCACGTGGGCCCCACCCGGAAATCACGTGGGCCCCACCCGGAAATCACGTGGGCCCCACCCGGAAATCACGTGGGCCCCACCCGGAAATCACGTGGGCCCCACGGGGAAATCACGTGGGCCCCACCCGGAAATCACGTGGGCCCCACCCGGAAATCACGTGGGCCCCACCCGGAAATCACGTGGGCCCCACCCGGAAATCACGTGGGCCCCACCCGGAAATCACGTGGGCCCCACCCGGAAATCACGTGGGCCCCACCCGGAAATCACGTGGGCCCCCAGGGGAAATCACGTGGGCCCCACCCTGAAATCACGTGGGCCCCACCCGGAAATCACGTGGGCCCCACCCGGAAATAACGTGGGCCCCACCCGGAAATAACGTGGGCCCCACCCAGAAATCACGTGGGCCCCACCCGGAAATCACGTGGGCCCCACCCGGAAATCACGTGGGCCCCACCCGGAAATCACGTGGGCCCCACCCGGAAATCACGTGGGCCCCACCCGGAAATCACGTGGGCCCCCAGGGGAAATCATGTGGGCCCCACCCGGAAATCACGTGGGCCCCACCCGGAAATCACGTGGGCCCCACCCGGAAATCACGTGGGCCCCACCCGGAAATCACGTGGGCCCCACCCGGAAATCACGTGGGCCCCACCCGGAAATCACGTGGGCCCCACCCGGAAATCACGTGGGCCCCACCCGGAAATCACGTGGGCCCCACCCGGAAATCACGTGGGCCCCACCCGGAAATCACGTGGGCCCCACCCGGAAATCACGTGGGCCCCACCCGGAAATCACGTGGGCCCCACGGGGAAATCACGTGGGCCCCACCCGGAAATCACGTGGGCCCCACCCGGAAATCACGTGGGCCCCACACGGAAATCACGTGGGCCCCACCCGGAAATCACGTGGGCCCCACCCTGAAATCACGTGGGCCCCACCCGGAAATCACGTGGGCCCCACCCGGAAATCACGTGGGCCCCACCCGGAAATCACGTGGGCCCCACCCGGAAATCACGTGGGCCCCACCCGGAAATCACGTGGGCCCCACCCGGAAATCACGTGGGCCCCACCCGGAAATCACGTGGGCCCCACCCGGAAATCACGTGGGCCCCACCCGGAAATCACGTGGGCCCCACCCGGAAATCACGTGGGCCCCACCCAGAAATCACGTGGGCCTCACCCGGAAATCACGTGGGCCCCACCCGGAAATCACGTGGGCCCCACCCGGAAATCACGTGGGCCCCACCCGGAAATCACGTGGGCCCCCAGGGGAAATCATGTGGGCCCCACCCGGAAATCACGTGGGCCCCACCCGGAAATCACGTGGGCCCCACCCGGAAATCACGTGGGCCCCACCCGGAAATCACGTGGGCCCCACCCGGAAATCACGTGGGCCCCCAGGGGAAATCACGTGGGCCCCACCCGGAAATCACGTGGGCCCCACCCGGAAATCACGTGGGCCCCACCCGGAAATCACGTGGGCCCCACCCGGAAATCACGTGGGCCCCACCCGGAAATCACGTGGGCCCCACCCGGAAATCACGTGGGCCCCACCCGGAAATCACGTGGGCCCCACCCGGAAATCACGTTGTCCCCACCCGGAAATCACGTGGGCCCCACCCGGAAATCTCGTGGGCCCCACACGGAAATCACGTGGGCCCCACCCGGAAATCACGTGGGCCCCACCCTGAAATCACGTGGGCCCCACCCGGAAATCACGTGGGCCCCACCCGGAAATCACGTGGGCCCCACCCGGAAATCACGTGGGCCCCACCCGGAAATCACGTGGGCCCCACCCGGAAATCACGTGGGCCCCCAGGGGAAATCACGTGGGCCCCACCCGGAAATCACGTGGGCCCCACCCGGAAATCACGTGGGCCCCACCCGGAAATCACGTGGGCCCCACGGGAAATCACGTGGGCCCCACCCGGAAATCACGTGGGCCCCACCCGGAAATCACGTGGGCCCCACCCGGAAATCACGTGGGCCCCACCCGGAAATCACGTGGGCCCCACCCGGAAATCACGTGGGCCCCACCCGGAAATCACGTGGGCCCCACCCGGAAATCACGTGGGCCCCACCCGGAAATCACGTGGGCCCCACCCGGAAATCACGTGGGCCCCACCCGGAAATCACGTGGGCCCCACCCGGAAATCACGTGGGCCCCACCCGGAAATCACGTGGGGCCCACCCGGAAATCACGTGGGCCCCACCCGGAAATCACGTGGGCCCCACCCGGAAATCACGTGGGCCCCACCCGGAAATCACGTGGGCCCCACCCGGAAATCACGTGGGCCCCACCCGGAAATCACGTGGGCCCCACCCGGAAATCACGTGGGCCCCACCCGGAAATCACGTGGGCCCCACCCGGAAATCACGTGGGCCCCACCCGGAAATCACGTGGGCCCCACCCGGAAATCACGTGGGCCCCACCCGGAAATCACGTGGGCCCCACCCGGAAATCACGTGGGCCCCACCCGGAAATCACGTGGGCCCCACCCGGAAATCACGTGGGCCCCACCCGGAAATCACGTGGGCCCCACCCGGAAATCACGTGGGCCCCACCCGGAAATCACGTGGGCCCCACCCGGAAATCACGTGGGCCCCACCCGGAAATCACGTGGGCCCCACCCGGAAATCACGTGGGCCCCCAGGGGAAATCACGTGGGCCCCACCCGGAAATCACGTGGGCCCCACCCGGAAATCACGTGGGCCCCACCCGGAAATCACGTGGGCCCCACGGGGAAATCACGTGGGCCCCACCCGGAAATCACGTGGGCCCCACCCGGAAATCACGTGGGCCCCACCCGGAAATCCCGTGGGCCCCACCCGGAAATCACGTGGGCCCCACCCGGAAATCACGTGGGCCCCACCCGGAAATCACGTGGGCCCCACCCGGAAATCACGTGGGCCCCACCCGGAAATCACGTGGGCCCCACCCGGAAATCACGTGGGCCCCACCCGGAAATCACGTGGGCCCCACCCGGAAATCACGTGGGCCCCACCCGGAAATCACGTGGGCCCCACCCGGAAATCACGTGGGCCCCACCCGGAAATCACGTGGGCCCCACCCGGAAATCACGTGGGCCCCACCCGGAAATCACGTGGGCCCCACCCGGAAATCACGTGGGCCCCACCCGGAAATCACGTGGGCCCCACCCGGAAATCACGTGGGCCCCACCCGGAAATCACGTGGGCCCCACGGGGAAATCACGTGGGCCCCACCCGGAAATCACGTGGGGCCCACCCGGAAATCACGTGGGCCCCACGGGGAAATCACGTGGGCCCCACCCGGAAATCACGTGGGCCCCACCCGGAAATCACGTGGGCCCCACGGGGAAATCACGTGGGCCCCACCCGGAAATCACGTGGGCCCCACCCGGAAATCACGTGGGCCCCACCCGGAAATCACGTGGGCCCCACCCGGAAATCACGTGGGCCCCACCCGGAAATCACGTGGGCCCCACGGGGAAATCACGTGGGCCCCACCCGGAAATCACGTGGGCCCCACCCGGAAATCACGTGGGCCCCACACGGAAATCACGTGGGCCCCACCCGGAAATCACGTGGGCCCCACCCGGAAATCACGTGGGCCCCACCCGGAAATCACGTGGGCCTCACCCGGAAATCACGTGGGCCCCACCCGGAAATCACGTGGGCCCCACGGGGAAATCACGTGGGCCCCACCCGGAAATCACGTGGGCACCACGGGGAAATCACGTGGGCCCCACCCGGAAATCACGTGGGCACCACGGGGAAATCACGTGGGCCCCACCCGGAAATCACGTGGGCCCCACCCTGAAATCACGTGGGCCCCACCCGGAAATCACGTGGGGCCCACCCGGAAATCACGTGGGCCCCACCCGGAAATCACGTGGGCCCCACGGGGAAATCACGTGGGCCCCACCCGGAAATCACGTGGGCAGCACCCGGAAATCACGTGGGCCCCACACGGAAATCACGTGGGCCCCACCCGGAAATCACGTGGGCTCCACACGGAAATCACGTGGGCCCCACCCGGAAATCAGGTGGGCCCCACCCAGAAATCACGTGGGCCCCACCCGGAAATCACGTGGGCCCCACCCGGAAATCACGTGGGCCCCACGGGGAAATCACGTGGGCCCCACCCAGAAATCACGTGGGCCCCACCCGGAAATCACGTGGGCCCCACCCGGAAATCACGTGGGCCCCACGGGGAAATCACGTGGGCCCCACCCGGAAATCACGTGGGCCCCACCCGGAAATCACGTGGGCCCCACCCGGAAGTCACGTGGGCCCCACCCGGAAATCACGTGGGCCCCACCCGGAAATCACGTGGGCCCCACCCGGAAATCACGTGGGCCCCACCCGGAAATCACGTGGGCCCCACCCGGAAATCACGTGGGCCCCACCCGGAAATCACGTGGGCCCCACCCGGAAATCACGTGGGCCCCACCCGGAAATCACGTGGGCCCCACGGGGAAATCACGTGGGCCCCACCCGGAAATCACGTGGGGCCCACCCGGAAATCACGTGGGCCCCACCCGGAAATCACGTGGGCCCCACCCGGAAATCACGTGGGACCCCAGGGGAAATCACGTGGGCCCCACCCGGAAATCACGTGGGCCCCACCCGGAAATCACGTGGGCCCCACCCGGAAATCACGTGGGCCCCACCCGGAAATCACGTGGGCCCCACCCGGAAATCACGTGGGCCCCACCCTGAAATCACGTGGGCCCCACCCGGAAATCACGTGGGCCCCACCCGGAAATCACGTGGGCCCCACCCGGAAATCACGTGGGCCCCCACCCGGAAATCACGTGGGCCCCACCCGGAAATCACGTGGGCCCCACCCGGAAATCACGTGGGCCCCACCCGGAAATCACGTGGGCCCCACCCGGAAATCACGTGGGGCCCACCCGGAAATCACGTGGGCCCCACGGGGAAATCACGTGGGCCCCACCCGGAAATCACGTGGGCCCCACCCGGAAATCACGTGGGCCCCACCCGGAAATCACGTGGGCCCCACCCGGAAATCACGTGGGCCCCACCCGGAAATCACGTGGGCCCCACCCGGAAATCACGTGGGCCCCACCCGGAAATCACGTGGGCCCCACCCGGAAATCACGTGGGCCCCACCCGGAAATCACGTGGGCCCCACCCGGAAATCACGTGGGCCCCACCCGGAAATCACGTGGGCCCCACCCGGAAATCACGTGGGCCCCACCCGGAAATCACGTGGGCCCCACCCGGAAATCACGTGGGCCCCACCCGGAAATCACGAGGGCCCCACCCGGAAATCACGTGGGCCCCCAGGGGAAATCACGTGGGCCCCACAAGGAAATCACGTGGGCCCCACCCGGAAATCACGTGGGCCCCACCCGGAAATCACGTGGGCCCCACCCGGAAATCACGTGGGCCCCACCCGGAAATCACGTGGGCCCCACGGGGAAATCACGTGGGCCCCACCCGGAAATCACGTGGGCCCCACCCGGAAATCACGTGGGCCCCACCCGGAAATCACGTGGGCCCCACCCGGAAATCACGTGGG
Organism: Ovis canadensis; assembly: GCF_042477335.2. NCBI lineage: Eukaryota > Metazoa > Chordata > Mammalia > Artiodactyla > Bovidae > Ovis > Ovis canadensis. Next base: position 12,773,513 of record NC_091264.1, on the reverse strand, counting down.
CCCCACCCGGAAATCACGTGGGCCCCATGGGGAAATCACGTGGGCCCCACGGGGAAATCACGTGGGCCCCACCCGGAAATCACGTGGGGCCCACCCGGAAATCACGTGGGCCCCACCCGGAAATCACGTGGGCCCCACCCGGAAATCACGTGGGACCCCAGGGGAAATCACGTGGGCCCCACCCGGAAATCACGTGGGCCCCACCCGGAAATCACGTGGGCCCCACCCGGAATCACGTGGGCCCCACCCGGAAATCACGTGGGCCCCACCCGGAAATCACGTGGGCCCCACGTGGAAATCACGTGGGCCCCACCCGGAAATCACGTGGGCCCCACCCGGAAATCACGTGGGCCCCACCCGGAAATCACGTGGGCCCCACCCGGAAATCACGTGGGCCCCACCCGGAAATCACGTGGCCCCACCCGGAAATCACGTGGGCCCCACCCGGAAATCACGTGGGCCCCACCCGGAAATCACGTGGGCCCCACCCGGAAATCACGTGGGCCCCACCCGGAAATCACGTGGGCCCCACCCGGAAATCACGTGGGCCCCACCCGGAAATCACGTGGGGCCCACCCGGAAATCACGTGGGCCCCACCCGGAAATCACGTGGGCCCCACCCGGAAATCACGTGGGCCCCACCCGGAAATCACGTGGGCCCCACCCGGAAATCACGTGGGCCCCACCCGGAAATCACGTGGGCCCCACCCAGAAATCACGTGGGCCCCACCCGGAAATCACGTGGGCCCCACCCGGAAATCACGTGGGCCCTACCCGGAAATCACGTGGGCCCCCAGGGGAAATCACGTGGGCCCCACCCGGAAATCACGTGGGCCCCACCCGGAAATCACGTGGGCCCCACCCGGAAATCACGTGGGCCCCACCCGGAAATCACGTGGGCCCCACCCGGAAATCACGTGGGCCCCACCCGGAAATCACGTGGGCCCCACCCGGAAATCACGTGGGCCCCACGGGGAAATCACGTGGGCCCCACCCGGAAATCACGTGGGCCCCATGGGGAAATCACGTGGGCCCCACGGGGAAATCACGTGGGCCCCACCCGGAAATCACGTGGGCCCCACCCGGAAATCACGTGGGCCCCACCCGGAAATCACGTGGGCCCCACCCGGAAATCACGTGGGCCCCACCCGGAAATCACGTGGGCCCCACCCGGAAATCACGTGGGCCCCCAGGGGAAATCACGTGGGCCCCACCCGGAAATCACGTGGGCCCCACCCGGAAATCACGTGGGCCCCACCCGGAAATCACGTGGGCCCCACGGGGAAATCACGTGGGCCCCACCCGGAAATCACGTGGGCCCCACCCGGAAATCACGTGGGCCCCACCCGGAAATCCCGTGGGCCCCACCCGGAAATCCCGTGGGCCCCACCCGGAAATCCCGTGGGCCCCACCCGGAAATCACGTGGGCCCCACCCGGAAATCCCGTGGGCCCCACCCGGAAATCACGTGGGCCCCACCCGGAAATCACGTGGGCCCCACCCGGAAATCACGTGGGCCCCACCCGGAAATCACGTGGGCCCCACCCGGAAATCACGTGGGCCCCACCCGGAAATCACGTGGCCCCACCCGGAAATCACGTGGGCCCCACGGGGAAATCACGTGGGCCCCACCCGGAAATCACGTGGGCCCCACCCGGAAATCACGTGGGCCCCACCCGGAAATCACGTGGGCCCCACCCGGAAATCACGTGGGCCCCACCCGGAAATCACGTGGGCCCCACCCGGAAATCACGTGGGCCCCACCCGGAAATCACGTGGGCCCCACCCGGAAATCACGTGGGCCCCACCCGGAAATCACGTGGGCCCTACCCGGAAATCACGTGGGCCCCATCCGGAAATCACGTGGGCCCCACGGGGAAATCACGTGGGCCCCACCCGGAAATCACGTGGGGCCCACCCGGAAATCACGTGGGCCCCACGGGGAAATCACGTGGGCCCCACCCGGAATCACGTGGGCCCCACCCGGAAATCACGTGGGCCCCACCCGGAAATCACGTGGGCCCCACCCGGAAATCACGTGGGCCCCACCCGGAAATCACGTGGGCCCCACCCGGAAATCACGTGGGCCCCACCCGGAAATCACGTGGGCCCCACGGGGAAATCACGTGGGCCCCACCCGGAAATCACGTGGGCCCCACCCGGAAATCACGTGGGCCCCACACGGAAATCACGTGGGCCCCACCCGGAAATCACGTGGGCCCCACCCGGAAATCACGTGGGCCCCACCCGGAAATCACGTGGGCCCCACACGGAAATCACGTGGGCCCCACCCGGAAATCACGTGGGCCCCACGGGAAATCACGTGGGCCCCACCCGGAAATCACGTGGGCACCACGGGGAAATCACGTGGGCCCCACCCGGAAATCACGTGGGCCCCACGGGAAATCACGTGGGCCCCACCCGGAAATCACGTGGGCAGCACCCGGAAATCACGTGGGCCCCACACGGAAATCACGTGGGCCCCACCCGGAAATCACGTGGGCCCCACACGGAAATCACGTGGGCCCCACCCGGAAATCACGTGGGCCCCACCCGGAAATCACGTGGGGCCCACCCGGAAATCACGTGGGCCCCACCCGGAAATCACGTGGGCCCCACCCGGAAATCACGTGGGACCCCAGGGGAAATCACGTGGGCCCCACCCGGAAATCACGTGGGCCCCACCCGGAAATCACGTGGGCCCCACCCGGAAATCACGTGGGCCCCACCCGGAAATCACGTGGGCCCCACCCGGAAACCACGTGGGCCCCACCCGGAAATCACGTGGGCCCCACCCGGAAATCACGTGGGCCCCACCCGGAAATCACGTGGGCCCCACCCGGAAATCACGTGGGCCCCACCCGGAAATCACGTGGGCCCCACCCGGAAATCACGTGGGCCCCACCCGGAAATCACGAGGGCCCCACCCGGAAATCACGTGGGCCCCACCCGGAAATCACGTGGGCCCCACCCGGAAATCACGTGGGCCCCACCCGGAAATCACGTGGGCCCCACCCGGAAATCACGTGGGCCCCACCCGGAAATCACGTGGGCCCCACCCGGAAATCACGTGGGCCCCACCCGGAAATCACGTGGGCCCCACCCGGAAATCACGTGGGCCCCACCCGGAAATCACGTGGGCCCCACCCGGAAATCACGTGGGCCCCACCCGGAAATCACGTGGGCCCCACCCGGAAATCACGTGGGCCCCACGGGGAAATCACGTGGGCCCCACCCGGAAATCACGTGGGGCCCACCCGGAAATCACGTGGGCCCCACGGGGAAATCACGTGGGCCCCACCCGGAAATCACGTGGGCCCCACCCGGAAATCACGTGGGCCCCACCCGGAAATCACGTGGGCCCCACCCGGAAATCACGTGGGCCCCATCCGGAAATCACGTGGGCCCCACGGGGAAATCACGTGGGCCCCACCCGGAAATCACGTGGGGCCCACCCGGAAATCACGTGGGCCCCACGGGGAAATCACGTGGGCCCCACCCGGAAATCACGTGGGCCCCACCCGGAAATCACGTGGGCCCCACCCGGAAATCACGTGGGCCCCACCCGGAAATCACGTGGGCCCCACCCGGAAATCACGTGGGCCCCACCCGGAAATCACGTGGGCCCCACCCGGAAATCACGTGGGCCCCACCCGGAAATCACGTGGGCCCCACCCGGAAATCACGTGGGCCCCACCCGGAAATCACGTGGGCCCCACCCGGAAATCACGTGGGCCCCACACGGAAATCACGTGGGCCCCACCCGGAAATCACGTGGGCCCCACCCGGAAATCACGTGGGCCCCACCCGGAAATCACGTGGGCCCCACCCGGAAATCACGTGGGCCCCACCCGGAAATCACGTGGGCACCACGGGGAAATCACGTGGGCCCCACCCGGAAATCACGTGGGCACCACGGGGAAATCACGTGGGCCCCACCCGGAAATCACGTGGGCACCACGGGGAAATCACGTGGGCCCCACCCGGAAATCACTTGGGCCCCACCCGGAAATCACGTGGGCCCCACCCGGAAATCACGTGGGGCCCACCCGGAAATCACGTGGGCCCCACCCGGAAATCACGTGGGCCCCACGGGGAAATCACGTGGGCCCCACCCGGAAATCACGTGGGCCCCACCCGGAAATCACGTGGGCCCCCAGGGGAAATCACGTGGGCCCCACCCGGAAATCACGTGGGCCCCACCCGGAAATCACGTGGGCCCCACCCGGAAATCACGTGGGCCCCACGGGGAAATCACGTGGGCCCCACCCGGAAATCACGTGGGCCCCACCCGGAAATCACGTGGGCCCCACCCGGAAATCACGTGGGCCCCACCCGGAAATCACGTGGGCCCCACCCGGAAATCACGTGGGCCCCACCCGGAAATCACGTGGGCCCCACCCGGAAATCACGTGGGCCCCACCCGGAAATCACGTGGGGCCCACCCGGAAATCACGTGGGCCCCACCCGGAAATCACGTGGGCCCACCCGGAAATCACGTGGGCCCCACCCGGAAATCACGTGGGCCCCACCCGGAAATCACGTGGGCCCACCCGGAAATCACGTGGGCCCCACCCGGAAATCACGTGGGCCCCACCCGGAAATCACGTGGGCCCCACCCGGAAATCACGTGGGCCCCACCCGGAAATCACGTGGGCCCCACCCGGAAATCACGTGGGCCCCACCCGGAAATCACGTGGGCCCCACCCGGAAATCACGTGGGCCCCACGGGGAAATCACGTGGGCCCCACCCGGAAATCACGTGGGCCCCACCCGGAAATCACGTGGGCCCCACCCGGAAATCACGTGGGCCCCACCCGGAAATCACGTGGGCCCCACCCGGAAATCACGTGGGCCCCACCCGGAAATCACGTGGGCCCCACCCGGAAATCACGTGGGCCCCACCCGGAAATCACGTGGGCCCCACGGGGAAATCACGTGGGCCCCCAGGGGAAATCACGTGGGCCCCACCCGGAAATCACGTGGGCCCCACCCGGAAATCACGTGGGCCCCACCCGGAAATCACGTGGGCCCCACCCGGAAATCACGTGGGCCCCACCCGGAAATCACGTGGGCCCCACCCGGAAATCACGTGGGGCCCACCCGGAAATCACGTGGGCCCCACGGGGAAATCACGTGGGCCCCACCCGGAAATCACGTGGGCCCCACCCGGAAATCACGTGGGCCCCACGGGGAAATCACGTGGGCCCCACGGGGAAATCACGTGGGCCCCACGGGGAAATCACGTGGGCCCCACCCGGAAATCACGTGGGCCCCACCCGGAAATCACGTGGGCCCCACCCGGAAATCACGTGGGCCCCACCCGGAAATCACGTGGGCCCCACCCGGAAATCACGTGGGCCCCACCCGGAAATCACGTGGGCCCCACCCGGAAATCACGTGGGCCCCACCCGGAAATCACGTGGGCCCCACCCGGAAATCACGTGGGCCCCACCCGGAAATCACGTGGGCCCCACCCGGAAATCACGTGGGCCCCACCCGGAAATCACGTGGGCCCCACCCGGAAATCACGTGGGCCCCACCCGGAAATCACGTGGGCCCCACGGGGAAATCACGTGGGTCCCACCCGGAAATCACGTGGGGCCCACCCGGAAATCACGTGGGCCCCACGGGGAAATCACGTGGGCCCCACCCGGAAATCACGTGGGCCCCACCCGGAAATCACGTGGGCCCCACCCGGAAATCACGTGGGCCCCACCCGGAAATCACGTGGGCCCCACCCGGAAATCACGTGGGCCCCACCCGGAAATCACGTGGGCCCCACCCGGAAATCACGTGGGCCCCACCCGGAAATCACGTGGGCCCCACCCGGAAATCACGTGGGCCCCACCCGGAAATCACGTGGGCCCCACACGGAAATCACGTGGGCCCCACCCGGAAATCACGTGGGCCCCACCCGGAAATCACGTGGGCCCCACCCGGAAATCACGTGGGCCTCACCCGGAAATCACGTGGGCCCCACCCGGAAATCACGTGGGCCCCACGGGGAAATCACGTGGGCCCCACCCGGAAATCACGTGGGCACCACGGGGAAATCACGTGGGCCCCACCCGGAAATCACGTGGGCACCACGGGGAAATCACGTGGGCCCCACCCGGAAATCACGTGGGCCCCACCCTGAAATCACGTGGGCCCCACCCGGAAATCACGTGGGGCCCCCCCGGAAATCACGCGGGCCCCCCCGGGAAATCACGTGGGCCCCACGCGGAAATCACGAGGGCCCCACCCGGAAATCACGTGGGCAGCACCCGGAAATCACGTGGGCCCCACACGGAAATCACGTGGGCCCCACCCGGAAATCACGTGGGCTCCACACGGAAATCACGTGGGCCCCACCCGGAAATCACGTGGGCCCCACGGGGAAATCACGTGGGCCCCACCCAGAAATCACGTGGGCCCCACCCGGAAATCACGTGGGCCCCACCCGGAAATCACGTGGGCCCCACGGGGAAATCACGTGGGCCCCACCCGGAAATCACGTGGGCCCCACCCGGAAATCACGTGGGCCCCACCCGGAAGTCACGTGGGCCCCACCCGGAAATCACGTGGGCCCCACCCGGAAATCACGTGGGCCCCACCCGGAAATCACGTGGGCCCCACCCGGAAATCACGTGGGCCCCACCCGGAAATCACGTGGGCCCCACCTGGAAATCACGTGGGCCCCACCCGGAAATCACGTGGGCACCACCCGGAAATCACGTGGGCCCCACGGGGAAATCACGTGGGCCCCACCCGGAAATCACGTGGGCCCCACGGGGAAATCACGTGGGCCCCACCCGGAAATCACGTGGGCCCCACCCGGAAATCACGTGGGCCCCACCCGGAAATCACGTGGGCCCCACCCGGAAATCACGTGGGCCCCACCCGGAAATCACGTGGGCCCCACCCGGAAATCACGTGGGCCCCACCCGGAAATCACGTGGGCCCCACCCGGAAATCACGTGGGCCCCACCCGGAAATAACGTGGGCCCCACCCGGAAATCACGTGGGCCCCACCCGGAAATCACGTGGGCCCCACCCGGAAATCACGTGGGCCCCACCCGGAAATCACGTGGGCCCCACCCGGAAATCACGTGGGCCCCACCCGGAAATCACGTGGGCCCCCAGGGGAAATCACGTGGGCCCCACCCGGAAATCACGTGGGCCCCACCCGGAAATCACGTGGGCCCCACCCGGAAATCACGTGGGCCCTACCCGGAAATCACGTGGGCCCCACCCGGAAATCACGTGGGCCCCCAGGGGAAATCACGTGGGCCCCACCCGGAAATCACGTGGGCCCCACCCGGAAATCACGTGGGCCCCACCCGGAAATCACGTGGGCCCCACCCGGAAATCACGTGGGCCCCACCCGGAAATCACGTGGGCCCCACCCGGAAATCACGTGGGCCCCACGGGGAAATCACGTGGGTCCCACCCGGAAATCACGTGGGCCCCACCCGGAAATCACGTGGGCCCCACCCGGAAATCACGTGGGCCCCACCCGGAAATCACGTGGGCCCCACGGGGAAATCACGTGGGCCCCACCTGGAAATCACGTGGGCCCCACCCGGAAATCACGTGGGCCCCACCCGGAAATCACGTGGGCCCCACCCGGAAATCACGTGGGCCCCACCCGGAAATCACGTGGGCCCCACCCGGAAATCACGTGGGCCCCACCCGGAAATCACGTGGGCCCCACCCGGAAATCACGTGGGCCCCACCCGGAAATCACGTGGGCCCCCAGGGGAAATCACGTGGGCCCCACCCGGAAATCACGTGGGCCCCACCCGGAAATCACGTGGGCCCCACCCGGAAATCACGTGGGCCCCACGGGGAAATCACGTGGGCCCCACCCGGAAATCACGTGGGCCCGACGGGGAAATCACGTGGGCCCCACCCGGAAATCACGTGGGCCCCACCCGGAAATCACGTGGGCCCCACCCGGAAATCACGTGGGCCCCACCCGGAAATCACGTGGGCCCCACCCGGAAATCACGTGGGCCCCACCCGGAAATCACGTGGGCCCCACCCGGAAATCACGTGGGCCCCACCCGGAAATCACGTGGGCCCCACCCGGAAATCACGTGGGCCCCACCCGGAAATCACGTGGGCCCCACCCGGAAATCACGTGGGCCCCACCCGGAAATCACGTGGGCCCCACCCGGAAATCACGTGGGCCCCCAGGGGAAATCACGTGGGCCCCACCCGGAAATCACGTGGGCCCCACCCGGAAATCACGTGGGCCCCACGGGGAAATCACGTGGGCCCCACGGGGAAATCACGTGGGCCCCACCCGGAAATCACGTGGGCCACACCCGGAAATCACGTGGGCCCCACCCGGAAATCACGTGGGCCCCACCCGGAAATCACGTGGGCCCCACCCGGAAATCACGTGGGCCCCACCCGGAAATCACGTGGGCCCCACCCGGAAATCACGTGGGCCCCACCCGGAAATCACGTGGGCCCCCAGGGGAAATCACGTGGGCCCCACCCGGAAATCACGTGGGCCCCCAGGGGAAATCACGTGGGCCCCACCCGGATATCACGTGGGCCCCACCCGGAAATCACATGGGCCCCACCCGGAAATCACGTGGGCCCCACGGGGAAATCACGTGGGTCCCACCCGGAAATCACGTGGGCCCCACCCGGAAATCACGTGGGCCCCACCCGGAAATCACGTGGGCCCCACCCGGAAATCACGTGGGCCCCACCCGGAAATCACGTGGGCCCCACGGGGAAATCACGTGGGCCCCACCTGGAAATAACGTGGGCCCCACCCAGAAATCACGTGGGCCCCACCCGGAAATCACGTGGGCCCCACCCGGAAATCACGTGGGCCCCACCCGGAAATCACGTGGGCCCCACCCGGAAATCACGTGGGCCCCACCCGGAAATCACGTGGGCCCCACCCGGAAATCACGTGGGCCCCACCCGGAAATCACGTGGGCCCCACCCGGAAATCACGTGGGCCCCACCCGGAAATCACGTGGGCCCCACCCGGAAATCACGTGGGCCCCACCCGGAAATCACGTGGGCCCCCAGGGGAAATCACGTGGGCCCCACCCGGAAATCACGTGGGCCCCACGGGGAAATCACGTGGGCCCCCAGGGGAAATCACGTGGGCCCCACCCGGAAATCACGTGGGCCCCACCCGGAAATCACGTGGGCCCCACCCGGAAATCACGTGGGCCCCACCCGGAAATCACGTGGGCCCCACCCGGAAATCACGTGGGCCCCACCCGGAAATCACGTGGGGCCCACCCGGAAATCACGTGGGCCCCACGGGGAAATCACGTGGGCCCCACCCGGAAATCACGTGGGCCCCACCCGGAAATCACGTGGGCCCCACGGGGAAATCACGTGGGCCCCACGGGGAAATCACGTGGGCCCCACGGGGAAATCACGTGGGCCCCACCCGGAAATCACGTGGGCCCCACCCGGAAATCACGTGGGCCCCACCCGGAAATCACGTGGGCCCCACCCGGAAATCACGTGGGCCCCACCCGGAAATCACGTGGGCCCCACCCGGAAATCACGTGGGCCCCACCCGGAAATCACGTGGGCCCCACCCGGAAATCACGTGGGCCCCCAGGGGAAATAACGTGGGCCCCACCCGGAAATCACGTGGGCCCCACCCGGAAATCACGTGGGCCCCACCCGGAAATCACGTGGGCCCACGGGGAAATCACGTGGGCCCCACCCGGAAATCACGTGGGCCCCACCCGGAAATCACGTGGGCCCCACCCGGAAATCACGTGGGCCCCACACGGAAATCACGTGGGCCCCACCCGGAAATCACGTGGGGCCCACCCGGAAATCACGTGGGCCCCACGGGGAAATCACGTGGGCCCCACCCGGAAATCACGTGGGCCCCACCCGGAAATCACGTGGGCCCCACCCGGAAATCACGTGGGCCCCACCCGGAAATCACGTGGGCCCCACCCGGAAATCACGTGGGCCCCACCCGGAAATCACGTGGGCCCCACCCGGAAATCACGTGGGCCCCACCCTGAAATCACGTGGGCCCCACCCGGAAATCACGTGGGCCCCACCCTGAAATCACGTGGGCCCCACCCTGAAATCACGTGGGCCCCACCCGGAAATCACGTGGGCCCCACCCGGAAATCACGTTGGCCCCACCCGGAAATCACGTGGGCCCCACCCGGAAATCACGTGGGCCCCACCCGGAAATCACGTGGGCCCCACCCGGAAATCACGTGGGCCCCCAGGGGAAATCACGTGGGCCCCACCCGGAAATCAGGTGGGCCCCACCCGGAAATCACGTGGGCCCCACCCGGAAATCACGTGGGCCCCACCCGGAAATCACGTGGGCCCCACCCGGAAATCACGTGGGCCCCCAGGGGAAATCACGTGGGCCCACCCGGAAATCAGGTGGGCCCCACCCGGAAATCACGTGGGCCCCACCCGGAAATCACGTGGGCCCCCAGGGGAAATCACGTGGGCCCCACCCGGAAATCACTTGGGCCCCACCCGGAAATCACGTGGGCCCGACGGGGAAATCAGGTGGGCCCCACCCGGAAATCACGTGGGCCCCACCCGGAAATCAGGTGGGCCCCACCCGGAAATCAGGTGGGCCCCACCCGGAAATCACGTGGGCCCCACCCGGAAATCACGTGGGCCCCACCCGGAAATCACGTGGGCCCCACCCGGAAATCACGTGGGCCCCACCCGGAAATCACGTGGGCCCCACCCGGAAATCACGTGGGCCCACAGGGGAAATCACGTGGGCCCCACCCGGAAATCACGTGGGCCCCACCCGGAAATCACGTGGGCCGCACGGGGAAATCACGTGGGCCCCACCCGGAAATCACGTGGGCCCCACCCGGAAATCACGTGGGCCCCACCCGGAAATCACGTGGGCCCCACCCGGAAATCACGTGGGCCCCACGGGGAAATCACGTGGGCCCCACCCGGAAATCACGTGGGCCCCACCCGGAAATCACGTGGGCCCCACCCGGAAATCACGTGGGCCCCACCCGGAAATCACGTGGGCCCCACGGGGAAATCACGTGGGCCCCACGGGGAAATCACGTGGGCCCCACCCGGAAATCACGTGGGCCCCACCCGGAAATCACGTGGGCCCCACCCGGAAATCACGTGGGCCCCACCCGGAAATCACGTGGGCCCCACCCGGAAATCACGTGGGCCCCACCCGGAAATCACGTGGGCCCCACGGGGAAATCACGTGGGCCCCACCCGGAAATCACGTGGGCCCCACCCGGAAATCACGTGGGCCCCACCCGGAAATCACGTGGGCCCCACCCGGAAATCACGTGGGCCCCACCCGGAAATCACGTGGGCCCCACCCGGAAATCACGTGGGCCCCACCCGGAAATCACGTGGGCCCCACCCGGAAATCACGTGGGCCCCACCCGGAAATCACGTGGGCCCCACCCGGAAATCACGTGGGCCCCACCCGGAAATCACGTGGGCCCCACCCGGAAATCACGTGGGCCCCACCCGGAAATCACGTGGGCCCCACCCGGAAATCACGTGGGCCCCCAGGGGAAATCACGTGGGCCCCACCCGGAAATCACGTGGGCCCCACCCGGAAATCACGTGGGCCCCACCCGGAAATCACGTGGGCCCCACCCGGAAATCACGTGGGCCCCACGGGGAAATCACGTGGGCCCCACCTGGAAATCACGTGGGCCCCACCCGGAAATCACGTGGGCCCCACCCGGAAATCACGTGGGCCCCACCCGGAAATCACGTGGGCCCCACCCGGAAATCACGTGGGCCCCACCTGGAAATCACGTGGGCCCCACCCGGAAATCACGTGGGCCCCACCCGGAAATCACGTGGGCCCCACCCGGAAATCACGTGGGCCCCCAGGGGAAATCACGTGGGCCCCACCCGGAAATCACGTGGGCCCCACCCGGAAATCACGTGGGCCCCACCCGGAAATCACGTGGGCCCCACGGGGAAATCACGTGGGCCCCACCCGGAAATCACGTGGGCCCCACCCGGAAATCACGTGGGCCCTACCCGGAAATCACGTGGGCCCCACCCGGAAATCACGTGGGCCCCACCCGGAAATCACGTGGGCCCCACCCGGAAATCACGTGGGCCCCACCCGGAAATCACGTGGGCCCCACCCGGAAATCACGTGGGCCCCCAGGGGAAATCACGTGGGCCCCACCCGGAAATCACGTGGGCCCCACCCGGAAATCACGTGGGCCCCACGGGGAAATCACGTGGGCCTCACCCGGAAATCACGTGGGCCCCACCCGGAAATCACGTGGGCCCCACCCGGAAATCACGTGGGCCCCACCCGGAAATCACGTGGGCCCCCAGGGGAAATCACGTGGGCCCCACCCGGAAATCACGTGGGCCCCACCCGGAAATCACGTGGGCCCCACCCGGAAATCACGTGGGCCCCACCCGGAAATCACGTGGGCCCCACCCGGAAATCACGTGGGCCCCACCCGGAAATCACGTGGGCCCCACCCGGAAATCACGTGGGCCCCACCCGGAAATCACGTGGGCCCCACCCGGAAATCACGTGGGCCCCACCCGGAAATCACGTGGGCCCCACCCGGAAATCACGTGGGCCCCACCCGGAAATCACGTGGGCCCCACCCGGAAATCACGTGGGCCCCACCCGGAAATCACGTGGGCCCCACCCGGAAATCACGTGGGCCCCACCCGGAAATCACGTGGGCCCCACGGGGAAATCACGTGGGCCCCACGGGGAAATCACGTGGGCCCCACCCGGAAATCACGTGGGCCACACCCGGAAATCACGTGGGCCCCACCCGGAAATCACGTGGGCCCCACCCGGAAATCACGTGGGCCCCACCCGGAAATCACGTGGGCCCCACCCGGAAATCACGTGGGCCCCACCCGGAAATCACGTGGGCCCCACCCGGAAATCACGTGGGCCCCCAGGGGAAATCACGTGGGCCCCACCCGGAAATCACGTGGGCCCCACCCGGAAATCACATGGGCCCCACCCGGAAATCACGTGGGCCCCACGGGGAAATCACGTGGGTCCCACCCGGAAATCACGTGGGCCCCACCCTGAAATCACGTGGGCCCCACCCGGAAATCACGTGGGCCCCACCCGGAAATAACGTGGGCCCCACCCGGAAATAACGTGTGCCCCACCCAGTAATCACGTGGGCCCCACCCGGAAATCACGTGGGCCCCACCCGGAAATCACGTGGGCCCCACCCGGAAATCACGTGGGCCCCACCCGGAAATCACGTGGGCCCCACCCGGAAATCACGTGGGCCCCCAGGGGAAATCATGTGGGCCCCACCCGGAAATCACGTGGGCCCCACCCGGAAATCACGTGGGCCCCACCCGGAAATCACGTGGGCCCCACCCGGAAATCACGTGGGCCCCACCCGGAAATCACGTGGGCCCCACCCGGAAATAACGTGGGCCCCACCCGGAAATAACGTGTGCCCCACCCAGTAATCACGTGGGCCCCACCCGGAAATCACGTGGGCCCCACCCGGAAATCACGTGGGCCCCACCCGGAAATCACGTGGACCCCACCCGGAAATCACGTGGGCCCCACCCGGAAATCACGTGGGGCCCACCAGGAAATCATGTGGGCCCCACCCGGAAATCACGTGGGCCCCACCCGGAAATCACGTGGGCCCCACCCGGAAATCACGTGGGCCCCCAGGGGAAATCACGTGGGCCCCACCCGGAAATCACGTGGGCCCCACCCGGAAATCACGTGGGCCCCACCCGGAAATCACGTGGGCCCCACCCGGAAATCACGTGGGCCCCACCCGGAAATCACGTGGGCCCCACCCGGAAATCACGTGGGCCCCACCCGGAAATCACGTGGGCCCCACGGGGAAATCACGTGGGTCCCACCCGGAAATCACGTGGGCCCCACCCGGAAATCACGTGGGCCCCACCCGGAAATCACGTGGGCCCCACCCGGAAATCACGTGGGCCCCACCCGGAAATCACGTGGGCCCCACGGGGAAATCACGTGGGCCCCACCTGGAAATCACGTGGGCCCCACCCGGAAATCACGTGGGCCCCACCCGGAAATCACGTGGGCCCCACCCGGAAATCACGTGGGCCCCACCCGGAAATCACGTGGGCCCCACCCGGAAATCACGTGGGCCCCACCCGGAAATCACGTGGGCCCCACCCGGAAATCACGTGGGCCCCACCCGGAAATCACGTGGGCCCCACCCGGAAATCACGTGGGCCCCCAGGGGAAATCACGTGGGCCCCACCCGGAAATCACGTGGGCCCCACCCGGAAATCACGTGGGCCCCACCCGGAAATCACGTGGGCCCCCAGGGGAAATCACGTGGGCCCCACCCGGAAATCACGTGGGCCACACCCGGAAATCACGTGGGCCCCACCCGGAAATCACGTGGGCCCCACCCGGAAATCACGTGGGCCCCACCCGGAAATCACGTGGGCCCCACCCGGAAATCACGTGGGCCCCCAGGGGAAATCACGTGGGCCCCACCCGGAAATCACGTGGGCCCCACCCGGAAATCACGTGGGCCCCACCCGGAAATCACGTGGGCCCCACGGGGAAATCACGTGGGCCCCACCCGGAAATCACGTGGGCCCCACCCGGAAATCACGTGGGCCCCACCCGGAAATCACGTGGGCCCCACCCGGAAATCACGTGGGCCCCACCCGGAAATCACGTGGGCCCCACCCGGAAATCACGTGGGCCCCACCCGGAAATCACGTGGGCCCCACCCGGAAATCACGTGGGCCCCACGGGGAAATCACGTGGGCCCCACCCGGAAATCACGTGGGCCCCACGGGGAAATCACATGGGCCCCACCCGGAAATCACGTGGGCCCCACGGGGAAATCACGTGGGCCCCACCCGGAAATCACGTGGGCCCCACCCGGAAATCACGTGGGCCCCACCCGGAAATCACGTGGGCCCCACCCGGAAATCACGTGGGCCCCACCCGGAAATCACGTGGGCCCCACCCGGAAATCACGTGGGCCCCACCCGGAAATCACGTGGGCCCCACCCGGAAATCACGTGGGCCCCACCCGGAAATCACGTGGGCCCCACCCGGAAATCACGTGGGCCCCACCCGGAAATCACGTGGGCCCCCAGGGGAAATCACGTGGGCCCCACCCTGAAATCACGTGGGCCCCACCCGGAAATCACGTGGGCCCCACCCGGAAATAACGTGGGCCCCACCCGGAAATAACGTGTGCCCCACCCAGTAATCACGTGGGCCCCACCCGGAAATCACGTGGGCCCCACCCGGAAATCACGTGGGCCCCACCCGGAAATCACGTGGGCCCCACCCGGAAATCACGTGGGCCCCACCCGGAAATCACGTGGGCCCCCAGGGGAAATCATGTGGGCCCCACCCGGAAATCACGTGGGCCCCACCCGGAAATCACGTGGGCCCCACCCGGAAATCACGTGGGCCCCACCCGGAAATCACGTGGGCCCCACCCGGAAATCACGTGGGCCCCCAGGGGAAATCACGTGGGCCCCACCCGGAAATCACGTGGGCCCCACCCGGAAATCACGTGGGCCCCACCCGGAAATCACGTGGGCCCCACCCGGAAATCACGTGGGCCCCACCCGGAAATCACGTGGGCCCCACCCGGAAATCACGTGGGCCCCACCCGGAAATCACGTGGGCCCCACCCGGAAATCACGTGGGCCCCACCCGGAAATCACGTGGGCCCCACCCGGAAATCACGTGGGCCCCACACGGAAATCACGTGGGCCCCACCCGGAAATCACGTGGGCCCCACCCTGAAATCACGTGGGCCCCACCCGGAAATCACGTGGGCCCCACCCGGAAATCACGTGGGCCCCACCCGGAAATCACGTGGGCCCCCAGGGGAAATCACGTGGGCCCCACCCGGAAATCACGTGGGCCCCACCCAGAAATCACGTGGGCCCCACCCGGAAATCACGTGGGCCCCACGGGGAAATCACGTGGGCCCCACCCGGAAATCACGTGGGCCCCACCCGGAAATCACGTGGGCCCCCAGGGGAAATCACGTGGGCCCCACCCGGAAATCACGTGGGCCCCACCCGGAAATCACGTGGGCCCCACCCGGAAATCACGTGTGCCCCACGGGGAAATCACGTGGGCCCCACCCGGAAATCACGTGGGCCCCACCCGGAAATCACGTGGGCCCCACCCGGAAATCACGTGGGCCCCACCCGGAAATCACGTGGGCCCCACCCGGAAATCACGTGGGCCCCACCCGGAAATCACGTGGGCCCCACCCGGAAATCACGTGGGCACCACCCGGAAATCACGTGGGCCCCACGGGGAAATCACGTGGGCCCCACCCGGAAATCACGTGGGCCCCACGGGGAAATCACGTGGGCCCCACCCGGAAATCACGTGGGCCCCACGGGGAAATCACGTGGGCCCCACCCGGAAATCACGTGGGCCCCACCCGGAAATCACGTGGGCCCCACCCGGAAATCACGTGGGCCCCACCCGGAAATCACGTGGGCCCCACGGGGAAATCACGTGGGCCCCACCCGGAAATCACGTGGGCCCCACCCGGAAATCACGTGGGCCCCACCGTGAAATCACGTGGGCCCCACCCGGAAATCACGTGGGCCCCACCCGGAAATCACGTGGGCCCCACCCGGAAATCACGTGGGCCCCACCCGGAAATCACGTGGGCCCCACCCGGAAATCACGTGGGCCCCACCCGGAAATCACGTGGGCCCCACCCGGAAATCACGTGGGCCCCACCCGGAAATAACGTGGGCCCCACCCGGAAATAACGTGGGCCCCACCCAGAAATCACGTGGGCCCCACCCGGAAATCACGTGGGCCCCACCCGGAAATCACGTGGGCCCCACCCGGAAATCACGTGGGCCCCACCCGGAAATCACGTGGGCCCCCAGGGGAAATCACGTGGGCCCGACCCGGAAATCACGTGGGCCCGACCCGGAAATCACGTGGGCCCCACCCGGAAATCACGTGGGCCCCACGGGGAAATCACGTGGGCCCCACCCGGAAATCACGTGGGCCCCACCCGGAAATCACGTGGGCCCCCAGGGGAAATCACGTGGGCCCCACCCGGAAATCACGTGGGCCCCACCCGGAAATCACGTGGGCCCCACCCTGAAATCACGTGGACCCCACCCGGAAATCACGTGGGCCCCACGGGGAAATCACGTGGGCCCCACCCGGAAATCACGTGGGCCCCACCCGGAAATCACGTGGGCCCCACCCTGAAATCACGTGGGCCCCACCCGGAAATCACGTGGGCCCCACCCGGAAATCACGTGGGCCCCCAGGGGAAATCACGTGGGCCTCACCCGGAAATCACGTGGGCCCCACCCGAAAATCACGTGGGCCCCACCCGGAAATCACGTGGGCCCGACGGGGAAATCACGTGGGCCCCACCCGGAAATCACGTGGTCCCCACCCGGAAATCACGTGGGCCCCACCCGGAAATCACGTGGGCGCCACCCGGAAATCACGTGGGCCCCACCCGGAAATCACGTGGGCCCCACCCGGAAGTCACGTGGGCCCCACCCGGAAATCACGTGGGCCCCACCCGGAAATCACGTGGGCCCCACCCGGAAATCACGTGGGCCCCACCCGGAAATCACGTGGGCCCCCAGGGGAAATCACGTGGGCCCCACCCGGAAATCGTGGGCCCCACCCGGAAATCACGTGGGCCCCACCCGGAAATCACGTGGGCCCCACGGGGAAATCACGTGGGCCCCACCCGGAAATCACGTGGGCCCCACCCGGAAATCACGTGGGCCCCCAGGGGAAATCACGTGGGCCCCACCCGGAAATCACGTGGGCCCCACCCGGAAATCACGTGGGCCCCACCCGGAAATCACGTGGGCCCCACGGGGAAATCACGTGGGCCTCACCCGGAAATCACGTGGGCCCCACCCGGAAATCACGTGGGCCCCACCCGGAAATCACGTGGGCCCCACCCGGAAATCACGTGGGCCCCACCCGGAAATCACGTGGGCCCCACCCGGAAATCACGTGGGCACCACCCGGAAATCACGTGGGCCCCACGGGGAAATCACGTGGGCCCCACCCGGAAATCACGTGGGCCCCACGGGGAAATCACGTGGGCCCCACCCGGAAATCACGTGGGCCCCACCCGGAAATCACGTGGGCCCCACCCGGAAATCACGTGGGCCCCACCCGGAAATCACGTGGGCCCCACCCGGAAATCACGTGGGCCCCACCCGGAAATCACGTGGGCCCCACCCGGAAATCACGTGGGCCCCACCCGGAAATCACGTGGGCCCCACCCGGAAATCACGTGGGCCCCACCGGGAAATCACGTGGGCCCCACCCGGAAATCACGTGGGCCCCACCCGGAAATCACGTGGGCCCCACCCGGAAATCACGTGGGCCCCACCCGGAAATCACGTGGGCCCCCAGGGGAAATCACGTGGGCCCCACCCTGAAATCACGTGGGCCCCACCCGGAAATCACGTGGGCCCCACCCGGAAATAACGTGGGCCCCACCCGGAAATAACGTGGGCCCCACCCAGAAATCACGTGGGCCCCACCCAGAAATCACGTGGGCCCCACCCGGAAATCACGTGGGCCCCACCCGGAAATCACGTGGGCCCCACCCGGAAATCACGTGGGCCCCACCCGGAAATCACGTGGGCCCCCAGGGGAAATCATGTGGGCCCCACCCGGAAATCACGTGGGCCCCACCCGGAAATCACGTGGGCCCCACCCGGAAATCACGTGGGCCCCACCCGGAAATCACGTGGGCCCCACCCGGAAATCACGTGGGCCCCCAGGGGAAATCACGTGGGCCCCACCCGGAAATCACGTGGGCCCCACCCGGAAATCACGTGGGCCCCACCCGGAAATCACGTGGGCCCCACCCGGAAATCACGTGGGCCCCACCCGGAAATCACGTGGGCCCCACCCGGAAATCACGTGGGCCCCACCCGGAAATCACGTGGGCCCCACGGGGAAATCACGTGGGTCCCACCCGGAAATCACGTGGGCCCCACCCGGAAATCACGTGGGCCCCACCCGGAAATCACGTGGGCCCCACCCGGAAATCACGTGGGCCCCACCCGGAAATCACGTGGGCCCCACGGGGAAATCACGTGGGCCCCACCTGGAAATCACGTGGGCCCCACCCGGAAATCACGTGGGCCCCACCCGGAAATCACGTGGGCCCCACCCGGAAATCACGTGGGCCCCACCCGGAAATCACGTGGGCCCCACCCGGAAATCACGTGGGCCCCACCCGGAAATCACGTGGGCCCCACCCGGAAATCACGTGGGCCCCACCCGGAAATCACGTGGGCCCCCAGGGGAAATCACGTGGGCCCCACCCGGAAATCACGTGGGCCCCACCCGGAAATCACGTGGGCCCCACCCGGAAATCACGTGGGCCCCACGGGGAAATCACGTGGGCCCCACCCGGAAATCACGTGGGCCCCACCCGGAAATCACGTGGGCCCTACCCGGAAATCACGTGGGCCCCACCCGGAAATCACGTGGGCCCCCAGAGGAAATCACGTGGGCCCCACGGGGAAATCACGTGGGCCCCACCCGGAAATCACGTGGGCCCCACGGGGAAATCACATGGGCCCCACCCGGAAATCACGTGGGCCCCACGGGGAAATCACGTGGGCCCCACCCGGAAATCACGTGGGCCCCACCCGGAAATCACGTGGGCCCCACCCGGAAATCACGTGGGCCCCACCCGGAAATCACGTGGGCCCCACCCGGAAATCACGTGGGCCCCACCCGGAAATCACGTGGGCCCCACCCGGAAATCACGTGGGCCCCACCCGGAAATCACGTGGGCCCCACCCGGAAATCACGTGGGCCCCACCCGGAAATCACGTGGGCCCCACCCGGAAATCACGTGGGCCCCCAGGGGAAATCACGTGGGCCCCACCCTGAAATCACGTGGGCCCCACCCGGAAATCACGTGGGCCCCACCCGGAAATAACGTGGGCCCCACCCGGAAATAACGTGTGCCCCACCCAGTAATCACGTGGGCCCCACCCGGAAATCACGTGGGCCCCACCCGGAAATCACGTGGGCCCCACCCGGAAATCACGTGGGCCCCAACCGGAAATCACGTGGGCCCCACCCGGAAATCACGTGGGCCCCCAGGGGAAATCATGTGGGCCCCACCCGGAAATCACGTGGGCCCCACCCGGAAATCACGTGGGCCCCACCCGGAAATCACGTGGGCCCCACCCGGAAATCACGTGGGCCCCACCCGGAAATCACGTGGGCCCCACCCGGAAATAACGTGGGCCCCACCCGGAAATAACGTGTGCCCCACCCAGTAATCACGTGGGCCCCACCCGGAAATCACGTGGGCCCCACCCGGAAATCACGTGGGCCCCACCCGGAAATCACGTGGGCCCCACCCGGAAATCACGTGGGCCCCACCCGGAAATCACGTGGGCCCCCAGGGGAAATCACGTGGGCCCCACCCGGAAATCACGTGGGCCCCACCCGGAAATCCCGTGGGCCCCACCCGGAAATCCCGTGGGCCCCCCCGGGAAATCACGTGGGCCCCACCGGGAAATCACGTGGGCCCCACCCGGAAATCACGTGGGCCCCACCCGGAAATCACGTGGGCCCCACCCGGAAATCACGTGGGCCCCACCCGGAAATCACGTGGGCCCCACCCGGAAATCACGTGGGCCCCACCCGGAAATCACGTGGGCCCCACGGGGAAATCACGTGGGTCCCACCCGGAAATCACGTGGGCCCCACCCGGAAATCACGTGGGCCCCACCCGGAAATCACGTGGGCCCCACCCGGAAATCACGTGGGCCCCACCCGGAAATCACGTGGGCCCCACGGGGAAATCACGTGGGCCCCACCTGGAAATCACGTGGGCCCCACCCGGAAATCACGTGGGCCCCACCCGGAAATCACGTGGGCCCCACCCGGAAATCACGTGGGCCCCACCCGGAAATCACGTGGGCCCCACCCGGAAATCACGTGGGCCCCACCCGGAAATCACGTGGGCCCCACCCGGAAATCACGTGGGCCCCACCCGGAAATCACGTGGGCCCCACCCGGAAATCACGTGGGCCCCCAGGGGAAATCACGTGGGCCCCACCCGGAAATCACGTGGGCCCCACCCGGAAATCACGTGGGCCCCACCCGGAAATCACGTGGGCCCCACGGGGAAATCACGTGGGCCCCACCCGGAAATCACGTGGGCCCCACCCGGAAATCACGTGGGCCCTACCCGGAAATCACGTGGGCCCCACCCGGAAATCACGTGGGCCCCCAGGGGAAATCACGTGAGCCCCACCCGGAAATCACGTGGGCCCCACCCGGAAATCACGTGGGCCCCACCCGGAAATCACGTGGGCCCCACGGGGAAATCACGTGGGCCCCACCCGGAAATCACGTGGGCCCCACCCGGAAATCACGTGGGCCCCCAGGGGAAATCACGTGGGCCCCACCCGGAAATCACGTGGGCCCCACCCGGAAATCACGTGGGCCCCACCCGGAAATCACGTGGGCCCCACGGGGAAATCACGTGGGCCCCACCCGGAAATCACGTGGGCCCCACCCGGAAATCACGTGGGCCCCACCCGGAAATCACGTGGGCCCCACCCGGAAATCACGTGGGCCCCACCCGGAAATCACGTGGGCCCCACCCGGAAATCACGTGGGCCCCACCCGGAAATCACGTGGGCACCACCCGGAAATCACGTGGGCCCCACGGGGAAATCACGTGGGCCCCACCCGGAAATCACGTGGGCCCCACGGGGAAATCACGTGGGCCCCACCCAGAAATCACGTGGGCCCCACGGGGAAATCACGTGGGCCCCACCCGGAAATCACGTGGGCCCCACCCGGAAATCACGTGGGCCCCACCCGGAAATCACGTGGGCCCCACCCGGAAATCACGTGGGCCCCACGGGGAAATCACGTGGGCCCCACCCGGAAATCACGTGGGCCCCACGGGGAAATCACGTGGGCCCCACCCGGAAATCACGTGGGCCCCACCCGGAAATCACGTGGGCCCCACCCGGAAATCACGTGGGCCCCACCCGGAAATCACGTGGGCCCCACCCGGAAATCACGTGGGCCCCACCCGGAAATCACGTGGGCCCCACCCGGAAATCACGTGGGCCCCCAGGGGAAATCACGTGGGCCCGACCCGGAAATCACGTGGGCCCCACCCGGAAATCACGTGGGCCCCACCCGGACATCACGTGGGCCCCACGCTGAAATCACGTGGGCCCGACGGGGAAATCACGTGGGCCCCACCCGGAAATCACGTGGGCCCCACCCGGAAATCACGTGGGCCCCACCCGAAAATCACGTGGGCCCCACCCGGAAATCACGTGGGCCCCACCCGGAAATCACGTGGGCCCCACCCGGAAATCACGTGGGCCCCACCCGGAAATCACGTGGGCCCCACCCGGAAATCACGTGGGCCCCACCCGGAAATCACGTGGGCCCCACCCGGAAATCACGTGGGCCCCACCCGGAAATCACGTGGGCCCCCAGGGGAAATCACGTGGGCCCCACCCGGAAATCACGTGGGCCCCACCCGGAAATCACGTGGGCCCCACCCGGAAATCACGTGGGCCCCACGGGGAAATCACGTGGGCCCCACCCGGAAATCACGTGGGCCCCACCCGGAAATCACGTGGGCCCTACCCGGAAATCACGTGGGCCCCACCCGGAAGTCACGTGGGCCCCCAGGGGAAATCACGTGGGCCCCACGGGGAAATCACGTGGGCCCCACCCGGAAATCACGTGGGCCCCACGGGGAAATCACATGGGCCCCACCCGGAAATCACGTGGGCCCCACGGGGAAATCACGTGGGCCCCACCCGGAAATCACGTGGGCCCCACCCGGAAATCACGTGGGCCCCACCCGGAAATCACGTGGGCCCCACCCGGAAATCACGTGGGCCCCACCCGGAAATCACGTGGGCCCCACCCGGAAATCACGTGGGCCCCACCCGGAAATCACGTGGGCCCCACCCGGAAATCACGTGGGCCCCACCCGGAAATCACGTGGGCCCCACCCGGAAATCACGTGGGCCCCACCCGGAAATCACGTGGGCCCCCAGGGGAAATCACGTGGGCCCCACCCTGAAATCACGTGGGCCCCACCCGGAAATCACGTGGGCCCCACCCGGAAATAACGTGGGCCCCACCCGGAAATAACGTGTGCCCCACCCAGTAATCACGTGGGCCCCACCCGGAAATCACGTGGGCCCCACCCGGAAATCACGTGGGCCCCACCCGGAAATCACGTGGGCCCCAACCGGAAATCACGTGGGCCCCACCCGGAAATCACGTGGGCCCCCAGGGGAAATCATGTGGGCCCCACCCGGAAATCACGTGGGCCCCACCCGGAAATCACGTGGGCCCCACCCGGAAATCACGTGGGCCCCACCCGGAAATCACGTGGGCCCCACCCGGAAATCACGTGGGCCCCACCCGGAAATAACGTGGGCCCCACCCGGAAATAACGTGTGCCCCACCCAGTAATCACGTGGGCCCCACCCGGAAATCACGTGGGCCCCACCCGGAAATCACGTGGGCCCCACCCGGAAATCACGTGGGCCCCACCCGGAAATCACGTGGGCCCCACCCGGAAATCACGTGGGCCCCCAGGGGAAATCATGTGGGCCCCACCCGGAAATCACGTGGGCCCCACCCGGAAATCACGTGGGCCCCACCCGGAAATCACGTGGGCCCCCAGGGGAAATCACGTGGGCCCCACCCGGAAATCACGTGGGCCCCACCCGGAAATCACGTGGGCCCCACCCGGAAATCACGTGGGCCCCACCCGGAAATCACGTGGGCCCCACCCGGAAATCACGTGGGCCCCACCCGGAAATCACGTGGGCCCCACCCGGAAATCACGTGGGCCCCACGGGGAAATCACGTGGGTCCCACCCGGAAATCACGTGGGCCCCACCCGGAAATCACGTGGGCCCCACCCGGAAATCACGTGGGCCCCACCCGGAAATCACGTGGGCCCCACCCGGAAATCACGTGGGCCCCACGGGGAAATCACGTGGGCCCCACCTGGAAATCACGTGGGCCCCACCCGGAAATCACGTGGGCCCCACCCGGAAATCACGTGGGCCCCACCCGGAAATCACGTGGGCCCCACCCGGAAATCACGTGGGCCCCACCCGGAAATCACGTGGGCCCCACCCGGAAATCACGTGGGCCCCACCCGGAAATCACGTGGGCCCCACCCGGAAATCACGTGGGCCCCACCCGGAAATCACGTGGGCCCCCAGGGGAAATCACGTGGGCCCCACCCGGAAATCACGTGGGCCCCACCCGGAAATCACGTGGGCCCCACCCGGAAATCACGTGGGCCCCACGGGGAAATCACGTGGGCCCCACCCGGAAATCACGTGGGCCCCACCCGGAAATCACGTGGGCCCTACCCGGAAATCACGTGGGCCCCACCCGGAAATCACGTGGGCCCCCAGGGGAAATCACGTGAGCCCCACCCGGAAATCACGTGGGCCCCACCCGGAAATCACGTGGGCCCCACCCGGAAATCACGTGGGCCCCACGGGGAAATCACGTGGGCCCCACCCGGAAATCACGTGGGCCCCACCCGGAAATCACGTGGGCCCCCAGGGGAAATCACGTGGGCCCCACCCGGAAATCACGTGGGCCCCACCCGGAAATCACGTGGGCCCCACCCGGAAATCACGTGGGCCCCACGGGGAAATCACGTGGGCCCCACCCGGAAATCACGTGGGCCCCACCCGGAAATCACGTGGGCCCCACCCGGAAATCACGTGGGCCCCACCCGGAAATCACGTGGGCCCCACCCGGAAATCACGTGGGCCCCACCCGGAAATCACGTGGGCCCCACCCGGAAATCACGTGGGCACCACCCGGAAATCACGTGGGCCCCACGGGGAAATCACGTGGGCCCCACCCGGAAATCACGTGGGCCCCACGGGGAAATCACGTGGGCCCCACCCAGAAATCACGTGGGCCCCACGGGGAAATCACGTGGGCCCCACCCGGAAATCACGTGGGCCCCACCCGGAAATCACGTGGGCCCCACCCGGAAATCACGTGGGCCCCACCCGGAAATCACGTGGGCCCCACGGGGAAATCACGTGGGCCCCACCCGGAAATCACGTGGGCCCCACGGGGAAATCACGTGGGCCCCACCCGGAAATCACGTGGGCCCCACCCGGAAATCACGTGGGCCCCACCCGGAAATCACGTGGGCCCCACCCGGAAATCACGTGGGCCCCACCCGGAAATCACGTGGGCCCCACCCGGAAATCACGTGGGCCCCACCCGGAAATCACGTGGGCCCCCAGGGGAAATCACGTGGGCCCGACCCGGAAATCACGTGGGCCCCACCCGGAAATCACGTGGGCCCCACCCGGAAATCACGTGGGCCCCACCCGGAAATCACGTGGGCCCGACGGGGAAATCACGTGGGCCCCACCCGGAAATCACGTGGGCCCCACCCGGAAATCACGTGGGCCCCACCCGAAAATCACGTGGGCCCCACCCGGAAATCACGTGGGCCCAACGGGGAAATCACGTGGGCCCCACCCGGAAATCACGTGGTCCCCACCCGGAAATCACGTGGGCCCCACCCGGAAATCACGTGGGCGCCACCCGGAAATCACGTGGGCCCCACCCGGAAATCACGTGGGCCCCACCCGGAAGTCACGTGGGCCCCACCCGGAAATCTCGTGGGCCCCACCCGGAAATCACGTGGGCCCCACCCGGAAATCACGTGGGCCCCACCCGGAAATCACGTGGGCCCCCAATGGGAAATCACGTGGGCCCCACCCGGAAATCGTGGGCCCCACCCGGAAATCACGTGGGCCCCACCCGGAAATCACGTGGGCCCCACGGGGAAATCACGTGGGCCCCACCCGGAAATCACGTGGGCCCCACCCGGAAATCACGTGGGCCCCCAGGGGAAATCACGTGGGCCCCACGGGGAAATCACGTGGGCCCCACCCGGAAATCACGTGGTCCCCACCCGGAAATCACGTGGGCCCCCAGGGGAAATCACGTGGGCCCCACCCGGAAATCACGTGGGCCCCACCCGGAAATCACGTGGGCCCCACCCTGAAATCACGTGGACCCCACCCGGAAATCACGTGGGCCCCACGGGGAAATCACGTGGGCCCCACCCGGAAATCACGTGGGCCCCACCCGGAAATCACGTGGGCCCCACCCGGAAATCACGTGGGCCCCACCCGGAAATCACGTGGGCCCCACCCGAAAATCACGTGGGCCCCACCCGGAAATCACGTGGGCCCCACCCGGAAATCACGTGGGCCCCACCCGAAAATCACGTGGGCCCCACCCGGAAATCACGTGGGCCCCACCCGGAAATCACGTGGGCCCCACCCGGAAATCACGTGGGTCCCTCCCGGAAATCACGTGGGCCCCACCCGGAAATCACGTGGGCCCCACCCGGAAATCACGTGGGGCCCACCCGGAAATCACGTGGGCCCCACGGGGAAATCACGTGGGCCCCACCCGGAAATCACGTGGGCCCCACCCGGAAATCACGTGGGCCCCACCCGGAAATCACGTGGGCCCCACCCGGAAATCACGTGGGCCCCACCCGGAAATCACGTGGGACCCACCCGGAAATCACGTGGGCCCCCAGGGGAAATCACGTGGGCCCCACCCGGAAATCACGTGGGCCCCACCCGGAAATCACGTGGGCCCCACCCGGAAATCACGTGGGCCCCACCCGGAAATAACGTGGGCCCCACCCGGAAATCACGTGGGCCCCACCCGGAAATCACGTGGGCCCCACCCGGAAATCACGTGGGCCCCACCCGGAAATCACGTGGGCCCCACCCGGAAATCACGTGGGCCCCACCCGGAAATCACGTGGGCCCCACCCGGAAATCACGTGGGCCCCCAGGGGAAATCACGTGGGCCCCACCCGGAAATCACTTGGGCCCCACCCGGAAATCACGTGGGCCCCACCCGGAAATCACGTGGGCCCCACCCGGAAATCACGTGGGGCCCACCCGGAAATCACGTGGGCCCCACCCGGAAATCACGTGGGCCCCACCCGGAAATCACGTGGGCCCCACCCGGAAATCACGTGGGCCCCACCCGGAAATCACGTGGGCCCCACCCGGAAATCACGTGGGCCCCACCCGGAAATCACGTGGGCCCCACCCGGAAATCACGTGGGCCCCACCCGGAAATCACGTGGACCCCACCCGGAAATCACGTGGGCCCCACGGGGAAATCACGTGGGCCCCACGGGGAAATCACGTGGGCCCCACCCGGAAATCACGTGGGCCCCACCCGGAAATCACGTGGGCCCCACCCGGAAATCACGTGGGCCCCACCCGGAAATCACGTGGGCCCCACCCGGAAATCACGTGGGCCCCACCCGGAAATCACGTGGGCCCCCAGGGGAAATCACGTGGGCCCCACCCGGAAATCACGTGGGCCCCACCCGGAAATCACGTGGGCCCCACCCGGAAATCACGTGGGCCCCACGGGGAAATCACGTGGGCCCCACCCGGAAATCACGTGGGCCCCACCCGGAAATCACGTGGGCCCCACCCGGAAATCACGTGGGCCCCACCCGGAAATCACGTGGGCCCCTCCCGGAAATCACGTGGGCCCCACCCGGAAATCACGTGGGCCCCACCCGGAAATCACGTGGGGCCCACCCGGAAATCACGTGGGCCCCACGGGGAAATCACGTGGGCCCCACCCGGAAATCACGTGGGCCCCACCCGGAAATCACGTGGGCCCCACCCGGAAATCACGTGGGCCCCACCCGGAAATCACGTGGGCCCCACCCGGAAATCACGTGGGACCCACCCGGAAATCACGTGGGCCCCCAGGGGAAATCACGTGGGCCCCACCCGGAAATCACGTGGGCCCCACCCGGAAATCACGTGGGCCCCACCCGGAAATCACGTGGGCCCCACCCGGAAATAACGTGGGCCCCACCCGGAAATCACGTGGGCCCCACCCGGAAATCAGGTGGGCCCCACCCGGAAATCACGTGGGCCCCACCCGGAAATCACGTGGGCCCCACCCGGAAATCACGTGGGCCCCACCCGGAAATCACGTGGGCCCCACCCGGAAATCACGTGGGCCCCACCCGGAAATCACGTGGGCCCCACCCGGAAATCACGTGGGCCCCACCCGGAAATCACGTGGGCCCCACCCGGAAATCACGTGGGCCCCACCCGGAAATCACGTGGGCCCCACCCGGAAATCACGTGGGCCCCACCCGGAAATCACGTGGGCCCCACCCGGAAATCACGTGGGCCCCACGGGGAAATCACGTGGGCCCCACCCGGAAATCACGTGGGCCCCACCCGGAAATCACGTGGGCCCCACCCGGAAATCACGTGGGCCCCACCCGGAAATCACGTGGGCCCCACCCGGAAATCACGTGGGCCCCACCCGGAAATCACGTGGGCCCCACCCGGAAATCACGTGGGCCCCCAGGGGAAATCACGTGGGCCCCACCCGGAAATCACGTGGGCCCCACCCGGAAATCACGTGGGCCCCACCCGGAAATCACGTGGGCCCCACGGGGAAATCACGTGGGCCCCACCCGGAAATCACGTGGGCCCCACCCGGAAATCACGTGGGCCCCACCCGGAAATCACGTGGGCCCCACCCGGAAATCACGTGGGCCCCTCCCGGAAATCACGTGGGCCCCACCCAGAAATCACGTGGGCCCCACCCGGAAATCACGTGGGGCCCACCCAGAAATCACGTGGGCCCCACGGGGAAATCACGTGGGCCCCACCCGGAAATCACGTGGGCCCCACCCGGAAATCACGTGGGCCCCACCCGGAAATCACGTGGGCCCCACCCGGAAATCACGTGGGCCCCACCCGGAAATCACGTGGGCCCCACCCGGAAATCACGTGGGACCCACCCGGAAATCACGTGGGCCCCCAGGGGAAATCACGTAGGCCCCACCCGGAAATCACGTGGGCCCCACCCGGAAATCACGTGGGCCCCACCCGGAAATCACGTGGGCCCCACCCGGAAATCACGTGGGCCCCACCCGGAAATCACGTGGGCCCCACCCGGAAATCACGTGGGCCCCACCCGGAAATCACGTGGGCCCCACCCGGAAATCACGTGGGCCCCACGGGGATATCACGTGGGCCCCACCCGGAAATCACGTGGGCCCCACCCGGAAATCACGTGGGCCCCACCCGGAAATCACGTGGGCCCCACCCGGAAATCACGTGGGCCCCACCCGGATATCACGTGGGCCCCACCCAGAAATCACGTGGGCCCCACCCGGAAATCACGTGGGGCCCACCCAGAAATCACGTGGGCCCCACGGGGAAATCACGTGGGCCCCACCCGGAAATCACGTGGGCCCCACCCGGAAATCACGTGGGCCCCACCCGGAAATCACGTGGGCCCCACCCGGAAATCACGTGGGCCCCACCCGGAAATCACGTGGGCCCCACCCGGAAATCACGTGGGCCCCACCCGGAAATCACGTGGGCCCCACCCGGAAATCACGTGGGCCCCACCCGGAAATCACGTGGGCCCCACGGGGATATTACGTGGGCCCCACCCGGAAATCACGTGGGCCCCACGGGGAAATCACGTGGGCCCCACCCGGAAATCACGTGGGCCCCACCCGGATATCACGTGGGCCCCACCCAGAAATCACGTGGGCCCCACCCGGAAATCACGTGGGGCCCACCCAGAAATCACGTGGGCCCCACGGGGAAATCACGTGGGCCCCACCCGGAAATCACGTGGGCCCCACCCGGAAATCACGTGGGCCCCCAGGGGAAATCACGTGGGCCCCACCCGGAAATAACGTGGGCCCCACCCGGAAATCACGTGGGCCCCACCCGGAAATCACGTGGGCCTCACCCGGAAATCACGTGGGCCCCACCCGGAAATCACGTGGGCCCCACCCGGAAATCACGTGGGCCCCACCCGGAAATCACGTGGGCCCCACCCGGAAATCACGTGGGCCCCACCCGGAAATCACGTGGGCCCCACCCGGAAATCACGTGGGCCCCACCCGGAAATCACGTGGGCCCCACCCGGAAATCACGTGGGCCCCACCCGGAAATCACGTGGGCCCCACACGGAAATCACGTGGGCCCCACCCGGAAATCACGTGGGGCCCACCCGGAAATCACGTGGGCCCCACGGGGAAATCACGTGGGCCCCACCCGGAAATCACGTGGGCCCCACCCGGAAATCACGTGGGCCCCACCCGGAAATCACCTGGGCCCCACCCTGAAATCACGTGGGCCCCACCCGGAAATCACGTGGGCCCCACCCGGCAATCACGTGGGCCCCACCCGGAAATCACGTGGGCCCCACCCGGAAATCACGTGGGCCCCACCCGGAAATCAAGAGGGCCCCACCCGGAAATCACGTGGGCCCCACCCGGAAATCACGTGGGCCCCAACCGGAAATCACGTGGGCCCCCAGGGGAAATCACGTGGGCCCCACCCGGAAATCACGTGGGCCCCACCCGGAAATCACGTGGGCCCCACCCGGAAATCACGTGGGCCCCACGGGGAAATCACGTGGGCCCCACCCGGAAATCACGTGGGCCCCACCCGGAAATCACGTGGGCCCCACCCGGAAATCACGTGGGTCCCACCCGGAAATCACGTGGGCCCCACACGGAAATCACGTGGGCCCCACCCGGAAATCACGTGGGGCCCACCCGGAAATCACGTGGGCCCCACCCGGAAATCACGTGGGCCCCACCCGGAAATCACGTGGGCCCCACCCTGAAATCACGTGGGCCCCACCCTGAAATCACGTGGGCCCCACCCTGAAATCACGTGGGCCCCACCCGGAAATCACGTGGGCCCCACCCTGAAATCACGTGGGCCCCACCCTGAAATCACGTGGGCCCCACCCGGAAATCACGTGGGCCCCACCCGGAAATCACGTGGGCCCCCAGGGGAAATCACGTGGGCCCCACCCGGAAATCACGTGGGCCCCACCCGGAAATCACGTGGGCCCCACCCGGAAATCACGTGGGCCCCACGGGGAAATCACGTGGGCCCCACGGGGAAATCACGTGGGCCCCACCCTGAAATCACGTGGGCCCCACGGGGAAATCACGTGGGCCCCACCCGGAAATCACGTGGGCCCCACCCGGAAATCACGTGGGCCCCACCCGGAAATCACGTGGGGCCCACCCAGAAATCACGTGGGGCCCACCCAGAAATCACGTGGGCCCCACGGGGAAATCACGTGGGCCCCACCCGGAAATCACGTGGGCCCCACCCGGAAATCACGTGGGCCCCACCCGGAAATCACGTGGGCCCCACGGGGATATCACGTGGGCCCCACCCGGAAATCACGTGGGCCCCACGGGGAAATCACGTGGGCCCCACCCGGAAATCACGTGGGCCCCACCCGGATATCTCGTGGGCCCCACCCAGAAATCACGTGGGCCCCACCCGGAAATCACGTGGGGCCCACCCGGAAATCACGTGGGCCCCACGGGGAAATCACGTGGGCCCCACCCGGAAATCACGTGGGCCCCACGGGGAAATCACGTGGGCCCCACCCGGAAATCACGTGGGCCCCACCCGGAAATCACGTGGGCCCCACCCGGAAATCACGTGGGCCCCACCCGGAAATCACGTGGGCCCCCAGGGGAAATCACGTGGGCCCCACCCGGAAATCACTTGGGCCCCACCCGGAAATCACGTGGGCCCCACCCGGAAATCACGTGGGCCCCACCCGGAAATCACGTGGGGCCCACCCGGAAATCACGTGGGCCCCACCCGGAAATCACGTGGGCCCCACCCGGAAATCACGTGGGCCCCACCCGGAAATCACGTGGGCCCCACCCGGAAATCACGTGGGCCCCACCCGGAAATCACGTGGGCCCCACCCTGAAATCACGTGGGCCCCACCCGGAAATCACGTGGGCCCCACCCGGAAATCACGTGGGCCCCACCCGGAAATCACGTGGGCCCCACCCGGGAATCACGTGGGCCCCACCCGGAAATCACGTGGGCCCCACCCGGAAATCACGTGGGCCCCACCCGGGAATCACGTGGGCCCCACCCGGAAATCACGTGGGCCCCACCCGGCAATCACGTGGGCCCCACCCGGAAATCACGTGGGCCCCACCCGGAAATCACGTGGGCCCCACCCGGAAATCACGTGGGCCCCACCCGGAAATCACGTGGGCCCCACCCGGAAATCACGTGGGCCCCAACCGGAAATCACGTGGGCCCCCAGGGGAAATCACGTGGGCCCCACCCGGAAATCACGTGGGCCCCACCCGGAAATCACGTGGGCCCCACCCGGAAATCACGTGGGCCCCACGGGGAAATCACGTGGGCCCCACCCGGAAATCACGTGGGCCCCACCCGGAAATCACGTGGGCCCCACCCGGAAATCACGTGGGTCCCACCCGGAAATCACGTGGGCCCCACCCGGAAATCACGTGGGCCCCACACGGAAATCACGTGGGCCCCACCCGGAAATCACGTGGGGCCCACCCGGAAATCACGTGGGCCCCACCCGGAAATCACGTGGGCCCCACAAGGAAATCACGTGGGCCCCACCCTGAAATCACGTGGGCCCCACCCTGAAATCACGTGGGCCCCACCCTGAAATCACGTGGGCCCCACCCGGAAATCACGTGGGCCCCACCCTGAAATCACGTGGGCCCCACCCTGAAATCACGTGG
The DNA here is from genome assembly GCF_042477335.2 of Ovis canadensis. Taxonomy (NCBI): domain Eukaryota; kingdom Metazoa; phylum Chordata; class Mammalia; order Artiodactyla; family Bovidae; genus Ovis; species Ovis canadensis. The sequence goes on along the minus strand of NC_091264.1, from coordinate 12,740,857 downwards.
GCCCCACCCGGAAATCACGTGGGCCCCACCCGGAAATCACGTGGGCCCCCAGGGGAAATCACGTGGGCCCCACCCGGAAATCACGTGGGCCCCACCCGGAAATCACGTGGGCCCCACCCGGAAATCACGTGGGCCCCACGGGGAAATCACGTGGGCCCCACCCTGAAATCACGTGGGCCCCACCCGGAAATCACGTGGGCCCCACGGGGAAATCACGTGGGCCCCACCCGGAAATCACGTGGGCCCCACCCGGAAATCACGTGGGCCCCACCCTGAAATCACGTGGGCCCCACCCGGAAATCACGTGGGCCCCACCCGGAAATCACGTGGGCCCCCAGGGGAAATCACGTGGGCCCCACCCGGAAATCACTTGGGCCCCACCCGGAAATCACGTGGGCCCCACCCGGAAATCACGTGGGCCCCACCCGGAAATCACGTGGGCCCCACCCGGAAATCACGTGGGCCCCACCCGGAAATCACGTGGGCCCCACCCGGAAATCACGTGGGCCCCACCCGGAAATCACGTGGGCCCCACCCGGAAATCACGTGGGCCCCACGGGGATATCACGTGGGCCCCACCCGGAAATCACGTGGGCCCCACGGGGAAATCACGTGGGCCCCACCCGGAAATCACGTGGGCCCCACCCGGATATCACGTGGGCCCCACCCAGAAATCACGTGGGCCCCACCCGGAAATCACGTGGGGCCCACCCAGAAATCACGTGGGCCCCACGGGGAAATCACGTGGGCCCCACCCGGAAATCACGTGGGCCCCACCCGGAAATCACGTGGGCCCCACCCGGAAATCACGTGGGCCCCACCCGGAAATCACGTGGGCCCCACCCGGAAATCACGTGGGCCCCACCCGGAAATCACGTGGGCCCCACCCGGAAATCACGTGGGCCCCACCCGGAAATCACGTGGGCCCCACCCGGAAATCACGTGGGCCCCACCCGGAAATCACGTGGGCCCCACCCGGAAATCACGTGGGCCCCACCCGGAAATCACGTGGGCCCCACCCGGAAATCACGTGGGCCCCACCCGGAAATCACGTGGGCCCCACCCGGAAATCACGTGGGCCCCACCCGGAAATCACGTGGGCCCCACCCGGAAATCACGTGGGCCCCACCCGGAAATCACGTGGGCCCCACCCGGAAATCACGTGGGCCCCACCCGGAAATCACGTGGGCCCCACCCGGAAATCACGTGGGCCCCCAGGGGAAATCACGTGGGCCCCACCCGGAAATCACGTGGGCCCCACCCGGAAATCACGTGGGCCCCACCCGGAAATCACGTGGGCCCCACCCGGAAATCACGTGGGCCCCACCCGGAAATCACGTGGGCCCCACCCGGAAATCACGTGGGCCCCACCCGGAAATCACGTGGGCCCCACCCGGAAATCACGTGGGCCCCACCCGGAAATCACGTGGGCCCCACCCGGAAATCACGTGGGCCCCACGGGGAAATCACGTGGGCCCCACGGGGAAATCACGTGGGCCCCACCCGGAAATCACGTGGGCCCCACCCGGAAATCACGTGGGCCCCACCCGGAAATCACGTGGGCCCCACCCGGAAATCACGTGGGCCCCACCCGGAAATCACGTGGGCCCCACCCGGAAATCACGTGGGCCCCCAGGGGAAATCACGTGGGCCCCACCCGGAAATCACGTGGGCCCCACCCGGAAATCACGTGGGCCCCACCCGGAAATCACGTGGGCCCCACGGGGAAATCACGTGGGCCCCACCCGGAAATCACGTGGGCCCCACCCGGAAATCACGTGGGCCCCACCCGGAAATCACGTGGGCCCCACCCGGAAATCACGTGGGCCCCTCCCGGAAATCACGTGGGCCCCACCCGGAAATCACGTGGGCCCCACCCGGAAATCACGTGGGGCCCACCCAGAAATCACGTGGGCCCCACGGGGAAATCACGTGGGCCCCACCCGGAAATCACGTGGGCCCCACCCGGAAATCACGTGGGCCCCACCCGGAAATCACGTGGGCCCCACCCGGAAATCACGTGGGCCCCACCCGGAAATCACGTGGGCCCCACCCGGAAATCACGTGGGACCCACCCGGAAATCACGTGGGCCCCCAGGGGAAATCACGTAGGCCCCACCCGGAAATCACGTGGGCCCCACCCGGAAATCACGTGGGCCCCACCCGGAAATCACGTGGGCCCCACCCGGAAATCACGTGGGCCCCACCCGGAAATCACGTGGGCCCCACCCGGAAATCACGTGGGCCCCACCCGGAAATCACGTGGGCCCCACCCGGAAATCACGTGGGCCCCACGGGGATATCACGTGGGCCCCACCCGGAAATCACGTGGGCCCCACCCGGAAATCACGTGGGCCCCACCCGGAAATCACGTGGGCCCCACCCGGAAATCACGTGGGCCCCACCCGGATATCACGTGGGCCCCACCCAGAAATCACGTGGGCCCCACCCGGAAATCACGTGGGGCCCACCCAGAAATCACGTGGGCCCCACGGGGAAATCACGTGGGCCCCACCCGGAAATCACGTGGGCCCCACCCGGAAATCACGTGGGCCCCACCCGGAAATCACGTGGGCCCCACCCGGAAATCACGTGGGCCCCACCCGGAAATCACGTGGGCCCCACCCGGAAATCACGTGGGCCCCACCCGGAAATCACGTGGGCCCCACCCGGAAATCACGTGGGCCCCACCCGGAAATCACGTGGGCCCCACGGGGATATTACGTGGGCCCCACCCGGAAATCACGTGGGCCCCACGGGGAAATCACGTGGGCCCCACCCGGAAATCACGTGGGCCCCACCCGGATATCACGTGGGCCCCACCCAGAAATCACGTGGGCCCCACCCGGAAATCACATGGGGCCCACCCAGAAATCACGTGGGCCCCACGGGGAAATCACGTGGGCCCCACCCGGAAATCACGTGGGCCCCACCCGGAAATCACGTGGGCCCCCAGGGGAAATCACGTGGGCCCCACCCGGAAATAACGTGGGCCCCACCCGGAAATCACGTGGGCCCCACCCGGAAATCACGTGGGCCTCACCCGGAAATCACGTGGGCCCCACCCGGAAATCACGTGGGCCCCACCCGGAAATCACGTGGGCCCCACCCGGAAATCACGTGGGCCCCACCCGGAAATCACGTGGGCCCCACCCGGAAATCACGTGGGCCCCACCCGGAAATCACGTGGGCCCCACCCGGAAATCACGTGGGCCCCACCCGGAAATCACGTGGGCCCCACCCGGAAATCACGTGGGCCCCACACGGAAATCACGTGGGCCCCACCCGGAAATCACGTGGGGCCCACCCGGAAATCACGTGGGCCCCACGGGGAAATCACGTGGGCCCCACCCGGAAATCACGTGGGCCCCACCCGGAAATCACGTGGGCCCCACCCGGAAATCACCTGGGCCCCACCCTGAAATCACGTGGGCCCCACCCGGAAATCACGTGGGCCCCACCCGGCAATCACGTGGGCCCCACCCGGAAATCACGTGGGCCCCACCCGGAAATCACGTGGGCCCCACCCGGAAATCACGTGGGCCCCACCCGGAAATCACGTGGGCCCCACCCGGAAATCACGTGGGCCCCAACCGGAAATCACGTGGGCCCCCAGGGGAAATCACGTGGGCCCCACCCGGAAATCACGTGGGCCCCACCCGGAAATCACGTGGGCCCCACCCGGAAATCACGTGGGCCCCACGGGGAAATCACGTGGGCCCCACCCGGAAATCACGTGGGCCCCACCCGGAAATCACGTGGGCCCCACCCGGAAATCACGTGGGTCCCACCCGGAAATCACGTGGGCCCCACCCGGAAATCACGTGGGCCCCACACGGAAATCACGTGGGCCCCACCCGGAAATCACGTGGGGCCCACCCGGAAATCACGTGGGCCCCACCCGGAAATCACGTGGGCCCCACCCGGAAATCACGTGGGCCCCACCCTGAAATCACGTGGGCCCCACCCTGAAATCACGTGGGCCCCACCCTGAAATCACGTGGGCCCCACCCGGAAATCACGTGGGCCCCACCCTGAAATCACGTGGGCCCCACCCTGAAATCACGTGGGCCCCACCCGGAAATCACGTGGGCCCCACCCGGAAATCACGTGGGCCCCCAGGGGAAATCACGTGGGCCCCACCCGGAAATCACGTGGGCCCCACCCGGAAATCACGTGGGCCCCACCCGGAAATCACGTGGGCCCCACGGGGAAATCACGTGGGCCCCACCCTGAAATCACGTGGGCCCCACCCGGAAATCACGTGGGCCCCACGGGGAAATCACGTGGGCCCCACCCGGAAATCACGTGGGCCCCACCCGGAAATCACGTGGGCCCCACCCTGAAATCACGTGGGCCCCACCCGGAAATCACGTGGGCCCCACCCGGAAATCACGTGGGCCCCCAGGGGAAATCACGTGGGCCCCACCCGGAAATCACTTGGGCCCCACCCGGAAATCACGTGGGCCCCACCCGGAAATCACGTGGGCCCGACGGGGAAATCACGTGGGCCCCACCCGGAAATCACGTGGGCCCCACCCGGAAATCACGTGGGCCCCACCCGGAAATCACGTGGGCCCCACCCGGAAATCACGTGGGCCCCCAGGGGAAATCACGTGGGCCCCACCCGGAAATCACGTGGGCCCCACCCGGAAATCACGTGGGCCCCACCCGGAAATCACGTGGGCCCCACCCGGAAATCACGTGGGACCCACCCGGAAATCACGTGGGCCCCCAGGGGAAATCACGTGGGCCCCACCCGGAAATCACGTGGGCCCCACCCGGAAATCACGTGGGCCCCACCCGGAAATCACGTGGGCCCCACCCGGAAATCACGTGGGCCCCACCCGGAAATCACGTGGGACCCACCCGGAAATCACGTGGGCCCCACCCGGAAATCACGTGGGCCCCACCCGGAAATCACGTGGGCCCCACGGGGATATCACGTGGGCCCCACCCGGAAATCACGTGGGCCCCACGGGGAAATCACGTGGGCCCCACCCGGAAATCACGTGGGCCCCACCCGGATATCACGTGGGCCCCACCCAGAAATCACGTGGGCCCCACCCGGAAATCACGTGGGGCCCACCCAGAAATCACGTGGGCCCCACGGGGAAATCACGTGGGCCCCACCCGGAAATCACGTGGGCCCCACCCGGAAATCACGTGGGCCCCACCCGGAAATCACGTGGGCCCCACCCGGAAATCACGTGGGCCCCACCCGGAAATCACGTGGGCCCCACCCGGAAATCACGTGGGCCCCACCCGGAAATCACGTGGGCCCCACCCGGAAATCACGTGGGCCCCACCCGGAAATCACGTGGGCCCCACCCGGAAATCACGTGGGCCCCACCCGGAAATCACGTGGGCCCCACCCGGAAATCACGTGGGCCCCACCCGGAAATCACGTGGGCCCCACCCGGAAATCACGTGGGCCCCACCCGGAAATCACGTGGGCCCCACCCGGAAATCACGTGGGCCCCACCCGGAAATCACGTGGGCCCCACCCGGAAATCACGTGGGCCCCACCCGGAAATCACGTGGGCCCCCAGGGGAAATCACGTGGGCCCCACCCGGAAATCACGTGGGCCCCACCCGGAAATCACGTGGGCCCCACCCGGAAATCACGTGGGCCCCACCCGGAAATCACGTGGGCCCCACCCGGAAATCACGTGGGCCCCACAGGGAAATCACGTGGGCCCCACCCGGAAATCACGTGGGCCCCACCCGGAAATCACGTGGGCCCCACCCGGAAATCACGTGGGCCCCACCCGGAAATCACGTGGGCCCCACCCGGAAATCACGTGGGCCCCACCCGGAAATCACGTGGGCCCCACCCGGAAATCACGTGGGCCCCACGGGGAAATCACGTGGGCCCCACGGGGAAATCACGTGGGCCCCACCCGGAAATCACGTGGGCCCCACCCGGAAATCACGTGGGCCCCACCCGGAAATCACGTGGGCCCCACCCGGAAATCACGTGGGCCCCACCCGGAAATCACGTGGGCCCCACCCGGAAATCACGTGGGCCCCCAGGGGAAATCACGTGGGCCCCACCCGGAAATCACGTGGGCCCCACCCGGAAATCACGTGGGCCCCACCCGGAAATCACGTGGGCCCCACGGGGAAATCACGTGGGCCCCACCCGGAAATCACGTGGGCCCCACCCGGAAATCACGTGGGCCCCACCCGGAAATCACGTGGGCCCCACCCGGAAATCACGTGGGCCCCTCCCGGAAATCACGTGGGCCCCACCCAGAAATCACGTGGGCCCCACCCGGAAATCACGTGGGGCCCACCCAGAAATCACGTGGGCCCCACGGGGAAATCACGTGGGCCCCACCCGGAAATCACGTGGGCCCCACCCGGAAATCACGTGGGCCCCACCCGGAAATCACGTGGGCCCCACCCGGAAATCACGTGGGCCCCACCCGGAAATCACGTGGGCCCCACCCGGAAATCACGTGGGACCCACCCGGAAATCACGTGGGCCCCCAGGGGAAATCACGTAGGCCCCACCCGGAAATCACGTGGGCCCCACCCGGAAATCACGTGGGCCCCACCCGGAAATCACGTGGGCCCCACCCGGAAATCACGTGGGCCCCACCCGGAAATCACGTGGGCCCCACCCGGAAATCACGTGGGCCCCACCCGGAAATCACGTGGGCCCCACCCGGAAATCACGTGGGCCCCACGGGGATATCACGTGGGCCCCACCCGGAAATCACGTGGGCCCCACCCGGAAATCACGTGGGCCCCACGGGGATATTACATGGGCCCCACCCGGAAATCACGTGGGCCCCACGGGGAAATCACGTGGGCCCCACCCGGAAATCACGTGGGCCCCACCCGGATATCACGTGGGCCCCACCCAGAAATCACGTGGGCCCCACCCGGAAATCACGTGGGGCCCACCCAGAAATCACGTGGGCCCCACGGGGAAATCACGTGGGCCCCACCCGGAAATCACGTGGGCCCCACCCGGAAATCACGTGGGCCCCCAGGGGAAATCACGTGGGCCCCACCCGGAAATAACGTGGGCCCCACCCGGAAATCACGTGGGCCCCACCCGGAAATCACGGGGGCCCCACCCGGAAATCACGTGGGCCCCACCCGGAAATCACGTGGGCCCGACCCGGAAATCACGTGGGCCCCACCCGGAAATCACGTGGGCCCCACCCGGAAATCACGTGGGCCCCCACGGGGAAATCACGTGGGCCCCACCCGGAAATCACGTGGGCCCCACCCGGAAATCACGTGGGCCCCACCCGGAAATCACGTGGGCCCCACACGGAAATCACGTGGGCCCCACCCGGAAATCACGTGGGGCCCACCCGGAAATCACGTGGGCCCCACGGGGAAATCACGTGGGCCCCACCCGGAAATCACGTGGGCCCCACCCGGAAATCACGTGGGCCCCACCCGGAAATCACCTGGGCCCCACCCTGAAATCACGTGGGCCCCACCCGGAAATCACGTGGGCCCCACCCGGAAATCACGTGGGCCCCCAGGGGAAATCACGTGGGCCCCACCCGGAAATCACTTGGGCCCCAGCCGGAAATCACGTGGGCCCCACCCGGAAATCACGTGGGCCCGACGGGGAAATCACGTAGGCCCCACCCGGAAATCACGTGGGCCCCACCCGGAAATCAGGTGGGCCCCACCCGGAAATCACGTGGGCCCCACCCGGAAATCACGTGGGCCCCACCTGGAAATCACGTGGGCCCCACCCGGAAATCACGTGGGCCCCACCCGGAAATCACGTGGGGCCCACGCGGAAATCACGTGGGCCCCACGGGGAAATCACGTGGGCCCCACCCGGAAATCACGTGGGACCCACCCGGAAATCACGTGGGCCCCACCCGGAAATCACGTGGGCCCCACCCGGAAATCACGTGGGCCCCACCCTGAAATCACGTGGGCCCCACCCGGAAATCACGTGGGCCCCACCCGGAAATCACGTGGGACCCACCCGGAAATCACGTGAGCCCCACCCGGAAATCACGTGGGCCCCACCCGGAAATCACGTGGGCCCCACCCGGAAATCACGTGGGCCCCACCCGGAAATCACGTGGGCCCCACCCGGAAATCACGTGGGCCCCACCCGGAAATCACGTGGGCCCCACCCGGAAATCACGTGGGCCCCACCCGGAAATCACGTGGGCCCTACCCGGAAATCACGTGGGCCCCCAGGGGAAATCACGTGGGCCCCACCCGGAAATCACGTGGGCCCCACCCGGAAATCACGTGGGCCCCACCGGGAAATCATGTGGGCCCCACCCGGAAATCACGTGGGCCCCACCCGGAAATCACGTGGGCCCCACCCGGAAATCACGTGGGCCCCACCCGGAAATCACGTGGGCCCCACCCGGAAATCACGTGGGCCCCACCCAGAAATCACGTGGGCCCCACCCGGAAATCACGTGGGGCCCACCCGGAAATCACGTGGGCCCCAGGGGGAAATCACGTGGGCCCCACCCGGAAATCACGTGGGCCCCACCCGGAAATCACGTGGGCCCCACCCGGAAATCACGTGGGCCCCACCCGGAAATCACGTGGGCCCCACCCGGAAATCACGTGGGCCCCACCCGGAAATCACGTGGGCCCCACCCGGAAATCACGTGGGCCCCACCCGGAAATAACGTGGGCCCCCAGGGGAAATCACGTGGGCCCCACCCGGAAATCACGTGGGCCCCACCCGGAAATCACGTGGGCCCCACGGGGAAATCACGTGGGCCCCACCCCGAAATCACGTGGGCCCCACTCGGAAATCACGTGGGCCCCACCCGGAAATCACGTGGGCCCCACCCGGAAATCACGTGGGCCCCACCCGGAAATCACGTGGGCCCCACCCGGAAATCACGTGGGGCCCAACCGGAAATCACGTGGGCCCCACGGGGAAATCACGTGGGCCCCACCCGGAAATCACGTGGGACCCACCCGGAAATCACGTGGGCCCCACCCGGAAATCACGTGGGCCCCACCCGGAAATCACGTGGGACCCACCCGGAAATCACGTGAGCCCCACCCGGAAATCACGTGGGCCCCACCCGGAAATCACGTGGGCCCCACCCGGAAATCACGTGGGCCCCACCCGGAAATCACGTGGGCCCCACTCGGAAATCACGTGGGCCCCACCCGGAAATCACGTGGGCCCCACCCGGAAATCACGTGGGCCCCACCCGGAAATCACGTGGGCCCTACCCGGAAATCACGTGGGCCCCCAGGGGAAATCACGTGGGCCCCACCCGGAAATCACGTGGGCCCCACCCGGAAATCACGTGGGCCCCACCGGGAAATCACGTGGGCCCCACCCGGAAATCACGTGGGCACCACCCGGAAATCTCGTGGGCCCCACCCGGAAATCACGTGGGCCCCACCCTGAAATCACGTGGGCCCCACCCGGAAATCACGTGGGCCCCACCCGGAAATCACGTGGGCCCCCAGGGGAAATCACGTGGGCCCCACCCGGAAATCACTTGGGCCCCACCCGGAAATCACGTGGGCCCCACCCGGAAATCACGTGGGCCCGACGGGGAAATCACGTGGGCCCCACCCGGAAATCACGTGGGCCCCACCCGGAAATCAGGTGGGCCCCACCCGGAAATCACGTGGGCCCCACCCGGAAATCACGTGGGCCCCACCCGGAAATCACGTGGGCCCCACCCGGAAATCACGTGGGCCCCACCCGGAAATCACGTGGGCCCCACCCTGAAATCACGTGGGCCCCACCCGGAAATCACGTGGGCCCCACCCGGAAATCACGTGGGACCCACCCGGAAATCACGTGAGCCCCACACGGAAATCACGTGGGCCCCACCCGGAAATCACGTGGGCCCCACCCGGAAATCACGTGGGCCCCACCCGGAAATCACGTGGGCCCCACCCGGAAATCACGTGGGCCCCACCCGGAAATCACGTGGGCCCCACCCGGAAATCACGTGGGCCCCACCCGGAAATCACGTGGGCCCTACCCGGAAATCACGTGGGCCCCCAGGGGAAATCACGTGGGCCCCACCCGGAAATCACGTGGGCCCCACCCGGAAATCACGTGGGCCCCACCGGGAAATCACGTGGGCCCCACCCGGAAATCACGTGGGCCCCACCCGGAAATCACGTGGGCCCCACCCGGAAATCACGTGGGCCCCACCCGGAAATCACGTGGGCCCCACCCGGAAATCACGTGGGCCCCACCCGGAAATCACGTGGGGCCCACCCGGAAATCACGTGGGCCCCAGGGGGAAATCACGTGGGCCCCACCCGGAAATTACGTGGGCCCCACCCGGAAATCACGTGGGCCCCACCCGGAAATCACGTGGGCCCCACCCGGAAATCACGTGGGCCCCACCCGGAAATCACGTGGGCCCCACCCGGAAATCACGTGGGCCCCACCCGGAAATCACGTGGGACCCACCCGGAAATAACGTGGGCCCCCAGGGGAAATCACGTGGGCCCCACCCGGAAATCACGTGGGCCCCACCCGGAAATCACGTGGGCCCCACGGGGAAATCACGTGGGCCCCACCCCGAAATCACGTGGGCCCCACCCGGAAATCACGTGGGCCCCACCCGGAAATCACGTGGGCCCCACCCGGAAATCACGTGGGCCCCACCCGGAAATCACGTGGGGCCCACCCGGAAATCACGTGGGCCCCACGGGGAAATCACGTGGGCCCCACCCGGAAATCACGTGGGACCCACCCGGAAATCACGTGGGCCCCACCCGGAAATCACGTGGGCCCCACCCGGAAATCACGTGGGACCCACCCGGAAATCACGTGAGCCCCACCCGGAAATCACGTGGGCCCCACCCGGAAATCACGTGGGCCCCACCCGGAAATCACGTGGGCCCCACCCGGAAATCACGTGGGCCCCACCCGGAAATCACGTGGGCCCCACCCGGAAATCACGTGGGCCCTGCCCGGAAATCACGTGGGCCCCCAGGGGAAATCACGTGGGCCCCACCCGGAAATCACGTGGGCCCCACCCGGAAATCACGTGGGCCCCACCCGGAAATCACGTGGGCCCCACCCGGAATTCACGTGGGCCCCACCCAGAAATCACGTGGGCCCCACCCGGAAATCACGTGGGGCCCACCCGGAAATCACGTGGGCCCCAGGGGGAAATCACGTGGGCCCCACCCGGAAATCACGTGGGCCCCACCCGGAAATCACGTGGGCCCCACCCGGAAATCACGTGGGCCCCACCCGGAAATCACGTGGGCCCCACCCGGAAATCACGTGGGCCCCACCCGGAAATCACGTGGGCCCCACCCGGAAATCACGTGGGCCCTACCCGGAAATCACGTGGGCCCCCAGGGGAAATCACGTGGGCCCCACCCGGAAATCACGTGGGCCCCACCCGGAAATCACGTGGGCCCCACCCGGAAATAACGTGGGCCCCCAGGGGAAATCACGTGGGCCCCACCCGGAAATCACGTGGGCCCCACCCGGAAATCACGTGGGCCCCACCCGGAAATCACGTGGGCCCCACGGGGAAATCACGTGGGCCCCACCCCGAAATCACGTGGGCCCCACCCGGAAATCACGTGGGCCCCACCCGGAAATCACGTGGGCCCCACCCGGAAATCACGTGGGCCCCACCCGGAAATCACGTGGGCCCCACCCGGAAATCACGTGGGCCCCACCCGGAAATCACGTGGGCCCCCAGGGGAAATCACGTGGGCCCCACCCGGAAATCACGTGGGCCCCACCCGGAAATCACGTGGGCCCCACCTGGAAATCACGTGGGCCCCACCCGGAAATCACGTGGGCCCCACCCGGAAATCACGTGGGCCCCACCCGGAAATTACGTGGGCCCCACCCGGAAATCACGTGGGCCCCACCCGGAAATCACTTGGGCCCCACCCGGAAATAACGTGGGCCCCCCGGGGAAATCACGTGGGCCCCACCCGGAAATCACGTGGGCCCCACCCGGAAATCACGTGGGCCCCACCCGGAAATCACGTGGGCCCCACGGGGAAATCACGTGGGCCCCACCCCGAAATCACGTGGGCCCCACCCGGAAATCACGTGGGCCCCACCCGGAAATCACGTGGGCCCCACCCGGAAATCACGTGGGCCCCACCCGGAAATCACGTGGGCCCCACCCGGAAATCACGTGGGCCCCACCCGGAAATCACGTGGGGCCCACCCGGAAATCACGTGGGCCCCACGGGGAAATCACGTGGGCCCCACCCGGAAATCACGTGGGCCCCACCCGGAAATCACGTGGGCCCCACCCTGAAATCACGTGGGCCCCACCCGGAAATCACGTGGGCCCCACCCGGAAATCACGTGGGACCCACCCGGAAATCACGTGAGCCCCACCCGGAAATCACGTGGGCCCCACCCGGAAATCACGTGGGCCCCACCCGGAAATCACGTGGGCCCCACCCGGAAATCACGTGGGCCCCACCCGGAAATCACGTGGGCCCCCAGGGGAAATCACGTGGGCCCCACCCGGAAATCACGTGGGCCCCACCCGGAAATCACGTGGGCCCCACCCGGAAATCACGTGGGCCCCACCCGGAAATCACGTGGGCCCCACCCGGAAATCACGTGGGCCCCACCCGGAAATCACGTGGGCCCCACCCGGAAATCACGTGGGCCCCACCCGGAAATCACGTGGGCCCCACCCGGAAATCACGTGGGCCCCACCCGGAAATCACGTGGGCCCCACCCGGAAATCACGTGGGCCCCCAGGGGAAATCACGTGGGCCCCACCCGGAAATCACGTGGGCCCCACCCGGAAATCACGTGGGCCCCACGGGGAAATCACGTGGGCCCCACCCGGAAATCACGTGGGCCCCACCCGGAAATCACGTGGGCCCCACGGGGATATCACGTGGGCCCCACCCGGAAATCACGTGGGCCCCACGGGGAAATCACGTGGGCCCCACCCGGAAATCACGTGGGCCCCACCCGGATATCACGTGGGCCCCACCCGGAAATCACGTGGGGCCCACCCAGAAATCACGTGGGCCCCACGGGGAAATCACGTGGGCCCCACCCGGAAATCACGTGGGCCCCACCCGGAAATCACGTGGGCCCCACCCGGAAATCACGTGGGCCCCACCCGGAAATCACGTGGGCCCCACCCGGAAATCACGTGGGCCCCACCCGGAAATCACGTGGGACCCACCCGGAAATCACGTGGGCCCCACCCGGAAATCACGTGGGCCCCACCCGGAAATCACGTGGGCCCCACCCGGAAATCACGTGGGCCCCACGGGGATATCACGTGGGCCCCACCCGGAAATCACGTGGGCCCCACGGGGAAATCACGTGGGCCCCACCCGGAAATCACGTGGGCCCCACCCGGATATCTCGTGGGCCCCACCCAGAAATCACGTGGGCCCCACCCGGAAATCACGTGGGGCCCACCCGGAAATCACGTGGGCCCCACGGGGAAATCACGTGGGCCCCACCCGGAAATCACGTGGGCCCCACCCGGAAATCACGTGGGCCCCACCCGGAAATCACGTGGGCCCCACCCGGAAATCACGTGGGCCCCACCCGGAAATCACGTGGGCCCCACCCGGAAATCACGTGGGACCCACCCGGAAATCACGTGGGCCCCCAGGGGAAATCACGTGGGCCCCACCCGGAAATCACGTGGGCCCCACCCGGAAATCACGTGGGCCCCACCCGGAAATCACGTGGGCCCCACCCGGAAATCACGTGGGCCCCACCCGGAAATCACGTGGGCCCCACCCGGAAATCACGTGGGCCCCACCCGGAAATCACGTGGGCCCCACCCGGAAATCACGTGGGCCCCACCCGGAAATCACGTGGGCCCCACCCGGAAATCACGTGGGCCCCACCCGGAAATCACGTGGGCCCCACCCGGAAATCACGTGGGCCCCATGTGGAAATCACGTGGGCCCCACGGGGAAATCACGTGGGCCCCACGGGGAAATCACGTGGGCCCCACCCGGAAATCACGTGGGCCCCACCCGGAAATCACGTGGGCCCCACCCGGAAATCACGTGGGGCCCACCCAGAAATCACGTGGGCCCCACGGGGAAATCACGTGGGCCCCACCCGGAAATCACGTGGGCCCCACCCGGAAATCACGTGGGCCCCACCCGGAAATCACGTGGGCCCCACCCGGAAATCACGTGGGCCCCACCCGGAAATCACGTGGGCCCCACCCGGAAATCACGTGGGACCCACCCGGAAATCACGTGGGCCCCCAGGGGAAATCACGTGGGCCCCACCCGGAAATCACGTGGGCCCCACCCGGAAATCACGTGGGCCCCACCCGGAAATCACGTGGGCCCCACCCGGAAATCACGTGGGCCCCACCCGGAAATCACGTGGGCCCCACCCGGGAATCACGTGGGCCCCACCCGGGAATCACGTGGGCCCCACCCGGAAATCACGTGGGCCCCACCCGGAAATCACGTGGGCCCCACCCGGAAATCACGTGGGCCCCACCCGGAAATCACGTGGGCCCCACCCGGAAATCACGTGGGCCCCACCCGGAAATCACGTGGGCCCCACCCGGAAATCACGTGGACCCCACCCGGAAATCACGTGGGCCCCCAGGGGAAATCACGTGGGCCCCACCCGGAAATCACGTGGGCCCCACCCGGAAATCACGTGGGCCCCACCCGGAAATCACGTGGGCCCCACGGGGAAATCACGTGGGCCCCACCCGGAAATCACGTGGGCCCCACCCGGAAATCACGTGGGCCCCACCCGGAAATCACGTGGGCCCCACCCGGAAATCACGTGGGCCCCACCCGGAAATCACGTGGGCCCCACACGGAAATCACGTGGGCCCCACCCGGAAATCACGTGGGGCCCACCCGGAAATCACGTGGGCCCCACCCGGAAATCACGTGGGCCCCACCCGGAAATCACGTGGGCCTCACCCTGAAATCACGTGGGCCCCACCCTGAAATCACGTGGGCCCCACCCGGAAATCACGTGGGCCCCACCCTGAAATCACGTGGGGCCCACCCGGAAATCACGTGGGCCCCACCCTGAAATCACGTGGGCCCCACCCTGAAATCACGTGGGCCCCACCCGGAAATCACGTGGGCCCCACCCGGAAATCACGTGGGGCCCACCCGGAAATCACGTGGGCCCCACCCGGAAATCACGTGGGCCCCACGGGGAAATCACGTGGGCCCCACCCGGAAATCACGTGGGCCCCACCCGGAAATCACGTGGGCCCCCAGGGGAAATCACGTGGGCCCCACCCGGAAATCACGTGGGCCCCACCCGGATATCACGTGGGCCGCACCCGGAAATCACGTGGGCCCCACCCGGAAATCACGTGGGCCCCACCCGGAAATCACGTGGGCCCCCAGGGGAAATCACGTGGGCCCCACCCGGAAATCACTTTGGCCCCACCCGGATATCACGTGGGCCCCACCCGGAAATCACGTGGGCCTCACCCGGAAATCACGTGGGCCCCACGGGGAAATCACGTGGGTCCCACCCGGAAATCACGTGGGCCCCACCCGGAAATCACGTGGGCCCCACCCGGAAATCACGTGGGCCCCACCCGGAAATCACGTGGGCCCCACCCGGAAATCACGTGGGCCCCACCCGGAAATCACGTGGGCCCCCAGGGAAAATCACGTGGGCCCCACCCGGAAATCACGTGGGCCCCACCCGGAAATCACGTGGGCCCCACGGGGAAATCACGTGGGCCCCACCCGGAAATCACGTGGGCCCCAACCGGAAATCACGTGGGCCCCACCCGGAAATCACGTGGGCCCCACCCGGAAATCACGTGGGCCCCACGGGGAAATCACGTGGGCCCCACCCGGAAATCACCTGGGCCCCACCCGGAAATCACGTGGGCCCCACCCGGAAATCACGTGGGCCCCACCCGGAAATCACGTGGGCCCCACGGGGAAATCACGTGGGCCCCACGGGGAAATCACGTGGGCCCCACCCGGAAATCACGTGGGCCCCACCCGCAAATCACGTGGGCCCCACCCGGAAATCACGTGGGCCCCACCCGGAAATCACGTGGGCCCCACCCGGAAATCACGTGGGCCCCACCCGGAAATCACGTGGGCCCCACGGGGAAATCACGTGGGCCCCACCCGGAAATCACGTGGGCCCCACCCGGAAATCACGTGGGCCCCACCCGGAAATCACGTGGGCCCCACCCGGAAATCACGTGGGCCCCACCCGGAAATCACGTGGGCCCCACCCGGAAATCACGTGGGCCCCACGGGGAAATCACGTGGGCCCCACCCGGAAATCACGTGGGCCCCACCCGGAAATCACGTGGGCCCCACCCGGAAATCACGTGGGCCCCACCCGGAAATCACGTGGGCCCCACCCGGAAATCACGTGGGCCCCACCCGGAAATCACGTGGGCCCCACCCGGAAATCACGTGGGCCCCACCCGGAAATCACGTGGGCCCCCAGGGGAAATCACGTGGGCCCCACGGGGAAATCACGTGGGCCCCACCCGGAAATCACGTGGGCCCCACCCGGAAATCACGTGGGCCCCACCCGGAAATCACGTGGGCCCCACCCGGAAATCACGTGGGCCCCATCCGGAAATCACGTGGGACCCACGGGGAAATCACGTGGGCCCCACCCGGAAATCACGTGGGGCCCACCCGGAAATCACGAGGGCCCCACGGGGAAATCACGTGGGACCCACCCGGAAATCACGTGGGCCCCACCCGGAAATCACGTGGGGCCCACCCGGAAATCACGTGGGGCCCACCCGGAAATCACGTGGGCCCCACGGGGAAATCACGTGGGCCCCACGGGGAAATCACGTGGGCCCCACCCGGAAATCACGTGGGCCCCACCCGGAAATCACGTGGGCCCCACCCGGAAATCACGTGGGCCCCACCCGGAAATCACGTGGGCCCCACCCGGAAATCACGTGGGGCCCACCCGGAAATCACGTGGGCCCCATTGGGAAATCACGTGGGACCACGGGGAAATCACGTGGGCCCCACCCGGAAATCACGTGGGCCCCACCCGGAAATCACGTGGGCCCCACCCGGAAATCACGTGGGCCCCACCCGGAAATCACGTGGGCCCCACCCGGAAATCACGTGGGCCCCACCCGGAAATCACGTGGGCCCCACCCGGAAATCACGTGGGCCCCACCCGGAAATCACGTGGGCCCCCAGGGGAAATCACGTGGGCCCCACCCGGAAATCACGTGGGCCCCCAGGGGAAATCACGTGGGCCCCACCCGGATATCACGTGGGCCCCACCCGGAAATCACATGGGCCCCACCCGGAAATCACGTGGGCCCCACGGGGAAATCACGTGGGTCCCACCCGGAAATCACGTGGGCCCCACCCGGAAATCACGTGGGCCCCACCCGGAAATCACGTGGGCCCCACCCGGAAATCACGTGGGCCACACCCGGAAATCACGTGGGCCCCACCCGGAAATCACGTGGGCCCCACGGGGAAATCACGTGGGCCCCACCTGGAAATAACGTGGGCCCCACCCGGAAATCACGTGGGCCCCACCCGGAAATCACGTGGGCCCCACCCGGAAATCACGTGGGCCCCACCCGGAAATCACGTGGGCCCCACCCGGAAATCACGTGGGCCCCACCCGGAAATCACGTGGGCCCCACCCGGAAATCACGTGGGCCCCCAGGGGAAATCACGTGGGCCCCACCCGGAAATCACGTGGGCCCCACCCGGAAATCACGTGGGCCCCACCCGGAAATCACGTGGGCCCCACGGGGAAATCACGTGGGCCCCACCCGGAAATCACGTGGGCCCCACCCGGAAATCACGTGGGCCCCACCCGGAAATCACGTGGGCCCCACCCGGAAAGCACGTGGGCCCCACCCGGAAATCACGTGGGCCCCACACGGAAATCACGTGGGCCCCACCCGGAAATCACGTGGGGCCCACCCGGAAATCACGTGGGCCCCACCCGGAAATCACGTGGGCCCCACCCGGAAATCACGTGGGCCCCACCCGGAAATCACGTGGGCCCCACCCTGAAATCACGTGGGCCCCACCCGGAAATCACGTGGGCCCCACCCTGAAATCACGTGGGCCCCACCCTGAAATCACGTGGGCCCCACCCGGAAATCACGTGGGCCCCACCCGGAAATCACGTGGGCCCCCAGGGGAAATCACGTGGGCCCCACCCGGAAATCACGTGGGCCCCACCCGGAAATCACGTGGGCCCCACCCGGAAATCACGTGGGCCCCACGGGGAAATCACGTGGGCCCCACCCTGAAATCACGTGGGCCCCACCCGGAAATCACGTGGGCCCCACGGGGAAATCACGTGGGCCCCACCCGGAAATCACGTGGGCCCCACCCGGAAATCACGTGGGCCCCACCCGGAAATCACGTGGGCCCCACCCGGAAATCACGTGGGCCCCACCCGGAAATCACGTGGGCCCCCAGGGGAAATCACGTGGGCCCCACCCGGAAATCACTTGGGCCCCACCCGGAAATCACGTGGGCCCCACCCGGAAATCACTTGGGCCCCACCCGGAAATCACTTGGGCCCCACCCGGAAATCACGTGGGCCCGACGGGGAAATCACGTGGGCCCCACCCGGAAATCACGTGGGCCCCACCCGGAAATCAGGTGGGCCCCACCCGGAAATCACGTGGGCCCCACCCGGAAATCACGTGGGCCCCAACCGGAAATCACGTGGGCCCCACCCGGAAATCACGTGGGCCCCACGGGGAAATCACGTGGGCCCCACCCGGAAATCACGTGGGCCCCACCCGGAAATCACGTGGGCCCCACCCGGAAATCACGTGGGCCCCACCCGGAAATCACGTGGGCCCCACCCGGAAATCACGTGGGCCCCACCCGGAAATCACGTGGGCCCCACCCGGAAATCACGTGGGCCCCACCCGGAAATAACGTGGGCCCCCAGGGGAAATCACGTGGGCCCCACCCGGAAATCACGTGGGCCCCACCCGGAAATCACGTGGGCCCCACGGGGAAATCACGTGGGCCCCACCCCGAAATCACGTGGGCCCCACTCGGAAATCACGTGGGCCCCACCCGGAAATCACGTGGGCCCCACCCGGAAATCACGTGGGCCCCACCCGGAAATCACGTGGGCCCCACCCGGAAATCACGTGGGGCCCAACCGGAAATCACGTGGGCCCCACGGGGAAATCACGTGGGCCCCACCCGGAAATCACGTGGGACCCACCCGGAAATCACGTGGGCCCCACCCGGAAATCACGTGGGCCCCACCCGGAAATCACGTGGGACCCACCCGGAAATCACGTGAGCCCCACCCGGAAATCACGTGGGCCCCACCCGGAAATCACGTGGGCCCCACCCGGAAATCACGTGGGCCCCACCCGGAAATCACGTGGGCCCCACTCGGAAATCACGTGGGCCCCACCCGGAAATCACGTGGGCCCCACCCGGAAATCACGTGGGCCCCACCCGGAAATCACGTGGGCCCTACCCGGAAATCACGTGGGCCCCCAGGGGAAATCACGTGGGCCCCACCCGGAAATCACGTGGGCCCCACCCGGAAATCACGTGGGCCCCACCGGGAAATCACGTGGGCCCCACCCGGAAATCACGTGGGCACCACCCGGAAATCTCGTGGGCCCCACCCGGAAATCACGTGGGCCCCACCCTGAAATCACGTGGGCCCCACCCGGAAATCACGTGGGCCCCACCCGGAAATCACGTGGGCCCCCAGGGGAAATCACGTGGGCCCCACCCGGAAATCACTTGGGCCCCACCCGGAAATCACGTGGGCCCCACCCGGAAATCACGTGGGCCCGACGGGGAAATCACGTGGGCCCCACCCGGAAATCACGTGGGCCCCACCCGGAAATCAGGTGGGCCCCACCCGGAAATCACGTGGGCCCCACCCGGAAATCACGTGGGCCCCACCCGGAAATCACGTGGGCCCCACCCGGAAATCACGTGGGCCCCACCCGGAAATCACGTGGGCCCCACCCTGAAATCACGTGGGCCCCACCCGGAAATCACGTGGGCCCCACCCGGAAATCACGTGGGACCCACCCGGAAATCACGTGAGCCCCACACGGAAATCACGTGGGCCCCACCCGGAAATCACGTGGGCCCCACCCGGAAATCACGTGGGCCCCACCCGGAAATCACGTGGGCCCCACCCGGAAATCACGTGGGCCCCACCCGGAAATCACGTGGGCCCCACCCGGAAATCACGTGGGCCCCACCCGGAAATCACGTGGGCCCTACCCGGAAATCACGTGGGCCCCCAGGGGAAATCACGTGGGCCCCACCCGGAAATCACGTGGGCCCCACCCGGAAATCACGTGGGCCCCACCGGGAAATCACGTGGGCCCCACCCGGAAATCACGTGGGCCCCACCCGGAAATCACGTGGGCCCCACCCGGAAATCACGTGGGCCCCACCCGGAAATCACGTGGGCCCCACCCGGAAATCACGTGGGCCCCACCCGGAAATCACGTGGGGCCCACCCGGAAATCACGTGGGCCCCAGGGGGAAATCACGTGGGCCCCACCCGGAAATTACGTGGGCCCCACCCGGAAATCACGTGGGCCCCACCCGGAAATCACGTGGGCCCCACCCGGAAATCACGTGGGCCCCACCCGGAAATCACGTGGGCCCCACCCGGAAATCACGTGGGCCCCACCCGGAAATCACGTGGGACCCACCCGGAAATAACGTGGGCCCCCAGGGGAAATCACGTGGGCCCCACCCGGAAATCACGTGGGCCCCACCCGGAAATCACGTGGGCCCCACGGGGAAATCACGTGGGCCCCACCCCGAAATCACGTGGGCCCCACCCGGAAATCACGTGGGCCCCACCCGGAAATCACGTGGGCCCCACCCGGAAATCACGTGGGCCCCACCCGGAAATCACGTGGGGCCCACCCGGAAATCACGTGGGCCCCACGGGGAAATCACGTGGGCCCCACCCGGAAATCACGTGGGACCCACCCGGAAATCACGTGGGCCCCACCCGGAAATCACGTGGGCCCCACCCGGAAATCACGTGGGACCCACCCGGAAATCACGTGAGCCCCACCCGGAAATCACGTGGGCCCCACCCGGAAATCACGTGGGCCCCACCCGGAAATCACGTGGGCCCCACCCGGAAATCACGTGGGCCCCACCCGGAAATCACGTGGGCCCCACCCGGAAATCACGTGGGCCCTGCCCGGAAATCACGTGGGCCCCCAGGGGAAATCACGTGGGCCCCACCCGGAAATCACGTGGGCCCCACCCGGAAATCACGTGGGCCCCACCCGGAAATCACGTGGGCCCCACCCGGAATTCACGTGGGCCCCACCCAGAAATCACGTGGGCCCCACCCGGAAATCACGTGGGGCCCACCCGGAAATCACGTGGGCCCCAGGGGGAAATCACGTGGGCCCCACCCGGAAATCACGTGGGCCCCACCCGGAAATCACGTGGGCCCCACCCGGAAATCACGTGGGCCCCACCCGGAAATCACGTGGGCCCCACCCGGAAATCACGTGGGCCCCACCCGGAAATCACGTGGGCCCCACCCGGAAATCACGTGGGCCCTACCCGGAAATCACGTGGGCCCCCAGGGGAAATCACGTGGGCCCCACCCGGAAATCACGTGGGCCCCACCCGGAAATCACGTGGGCCCCACCCGGAAATAACGTGGGCCCCCAGGGGAAATCACGTGGGCCCCACCCGGAAATCACGTGGGCCCCACCCGGAAATCACGTGGGCCCCACCCGGAAATCACGTGGGCCCCACGGGGAAATCACGTGGGCCCCACCCCGAAATCACGTGGGCCCCACCCGGAAATCACGTGGGCCCCACCCGGAAATCACGTGGGCCCCACCCGGAAATCACGTGGGCCCCACCCGGAAATCACGTGGGCCCCACCCGGAAATCACGTGGGCCCCACCCGGAAATCACGTGGGCCCCCAGGGGAAATCACGTGGGCCCCACCCGGAAATCACGTGGGCCCCACCCGGAAATCACGTGGGCCCCACCTGGAAATCACGTGGGCCCCACCCGGAAATCACGTGGGCCCCACCCGGAAATCACGTGGGCCCCACCCGGAAATCACGTGGGCCCCACCCGGAAATCACGTGGGCCCCACCCGGAAATCACTTGGGCCCCACCCGGAAATAACGTGGGCCCCCAGGGGAAATCACGTGGGCCCCACCCGGAAATCACGTGGGCCCCACCCGGAAATCACGTGGGCCCCACCCGGAAATCACGTGGGCCCCACGGGGAAATCACGTGGGCCCCACCCCGAAATCACGTGGGCCCCACCCGGAAATCACGTGGGCCCCACCCGGAAATCACGTGGGCCCCACCCGGAAATCACGTGGGCCCCACCCGGAAATCACGTGGGCCCCACCCGGAAATCACGTGGGCCCCACCCGGAAATCACGTGGGGCCCACCCGGAAATCACGTGGGCCCCACGGGGAAATCACGTGGGCCCCACCCGGAAATCACGTGGGCCCCACCCGGAAATCACGTGGGCCCCACCCTGAAATCACGTGGGCCCCACCCGGAAATCACGTGGGCCCCACCCGGAAATCACGTGGGACCCACCCGGAAATCACGTGAGCCCCACCCGGAAATCACGTGGGCCCCACCCGGAAATCACGTGGGCCCCACCCGGAAATCACGTGGGCCCCACCCGGAAATCACGTGGGCCCCACCCGGAAATCACGTGGGCCCCCAGGGGAAATCACGTGGGCCCCACCCGGAAATCACGTGGGCCCCACCCGGAAATCACGTGGGCCCCACCCGGAAATCACGTGGGCCCCACCCGGAAATCACGTGGGCCCCACCCGGAAATCACGTGGGCCCCACCCGGAAATCACGTGGGCCCCACCCGGAAATCACGTGGGCCCCACCCGGAAATCACGTGGGCCCCACCCGGAAATCACGTGGGCCCCACCCGGAAATCACGTGGGCCCCACCCGGAAATCACGTGGGCCCCACCCGGAAATCACGTGGGCCCCACCCGGAAATCACGTGGGCCCCACCCGGAAATCACGTGGGCCCCACGGGGAAATCACGTGGGCCCCACCCGGAAATCACGTGGGCCCCACCCGGAAATCACGTGGGCCCCACGGGGATATCACGTGGGCCCCACCCGGAAATCACGTGGGCCCCACGGGGAAATCACGTGGGCCCCACCCGGAAATCACGTGGGCCCCACCCGGATATCACGTGGGCCCCACCCGGAAATCACGTGGGGCCCACCCAGAAATCACGTGGGCCCCACGGGGAAATCACGTGGGCCCCACCCGGAAATCACGTGGGCCCCACCCGGAAATCACGTGGGCCCCACGGGGAAATCACGTGGGCCCCACCCGGAAATCACGTGGGCCCCACCCGGAAATCACGTGGGCCCCACCCAGAAATCACGTGGGCCCCACCCGGAAATCACGTGGGCCCCACCCGGAAATCACGTGGGCCCCACGGGGAAATCACGTGGGCCCCACCCGGAAATCACGTGGGCCCCACGGGGATATCACGTGGGCCCCACCCGGAAATCACGTGGGCCCCACGGGGAAATCACGTGGGCCCCACCCGGAAATCACGTGGGCCCCACCCGGATATCTCGTGGGCCCCACCCAGAAATCACGTGGGCCCCACCCGGAAATCACGTGGGGCCCACCCGGAAATCACGTGGGCCCCACGGGGAAATCACGTGGGCCCCACCCGGAAATCACGTGGGCCCCACCCGGAAATCACGTGGGCCCCACCCGGAAATCACGTGGGCCCCACCCGGAAATCACGTGGGCCCCACCCGGAAATCACGTGGGCCCCACCCGGAAATCACGTGGGACCCACCCGGAAATCACGTGGGCCCCCAGGGGAAATCACGTGGGCCCCACCCGGAAATCACGTGGGCCCCACCCGGAAATCACGTGGGCCCCACCCGGAAATCACGTGGGCCCCACCCGGAAATCACGTGGGCCCCACCCGGAAATCACGTGGGCCCCACCCGGAAATCACGTGGGCCCCACCCGGAAATCACGTGGGCCCCACCCGGAAATCACGTGGGCCCCACCCGGAAATCACGTGGGCCCCACCCGGAAATCACGTGGGCCCCACCCGGAAATCACGTGGGCCCCACCCGGAAATCACGTGGGCCCCACCCGGAAATCACGTGGGCCCCACCCGGAAATCACGTGGGCCCCATGTGGAAATCACGTGGGCCCCACGGGGAAATCACGTGGGCCCCACGGGGAAATCACGTGGGCCCCACCCGGAAATCACGTGGGCCCCACCCGGAAATCACGTGGGCCCCACCCGGAAATCACGTGGGGCCCACCCAGAAATCACGTGGGCCCCACGGGGAAATCACGTGGGCCCCACCCGGAAATCACGTGGGCCCCACCCGGAAATCACGTGGGCCCCACCCGGAAATCACGTGGGCCCCACCCGGAAATCACGTGGGCCCCACCCGGAAATCACGTGGGCCCCACCCGGAAATCACGTGGGACCCACCCGGAAATCACGTGGGCCCCCAGGGGAAATCACGTGGGCCCCACCCGGAAATCACGTGGGCCCCACCCGGAAATCACGTGGGCCCCACCCGGAAATCACGTGGGCCCCACCCGGAAATCACGTGGGCCCCACCCGGAAATCACGTGGGCCCCACCCGGGAATCACGTGGGCCCCACCCGGGAATCACGTGGGCCCCACCCGGAAATCACGTGGGCCCCACCCGGAAATCACGTGGGCCCCACCCGGAAATCACGTGGGCCCCACCCGGAAATCACGTGGGCCCCACCCGGAAATCACGTGGGCCCCACCCGGAAATCACGTGGGCCCCACCCGGAAATCACGTGGACCCCACCCGGAAATCACGTGGGCCCCCAGGGGAAATCACGTGGGCCCCACCCGGAAATCACGTGGGCCCCACCCGGAAATCACGTGGGCCCCACCCGGAAATCACGTGGGCCCCACGGGGAAATCACGTGGGCCCCACCCGGAAATCACGTGGGCCCCACCCGGAAATCACGTGGGCCCCACCCGGAAATCACGTGGGCCCCACCCGGAAATCACGTGGGCCCCACCCGGAAATCACGTGGGCCCCACACGGAAATCACGTGGGCCCCACCCGGAAATCACGTGGGGCCCACCCGGAAATCACGTGGGCCCCACCCGGAAATCACGTGGGCCCCACCCGGAAATCACGTGGGCCTCACCCTGAAATCACGTGGGCCCCACCCTGAAATCACGTGGGCCCCACCCGGAAATCACGTGGGCCCCACCCTGAAATCACGTGGGGCCCACCCGGAAATCACGTGGGCCCCACCCTGAAATCACGTGGGCCCCACCCTGAAATCACGTGGGCCCCACCCGGAAATCACGTGGGCCCCACCCGGAAATCACGTGGGGCCCACCCGGAAATCACGTGGGCCCCACCCGGAAATCACGTGGGCCCCACGGGGAAATCACGTGGGCCCCACCCGGAAATCACGTGGGCCCCACCCGGAAATCACGTGGGCCCCCAGGGGAAATCACGTGGGCCCCACCCGGAAATCACGTGGGCCCCACCCGGATATCACGTGGGCCGCACCCGGAAATCACGTGGGCCCCACCCGGAAATCACGTGGGCCCCACCCGGAAATCACGTGGGCCCCCAGGGGAAATCACGTGGGCCCCACCCGGAAATCACTTTGGCCCCACCCGGATATCACGTGGGCCCCACCCGGAAATCACGTGGGCCTCACCCGGAAATCACGTGGGCCCCACGGGGAAATCACGTGGGTCCCACCCGGAAATCACGTGGGCCCCACCCGGAAATCACGTGGGCCCCACCCGGAAATCACGTGGGCCCCACCCGGAAATCACGTGGGCCCCACCCGGAAATCACGTGGGCCCCACCCGGAAATCACGTGGGCCCCCAGGGAAAATCACGTGGGCCCCACCCGGAAATCACGTGGGCCCCACCCGGAAATCACGTGGGCCCCACGGGGAAATCACGTGGGCCCCACCCGGAAATCACGTGGGCCCCAACCGGAAATCACGTGGGCCCCACCCGGAAATCACGTGGGCCCCACCCGGAAATCACGTGGGCCCCACGGGGAAATCACGTGGGCCCCACCCGGAAATCACCTGGGCCCCACCCGGAAATCACGTGGGCCCCACCCGGAAATCACGTGGGCCCCACCCGGAAATCACGTGGGCCCCACGGGGAAATCACGTGGGCCCCACGGGGAAATCACGTGGGCCCCACCCGGAAATCACGTGGGCCCCACCCGCAAATCACGTGGGCCCCACCCGGAAATCACGTGGGCCCCACCCGGAAATCACGTGGGCCCCACCCGGAAATCACGTGGGCCCCACCCGGAAATCACGTGGGCCCCACGGGGAAATCACGTGGGCCCCACCCGGAAATCACGTGGGCCCCACCCGGAAATCACGTTGGCCCCACCCGGAAATCACGTGGGCCCCACCCGGAAATCACGTGGGCCCCACCCGGAAATCACGTGGGCCCCACCCGGAAATCACGTGGGCCCCACGGGGAAATCACGTGGGCCCCACCCGGAAATCACGTGGGCCCCACCCGGAAATCACGTGGGCCCCACCCGGAAATCACGTGGGCCCCACCCGGAAATCACGTGGGCCCCACCCGGAAATCACGTGGGCCCCACCCGGAAATCACGTGGGCCCCACCCGGAAATCACGTGGGCCCCACCCGGAAATCACGTGGGCCCCCAGGGGAAATCACGTGGGCCCCACGGGGAAATCACGTGGGCCCCACCCGGAAATCACGTGGGCCCCACCCGGAAATCACGTGGGCCCCACCCGGAAATCACGTGGGCCCCACCCGGAAATCACGTGGGCCCCATCCGGAAATCACGTGGGACCCACGGGGAAATCACGTGGGCCCCACCCGGAAATCACGTGGGGCCCACCCGGAAATCACGAGGGCCCCACGGGGAAATCACGTGGGACCCACCCGGAAATCACGTGGGCCCCACCCGGAAATCACGTGGGGCCCACCCGGAAATCACGTGGGGCCCACCCGGAAATCACGTGGGCCCCACGGGGAAATCACGTGGGCCCCACGGGGAAATCACGTGGGCCCCACCCGGAAATCACGTGGGCCCCACCCGGAAATCACGTGGGCCCCACCCGGAAATCACGTGGGCCCCACCCGGAAATCACGTGGGCCCCACCCGGAAATCACGTGGGGCCCACCCGGAAATCACGTGGGCCCCATTGGGAAATCACGTGGGACCACGGGGAAATCACGTGGGCCCCACCCGGAAATCACGTGGGCCCCACCCGGAAATCACGTGGGCCCCACCCGGAAATCACGTGGGCCCCACCCGGAAATCACGTGGGCCCCACCCGGAAATCACGTGGGCCCCACCCGGAAATCACGTGGGCCCCACCCGGAAATCACGTGGGCCCCACCCGGAAATCACGTGGGCCCCCAGGGGAAATCACGTGGGCCCCACCCGGAAATCACGTGGGCCCCCAGGGGAAATCACGTGGGCCCCACCCGGATATCACGTGGGCCCCACCCGGAAATCACATGGGCCCCACCCGGAAATCACGTGGGCCCCACGGGGAAATCACGTGGGTCCCACCCGGAAATCACGTGGGCCCCACCCGGAAATCACGTGGGCCCCACCCGGAAATCACGTGGGCCCCACCCGGAAATCACGTGGGCCACACCCGGAAATCACGTGGGCCCCACCCGGAAATCACGTGGGCCCCACGGGGAAATCACGTGGGCCCCACCTGGAAATAACGTGGGCCCCACCCGGAAATCACGTGGGCCCCACCCGGAAATCACGTGGGCCCCACCCGGAAATCACGTGGGCCCCACCCGGAAATCACGTGGGCCCCACCCGGAAATCACGTGGGCCCCACCCGGAAATCACGTGGGCCCCACCCGGAAATCACGTGGGCCCCCAGGGGAAATCACGTGGGCCCCACCCGGAAATCACGTGGGCCCCACCCGGAAATCACGTGGGCCCCACCCGGAAATCACGTGGGCCCCACGGGGAAATCACGTGGGCCCCACCCGGAAATCACGTGGGCCCCACCCGGAAATCACGTGGGCCCCACCCGGAAATCACGTGGGCCCCACCCGGAAAGCACGTGGGCCCCACCCGGAAATCACGTGGGCCCCACACGGAAATCACGTGGGCCCCACCCGGAAATCACGTGGGGCCCACCCGGAAATCACGTGGGCCCCACCCGGAAATCACGTGGGCCCCACCCGGAAATCACGTGGGCCCCACCCGGAAATCACGTGGGCCCCACCCTGAAATCACGTGGGCCCCACCCGGAAATCACGTGGGCCCCACCCTGAAATCACGTGGGCCCCACCCTGAAATCACGTGGGCCCCACCCGGAAATCACGTGGGCCCCACCCGGAAATCACGTGGGCCCCCAGGGGAAATCACGTGGGCCCCACCCGGAAATCACGTGGGCCCCACCCGGAAATCACGTGGGCCCCACCCGGAAATCACGTGGGCCCCACGGGGAAATCACGTGGGCCCCACCCTGAAATCACGTGGGCCCCACCCGGAAATCACGTGGGCCCCACGGGGAAATCACGTGGGCCCCACCCGGAAATCACGTGGGCCCCACCCGGAAATCACGTGGGCCCCACCCGGAAATCACGTGGGCCCCACCCGGAAATCACGTGGGCCCCACCCGGAAATCACGTGGGCCCCCAGGGGAAATCACGTGGGCCCCACCCGGAAATCACTTGGGCCCCACCCGGAAATCACGTGGGCCCCACCCGGAAATCACTTTGGCCCCAGCCGGAAATCACGTGGGCCCCACCCGGAAATCACGTGGGCCCGACGGGGAAATCACGTGGGCCCCACCCGGAAATCACGTGGGCCCCACCCGGAAATCAGGTGGGCCCCACCCGGAAATCACGTGGGCCCCACCCGGAAATCACGTGGGCCCCAACCGGAAATCACGTTGGGCCCCACCCGGAAATCACGTGGGCCCCACGGGGAAATCACGTGGGCCCCACCCGGAAATCACGTGGGCCCCACCCGGAAATCACGTGGGCCCCCAGGGGAAATCACGTGGGCCCCACCCGGAAATCACGTGGGCCCCACCCGGATATCACGTGGGCCCCACCCGGAAATCACGTGGGCCCCACCCGGAAATCACGTGGGCCCCACCCGGAAATCACGTGGGCCCCCAGGGGAAATCACGTGGGCCCCACCCGGAAATCACGTTGGCCCCACCCGGATATCACGTGGGCCCCACCCGGAAATCACGTGGGCCTCACCCGGAAATCACGTGGGCCCCACGGGGAAATCACGTGGGTCCCACCCGGAAATCACGTGGGCCCCACCCGGAAATCACGTGGGCCCCACCCGGAAATCACGTGGGCCCCACCCGGAAATCACGTGGGCCCCACCCGGAAATCACGTGGGCCCCACCCGGAAATCACGTGGGCCCCCAGGGAAAATCACGTGGGCCCCACCCGGAAATCACGTGGGCCCCACCCGGAAATCACGTGGGCCCCACGGGGAAATCACGTGGGCCCCACCCGGAAATCACGTGGGCCCCAACCGGAAATCACGTGGGCCCCACCCGGAAATCACGTGGGCCCCACCCGGAAATCACGTGGGCCCCACGGGGAAATCACGTGGGCCCCACCTGGAAATCACGTGGGCCCCACCCGGAAATCACGTGGGCCCCACCCGGAAAACACGTGGGCCCCACCCGGAAATCACGTGGGCCCCACGGGGAAATCACGTGGGCCCCACGGGGAAATCACGTGGGCCCCACCCGGAAATCACGTGGGCCCCACCCGGAAATCACGTGGGCCCCACCCGGAAATCACGTGGGCCCCACCCGGAAATCACGTGGGCCCCACCCGGAAATCACGTGGGCCCCACCCGGAAATCACGTGGGCCCCACGGGGAAATCACGTGGGCCCCACCCGGAAATCACGTGGGCCCCACCCGGAAATCACGTGGGCCCCACCCGGAAATCACGTGGGCCCCACCTGGAAATAACGTGGGCCCCACCCGGAAATCACGTGGGCCCCACCCGGAAATCACGTGGGCCCCACCCGGAAATCACGTGGGCCCCACCCGGAAATCACGTGGGCCCCACCCGGAAATCACGTGGGCCCCACCCGGAAATCACGTGGGCCCCCAGGGGAAATCACGTGGGCCCCACCCGGAAATCACGTGGGACCCACCCGGAAATCACGTGGGCCCCACCCGGAAATCACGTGGGCCCCACGGGGAAATCACGTGGGCCCCACCCGGAAATCACGTGGGCCCCACCCGGAAATCACGTGGGCCCCACCCGGAAATCACGTGGGCCCCACCCGGAAATCACGTGGGCCCCACCCGGAAATCACGTGGGCCCCACACGGAAATCACGTGGGCCCCACCCGGAAATCACGTGGGGCCCACCCGGAAATCACGTGGGCCCCACCCGGAAATCACGTGGGCCCCACCCGGAAATCACGTGGGCCCCACCCGGAAATCACGTGGGCCCCACCCTGAAATCACGTGGGCCCCACCCGGAAATCACGTGCGCCCCACCCTGAAATCACGTGGGCCCCACCCTGAAATCACGTGGGCCCCACCCGGAAATCACGTGGGCCCCACCCGGAAATCACGTGGGCCCCCAGGGGAAATCACGTGGGCCCCACCCGGAAATCACGTGGGCCCCACCCGGAAATCACGTGGGCCCCACCCGGAAATCACGTGGGCCCCACGGGGAAATCACGTGGGCCCCACCCTGAAATCACGTGGGCCCCACCCGGAAATCACGTGGGCCCCACGGGGAAATCACGTGGGCCCCACCCGGAAATCACGTGGGCCCCACCCGGAAATCACGTGGGCCCCACCCGGAAATCACGTGGGCCCCACCCGGAAATCACGTGGGCCCCACCCGGAAATCACGTGGGCCCCCAGGGGAAATCACGTGGGCCCCACCCGGAAATCACTTGGGCCCCACCCGGAAATCACGTGGGCCCCACCCGGAAATCACGTGGGCCCGACGGGGAAATCACGTGGGCCCCACCCGGAAATCACGTGGGCCCCACCCGGAAATCAGGTGGGCCCCACCCGGAAATCACGTGGGCCCCACCCGGAAATCACGTGGGCCCCAACCGGAAATCACGTGGGCCCCACCCGGAAATCACGTGGGCCCCACGGGGAAATCACGTGGGCCCCACCCGGAAATCACGTGGGCCCCACCCGGAAATCACGTGGGCCCCCAGGGGAAATCACGTGGGCCCCACCCGGAAATCACGTGGGCCCCACCCGGATATCACGTGGGCCCCACCCGGAAATCACGTGGGCCCCACCCGGAAATCACGTGGGCCCCACCCGGAAATCACGTGGGCCCCCAGGGGAAATCACGTGGGCCCCACCCGGAAATCACGTTGGCCCCACCCGGATATCACGTGGGCCCCACCCGGAAATCACGTGGGCCTCACCCGGAAATCACGTGGGCCCCACGGGGAAATCACGTGGGTCCCACCCGGAAATCACGTGGGCCCCACCCGGAAATCACGTGGGCCCCACCCGGAAATCACGTGGGCCCCACCCGGAAATCACGTGGGCCCCACCCGGAAATCACGTGGGCCCCACCCGGAAATCACGTGGGCCCCCAGGGAAAATCACGTGGGCCCCACCCGGAAATCACGTGGGCCCCACCCGGAAATCACGTGGGCCCCACGGGGAAATCACGTGGGCCCCACCCGGAAATCACGTGGGCCCCAACCGGAAATCACGTGGGCCCCACCCGGAAATCACGTGGGCCCCACCCGGAAATCACGTGGGCCCCACGGGGAAATCACGTGGGCCCCACCTGGAAATCACGTGGGCCCCACCCGGAAATCACGTGGGCCCCACCCGGAAAACACGTGGGCCCCACCCGGAAATCACGTGGGCCCCACGGGGAAATCACGTGGGCCCCACGGGGAAATCACGTGGGCCCCACCCGGAAATCACGTGGGCCCCACCCGGAAATCACGTGGGCCCCACCCGGAAATCACGTGGGCCCCACCCGGAAATCACGTGGGCCCCACCCGGAAATCACGTGGGCCCCACCCGGAAATCACGTGGGCCCCACGGGGAAATCACGTGGGCCCCACCCGGAAATCACGTGGGCCCCACCCGGAAATCACGTTGGCCCCACCCGGAAATCACGTGGGCCCCACCCGGAAATCACGTGGGCCCCACCCGGAAATCACGTGGGCCCCACCCGGAAATCACGTGGGCCCCACCCGGAAATCACGTGGGCCCCACCCGGAAATCACGTGGGCCCCACCCGGAAATCACGTGGGCCCCACCCGGAAATCACGTGGGCCCCACCCGGAAATCACGTGGGCCCCACCCGGAAATCACGTGGGCCCCACCCGGAAATCACGTGGGCCCCCAGGGGAAATCACGTGGGCCCCACCCGGAAATCACGTGGGCCCCACCCGGAAATCACGTGGGCCCCACCCGGAAATCACGTGGGCCCCACCCGGAAATCACGTGGGCCCCACCCGGAAATCACGTGGGCCCCATCCGGAAATCACGTGGGACCCACGGGGAAATCACGTGGGCCCCACCCGGAAATCACGTGGGGCCCACCCGGAAATCACGAGGGCCCCACGGGGAAATCACGTTGACCCACCCGGAAATCACGTGGGCCCCACCCGGAAATCACGTGGGCCCCACCCGGAAATCACGTGGGCCCCACCCGGAAATCACGTGGGCCCCACCCGGAAATCACGTGGGCCCCACCCGGAAATCACGTGGGGCCCAACCGGAAATCACGTGGGCCCCACGGGGAAATCACGTGGGCCCCACGGGGAAATCACGTGGGCCCCACCCGGAAATCACGTGGGCCCCACCCGGAAATCACGTGGGCCCCACCCGGAAATCACGTGGGCCCCACCCGGAAATCACGTGGGCCCCACCCGGAAATCACGTGGGCCCCACCCGGAAATCACGTGGGCCCCACCCGGAAATCACGTGGGCCCCACCCGGAAATCACGTGGGCCCCCAGGGGAAATCACGTGGGCCCCACCCGGAAATCACGTGGGCCCCCAGGGGAAATCACGTGGGCCCCACCCGGATATCACGTGGGCCCCACCCGGAAATCACATGGGCCCCACCCGGAAATCACGTGGGCCCCACGGGGAAATCACGTGGGCCCCACCCGGAAATCACGTGGGCCCCACCCGGAAATCACGTGGGCCCCACCCGGAAATCACGTGGGCCCCACCCGGAAATCACGTGGGCCCCACCCGGAAATCACGTGGGCCCCACCCGGAAATCACGTGGGCCCCACCCGGAAATCACGTGGGCCCCACCCGGAAATCACGTGGGCCCCACCCGGAAATCACGTGGGCCCCACCCGGAAATCACGTGGGCCCCACCCGGAAATCACGTGGGCCCCACCCGGAAATCACGTGGGCCCCACCCGGAAATCACGTGGGCCCCACCCGGAAATCACGTGGGCCCCACCCGGAAATCACGTGGGCCCCACCCGGAAATCACGTGGGCCCCCAGGGGAAATCACGTGGGCCCCACCCGGAAATCACGTGGGCCCCACGGGGAAATCACGTGGGCCCCCAGGGGAAATCACGTGGGCCCCACCCGGAAATCACGTGGGCCCCACCCGGAAATCACGTGGGCCCCACCCGGAAATCACGTGGGCCCCACCCGGAAATCACGTGGGCCCCACCCGGAAATCACGTGGGGCCCACCCGGAAATCACGTGGGCCCCACGGGGAAATCACGTGGGCCCCACCCGGAAATCACGTGGGCCCCACCCGGAAATCACGTGGGCCCCACGGGGAAATCACGTGGGCCCCACGGGGAAATCACGTGGGCCCCACGGGGAAATCACGTGGGCCCCACGGGGAAATCACGTGGGCCCCACCCGGAAATCACGTGGGCCCCACCCGGAAATCACGTGGGCCCCACCCGGAAATCACGTGGGCCCCACCCGGAAATCACGTGGGCCCCACCCGGAAATCACGTGGGCCCCACCCGGAAATCACGTGGGCCCCACCCGGAAATCACGTGGGCCCCACACGGAAATCACGTGGGCCCCACCCGGAAATCACGTGGGGCCCACCCGGAAATCACGTGGGCCCCACGGGGAAATCACGTGGGCCCCACCCGGAAATCACGTGGGCCCCACCCGGAAATCACGTGGGCCCCACCCGGAAATCACGTGGGCCCCACCCGGAAATCACGTGGGCCCCACCCGGAAATCACGTGGGCCCCACCCGGAAATCACGTGGGCCCCACCCGGAAATCACGTGGGCCCCACCCGGAAATCACGTGGGCCCCACCCGGAAATCACGTGGGCCCCCAGGGGAAATCACGTGGGCCCCACCCGGAAATCACGTGGGCCCCCAGGGGAAATCACGTGGGCCCCACCCGGATATCACGTGGGCCCCACCCGGAAATCACATGGGCCCCACCCGGAAATCACGTGGGCCCCACGGGGAAATCACGTGGGTCCCACCCGGAAATCACGTGGGCCCCACCCGGAAATCACGTGGGCCCCACCCGGAAATCACGTGGGCCCCACCCGGAAATCACGTGGGCCCCACCCGGAAATCACGTGGGCCCCACCCGGAAATCACGTGGGCCCCACGGGGAAATCACGTGGGCCCCACCTGGAAATAACGTGGGCCCCACCCGGAAATCACGTGGGCCCCACCCGGAAATCACGTGGGCCCCACCCGGAAATCACGTGGGCCCCACCCGGAAATCACGTGGGCCCCACCCGGAAATCACGTGGGCCCCACCCGGAAATCACGTGGGCCCCACCCGGAAATCACGTGGGCCCCACCCGGAAATCACGTGGGCCCCCAGGGGAAATCACGTGGGCCCCACCCGGAAATCACGTGGGCCCCACCCGGAAATCACGTGGGCCCCACCCGGAAATCACGTGGGCCCCACGGGGAAATCACGTGGGCCCCACCCGGAAATCACGTGGGCCCCACCCGGAAATCACGTGGGCCCCACCCGGAAATCACGTGGGCCCCACCCGGAAATCACGTGGGCCCCACCCGGAAATCACGTGGGCCCCACACGGAAATCACGTGGGCCCCACCCGGAAATCACGTGGGGCCCACCCGGAAATCACGTGGGCCCCACCCGGAAATCACGTGGGCCCCACCCGGAAATCACGTGGGCCCCACCCGGAAATCACGTGGGCCCCACCCTGAAATCACGTGGGCCCCACCCTGAAATCACGTGGGCCCCACCCGGAAATCACGTGGGCCCCACCCTGAAATCACGTGGGCCCCACCCGGAAATCACGTGGGCCCCACCCGGAAATCACGTGGGCCCCCAGGGGAAATCACGTGGGCCCCACCCGGAAATCACGTGGGCCCCACCCGGAAATCACGTGGGCCCCACCCGGAAATCACGTGGGCCCCACGGGGAAATCACGTGGGCCCCACCCTGAAATCACGTGGGCCCCACCCGGAAATCACGTGGGCCCCACGGGGAAAACACGTGGGCCCCACCCGGAAATCACGTGGGCCCCACCCGGAAATCACGTGGGCCCCACCCGGAAATCACGTGGGCCCCACCCGGAAATCACGTGGGCCCCACCCGGAAATCACGTGGGCCCCCAGGGGAAATCACGTGGGCCCCACCCGGAACATCACGTGGGCCCCACCCGGAAATCACGTGGGCCCCACCCGGAAATCACGTGGGCCCGACGGGGAAATCACGTGGGCCCCACCCGGAAATCACGTGGGCCCCACCCGGAAATCAGGTGGGCCCCACCCGGAAATCACGTGGGCCCCACCCGGAAATCACGTGGGCCCCACCCGGCAATCACGTGGGCCCCACCCGGCAATCACGTGGGCCCCACCCGGAAATCACGTGGGCCCCACCCGGAAATCACGTGGGCCCCCAGGGGAAATCACTTGGGCCCCACCCGGAAATCACGTGGGCCCCAACCGGAAATCACGTGGGCCCCACCCGGAAATCACGTGGGCCCCACGGGGAAATCACGTGGGCCCCACCCGGAAATCACGTGGGCCCCACCCGGAAATCACGTGGGCCCCCAGGGGAAATCACGTGGGCCCCACCCGGAAATCACGTGGGCCCCACCCGGATATCACGTGGGCCCCACCCGGAAATCACGTGGGCCCCACCCGGATATCACGTGGGCCCCACCCGGAAATCACGTGGGCCCCCAGGGGAAATCACGTGGGCCCCACCCGGAAATCACGTGGGCCCCACCCGGAAATCACGTGGGCCCCACCCGGAAATCACGTGGGCCCCACCCGGAAATCACGTGGGCCCCACCCGGAAATCACGTGGGCCCCTTCCGGAAATCACGTGGGACCCACGGGGAAATCACGTGGGCCCCACCCGGAAATCACGTGGGGCCCACCCGGAAATCACGAGGGCCCCACGGGGAAATCACGTTGACCCACCCGGAAATCACGTGGGCCCCACCCGGAAATCACGTGGGGCCCACCCGGAAATCACGTGGGGCCCACCCGGAAATCACGTGGGCCCCACGGGGAAATCACGTGGGCCCCACCCGGAAATCACGTGGGCCCCACCCGGAAATCACGTGGGCCCCACCCGGAAATCACGTGGGCCCCACCCGGAAATCACGTGGGCCCCACGGGGAAATCACGTGGGCCCCACCCGGAAATCACGTGGGGCCCAACCGGAAATCACGTGGGCCCCACGGGGAAATCACGTGGGCCCCACGGGGAAATCACGTGGGCCCCACCCGGAAATCACGTGGGCCCCACCCGGAAATCACTTGGGCCCCACCCGGAAATCACGTGGGCCCCACCCGGAAATCACGTGGGCCCCACCCGGAAATCACGTGGGCCCCACCCGGAAATCACGTGGGCCCCACCCGGAAATCACGTGGGCCCCACCCGGAAATCACGTGGGCCCCACCCGGAAATCACGTGGGCCCCCAGGGGAAATCACGTGGGCCCCACCCGGAAATCACGTGGGCCCCCAGGGGAAATCACGTGGGCCCCACCCGGATATCACGTGGGCCCCACCCGGAAATCACATGGGCCCCACCCGGAAATCACGTGGGCCCCACGGGGAAATCACGTGGGTCCCACCCGGAAATCACGTGGGCCCCACGGGGAAATCACGTGGGCCCCACCCGGAAATCACGTGGGCCCCACCCGGAAATCACGTGGGCCCCACCCGGAAATCACGTGGGCCCCACGGGGAAATCACGTGGGCCCCACCTGGAAATAACGTGGGCCCCACCCAGAAATCACGTGGGCCCCACCCGGAAATCACGTGGGCCCCACCCGGAAATCACGTGGGCCCCACCCGGAAATCACGTGGGCCCCACCCGGAAATCACGTGGGCCCCACCCGGAAATCACGTGGGCCCCACCCGGAAATCACGTGGGCCCCACCCGGAAATCACGTGGGCCCCACCCGGAAATCACGTGGGCCCCACCCGGAAATCACGTGGGCCCCACCCGGAAATCACGTGGGCCCCACCCGGAAATCACGTGGGCCCCCAGGGGAAATCACGTGGGCCCCACCCGGAAATCACGTGGGCCCCACGGGGAAATCACGTGGGCCCCCAGGGGAAATCACGTGGGCCCCACCCGGAAATCACGTGGGCCCCACCCGGAAATCACGTGGGCCCCACCCGGAAATCACGTGGGCCCCACCCGGAAATCACGTGGGCCCCACCCGGAAATCACGTGGGCCCCACCCGGAAATCACGTGGGGCCCACCCGGAAATCACGTGGGCCCCACGGGGAAATCACGTGGGCCCCACCCGGAAATCACGTGGGCCCCACCCGGAAATCACGTGGGCCCCACGGGGAAATCACGTGGGCCCCACGGGGAAATCACGTGGGCCCCACGGGGAAATCACGTGGGCCCCACCCGGAAATCACGTGGGCCCCACCCGGAAATCACGTGGGCCCCACCCGGAAATCACGTGGGCCCCACCCGGAAATCACGTGGGCCCCACCCGGAAATCACGTGGGCCCCACCCGGAAATCACGTGGGCCCCACCCGGAAATCACGTGGGCCCCCAGGGGAAATCACGTGGGCCCCACCCGGAAATCACGTGGGCCCCACCCGGAAATCACGTGGGCCCCACCCGGAAATCACGTGGGCCCACGGGGAAATCACGTGGGCCCCACCCGGAAATCACGTGGGCCCCACCCGGAAATCACGTGGGCCCCACCCGGAAATCACGTGGGCCCCACACGGAAATCACGTGGGCCCCACCCGGAAATCACGTGGGGCCCACCCGGAAATCACGTGGGCCCCACGGGGAAATCACGTGGGCCCCACCCGGAAATCACGTGGGCCCCACCCGGAAATCACGTGGGCCCCACCCGGAAATCACGTGGGCCCCACGGGGAAATCACGTGGGTCCCACCCGGAAATCACGTGGGCCCCACCCGGAAATCACGTGGGCCCCACCCGGAAATCACGTGGGCCCCACCCGGAAATCACGTGGGCCCCACCTGGAAATCACGTGGGCCCCACCCGGAAATCACGTGGGCCCCACGGGGAAATCACGTGGGCCCCACCTGGAAATAACGTGGGCCCCACCCGGAAATCACGTGGGCCCCACCCGGAAATCACGTGGGCCCCACCCGGAAATCACGTGGGCCCCACCCGGAAATCACGTGGGCCCCACCCGGAAATCACGTGGGCCCCACCCGGAAATCACGTGGGCCCCCAGGGGAAATCACGTGGGCCCCACCCGGAAATCACGTGGGCCCCACCCGGAAATCACGTGGGCCCCACCCGGAAATCACGTGGGCCCCACGGGGAAATCACGTGGGCCCCACCCGGAAATCACGTGGGCCCCACCCGGAAATCACGTGGGCCCCACCCGGAAATCACGTGGGCCCCACCCGGAAATCACGTGGGCCCCACCCGGAAATCACGTGGGCCCCACACGGAAATCACGTGGGCCCCACCCGGAAATCACGTGGGGCCCACCCGGAAATCACGTGGGCCCCACCCGGAAATCACGTGGGCCCCACCCGGAAATCACGTGGGCCCCACCCGGAAATCACGTGGGCCCCACCCTGAAATCACGTGGGCCCCACCCTGAAATCACGTGGGCCCCACCCGGAAATCACGTGGGCCCCACCCTGAAATCACGTGGGCCCCACCCTGAAATCACGTGGGCCCCACCCGGAAATCACGTGGGCCCCACCCGGAAATCACGTGGGCCCCCAGGGGAAATCACGTGGGCCCCACCCGGAAATCACGTGGGCCCCACCCGGAAATCACGTGGGCCCCACCCGGAAATCACGTGGGCCCCACGGGGAAATCACGTGGGCCCCACCCTGAAATCACGTGGGCCCCACCCGGAAATCACGTGGGCCCCACGGGGAAAACACGTGGGCCCCACCCGGAAATCACGTGGGCCCCACCCGGAAATCACGTGGGCCCCACCCGGAAATCACGTGGGCCCCACCCGGAAATCACGTGGGCCCCACCCGGAAATCACGTGGGCCCCCAGGGGAAATCACGTGGGCCCCACCCGGAAATCACTTGGGCCCCACCCGGAAATCACGTGGGCCCCACCCGGAAATCACGTGGGCCCCACCTGGAAATCACGTGGGGCCCACCCGGAAATCACGTGGGCCCCACCCGGAAATCACGTGGGCCCCACGGGGAAATCACGTGGGCCCCACCCGGAAATCACGTGGGCACCACCCGGAAATCACGTGGGCCCCACACGGAAATCACGTGGGCCCCACCCGGAAATCACGTGGGCCCCACACGGAAATCACGTGGGCCCCACCCGGAAATCACGTGGGCCCCACCCGGAAATCACGTGGGCCCCACCCGGAAATCACGTGGGCCCCACGGGGAAATCACGTGGGCCCCACCCGGAAATCACGTGGGCCCCACCCGGAAATCACGTGGGCCCCCAGGGGAAATCACGTGGGCCCCACCCGGAAATCACGTGGGCCCCACCCGGATATCACGTGGGCCCCACCCGGAAATCACGTGGGCCCCACCCGGAAATCACGTGGGCCCCACCCGGAAATCACGTGGGCCCCCAGGGGAAATCACGTGGGCCCCACCCGGAAATCACGTGGGCCCCACCCGGAAATCACGTGGGCCCCACCCGGAAATCACGTGGGCCCCACCCGGAAATCACGTGGGCCCCACCCGGAAATCACGTGGGCCCCACCCGGAAATCACGTGGGACCCACGGGGAAATCACGTGGGCCCCACCCGGAAATCACGTGGGGCCCACCCGGAAATCACGAGGGCCCCACGGGGAAATCACGTTGACCCACCCGGAAATCACGTGGGCCCCACCCGGAAATCACGTGGGGCCCACCCGGAAATCACGTGGGGCCCACCCGGAAATCACGTGGGCCCCACGGGGAAATCACGTGGGCCCCACCCGGAAATCACGTGGGCCCCACCCGGAAATCACGTGGGCCCCACCCGGAAATCACGTGGGCCCCACCCGGAAATCACGTGGGCCCCACGGGGA
Source organism: Ovis canadensis (assembly GCF_042477335.2). Classification (NCBI taxonomy): domain Eukaryota; kingdom Metazoa; phylum Chordata; class Mammalia; order Artiodactyla; family Bovidae; genus Ovis; species Ovis canadensis. The sequence goes on along the minus strand of NC_091264.1, from coordinate 12,700,456 downwards.
AATCACGTGGGCCCCACCCGGAAATCACGTGGGGCCCAACCGGAAATCACGTGGGCCCCACGGGGAAATCACGTGGGCCCCACGGGGAAATCACGTGGGCCCCACCCGGAAATCACGTGGGCCCCACCCGGAAATCACGTGGGCCCCACCCGGAAATCACGTGGGCCCCACCCGGAAATCACGTGGGCCCCACCCGGAAATCACGTGGGCCCCACCCGGAAATCACGTGGGCCCCACCCGGAAATCACGTGGGCCCCCAGGGGAAATCACGTGGGCCCCACCCGGAAATCACGTGGGCCCCCAGGGGAAATCACGTGGGCCCCACCCGGATATCACGTGGGCCCCACCCGGAAATCACATGGGCCCCACCCGGAAATCACGTGGGCCCCACGGGGAAATCACGTGGGTCCCACCCGGAAATCACGTGGGCCCCACCCGGAAATCACGTGGGCCCCACCCGGAAATCACGTGGGCCCCACCCGGAAATCACGTGGGCCCCACCCGGAAATCACGTGGGCCCCACCCGGAAATCACGTGGGCCCCACAGGGAAATCACGTGGGCCCCACCCGGAAATCACGTGGGCCCCACCCGGAAATCACGTGGGCCCCACCCGGAAATCACGTGGGCCCCACCCGGAAATCACGTGGGCCCCACCCGGAAATCACGTGGGCCCCACCCGGAAATCACGTGGGCCCCACCCGGAAATCACGTGGGCCCCACCCGGAAATCACGTGGGCCCCACCCGGAAATCACGTGGGCCCCACCCGGAAATCACGTGGGCCCCACCCGGAAATCACGTGGGCCCCACCCGGAAATCACGTGGGCCCCCAGGGGAAATCACGTGGGCCCCACCCGGAAATCACGTGGGCCCCACGGGGAAATCACGTGGGCCCCCAGGGGAAATCACGTGGGCCCCACCCGGAAATCACGTGGGCCCCACCCGGAAATCACGTGGGCCCCACCCGGAAATCACGTGGGCCCCACCCGGAAATCACGTGGGCCCCACCCGGAAATCACGTGGGCCCCACCCGGAAATCACGTGGGGCCCACCCGGAAATCACGTGGGCCCCACGGGGAAATCACGTGGGCCCCACCCGGAAATCACGTGGGCCCCACCCGGAAATCACGTGGGCCCCACGGGGAAATCACGTGGGCCCCACGGGGAAATCACGTGGGCCCCACGGGGAAATCACGTGGGCCCCACCCGGAAATCACGTGGGCCCCACCCGGAAATCACGTGGGCCCCACCCGGAAATCACGTGGGCCCCACCCGGAAATCACGTGGGCCCCACCCGGAAATCACGTGGGCCCCACCCGGAAATCACGTGGGCCCCACCCGGAAATCACGTGGGCCCCCAGGGGAAATAACGTGGGCCCCACCCGGAAATCACGTGGGCCCCACCCGGAAATCACGTGGGCCCCACCCGGAAATCACGTGGGCCCACGGGGAAATCACGTGGGCCCCACCCGGAAATCACGTGGGCCCCACCCGGAAATCACGTGGGCCCCACCCGGAAATCACGTGGGCCCCACACGGAAATCACGTGGGCCCCACCCGGAAATCACGTGGGGCCCACCCGGAAATCACGTGGGCCCCACGGGGAAATCACGTGGGCCCCACCCTGAAATCACGTGGGCCCCACCCGGAAATCACGTGGGCCCCACCCGGAAATCACGTGGGCCCCACCCGGAAATCACGTGGCCCCACCCGGAAATCACGTGGGCCCCACCCGGAAATCACGTGGGCCCCACCCGGAAATCACGTGGGCCCCCAGGGGAAATCACGTGGGCCCCACCCGGAAATCAGGTGGGCCCCACCCGGAAATCACGTGGGCCCCACCCGGAAATCACGTGGGCCCCACCCGGAAATCACGTGGGCCCCACCCGGAAATCACGTGGGCCCCCAGGGGAAATCACGTGGGCCCACCCGGAAATCAGGTGGGCCCCACCCGGAAATCACGTGGGCCCCACCCGGAAATCACGTGGGCCCCCAGGGGAAATCACGTGGGCCCCACCCGGAAATCACTTGGGCCCCACCCGGAAATCACGTGGGCCCGACGGGGAAATCACGTGGGCCCCACCCGGAAATCACGTGGGCCCCACCCGGAAATCACGTGGGCCCCACCCGGAAATCACGTGGGCCCCACCCGGAAATCACGTGGGCCCCACCCGGAAATCACGTGGGCCCCACCCGGAAATCACGTGGGCCCCCAGGGGAAATCACGTGGGCCCCACCCGGAAATCACGTGGGCCCCACCCGGAAATCACGTGGGCCCCACCCGGAAATCACGTGGGCCCCACCCGGAAATCACGTGGGCCCCACCCGGAAATCACGTGGGCCCCATCCGGAAATCACGTGGGACCCACGGGGAAATCACGTGGGCCCCACCCGGAAATCACGTGGGGCCCACCCGGAAATCACGAGGGCCCCACGGGGAAATCACGTGGGCCCCACCCGGAAATCACGTGGGCCCCACCCGGAAATCACGTGGGGCCCACCCGGAAATCACGTGGGGCCCACCCGGAAATCACGTGGGCCCCACGGGGAAACCACGTGGGCCCCACCCGGAAATCACGTGGGCCCCACCCGGAAATCACGTGGGCCCCACCCGGAAATCACGTGGGCCCTACCCGGAAATCACGTGGGCCCCACCCGGAAATCACGTGGGCCCCACCCGGAAATCACGTGGGCCCCCAGGGGAAATCACGTGGGCCCCACCCGGAAATCACGTGGGCCCCCAGGGGAAATCACGTGGGCCCCACCCGGATATCACGTGGGCCCCACCCGGAAATCACGTGGGCCCCACCCGGAAATCACGTGGGCCCCACGGGGAAATCACGTGGGTCCCACCCGGAAATCACGTGGGCCCCACCCGGAAATCACGTGGGCCCCACCCGGAAATCACGTGGGCCCCACCCGGAAATCACGTGGGCCCCACCCGGAAATCACGTGGGCCCCACCCGGAAATCACGTGGGCCCCACGGGGAAATCACGTGGGCCCCACCTGGAAATAACGTGGGCCCCACCCGGAAATCACGTGGGCCCCACCCGGAAATCACGTGGGCCCCACCCGGAAATCACGTGGGCCCCACCCGGAAATCACGTGGGCCCCACCCGGAAATCACGTGGGCCCCACCCGGAAATCACGTGGGCCCCACCCGGAAATCACGTGGGCCCCACCCGGAAATCACGTGGGCCCCACCCGGAAATCACGTGGGCCCCACCCGGAAATCACGTGGGCCCCACCCGGAAATCACGTGGGCCCCACCCGGAAATCACGTGGGGCCCACCCGGAAATCACGTGGGCCCCACGGGGAAATCACGTGGGCCCCACCCGGAAATCACGTGGGCCCCACCCGGAAATCACGTGGGCCCCACCCGGAAATCACGTGGGCCCCACCCGGAAATCACGTGGGCCCCACCCGGAAATCACGTGGGCCCCACCCGGAAATCACGTGGGCCCCACCCTGAAATCACGTGGGCCCCACCCGGAAATCACGTGGGCCCCACCCGGAAATCACGTTGGCCCCACCCGGAAATCACGTGGGCCCCACCCGGAAATCACGTGGGCCCCCAGGGGAAATCACGTGGGCCCCACCCGGAAATCACGTGGGCCCCACCCGGAAATCACGTGGGCCCCACCCGGAAATCACGTGGGCCCCACGGGGAAATCACGTGGGCCCCACCCGGAAATCACGTGGGCCCCACCCGGAAATCACGTGGGCCCCACCCGGAAATCACTTGGGCCCCACCCTGAAATCACGTGGGCCCCACCCGGAAATCACGTGGGCCCCACCCGGAAATCACGTGGGCCCCACCCGGAAATCACGTGGGCCCCACCCGGAAATCACGTGGGCCCCACCCGGAAATCACGTGGGCCCCACCCGGAGATCACTTGGGCCCCACCCGGAGATCACGTGGGCCCCACCCGGAAATCACGTGGGCCCCCAGGGGAAATCACGTGGGCCCCACCCGGAAATCACGTGGGCCCCAGCCGGAAATCACGTGGGCCCCACCCTGAAATCACGTGGGCCCCACCCGGAAATCACGTGGGCCCCACGGGGAAATCACGTGGGCCCCACCCGGAAATCACGTGGGCCCCACCCGGAAATCACGTGGGCCCCACCCTGAAATCACGTGGGCCCCACCCGGAAATCACGTGAGCCCCACCCGGAAATCACGTGGGCCCCCAGGGGAAATCACGTGGGCCCCACCCGGAAATCACGTGGGCCCCACCCGGAAATCACGTGGGCCCCACCCGGAAATCACGTGGGCCCCACCCGGAAATCACGTGGGGCCCACCCGGAAATCACGTGGGCCCCACGGGGAAATCACGTGGGCCCCACCCGGAAATCACGTGGGCCCCACCCGGAAATCACGTGGGCCCCACCCGGAAATCACGTGGGCCCCACCCGGAAATCACGTGGGCCCCACCCTGAAATCACGTGGGCCCCACCCGGAAATCACGTGGGCCCCACCCGGAAATCACGTTGGCCCCACCCGGAAATCACGTGGGCCCCACCCGGAAATCACGTGGGCCCCACCCGGAAATCACGTGGGCCCCACCCGGAAATCACGTGGGCCCCCAGGGGAAATCACGTGGGCCCCACCCGGAAATCACGTGGGCCCCACCCGGAAATCACGTGGGCCCCACCCGGAAATCACGTGGGCCCCACGGGGAAATCACGTGGGCCCCACGGGGAAATCACGTGGGCCCCACCCGGAAATCACGTGGGCCCCACCCGGAAATCACGTGGGCCCCACCCGGAAATCACGTGGGACCCCAGGGGAAATCACGTGGGCCCCACCCGGAAATCACGTGGGCCCCACCCGGAAATCACGTGGGCCCCACCCGGAAATCACGTGGGCCCCACCCGGAAATCACGTGGGCCCCACCCGGAAATCACGTGGGCCCCACCCGGAAATCACGTGGGCCCCACCCGGAAATCACGTGGGCCCCACCCGGAAATCACGTGGGCCCCACCCGGAAATCACGTGGGCCCCACCCGGAAATCACGTGGGCCCCCAGGGGAAATCACGTGGGCCCCACCCGGAAATCACGTGGGCCCCACCCGGAAATCACGTGGGCCCCACCCGGAAATCACGTGGGCCCCACCCGGAAATCACGTGGGCCCCACCCGGAAATCACGTGGGCCCCACGGGGAAATCACGTGGGCCCCACGGGGAAATCACGTGGGCCCCACCCGGAAATCACGTGGGGCCCACCCGGAAATCACGTGGGCCCCACGGGGAAATCACGTGGGTCCCACCGGAAATCACGTGGGCCCCACCCGGAAATCACGTGGGCCCCACCCGGAAATCACGTGGGCCCCACCCGGAAATCACGTGGGCCCCACGGGGAAATCACGTGGGTCCCACCCGGAAATCACGTGGGCCCCACCCGGAAATCACGTGGGCCCCACCCGGAAATCACGTGGGCCCCACCCGGAAATCACGTGGGCCCCACCCGGAAATCACGTGGGCCCCACGGGGAAATCACGTGGGCCCCACCCGGAAATCACGTGGGCCCCACCCGGAAATCACGTGGGCCCCACGGGGAAATCACGTGGGCCCCACCCGGAAATCACGTGGGCCCCACCCGGAAATCACGTGGGCCCCACCCGGAAATCACGTGGGCCCCACCCGGAAATCACGTGGGCCCCACCCGGAAATCACGTGGGCCCCACCCGGAAATCACGTGGGCCCCACCCGGAAATCACGTGGGCCCCACCCGGAAATCACGTGGGCCCCACCCGGAAATCACGTGGGCCCCACCCGGAAATCACGTGGGCCCCACCCGGAAATCACGTGGGCCCCCAGGGGAAATCACGTGGGCCCCACCCGGAAATCACGTGGGCCCCACCCGGAAATAACGAGGGCCCCACCCGGAAATCACGTGGGCCCGACGGGGAAATCACGTGGGCCCCACCCGGAAATCACGTGGGCCCCACCCGGAAATCACGTGGGCCCCCAGGGGAAATCACATGGGCCCCACCCGGAAATCACGTGGGCCCCACCCGGAAATCACGTGGGCCCCACCCGGAAATCACGTGGGCCCCACGGGGAAATCACTTGGGCCCCACCCGGAAATCACGTGGGCCCCACCCGGAAATCACGTGGGCCCCCAGGGGAAATCACGTGGGCCCCACCCGGAAATCACGTGGGCCCCACCCGGAAATCACGTGGGCCCCACGGGGAAATCACGTGGGCCCCACCCGGAAATCACGTGGGCCCCACCCGGAAATCACGTGGGCCCCACGGGGAAATCACGTGGGCCCCACCCGGAAATCACGTGGGCCCCACCCGGAAATCACGTGGGCCCCACCCGGAAATCACGTGGGCCCCACCCGGAAATCACGTGGGCCCCCAGGGGAAATCACGTGGGCCCCACCCGGAAATCACGTGGGCCCCACGGGGAAATCACGTGGGCCCCACCCGGAAATCACGTGGGCCCCACCCGGAAATCACGTGGGCCCCACGGGGAAATCACGTGGGCCCCACCCGGAAATCACGTGGGCCCCACCCGGAAATCACGTGGGCCCCACCCGGAAATCACGTGGGCCCCACCCGGAAATCACGTGGGCCCCCAGGGGAAATCACGTGGGCCCCACCCGGAAATCACGTGGGCCCCACGGGGAAATCACGTGGGCCCCACCCGGAAATCACGTGGGCCCCACCCGGAAATCACGTGGGCCCCACCCTGAAATCACGTGGGCCCCGCCCGGAAATCACGTGGGCCCCACCCGGAAATCACGTGGGCCCCCAGGGGAAATCACGTGGGCCCCACCCGGAAATCACGTGGGCCCCACCCGGAAATCACGTGGGCCCCACCCGGAAATCACGTGGGCCCGACGGGGAAATCACGTGGGCCCCACCCGGAAATCACGTGGGCCCCACCCGGAAATCACGTGGGCCCCACCCGGAAATCACGTGGGCCCCACCCGGAAATCACGTGGGCCCCACCCGGAAATCACGTGGGCCCCACCCGGAAATCACGTGGGCCCCACCCGGAAATCACGTGGGCCCCACCCGGAAATCACGTGGGCCCCACCCGGAAATCACGTGGGCCCCACCCGGAAATCACGTGGGCCCCCAGGGGAAATCACTTGGGCCCCACCCGGAAATCACGTGGGCCCCACCCGGAAATCACGTGGGCCCCCAGGGGAAATCACTTGGGCCCCACCCGGAAATCACGTGGGCCCCACCCGGAAATCACGTGGGCCCCACGGGGAAATCACGTGGGCCCCACCCGGAAATCACGTGGGCCCCACCCGGAAATCACGTGGGCCCCACCCTGAAATCACGTGGGCCCCACCCGGAAATCACGTGGGCCCCACCCGGAAATCACGTGGGCCCCCAGGGGAAATCACGTGGGCCCCACCCGGAAATCACGTGGGCCCCACCCGAAAATCACGTGGGCCCCACCCGGAAATCACGTGGGCCCGACGGGGAAATCACGTGGGCCCCACCCGGAAATCACGTGGTCCCCACCCGGAAATCACGTGGGCCCCACCCGGAAATCACGTGGGCGCCACCCGGAAATCACGTGGGCCCCACCCGGAAATCACGTGGGCCCCACCCGGAAGTCACGTGGGCCCCACCCGGAAATCACGTGGGCCCCACCCGGAAATCACGTGGGCCCCACACGGAAATCACGTGGGCCCCACCCGGAAATCACGTGGGCCCCCAGGGGAAATCACGTGGGCCCCACCCGGAAATCGTGGGCCCCACCCGGAAATCACGTGGGCCCCACCCGGAAATCACGTGGGCCCCACGGGGAAATCACGTGGGCCCCACCCGGAAATCACGTGGGCCCCACCCGGAAATCACGTGGGCCCCCAGGGGAAATCACGTGGGCCCCACCCGGAAATCACGTGGGCCCCACCCGGAAATCACGTGGGCCCCACCCGGAAATCACGTGGGCCCCACGGGGAAATCACGTGGGCCTCACCCGGAAATCACGTGGGCCCCACCCGGAAATCACGTGGGCCCCACCCGGAAATCACGTGGGCCCCACCCGGAAATCACGTGGGCCCCACCCGGAAATCACGTGGGCCCCACCCGGAAATCACGTGGGCACCACCCGGAAATCACGTGGGCCCCACGGGGAAATCACGTGGGCCCCACCCGGAAATCACGTGGGCCCCACGGGGAAATCACGTGGGCCCCACCCGGAAATCACGTGGGCCCCACCCGGAAATCACGTGGGCCCCACCCGGAAATCACGTGGGCCCCACCCGGAAATCACGTGGGCCCCACCCGGAAATCACGTGGGCCCCACCCGGAAATCACGTGGGCCCCACCCGGAAATCACGTGGGCCCCACCCGGAAATCACGTGGGCCCCACCCGGAAATCACGTGGGCCCCACCCGGAAATCACGTGGGCCCCACCCGGAAATCACGTGGGCCCCACCCGGAAATCACGTGGGCCCCACCCGGAAATCACGTGGGCCCCACCCGGAAATCACGTGGGCCCCACCCGGAAATCACGTGGGCCCCCAGGGGAAATCACGTGGGCCCCACCCTGAAATCACGTGGGCCCCACCCGGAAATCATGTGGGCCCCACCCGGAAATAACGTGGGCCCCACCCGGAAATAACGTGGGCCCCACCCAGAAATCACGTGGGCCCCACCCAGAAATCACGTGGGCCCCACCCGGAAATCACGTGGGCCCCACCCGGAAATCACGTGGGCCCCACCCGGAAATCACGTGGGCCCCACCCGGAAATCACGTGGGCCCCCAGGGGAAATCATGTGGGCCCCACCCGGAAATCACGTGGGCCCCACCCGGAAATCACGTGGGCCCCACCCGGAAATCACGTGGGCCCCACCCGGAAATCACGTGGGCCCCACCCGGAAATCACGTGGGCCCCCAGGGGAAATCACGTGGGCCCCACCCGGAAATCACGTGGGCCCCACCCGGAAATCACGTGGGCCCCACCCGGAAATCACGTGGGCCCCACCCGGAAATCACGTGGGCCCCACCCGGAAATCACGTGGGCCCCACCCGGAAATCACGTGGGCCCCACCCGGAAATCACGTGGGCCCCACGGGGAAATCACGTGGGTCCCACCCGGAAATCACGTGGGCCCCACCCGGAAATCACGTGGGCCCCACCCGGAAATCACTTGGGCCCCACCCGGAAATCACGTGGGCCCCACCCGGAAATCACGTGGGCCCCACGGGGAAATCACGTGGGCCCCACCTGGAAATCACGTGGGCCCCACCCGGAAATCACGTGGGCCCCACCCGGAAATCACGTGGGCCCCACCCGGAAATCACGTGGGCCCCACCCGGAAATCACGTGGGCCCCACCCGGAAATCACGTGGGCCCCCAGGGGAAATCACGTGGGCCCCACCCGGAAATCACGTGGGCCCCACCCGGAAATCACGTGGGCCCCACCCGGAAATCACGTGGGCCCCACGGGGAAATCACGTGGGCCCCACCCGGAAATCACGTGGGCCCCACCCGGAAATCACGTGGGCCCTACCCGGAAATCACGTGGGCCCCACCCGGAAATCACGTGGGCCCCCAGGGGAAATCACGTGGGCCCCACGGGGAAATCACGTGGGCCCCACCCGGAAATCACGTGGGCCCCACGGGGAAATCACATGGGCCCCACCCGGAAATCACGTGGGCCCCACGGGGAAATCACGTGGGCCCCACCCGGAAATCACGTGGGCCCCACCCGGAAATCACGTGGGCCCCACCCGGAAATCACGTGGGCCCCACCCGGAAATCACGTGGGCCCCACCCGGAAATCACGTGGGCCCCACCCGGAAATCACGTGGGCCCCACCCGGAAATCACGTGGGCCCCACCCGGAAATCACGTGGGCCCCACCCGGAAATCACGTGGGCCCCACCCGGAAATCACGTGGGCCCCACCCGGAAATCACGTGGGCCCCCAGGGGAAATCACGTGGGCCCCACCCTGAAATCACGTGGGCCCCACCCGGAAATCACGTGGGCCCCACCCGGAAATAACGTGGGCCCCACCCGGAAATAACGTGTGCCCCACCCAGTAATCACGTGGGCCCCACCCGGAAATCACGTGGGCCCCACCCGGAAATCACGTGGGCCCCACCCGGAAATCACGTGGGCCCCACCCGGAAATCACGTGGGCCCCACCCGGAAATCACGTGGGCCCCCAGGGGAAATCATGTGGGCCCCACCCGGAAATCACGTGGGCCCCACGGGGAAATCACGTGGGCCCCACCCGGAAATCACGTGGGCCCCACCCGGAAATCACGTGGGCCCCACCCGGAAATCACGTGGGCCCCACCCGGAAATCACGTGGGCCCCACCCGGAAATCACGTGGGCCCCACCCGGAAATCACGTGGGCCCCACCCGGAAATCACGTGGGCCCCACCCGGAAATAACGTGGGCCCCACCCGGAAATAACGTGTGCCCCACCCAGTAATCACGTGGGCCCCACCCGGAAATCACGTGGGCCCCACCCGGAAATCACGTGGGCCCCACCCGGAAATCACGTGGGCCCCACCCGGAAATCACGTGGGCCCCACCCGGAAATCACGTGGGCCCCCAGGGGAAATCATGTGGGCCCCACCCGGAAATCACGTGGGCCCCACCCGGAAATCACGTGGGCCCCACCCGGAAATCACGTGGGCCCCACCCGGAAATCACGTGGGCCCCACCCGGAAATCACGTGGGCCCCACCCAGAAATCACGTGGGCCCCACCCGGAAATCACGTGGGCCCCACCCGGAAATCACGTGGGCCCCCAGGGGAAATCATGTGGGCCCCACCCGGAAATCACGTGGGCCCCACCCGGAAATCACGTGGGCCCCACCCGGAAATCACGTGGGCCCCACCCGGAAATCACGTGGGCCCCACCCGGAAATCACGTGGGCCCCACCCGGAAATCACGTGGGCCCCACCCGGAAATCACGTGGGCCCCCAGGGGAAATCACGTGGGCCCCACCCGGAAATCACGTGGGCCCCACCCGGAAATCACGTGGGCCCCACCCGGAAATCACGTGGGCCCCACCCGGAAATCACGTGGGCCCCACCCGGAAATCACGTGGGCCCCCAGGGGAAATCATGTGGGCCCCACCCGGAAATCACGTGGGCCCCACCCGGAAATCACGTGGGCCCCACCCGGAAATCACGTGGGCCCCACCCGGAAATCACGTGGGCCCCACCCGGAAATCACGTGGGCCCCCAGGGGAAATCACGTGGGCCCCACCCGGAAATCACGTGGGCCCCACCCGGAAATCACGTGGGCCCCACCCGGAAATCACGTGGGCCCCACCCGGAAATCACGTGGGCCCCACCCGGAAATCACGTGGGCCCCACCCGGAAATCACGTGGGCCCCACCCGGAAATCACGTGGGCCCCACGGGGAAATCACGTGGGTCCCACCCGGAAATCACGTGGGCCCCACCCGGAAATCACGTGGGCCCCACCCGGAAATCACTTGGGCCCCACCCGGAAATCACGTGGGCCCCACCCGGAAATCACGTGGGCCCCACGGGGAAATCACGTGGGCCCCACCTGGAAATCACGTGGGCCCCACCCGGAAATCACGTGGGCCCCACCCGGAAATCACGTGGGCCCCACCCGGAAATCACGTGGGCCCCACCCGGAAATCACGTGGGCCCCACCCGGAAATCACGTGGGCCCCCAGGGGAAATCACGTGGGCCCCACCCAGAAATCACGTGGGCCCCACCCAGAAATCACGTGGGCCCCACCCGGAAATCACGTGGGCCCCACCCGGAAATCACGTGGGCCCCACCCGGAAATCACGTGGGCCCCACCCGGAAATCACGTGGGCCCCACCCGGAAATCACGTGGGCCCCACCCGGAAATCACGTGGGCCCCACCCGGAAATCACGTGGGCCCCCAGGGGAAATCACGTGGGCCCCACCCGGAAATCACGTGGGCCCCCAGGGGAAATCACGTGGGCCCCACCCGGAAATCACGTGGGCCCCACCCGGAAATCACGTGGGCCCCACCCGGAAATCACGTGGGCCCCACCCGGAAATCACGTGGGCCCCACCCGGAAATCACGTGGGCCCCACCCGGAAATCACGTGGGCCCCACCCGGAAATCACGTGGGCCCCACCCGGAAATCACGTGGGCCCCACCCGGAAATCACGTGGGCCCCACCCGGAAATCACGTGGGCCCCACCCGGAAATCACGTGGGCCCCACCCGGAAATCACGTGGGCCCCCAGGGGAAATCACGTGGGCCCCACCCTGAAATCACGTGGGCCCCACCCGGAAATCACGTGGGCCCCACCCGGAAATAACGTGGGCCCCACCCGGAAATAACGTGTGCCCCACCCAGTAATCACGTGGGCCCCACCCGGAAATCACGTGGGCCCCACCCGGAAATCACGTGGGCCCCACCCGGAAATCACGTGGGCCCCAACCGGAAATCACGTGGGCCCCACCCGGAAATCACGTGGGCCCCCAGGGGAAATCATGTGGGCCCCACCCGGAAATCACGTGGGCCCCACCCGGAAATCACGTGGGCCCCACCCGGAAATCACGTGGGCCCCACCCGGAAATCACGTGGGCCCCACCCGGAAATCACGTGGGCCCCACCCGGAAATAACGTGGGCCCCACCCGGAAATAACGTGTGCCCCACCCAGTAATCACGTGGGCCCCACCCGGAAATCACGTGGGCCCCACCCGGAAATCACGTGGGCCCCACCCGGAAATCACGTGGGCCCCACCCGGAAATCACGTGGGCCCCACCCGGAAATCACGTGGGCCCCCAGGGGAAATCATGTGGGCCCCACCCGGAAATCACGTGGGCACCACCCGGAAATCACGTGGGCCCCACAAGGAAATCACGTGGGCCCCACCCGGAAATCACGTGGGCCCCACCCGGAAATAACGTGGGCCCCACCCTGAAATCACGTGGGCCCCACCCGGAAATCACGTGGGCCCCACCCGGAAATCACGTGGGCCCCCAGGGGAAATCATGTGGGCCCCACCCGGAAATCACGTGGGCCCCACCCGGAAATCACGTGGGCCCCACCCGGAAATCACGTGGGCCCCACCCGGAAATCACGTGGGCCCCACCCGGAAATCACGTGGGCCCCCAGGGGAAATCACGTGGGCCCCACCCGGAAATCACGTGGGCCCCACCCGGAAATCACGTGGGCCCCACCCGGAAATCACGTGGGCCCCACCCGGAAATCACGTGGGCCCCACCCGGAAATCACGTGGGCCCCACCCGGAAATCACGTGGGCCCCACCCGGAAATCACGTGGGCCCCACGGGGAAATCACGTGGGTCCCACCCGGAAATCACGTGGGCCCCACCCGGAAATCACGTGGGCCCCACCCGGAAATCACTTGGGCCCCACCCGGAAATCACGTGGGCCCCACCCGGAAATCACGTGGGCCCCACCCGGAAATCACGTGGGCCCCCAGGGGAAATCATGTGGGCCCCACCCGGAAATCACGTGGGCCCCACCCGGAAATCACGTGGGCCCCACCCGGAAATCACGTGGGCCCCCAGGGGAAATCACGTGGGCCCCACCCGGAAATCACGTGGGCCCCACCCGGAAATCACGTGGGCCCCACCCGGAAATCACGTGGGCCCCACCCGGAAATCACGTGGGCCCCACCCGGAAATCACGTGGGCCCCACCCGGAAATCACGTGGGCCCCACCCGGAAATCACGTGGGCCCCACGGGGAAATCACGTGGGTCCCACCCGGAAATCACGTGGGCCCCACCCGGAAATCACGTGGGCCCCACCCGGAAATCACGTGGGCCCCACCCGGAAATCACGTGGGCCCCACCCGGAAATCACGTGGGCCCCACGGGGAAATCACGTGGGCCCCACCTGGAAATCACGTGGGCCCCACCCGGAAATCACGTGGGCCCCACCCGGAAATCACGTGGGCCCCACCCGGAAATCACGTGGGCCCCACCCGGAAATCACGTGGGCCCCACCCGGAAATCACGTGGGCCCCACCCGGAAATCACGTGGGCCCCACCCGGAAATCACGTGGGCCCCACCCGGAAATCACGTGGGCCCCACCCGGAAATCACGTGGGCCCCCAGGGGAAATCACGTGGGCCCCACCCGGAAATCACGTGGGCCCCACCCGGAAATCACGTGGGCCCCACCCGGAAATCACGTGGGCCCCACGGGGAAATCACGTGGGCCCCACCCGGAAATCACGTGGGCCCCACCCGGAAATCACGTGGGCCCTACCCGGAAATCACGTGGGCCCCACCCGGAAATCACGTGGGCCCCCAGGGGAAATCACGTGGGCCCCACCCGGAAATCACGTGGGCCCCACCCGGAAATCACGTGGGCCCCACCCGGAAATCACGTGGGCCCCACGGGGAAATCACGTGGGCCCCACCCGGAAATCACGTGGGCCCCACCCGGAAATCACGTGGGCCCCCAGGGGAAATCACGTGGGCCCCACCCGGAAATCACGTGGGCCCCACCCGGAAATCACGTGGGCCCCACCCGGAAATCACGTGGGCCCCACGGGGAAATCACGTGGGCCCCACCCGGAAATCACGTGGGCCCCACCCGGAAATCACGTGGGCCCCACCCGGAAATCACGTGGGCCCCACCCGGAAATCACGTGGGCCCCACCCGGAAATCACGTGGGCCCCACCCGGAAATCACGTGGGCCCCACCCGGAAATCACGTGGGCACCACCCGGAAATCACGTGGGCCCCACGGGGAAATCACGTGGGCCCCACCCGGAAATCACGTGGGCCCCACGGGGAAATCACGTGGGCCCCACCCGGAAATCACGTGGGCCCCACGGGGAAATCACGTGGGCCCCACCCGGAAATCACGTGGGCCCCACCCGGAAATCACGTGGGCCCCACCCGGAAATCACGTGGGCCCCACCCGGAAATCACGTGGGCCCCACGGGGAAATCACGTGGGCCCCACCCGGAAATCACGTGGGCCCCACGGGGAAATCACGTGGGCCCCACCCGGAAATCACGTGGGCCCCACCCGGAAATCACGTGGGCCCCACCCGGAAATCACGGGGGCCCCACCCGGAAATCACGTGGGCCCCACCCGGAAATCACGTGGGCCCCACCCGGAAATCACGTGGGCCCCACCCGGAAATCACGTGGGCCCCCAGGGGAAATCACGTGGGCCCGACCCGGAAATCACGTGGGCCCCACCCGGAAATCACGTGGGCCCCACCCGGAAATCACGTGGGCCCCACCCGGAAATCACGTGGGCCCGACGGGGAAATCACGTGGGCCCCACCCGGAAATCACGTGGGCCCCACCCGGAAATCACGTGGGCCCCACCCGAAAATCACGTGGGCCCCACCCGGAAATCACGTGGGCCCAACGGGGAAATCACGTGGGCCCCACCCGGAAATCACGTGGTCCCCACCCGGAAATCACGTGGGCCCCACCCGAAAATCACGTGGGCGCCACCCGGAAATCACGTGGGCCCCACCCGGAAATCACGTGGGCCCCACCCGGAAGTCACGTGGGCCCCACCCGGAAATCTCGTGGGCCCCACCCGGAAATCACGTGGGCCCCACCCGGAAATCACGTGGGCCCCACCCGGAAATCACGTGGGCCCCCAGGGGAAATCACGTGGGCCCCACCCGGAAATCGTGGGCCCCACCCGGAAATCACGTGGGCCCCACCCGGAAATCACGTGGGCCCCACGGGGAAATCACGTGGGCCCCACCCGGAAATCACGTGGGCCCCACCCGGAAATCACGTGGGCCCCCAGGGGAAATCACGTGGGCCCCACGGGGAAATCACGTGGGCCCCACCCGGAAATCACGTGGTCCCCACCCGGAAATCACGTGGGCCCCCAGGGGAAATCACGTGGGCCCCACCCGGAAATCACGTGGGCCCCACCCGGAAATCACGTGGGCCCCACCCTGAAATCACGTGGACCCCACCCGGAAATCACGTGGGCCCCACGGGGAAATCACGTGGGCCCCACCCGGAAATCACGTGGGCCCCACCCGGAAATCACGTGGGCCCCACCCTGAAATCACATGGGCCCCACCCGGAAATCACGTGGGCCCCACCCGGAAATCACGTGGGCCCCCAGGGGAAATCACGTGGGCCCCACCCGGAAATCACGTGGGCCCCACCCGGAAATCACGTGGGCCCCACCCGGAAATCACGTGGGCCCGACGGGGAAATCACGTGGGCCCCACCCGGAAATCACGTGGTCCCCACCCGGAAATCACGTGGGCCCCACCCGGAAATCACGTGGGCCCCACCCTGAAATCACGTGGGCCCCACCCGGAAATCACGTGGGCCCCACCCGGAAATCACGTGGGCCCCACCCGGAAATCACGTGGGCCCCACCCGGAAATCACGTGGGCCCCACCCGGAAATCACGTGGGCCCCACCCGGAAATCACGTGGGCCCCACCCGGAAATCACGTGGGCCCCACCCGGAAATCACGTGGGCCCCACCCGGAAATCACGTGGGCCCCACCCGGAAATCACGTGGGCCCCACCCGGAAATCACGTGGGCCCCACCCGGAAATCACGTGGGCCCCACCCGGAAATCACGTGGGCCCCACCCGGAAATCACGTGGGCCCCACCCGGAAATCACGTGGGCCCCCAGGGGAAATCACGTGGGCCCCACCCGGAAATCACGTGGGCCCCACCCGGAAATCACGTGGGCCCCACCCGGAAATCACGTGGGCCCCACGGGGAAATCACGTGGGCCCCACGGGGAAATCACGTGGGCCCCACCCGGAAATCACGTGGGCCCCACCCGGAAATCACGTGGGCCCCACCCGGAAATCACGTGGGCCCCACCCGGAAATCACGTGGGCCCCACCCGGAAATCACGTGGGCCCCACGGGGAAATCACGTGGGCCCCACCCGGAAATCACGTGGGCCCCACCCGGAAATCACGTGGGCCCCACCCGGAAATCACGTGGGCCCCACCCGGAAATCACGTGGGCCCCACCCGGAAATCACGTGGGCCCCACCCGGAAATCACGTGGGCCCGACGGGAAAATCACGTGGGCCCCACCCGGAAATCACGTGGTCCCCACCCGGAAATCACGTGGGCCCCACCCGGAAATCACGTGGGCCCCACCCGGAAATCACGTGGGCCCCAACCGGATATCACGTGGGCCCCACCCGGAAATCACGTGGGCCCCACCCGGAAATCACGTGGGCCCCACGGGGAAATCACGTGGGCCCCACCCGGAAATCACGTGGGCCCCACCCGGAAATCACGTGGGCCCCACCCGGAAATCACGTGGGCCCCACCCGGAAATCACGTGGGCCCCACGGGGAAATCACGTGGGCCCCACGGGGAAATCACGTGGGCCCCACCCGGAAATCACGTGGGCCCCACCCGGAAATCACGTGGGCCCCACCCGGAAATCACGTGGGCCCCACGGGGAAATCACGTGGGCCCCACCCGGAAATCACGTGGGCCCCACGGGGAAATCACGTGGGTCACACCCGGAAATCACGTGGGCCCCACCCGGAAATCACGTGGGCCCCACCCGGAAGTCACGTGGGCCCCACCCGGAAATCACGTGGGCCCCACCCGGAAGTCACGTGGGCCCCACCCGGAAATCACGTGGGCCCCACCCGGAAATCACGTGGGCCCCACCCGGAAATCACGTGGGCCCCACCCGGAAATCACGTGGGCCCCACCCGGAAATCACGTGGGCCCCACCCGGAAATCACGTGGGCCCCACCCGGAAATCACGTGGGCCCCACCCGGAAATCACGTGGGCCCCACCCGGAAATCACGTGGGCCCCCAGGGGAAATCACGTGGGCCCGACCCGGAAATCACGTGGGCCCCACCCGGAAATCACGTGGGCCCCACCCGGAAATCACGTGGGCCCCACGGGGAAATCACGTGGGCCCCACCCGGAAATCACGTGGGCCCCACCCGGAAATCACGTGGGCCCCCAGGGGAAATCACGTGGGCCCCACCCGGAAATCACGTGGGCCCCACCCGGAAATCACGTGGGCCCCACCCTGAAATCACGTGGACCCCACCCGGAAATCACGTGGGCCCCACGGGGAAATCACGTGGGCCCCACCCGGAAATCACGTGGGCCCCACCCGGAAATCACGTGGGCCCCACCCTGAAATCACGTGGACCCCACCCGGAAATCACGTGGGCCCCACGGGGAAATCACGTGGGCCCCACCCGGAAATCACGTGGGCCCCACCCGGAAATCACGTGGGCCCCACCCTGAAATCACGTGGGCCCCACCCGGAAATCACGTGGGCCCCACCCGGAAATCACGTGGGCCCCCAGGGGAAATCACGTGGGCCCCACCCGGAAATCACGTGGGCCCCACCCGAAAATCACGTGGGCCCCACCCGGAAATCACGTGGGCCCGACGGGGAAATCACGTGGGCCCCACCCGGAAATCACGTGGTCCCCACCCGGAAATCACGTGGGCCCCACCCGGAAATCACGTGGGCGCCACCCGGAAATCACGTGGGCCCCACCCGGAAATCACGTGGGCCCCACCCGGAAGTCACGTGGGCCCCACCCGGAAATCACGTGGGCCCCACCCGGAAATCACGTGGGCCCCACCCGGAAATCACGTGGGCCCCACCCGGAAATCACGTGGGCCCCCAGGGGAAATCACGTGGGCCCCACCCGGAAATCGTGGGCCCCACCCGGAAATCACGTGGGCCCCACCCGGAAATCACGTGGGCCCCACGGGGAAATCACGTGGGCCCCACCCGGAAATCACGTGGGCCCCACCCGGAAATCACGTGGGCCCCCAGGGGAAATCACGTGGGCCCCACCCGGAAATCACGTGGGCCCCACCCGGAAATCACGTGGGCCCCACCCGAAAATCACGTGGGCCCCACCCGGAAATCACGTGGGCCCGACGGGGAAATCACGTGGGCCCCACCCGGAAATCACGTGGTCCCCACCCGGAAATCACGTGGGCCCCACCCGGAAATCACGTGGGCGCCACCCGGAAATCACGTGGGCCCCACCCGGAAATCACGTGGGCCCCACCCGGAAATCACGTGGGCCCCACCCGGAAATCACGTGGGCCCCACCCGGAAATCACGTGGGCCCCACCCGGAAATCACGTGGGCCCCACCCGGAAATCACGTGGGCCCCAACCGGAAATCACGTGGGCCCCCAGGGGAAATCACGTGGGCCCGACCCGGAAATCACGTGGGCCCCACCCGGAAATCACGTGGGCCCCACCCGGAAATCACGTGGGCCCCACGGGGAAATCACGTGGGCCCCACCCGGAAATCACGTGGGCCCCACCCGGAAATCACGTGGGCCCCCAGGGGAAATCACGTGGGCCCCACCCGGAAATCACGTGGGCCCCACCCGGAAATCACGTGGGCCCCACCCTGAAATCACGTGGACCCCACCCGGAAATCACGTGGGCCCCACGGGGAAATCACGTGGGCCCCACCCGGAAATCACGTGGGCCCCACCCGGAAATCACGTGGGCCCCACCCTGAAATCACGTGGACCCCACCCGGAAATCACGTGGGCCCCACGGGGAAATCACGTGGGCCCCACCCGGAAATCACGTGGGCCCCACCCGGAAATCACGTGGGCCCCACCCTGAAATCACGTGGGCCCCACCCGGAAATCACGTGGGCCCCACCCGGAAATCACGTGGGCCCCCAGGGGAAATCACGTGGGCCCCACCCGGAAATCACGTGGGCCCCACCCGAAAATCACGTGGACCCCACCCGGAAATCACGTGGGCCCGACGGGGAAATCACGTGGGCCCCACCCGGAAATCACGTGGTCCCCACCCGGAAATCACGTGGGCCCCACCCGGAAATCACGTGGGCGCCACCCGGAAATCACGTGGGCCCCACCCGGAAATCACGTGGGCCCCACCCGGAAGTCACGTGGGCCCCACCCGGAAATCACGTGGGCCCCACCCGGAAATCACGTGGGCCCCACCCGGAAATCACGTGGGCCCCACCCGGAAATCACGTGGGCCCCCAGGGGAAATCACGTGGGCCCCACCCGGAAATCGTGGGCCCCACCCGGAAATCACGTGGGCCCCACCCGGAAATCACGTGGGCCCCACGGGGAAATCACGTGGGCCCCACCCGGAAATCACGTGGGCCCCACCCGGAAATCACGTGGGCCCCCAGGGGAAATCACGTGGGCCCCACCCGGAAATCACGTGGGCCCCACCCGGAAATCACGTGGGCCCCACCCGGAAATCACGTGGGCCCAACGGGGAAATCACGTGGGCCTCACCCGGAAATCACGTGGGCCCCACCCGGAAATCACGTGGGCCCCACCCGGAAATCACGTGGGCCCCACCCGGAAATCACGTGGGCCCCACCCGGAAATCACGTGGGCCCCACCCGGAAATCACGTGGGCCCCACCCGGAAATCACGTGGGCACCACCCGGAAATCACGTGGGCCCCACGGGGAAATCACGTGGGCCCCACCCGGAAATCACGTGGGCCCCACGGGGAAATCACGTGGGCCCCACCCGGAAATCACGTGGGCCCCACCCGGAAATCACGTGGGCCCCACCCGGAAATCACGTGGGCCCCACCCGGAAATCACGTGGGCCCCACCCGGAAATCACGTGGGCCCCACCCGGAAATCACGTGGGCCCCACCCGGAAATCACGTGGGCCCCACCCGGAAATCACGTGGGCCCCACCCGGAAATCACGTGGGCCCCACCCGGAAATCACCTGGGCCCCACCCGGAAATCACGTGGGCCCCCAGGGGAAATCACGTGGGCCCCACCCTGAAATCACGTGGGCCCCACCCGGAAATCACGTGGGCCCCACCCGGAAATAACGTGGGCCCCACCCGGAAATAACGTGGGCCCCACCCGGAAATCACGTGGGCCCCACCCAGAAATCACGTGGGCCCCACCCGGAAATCACGTGGGCCCCACCCGGAAATCACGTGGGCCCCACCCGGAAATCACGTGGGCCCCACCCGGAAATCACGTGGGCCCCCAGGGGAAATCATGTGGGCCCCACCCGGAAATCACGTGGGCCCCACCCGGAAATCACGTGGGCCCCACCCGGAAATCACGTGGGCCCCACCCGGAAATCACGTGGGCCCCACCCGGAAATCACGTGGGCCCCCAGGGGAAATCACGTGGGCCCCACCCGGAAATCACGTGGGCCCCACCCGGAAATCACGTGGGCCCAACCCGGAAATCACGTGGGCCCCACCCGGAAATCACGTGGGCCCCACCCGGAAATCACGTGGGCCCCACCCGGAAATCACGTGGGCCCCACGGGGAAATCACGTGGGTCCCACCCGGAAATCACGTGGGCCCCACCCGGAAATCACGTGGGCCCCACCCGGAAATCACGTGGGCCCCACCCGGAAATCACGTGGGCCCCACCCGGAAATCACGTGGGCCCCACGGGGAAATCACGTGGGCCCCACCCGGAAATCACGTGGGCCCCACCCGGAAATCACGTGGGCCCCACCCGGAAATCACGTGGGCCCCACCCGGAAATCACGTGGGCCCCACCCGGAAATCACGTGGGCCCCACCCGGAAATCACGTGGGCCCCACCCGGAAATCACGTGGGCCCCACCCGGAAATCACGTGGGCCCCCAGGGGAAATCACGTGGGCCCCACCCGGAAATCACGTGGGCCCCACCCGGAAATCACGTGGGCCCCACCCGGAAATCACGTGGGCCCCACGGGGAAATCACGTGGGCCCCACCCGGAAATCACGTGGGCCCCACCCGGAAATCACGTGGGCCCTACCCGGAAATCACGTGGGCCCCACCCGGAAATCACGTGGGCCCCCAGGGGAAATCACGTGGGCCCCACCCGGAAATCACGTGGGCCCCACCCGGAAATCACGTGGGCCCCACGGGGAAATCACGTGGGCCCCACCCGGAAATCAAGTGGGCCCCACCCGGAAATCACGTGGGCCCCACGGGGAAATCACGTGGGCCCCACCCGGAAATCAAGTGGGCCCCACCCGGAAATCACGTGGGCCCCCAGGGGAAATCACGTGGGCCCCACCCGGAAATCACGTGGGCCCCACCCGGAAATCACGTGGGCCCCACCCGGAAATCACGTGGGCCCCACGGGGAAATCACGTGGGCCCCACCCGGAAATCACGTGGGCCCCACCCGGAAATCACGTGGGCCCCACCCGGAAATCACGTGGGCCCCACCCGGAAATCACGTGGGCCCCACCCGGAAATCACGTGGGCCCCACCCGGAAATCACGTGGGCCCCACCCGGAAATCACGTGGGCCCCACCCGGAAATCACGTGGGCCCCACCCGGAAATCACGTGGGCCCCACCCGGAAATCACGTGGGCCCCACCCGGAAATCACGTGGGCCCCACCCGGAAATCACGTGGGCCCCCAGGGGAAATCACGTGGGCCCCACCCTGAAATAACGTGGGCCCCACCCGGAAATCACGTGGGCCCCACCCGGAAATAACGTGGGCCCCACCCGGAAATAACGTGTGCCCCACCCAGTAATCACGTGGGCCCCACCCGGAAATCACGTGGGCCCCACCCGGAAATCACGTGGGCCCCACCCGGAAATCACGTGGGCCCCACCCGGAAATCACGTGGGCCCCACCCGGAAATCACGTGGGCCCCCAGGGGAAATCATGTGGGCCCCACCCGGAAATCACGTGGGCCCCACCCGGAAATCACGTGGGCCCCACCCGGAAATCACGTGGGCCCCACCCGGAAATCACGTGGGCCCCACCCGGAAATCACGTGGGCCCCACCCGGAAATAACGTGGGCCCCACCCGGAAATAACGTGTGCCCCACCCAGTAATCACGTGGGCCCCACCCGGAAATCACGTGGGCCCCACCCGGAAATCAGTAATCACGTGGGCCCCACCCGGAAATCACGTGGGCCCCACCCGGAAATCACGTGGGCCCCACCCGGAAATCACGTGGGCCCCACCCGGAAATCACGTGGGCCCCACCCGGAAATCACGTGGGCCCCACCCGGAAATCACGTGGGCCCCACGGGGAAATCACGTGGGTCCCACCCGGAAATCACGTGGGCCCCACCCGGAAATCACGTGGGCCCCACCCGGAAATCACGTGGGCCCCACCCGGAAATCACGTGGGCCCCACCCGGAAATCACGTGGGCCCCACCCGGAAATCACGTGGGCCCCACCCGGAAATCACGTGGGCCCCACGGGGAAATCACGTGGGCCCCACCCGGAAATCAAGTGGGCCCCACCCGGAAATCACGTGGGCCCCCAGGGGAAATCACGTGGGCCCCACCCGGAAATCACGTGGGCCCCACCCGGAAATCACGTGGGCCCTACCCGGAAATCACGTGGGCCCCACCCGGAAATCACGTGGGCCCCACCCGGAAATCACGTGGGCCCCACCCGGAAATCACGTGGGCCCCACCCGGAAATCACGTGGGCCCCACGGGGAAATCACGTGGGTCCCACCCGGAAATCACGTGGGCCCCACCCGGAAATCACGTGGGCCCCACCCGGAAATCACGTGGGCCCCACCCGGAAATCACGTGGGCCCCACCCGGAAATCACGTGGGCCCCACGGGGAAATCACGTGGGCCCCACCCGGAAATCACGTGGGCCCCACCCGGAAATCACGTGGGCCCCCAGGGGAAATCACGTGGGCCCCACCCGGAAATCACGTGGGCCCCACGGGGAAATCACGTGGGCCCCACCCGGAAATCAAGTGGGCCCCACCCGGAAATCACGTGGGCCCCCAGGGGAAATCACGTGGGCCCCACCCGGAAATCACGTGGGCCCCACCCGGAAATCACGTGGGCCCCACCCGGAAATCACGTGGGCCCCACGGGGAAATCACGTGGGTCCCACCCGGAAATCACGTGGGCCCCACCCGGAAATCACGTGGGCCCCACCCGGAAATCACGTGGGCCCCACCCGGAAATCACGTGGGCCCCACCCGGAAATCACGTGGGCCCCACGGGGAAATCACGTGGGCCCCACCCGGAAATCACGTGGGCCCCACCCGGAAATCACGTGGGCCCCCAGGGGAAATCACGTGGGCCCCACCCGGAAATCACGTGGGCCCCACCCGGAAATCACGTGGGCCCCCAGGGGAAATCACGTGGGCCCCACCCGGAAATCACGTGGGCCCCACGGGGAAATCACGTGGGCCCCACCCGGAAATCAAGTGGGCCCCACCCGGAAATCACGTGGGCCCCCAGGGGAAATCACGTGGGCCCCACCCGGAAATCACGTGGGCCCCACCCGGAAATCACGTGGGCCCCCAGGGGAAATCACGTGGGCCCCACCCGGAAATCACGTGGGCCCCACCCGGAAATCACGTGGGCCCCCAGGGGAAATCACGTGGGCCCCACCCGGAAATCACGTGGGCCCCACGGGGAAATCACGTGGGCCCCACCCGGAAATCAAGTGGGCCCCACCCGGAAATCACGTGGGCCCCCAGGGGAAATCACGTGGGCCCCACCCGGAAATCACGTGGGCCCCACCCGGAAATCACGTGGGCCCCACGGGGAAATCACGTGGGCCCCACCCGGAAATCACGTGGGCCCCACCCGGAAATCACGTGGGCCCCCAGGGGAAATCACGTGGGCCCCACCCGGAAATCACGTGGGCCCCACCCGGAAATCACGTGGGCCCCCAGGGGAAATCACGTGGGCCCCACCCGGAAATCACGTGGGCCCCACGGGGAAATCACGTGGGCCCCACCCGGAAATCAAGTGGGCCCCACCCGGAAATCACGTGGGCCCCCAGGGGAAATCACGTGGGCCCCACCCGGAAATCACGTGGGCCCCACCCGGAAATCACGTGGGCCCCACCCGGAAATCACGTGGGCCCCACCCGGAAATCACGTGGGCCCCACGGGGAAATCACGTGGGCCCCACCCGGAAATCACGTGGGCCCCACCCGGAAATCACGTGGGCCCCACCCGGAAATCACGTGGGCCCCACCCGGAAATCACGTGGGCCCCACGGGGAAATCACGTGGGCCCCACCCGGAAATCACGTGGGCCCCACCCGGAAATCACGTGGGCCCCACGGGGAAATCACGTGGGCCCCACCCGGAAATCACGTGGGCCCCACCCGGAAATCACGTGGGCCCCCAGGGGAAATCACGTGGGCCCCACCCGGAAATCACGTGGGCCCCACGGGGAAATCACGTGGGCCCCACCCGGAAATCAAGTGGGCCCCACCCGGAAATCACGTGGGCCCCCAGGGGAAATCACGTGGGCCCCACCCGGAAATCACGTGGGCCCCACCCGGAAATCACGTGGGCCCCACCCGGAAATCACGTGGGCCCCACGGGGAAATCACGTGGGTC
Source organism: Ovis canadensis (assembly GCF_042477335.2). Taxonomy (NCBI): domain Eukaryota; kingdom Metazoa; phylum Chordata; class Mammalia; order Artiodactyla; family Bovidae; genus Ovis; species Ovis canadensis. Next base: position 12,675,214 of record NC_091264.1, on the reverse strand, counting down.
CCACCCGGAAATCACGTGGGCCCCACCCGGAAATCACGTGGGCCCCACCCGGAAATCACGTGGGCCCCACCCGGAAATCACGTGGGCCCCACCCGGAAATCACGTGGGCCCCACGGGGAAATCACGTGGGCCCCACCCGGAAATCACGTGGGCCCCACCCGGAAATCACGTGGGCCCCCAGGGGAAATCACGTGGGCCCCACCCGGAAATCACGTGGGCCCCACGGGGAAATCACGTGGGCCCCACCCGGAAATCAAGTGGGCCCCACCCGGAAATCACGTGGGCCCCCAGGGGAAATCACGTGGGCCCCACCCGGAAATCACGTGGGCCCCACCCGGAAATCACGTGGGCCCTACCCGGAAATCACGTGGGCCCCACCCGGAAATCACGTGGGCCCCACCCGGAAATCACGTGGGCCCCACCCGGAAATCACGTGGGCCCCACCCGGAAATCACGTGGGCCCCACGGGGAAATCACGTGGGTCCCACCCGGAAATCACGTGGGCCCCACCCGGAAATCACGTGGGCCCCACCCGGAAATCACGTGGGCCCCACCCGGAAATCACGTGGGCCCCACCCGGAAATCACGTGGGCCCCACGGGGAAATCACGTGGGCCCCACCCGGAAATCACGTGGGCCCCACGGGGAAATCACGTGGGCCCCACCCGGAAATCAAGTGGGCCCCACCCGGAAATCACGTGGGCCCCCAGGGGAAATCACGTGGGCCCCACCCGGAAATCACGTGGGCCCCACCCGGAAATCACGTGGGCCCTACCCGGAAATCACGTGGGCCCCACCCGGAAATCACGTGGGCCCCCAGGGGAAATCACGTGGGCCCCACCCGGAAATCACGTGGGCCCCACCCGGAAATCACGTGGGCCCCACCCGGAAATCACGTGGGCCCCACGGGGAAATCACGTGGGCCCCACCCGGAAATCAAGTGGGCCCCACCCGGAAATCACGTGGGCCCCCAGGGGAAATCACGTGGGCCCCACCCGGAAATCACGTGGGCCCCACCCGGAAATCACGTGGGCCCCACCCGGAAATCACGTGGGCCCCACGGGGAAATCACGTGGGCCCCACCCGGAAATCACGTGGGCCCCACCCGGAAATCACGTGGGCCCCACCCGGAAATCACGTGGGCCCCACCCGGAAATCACGTGGGCCCCACCCGGAAATCACGTGGGCCCCACCCGGAAATAACGTGGGCCCCACCCGGAAATAACGTGTGCCCCACCCAGTAATCACGTGGGCCCCACCCGGAAATCACGTGGGCCCCACCCGGAAATCAGTAATCACGTGGGCCCCACCCGGAAATCACGTGGGCCCCACCCGGAAATAACGTGGGCCCCACCCGGAAATCACGTGGGCCCCACCCGGAAATCACTTGGGCCCCACCCGGAAATCACGTGGGGCCCCCAGGGGAAATCACGTGGGCCCCACCCGGAAATCACGTGGGCCCCACCCGGAAATCACGTGGGCCCCACCCGGAAATCACGTGGGCCCCCAGGGGAAATCACGTGGGCCCCACCCGGAAATCACGTGGGCCCCACCCGGAAATCACGTGGGCCCCACCCGGAAATCACGTGGGCCCCACCCGGAAATCACGTGGGCCCCACCCGGAAATCACGTGGGCCCCACCCGGAAATCACGTGGGCCCCACCCGGAAATCACGTGGGCCCCACGGGGAAATCACGTGGGTCCCACCCGGAAATCACGTGGGCCCCACCCGGAAATCACGTGGGCCCCACCCGGAAATCACGTGGGCCCCACCCGGAAATCACGTGGGCCCCACCCGGAAATCACGTGGGCCCCACGGGGAAATCACGTGGGCCCCACCCGGAAATCACGTGGGCCCCACCCGGAAATCACGTGGGCCCCACCCGGAAATCACGTGGGCCCCCAGGGGAAATCACGTGGGCCCCACCCGGAAATCACGTGGGCCCCACCCGGAAATCACGTGGGCCCCACCCGGAAATCACGTGGGCCCCACGGGGAAATCACGTGGGCCCCACCCGGAAATCACGTGGGCCCCACCCGGAAATCACGTGGGCCCTACCCGGAAATCACGTGGGCCCCACCCGGAAATCACGTGGGCCCCCAGGGGAAATCACGTGGGCCCCACCCGGAAATCACGTGGGCCCCACCCGGAAATCACGTGGGCCCCACCCGGAAATCACGTGGGCCCCACGGGGAAATCACGTGGGCCCCACCCGGAAATCACGTGGGCCCCACCCGGAAATCACGTGGGCCCCCAGGGGAAATCACGTGGGCCCCACCCGGAAATCACGTGGGCCCCACCCGGAAATCACGTGGGCCCCACCCGGAAATCACGTGGGCCCCACGGGGAAATCACGTGGGCCCCACCCGGAAATCACGTGGGCCCCACCCGGAAATCACGTGGGCCCCACCCGGAAATCACGTGGGCCCCACCCGGAAATCACGTGGGCCCCACCCGGAAATCACGTGGGCCCCACCCGGAAATCACGTGGGCCCCACCCGGAAATCACGTGGGCACCACCCGGAAATCACGTGGGCCCCACGGGGAAATCACGTGGGCCCCACCCGGAAATCACGTGGGCCCCACGGGGAAATAACATGGGCCCCACCCGGAAATCACGTGGGCCCCACGGGGAAATCACGTGGGCCCCACCCGGAAATCACGTGGGCCCCACCCGGAAATCACGTGGGCCCCACCCGGAAATCACGTGGGCCCCACCCGGAAATCACGTGGGCCCCACCCGGAAATCACGTGGGCCCCACCCGGAAATCACGTGGGCCCCACCCGGAAATCACGTGGGCCCCACCCGGAAATCACGTGGGCCCCACCCGGAAATCACGTGGGCCCCACCCGGAAATCCCGTGGGCCCCCAGGGGAAATCACGTGGGCCCCACCCTGAAATCACGTGGGCCCCACCCGGAAATCACGTGGGCCCCACCCGGAAATAACGTGGGCCCCACCCGGAAATAACGTGTGCCCCACCCAGTAATCACGTGGGCCCCACCCGGAAATCACGTGGGCCCCACCCGGAAATCACGTGGGCCCCACCCGGAAATCACGTGGGCCCCACCCGGAAATCACGTGGGCCCCACCCGGAAATCACGTGGGCCCCCAGGGGAAATCATGTGGGCCCCACCCGGAAATCACGTGGGCCCCACCCGGAAATCACGTGGGCCCCACCCGGAAATCACGTGGGCCCCACCCGGAAATCACGTGGGCCCCACCCGGAAATCACGTGGGCCCCCAGGGGAAATCACGTGGGCCCCACCCGGAAATCACGTGGGCCCCACCCGGAAATCACGTGGGCCCCACCCGGAAATCACGTGGGCCCCACCCGGAAATCACGTGGGCCCCACCCGGAAATCACGTGGGCCCCACCCGGAAATCACGTGGGCCCCACCCGGAAATCACGTGGGCCCCACCCGGAAATCACGTGGGCCCCACCCGGAAATCACGTGGGCCCCACCCGGAAATCACGTGGGCCCCACCCGGAAATCACGTGGGCCCCACCCGGAAATCACGTGGGCCCCACCCGGAAATCACGTGGGCCCCACCCGGAAATCACGTGGGCCCCACCCGGAAATCACGTGGGCCCCCAGGGGAAATCACGTGGGCCCCACCCGGAAATCACGTGGGCCCCACCCAGAAATCACGTGGGCCCCACCCGGAAATCACGTGGGCCCCACGGGGAAATCACGTGGGCCCCACCCGGAAATCACGTGGGCCCCACCCGGAAATCACGTGGGCCCCCAGGGGAAATCACGTGGGCCCCACCCGGAAATCACGTGGGCCCCACCCGGAAATCACGTGGGCCCCACCCGGAAATCACGTGGGCCCCACGGGGAAATCACGTGGGCCCCACCCGGAAATCACGTGGGCCCCACCCGGAAATCACGTGGGCCCCACCCGGAAATCACGTGGGCCCCACCCGGAAATCACGTGGGCCCCACCCGGAAATCACGTGGGCCCCACCCGGAAATCACGTGGGCACCACCCGGAAATCACGTGGGCCCCACGGGGAAATCACGTGGGCCCCACCCGGAAATCACGTGGGCCCCACGGGGAAATCACGTGGGCCCCACCCGGAAATCACGTGGGCCCCACGGGGAAATCACGTGGGCCCCACCCGGAAATCACGTGGGCCCCACCCGGAAATCACGTGGGCCCCACCCGGAAATCACGTGGGCCCCACGGGGAAATCACGTGGGCCCCACGGGGAAATCACGTGGGCCCCACCCGGAAATCACGTGGGCCCCACCCGGAAATCACGTGGGCCCCACCCTGAAATCACGTGGGCCCCACCCGGAAATCACGTGGGCCCCACCCGGAAATCACGTGGGCCCCACCCGGAAATCACGTGGGCCCCACCCGGAAATCACGTGGGCCCCACCCGGAAATCACGTGGGCCCCACCCGGAAATCACGTGGGCCCCACCCGGAAATAACGTGGGCCCCACCCGGAAATAACGTGGGCCCCACCCGGAAATCACGTGGGCCCCACCCGGAAATCACGTGGGCCCCACCCGGAAATCACGTGGGCCCCACCCGGAAATCACGTGGGCCCCACCCGGAAATCACGTGGGCCCCACGGGGAAATCACGTGGGCCCGACCCGGAAATCACGTGGGCCCCACCCGGAAATCACGTGGGCCCCACCCGGAAATCACGTGGGCCCCACCCGGAAATCACGTGGGCCCCACCCGGAAATCACGTGGGCCCCACCCGGAAATCACGTGGGCCCCACCCGGAAATCACGTGGGCCCCACCCGGAAATCACGTGGGCCCCACCCGGAAATCACGTGGGCCCCACCCGGAAATCACGTGGGCCCCACCCGGAAATCACGTGGGCCCCACCCGGAAATCACGTGGGCACCACCCGGAAATCACGTGGGCCCCACGGGGAAATCACGTGGGCCCCACCCGGAAATCACGTGGGCCCCACGGGGAAATCACATGGGCCCCACCCGGAAATCACGTGGGCCCCACGGGGAAATCACGTGGGCCCCACCCGGAAATCACGTGGGCCCCACCCGGAAATCACGTGGGCCCCACCCGGAAATCACGTGGGCCCCACCCGGAAATCACGTGGGCCCCACCCGGAAATCACGTGGGCCCCACCCGGAAATCACGTGGGCCCCACCCGGAAATCACGTGGGCCCCACCCGGAAATCACGTGGGCCCCACCCGGAAATCACGTGGGCCCCACCCGGAAATCACGTGGGCCCCCAGGGGAAATCACGTGGGCCCCACCCTGAAATCACGTGGGCCCCACCCGGAAATCACGTGGGCCCCACCCGGAAATAACGTGGGCCCCACCCGGAAATAACGTGTGCCCCACCCAGTAATCACGTGGGCCCCACCCGGAAATCACGTGGGCCCCACCCGGAAATCACGTGGGCCCCACCCGGAAATCACGTGGGCCCCACCCGGAAATCACGTGGGCCCCACCCGGAAATCACGTGGGCCCCCAGGGGAAATCATGTGGGCCCCACCCGGAAATCACGTGGGCCCCACCCGGAAATCACGTGGGCCCCACCCGGAAATCACGTGGGCCCCACCCGGAAATCACGTGGGCCCCACCCGGAAATCACGTGGGCCCCCAGGGGAAATCACGTGGGCCCCACCCGGAAATCACGTGGGCCCCACCCGGAAATCACGTGGGCCCCACCCGGAAATCACGTGGGCCCCACCCGGAAATCACGTGGGCCCCACCCGGAAATCACGTGGGCCCCACCCGGAAATCACGTGGGCCCCACCCGGAAATCACGTGGGCCCCACCCGGAAATCACGTGGGCCCCACCCGGAAATCACGTGGGCCCCACCCGGAAATCACGTGGGCCCCACCCGGAAATCACGTGGGCCCCACCCGGAAATCACGTGGGCCCCACCCGGAAATCACGTGGGCCCCACCCGGAAATCACGTGGGCCCCCAGGGGAAATCACGTGGGCCCCACCCGGAAATCACGTGGGCCCCACCCAGAAATCACGTGGGCCCCACCCGGAAATCACGTGGGCCCCACGGGGAAATCACGTGGGCCCCACCCGGAAATCACGTGGGCCCCACCCGGAAATCACGTGGGCCCCCAGGGGAAATCACGTGGGCCCCACCCGGAAATCACGTGGGCCCCACCCGGAAATCACGTGGGCCCCACCCGGAAATCACGTGGGCCCCACGGGGAAATCACGTGGGCCCCACCCGGAAATCACGTGGGCCCCACCCCGAAATCACGTGGGCCCCACCCGGAAATCACGTGGGCCCCACCCGGAAATCACGTGGGCCCCACCCGGAAATCACGTGGGCCCCACCCGGAAATCACGTGGGCAACACCCGGAAATCACGTGGGCCCCACGGGGAAATCACGTGGGCCCCACCCGGAAATCACGTGGGCCCCACGGGGAAATCACGTGGGCCCCACCCGGAAATCACGTGGGCCCCACGGGGAAATCACGTGGGCCCCACCCGGAAATCACGTGGGCCCCACCCGGAAATCACGTGGGCCCCACCCGGAAATCACGTGGGCCCCACGGGGAAATCACGTGGGCCCCACGGGGAAATCACGTGGGCCCCACCCGGAAATCACGTGGGCCCCACCCGGAAATCACGTGGGCCCCACCCTGAAATCACGTGGGCCCCACCCGGAAATCACGTGGGCCCCACCCGGAAATCACGTGGGCCCCACCCGGAAATCACGTGGGCCCCACCCGGAAATCACGTGGGCCCCACCCGGAAATCACGTGGGCCCCACCCGGAAATCACGTGGGCCCCACCCGGAAATAACGTGGGCCCCACCCGGAAATAACGTGGGCCCCACCCAGAAATCACGTGGGCCCCACCCGGAAATCACGTGGGCCCCACCCGGAAATCACGTGGGCCCCACCCGGAAATCACGTGGGCCCCACCCGGAAATCACGTGGGCCCCACGGGGAAATCACGTGGGCCCGACCCGGAAATCACGTGGGCCCCACCCGGAAATCACGTGGGCCCCACCCGGAAATCACGTGGGCCCCACCCGGAAATCACGTGGGCCCCACCCGGAAATCACGTGGGCCCCACCCGGAAATCACGTGGGCCCCCAGGGGAAATCACGTGGGCCCCACCCGGAAATCACGTGGGCCCCCAGGGGAAATCACGTGGGCCCCACCCGGAAATCACGTGGGCCCCACCCGGAAATCACGTGGGCCCCACCCTGAAATCACGTGGACCCCACCCGGAAATCACGTGGGCCCCACGGGGAAATCACGTGGGCCCCACCCGGAAATCACGTGGGCCCCACCCGGAAATCACGTGGGCCCCACCCTGAAATCACGTGGGCCCCACCCGGAAATCACGTGGGCCCCACCCGGAAATCACGTGGGCCCCCAGGGGAAATCACGTGGGCCCCACCCGGAAATCACGTGGGCCCCACCCGAAAATCACGTGGGCCCCACCCGGAAATCACGTGGGCCCGACGGGGAAATCACGTGGGCCCCACCCGGAAATCACGTGGTCCCCACCCGGAAATCACGTGGGCCCCACCCGGAAATCACGTGGGCGCCACCCGGAAATCACGTGGGCCCCACCCGGAAATCACGTGGGCCCCACCCGGAAGTCACGTGGGCCCCACCCGGAAATCACGTGGGCCCCACCCGGAAATCACGTGGGCCCCACCCGGAAATCACGTGGGCCCCACCCGGAAATCACGTGGGCCCCCAGGGGAAATCACGTGGGCCCCACCCGGAAATCGTGGGCCCCACCCGGAAATCACGTGGGCCCCACCCGGAAATCACGTGGGCCCCACGGGGAAATCACGTGGGCCCCACCCGGAAATCACGTGGGCCCCACCCGGAAATCACGTGGGCCCCCAGGGGAAATCACGTGGGCCCCACCCGGAAATCACGTGGGCCCCACCCGGAAATCACGTGGGCCCCACGGGGAAATCACGTGGGCCCCACGGGGAAATCACGTGGGCCTCACCCGGAAATCACGTGGGCCCCACCCGGAAATCACGTGGGCCCCACCCGGAAATCACGTGGGCCCCACCCGGAAATCACGTGGGCCCCACCCGGAAATCACGTGGGCCCCACCCGGAAATCACGTGGGCCCCACCCGGAAATCACGTGGGCCCCACCCGGAAATCACGTGGGCCCCACCCGGAAATCACGTGGGCCCCACCCGGAAATCACGTGCGCCCCACCCGGAAATCACGTGGGCCCCACCCGGAAATCACGTGGGCCCCACCCGGAAATCACGTGGGCCCCACCCGGAAATCACGTGGGCCCCCAGGGGAAATCACGTGGGCCCCACCCTGAAATCACGTGGGCCCCACCCGGAAATCACGTGGGCCCCACCCGGAAATAACGTGGGCCCCACCCGGAAATAACGTGGGCCCCACCCAGAAATCACGTGGGCCCCACCCAGAAATCACGTGGGCCCCACCCGGAAATCACGTGGGCCCCACCCGGAAATCACGTGGGCCCCACCCGGAAATCACGTGGGCCCCACCCGGAAATCACGTGGGCCCCCAGGGGAAATCATGTGGGCCCCACCCGGAAATCACGTGGGCCCCACCCGGAAATCACGTGGGCCCCACCCGGAAATCACGTGGGCCCCACCCGGAAATCACGTGGGCCCCACCCGGAAATCACGTGGGCCCCCAGGGGAAATCACGTGGGCCCCACCCGGAAATCACGTGGGCCCCACCCGGAAATCACGTGGGCCCCACCCGGAAATCACGTGGGCCCCACCCGGAAATCACGTGGGCCCCACCCGGAAATCACGTGGGCCCCACCCGGAAATCACGTGGGCCCCACCCGGAAATCACGTGGGCCCCACGGGGAAATCACGTGGGTCCCACCCGGAAATCACGTGGGCCCCACCCGGAAATCACGTGGGCCCCACCCGGAAATCACGTGGGCCCCACCCGGAAATCACGTGGGCCCCACCCGGAAATCACGTGGGCCCCACCCGGAAATCACGTGGGCCCCACCTGGAAATCACGTGGGCCCCACCCGGAAATCACGTGGGCCCCACCCGGAAATCACGTGGGCCCCACCCGGAAATCACGTGGGCCCCACCCGGAAATCACGTGGGCCCCACCCGGAAATCACGTGGGCCCCACCCGGAAATCACGTGGGCCCCACCCGGAAATCTCGTGGGCCCCACCCGGAAATCACGTGGGCCCCCAGGGGAAATCACGTGGGCCCCACCCGGAAATCACGTGGGCCCCACCCGGAAATCACGTGGGCCCCACCCGGAAATCACGTGGGCCCCACGGGGAAATCACGTGGGCCCCACCCGGAAATCACGTGGGCCCCACCCGGAAATCACGTGGGCCCTACCCGGAAATCACGTGGGCCCCACCCGGAAATCACGTGGGCCCCCAGGGGAAATCACGTGGGCCCCACCCGGAAATCACGTGGGCCCCACCCGGAAATCACGTGGGCCCCACCCGGAAATCACGTGGGCCCCACGGGGAAATCACGTGGGCCCCACCCGGAAATCACGTGGGCCCCACCCGGAAATCACGTGGGCCCCCAGGGGAAATCACGTGGGCCCCACCCGGAAATCACGTGGGCCCCACCCGGAAATCACGTGGGCCCCACCCGGAAATCACGTGGGCCCCACGGGGAAATCACGTGGGCCCCACCCGGAAATCACGTGGGCCCCACCCGGAAATCACGTGGGCCCCACCCGGAAATCACGTGGGCCCCACCCGGAAATCACGTGGGCCCCACCCGGAAATCACGTGGGCCCCACCCGGAAATCACGTGGGCCCCACCGGGAAATCACGTGGGCCCCACCCGGAAATCACGTGGGCACCACCCGGAAATCACGTGGGCCCCACGGGGAAATCACGTGGGCCCCAACCGGAAATCACGTGGGCCCCACGGGGAAATCACGTGGGCCCCACCCGGAAATCACGTGGGCCCCACCTGGAAATCACGTGGGCCCCACCCGGAAATCACGTGGGCCCCACCCGGAAATCACGTGGGCCCCACCCGGAAATCACGTGGGCCCCACCCGGAAATCACGTGGGCCCCACCCGGAAATCACGTGGGCCCCACCCGGAAATCACGTGGGCCCCACCCGGAAATCACGTGGGCCCCACCCGGAAATCACGTGGGCCCCACCCGGAAATCACGTGGGCCACACCCGGAAATCACGTGGGCCCCCAGGGGAAATCACGTGGGCCCCACCCTGAAATCACGTGGGCCCCACCCGGAAATCACGTGGGCCCCACCCGGAAATAACGTGGGCCCCACCCGGAAATAACGTGTGCCCCACCCAGTAATCACGTGGGCCCCACCCGGAAATCACGTGGGCCCCACCCGGAAATCACGTGGGCCCCCCCCGGAAATCACGTGGGCCCCACCCGGAAATCACGTGGGCCCCACCCGGAAATCACGTGGGCCCCACAGGGAAATCATGTGGGCCCCACCCGGAAATCACGTGGGCCCCCCGGGGAAATCACGTGGGACCCACCCTGAAATCACGTGGGCCCCACCCGGAAATCACTTGGGCCCCCAGGGGAAATCATGTGGGCCCCACCCGGAAATCACGTGGGCCCCACCCGGAAATCACGTGGGCCCCACCCGGAAATCACGTGGGCCCCCAGGGGAAATCACGTGGGCCCCACCCGGAAATCACGTGGGCCCCACCCGGAAATCACGTGGGCCCCACCCGGAAATCACGTGGGCCCCACCCGGAAATCACGTGGGCCCCACCCGGAAATCACGTGGGCCCCACCCGGAAATCACGTGGGCCCCACCCGGAAATCACGTGGGCCCCACGGGGAAATCATGTGGGTCCCACCCGGAAATCACGTGGGCCCCACCCGGAAATCACGTGGGCCCCACCCGGAAATCACGTGGGCCCCACCCGGAAATCACGTGGGCCCCACCCGGAAATCACGTGGGCCCCACGGGGAAATCACGTGGGCCCCACCCGGAAATCACGTGGGCCCCACCCGGAAATCACGTGGGCCCCACCCGGAAATCACGTGGGCCCCACCCGGAAATCACGTGGGCCCCACCCGGAAATCACGTGGGCCCCACCCGGAAATCACGTGGGCCCCACCCGGAAATCACGTGGGCCCCACCCGGAAATCACGTGGGCCCCACCCGGAAATCACGTGGGCCCCACCCGGAAATCACGTGGGCCCCCAGGGGAAATCACGTGGGCCCCACCCGGAAATCACGTGGGCCCCACCCGGAAATCACGTGGGCCCCACCCGGAAATCACGTGGGCCCCACGGGGAAATCACGTGGGCCCCACCCGGAAATCACGTGGGCCCCACCCGGAAATCACGTGGGCCCTACCCGGAAATCACGTGGGCCCCACCCGGAAATCACGTGGGCCCCCAGGGGAAATCACGTGGGCCCCACCCGGAAATCACGTGGGCCCCACCCGGAAATCACGTGGGCCCCACCCGGAAATCACGTGGGCCCCACGGGGAAATCACGTGGGCCCCACCCGGAAATCACGTGGGCCCCACCCGGAAATCACGTGGGCCCCCAGGGGAAATCACGTGGGCCCCACCCGGAAATCACGTGGGCCCCACCCGGAAATCACGTGGGCCCCACCCGGAAATCACGTGGGCCCCACGGGGAAATCACGTGGGCCCCACCCGGAAATCACGTGGGCCCCACCCGGAAATCACGTGGGCCCCACCCGGAAATCACGTGGGCCCCACCCGGAAATCACGTGGGCCCCACCCGGAAATCACGTGGGCCCCACCCGGAAATCACGTGGGCCCCACCCGGAAATCACGTGGGCCCGACGGGGAAATCACGTGGGCCCCACCCGGAAATCACGTGGTCCCCACCCGGAAATCACGTGGGCCCCACCCGGAAATCACGTGGGCGCCACCCGGAAATCACGTGGGCCCCACCCGGAAATCACGTGGGCCCCACCCGGAAGTCACGTGGGCCCCACCCGGAAATCACGTGGGCCCCACCCGGAAATCACGTGGGCCCCACCCGGAAATCACGTGGGCCCCACCCGGAAATCACGTGGGCCCCCAGGGGAAATCACGTGGGCCCCACCCGGAAATCGTGGGCCCCACCCGGAAATCACGTGGGCCCCACCCGGAAATCACGTGGGCCCCACGGGGAAATCACGTGGGCCCCACCCGGAAATCACGTGGGCCCCACCCGGAAATCACGTGGGCCCCCAGGGGAAATCACGTGGGCCCCACCCGGAAATCACGTGGGCCCCACCCGGAAATCACGTGGGCCCCACCCGAAAATCACGTGGGCCCCACCCGGAAATCACGTGGGCCCGACGGGGAAATCACGTGGGCCCCACCCGGAAATCACGTGGTCCCCACCCGGAAATCACGTGGGCCCCACCCGGAAATCACGTGGGCGCCACCCGGAAATCACGTGGGCCCCACCCGGAAATCACGTGGGCCCCACCCGGAAATCACGTGGGCCCCACCCGGAAATCACGTGGGCCCCACCCGGAAATCACGTGGGCCCCACCCGGAAATCACGTGGGCCCCACCCGGAAATCACGTGGGCCCCAACCGGAAATCACGTGGGCCCCCAGGGGAAATCACGTGGGCCCGACCCGGAAATCACGTGGGCCCCACCCGGAAATCACGTGGGCCCCACCCGGAAATCACGTGGGCCCCACGGGGAAATCACGTGGGCCCCACCCGGAAATCACGTGGGCCCCACCCGGAAATCACGTGGGCCCCCAGGGGAAATCACGTGGGCCCCACCCGGAAATCACGTGGGCCCCACCCGGAAATCACGTGGGCCCCACCCTGAAATCACGTGGACCCCACCCGGAAATCACGTGGGCCCCACGGGGAAATCACGTGGGCCCCACCCGGAAATCACGTGGGCCCCACCCGGAAATCACGTGGGCCCCACCCTGAAATCACGTGGACCCCACCCGGAAATCACGTGGGCCCCACGGGGAAATCACGTGGGCCCCACCCGGAAATCACGTGGGCCCCACCCGGAAATCACGTGGGCCCCACCCTGAAATCACGTGGGCCCCACCCGGAAATCACGTGGGCCCCACCCGGAAATCACGTGGGCCCCCAGGGGAAATCACGTGGGCCCCACCCGGAAATCACGTGGGCCCCACCCGAAAATCACGTGGACCCCACCCGGAAATCACGTGGGCCCGACGGGGAAATCACGTGGGCCCCACCCGGAAATCACGTGGTCCCCACCCGGAAATCACGTGGGCCCCACCCGGAAATCACGTGGGCGCCACCCGGAAATCACGTGGGCCCCACCCGGAAATCACGTGGGCCCCACCCGGAAGTCACGTGGGCCCCACCCGGAAATCACGTGGGCCCCACCCGGAAATCACGTGGGCCCCACCCGGAAATCACGTGGGCCCCACCCGGAAATCACGTGGGCCCCCAGGGGAAATCACGTGGGCCCCACCCGGAAATCGTGGGCCCCACCCGGAAATCACGTGGGCCCCACCCGGAAATCACGTGGGCCCCACGGGGAAATCACGTGGGCCCCACCCGGAAATCACGTGGGCCCCACCCGGAAATCACGTGGGCCCCCAGGGGAAATCACGTGGGCCCCACCCGGAAATCACGTGGGCCCCACCCGGAAATCACGTGGGCCCCACCCGGAAATCACGTGGGCCCAACGGGGAAATCACGTGGGCCTCACCCGGAAATCACGTGGGCCCCACCCGGAAATCACGTGGGCCCCACCCGGAAATCACGTGGGCCCCACCCGGAAATCACGTGGGCCCCACCCGGAAATCACGTGGGCCCCACCCGGAAATCACGTGGGCCCCACCCGGAAATCACGTGGGCACCACCCGGAAATCACGTGGGCCCCACGGGGAAATCACGTGGGCCCCACCCGGAAATCACGTGGGCCCCACGGGGAAATCACGTGGGCCCCACCCGGAAATCACGTGGGCCCCACCCGGAAATCACGTGGGCCCCACCCGGAAATCACGTGGGCCCCACCCGGAAATCACGTGGGCCCCACCCGGAAATCACGTGGGCCCCACCCGGAAATCACGTGGGCCCCACCCGGAAATCACGTGGGCCCCACCCGGAAATCACGTGGGCCCCACCCGGAAATCACGTGGGCCCCACCCGGAAATCACCTGGGCCCCACCCGGAAATCACGTGGGCCCCCAGGGGAAATCACGTGGGCCCCACCCTGAAATCACGTGGGCCCCACCCGGAAATCACGTGGGCCCCACCCGGAAATAACGTGGGCCCCACCCGGAAATAACGTGGGCCCCACCCGGAAATCACGTGGGCCCCACCCAGAAATCACGTGGGCCCCACCCGGAAATCACGTGGGCCCCACCCGGAAATCACGTGGGCCCCACCCGGAAATCACGTGGGCCCCACCCGGAAATCACGTGGGCCCCCAGGGGAAATCATGTGGGCCCCACCCGGAAATCACGTGGGCCCCACCCGGAAATCACGTGGGCCCCACCCGGAAATCACGTGGGCCCCACCCGGAAATCACGTGGGCCCCACCCGGAAATCACGTGGGCCCCCAGGGGAAATCACGTGGGCCCCACCCGGAAATCACGTGGGCCCCACCCGGAAATCACGTGGGCCCAACCCGGAAATCACGTGGGCCCCACCCGGAAATCACGTGGGCCCCACCCGGAAATCACGTGGGCCCCACCCGGAAATCACGTGGGCCCCACGGGGAAATCACGTGGGTCCCACCCGGAAATCACGTGGGCCCCACCCGGAAATCACGTGGGCCCCACCCGGAAATCACGTGGGCCCCACCCGGAAATCACGTGGGCCCCACCCGGAAATCACGTGGGCCCCACGGGGAAATCACGTGGGCCCCACCCGGAAATCACGTGGGCCCCACCCGGAAATCACGTGGGCCCCACCCGGAAATCACGTGGGCCCCACCCGGAAATCACGTGGGCCCCACCCGGAAATCACGTGGGCCCCACCCGGAAATCACGTGGGCCCCACCCGGAAATCACGTGGGCCCCACCCGGAAATCACGTGGGCCCCCAGGGGAAATCACGTGGGCCCCACCCGGAAATCACGTGGGCCCCACCCGGAAATCACGTGGGCCCCACCCGGAAATCACGTGGGCCCCACGGGGAAATCACGTGGGCCCCACCCGGAAATCACGTGGGCCCCACCCGGAAATCACGTGGGCCCTACCCGGAAATCACGTGGGCCCCACCCGGAAATCACGTGGGCCCCCAGGGGAAATCACGTGGGCCCCACCCGGAAATCACGTGGGCCCCACCCGGAAATCACGTGGGCCCCACGGGGAAATCACGTGGGCCCCACCCGGAAATCAAGTGGGCCCCACCCGGAAATCACGTGGGCCCCACGGGGAAATCACGTGGGCCCCACCCGGAAATCAAGTGGGCCCCACCCGGAAATCACGTGGGCCCCCAGGGGAAATCACGTGGGCCCCACCCGGAAATCACGTGGGCCCCACCCGGAAATCACGTGGGCCCCACCCGGAAATCACGTGGGCCCCACGGGGAAATCACGTGGGCCCCACCCGGAAATCACGTGGGCCCCACCCGGAAATCACGTGGGCCCCACCCGGAAATCACGTGGGCCCCACCCGGAAATCACGTGGGCCCCACCCGGAAATCACGTGGGCCCCACCCGGAAATCACGTGGGCCCCACCCGGAAATCACGTGGGCCCCACCCGGAAATCACGTGGGCCCCACCCGGAAATCACGTGGGCCCCACCCGGAAATCACGTGGGCCCCACCCGGAAATCACGTGGGCCCCACCCGGAAATCACGTGGGCCCCCAGGGGAAATCACGTGGGCCCCACCCTGAAATAACGTGGGCCCCACCCGGAAATCACGTGGGCCCCACCCGGAAATAACGTGGGCCCCACCCGGAAATAACGTGTGCCCCACCCAGTAATCACGTGGGCCCCACCCGGAAATCACGTGGGCCCCACCCGGAAATCACGTGGGCCCCACCCGGAAATCACGTGGGCCCCACCCGGAAATCACGTGGGCCCCACCCGGAAATCACGTGGGCCCCCAGGGGAAATCATGTGGGCCCCACCCGGAAATCACGTGGGCCCCACCCGGAAATCACGTGGGCCCCACCCGGAAATCACGTGGGCCCCACCCGGAAATCACGTGGGCCCCACCCGGAAATCACGTGGGCCCCACCCGGAAATAACGTGGGCCCCACCCGGAAATAACGTGTGCCCCACCCAGTAATCACGTGGGCCCCACCCGGAAATCACGTGGGCCCCACCCGGAAATCAGTAATCACGTGGGCCCCACCCGGAAATCACGTGGGCCCCACCCGGAAATCACGTGGGCCCCACCCGGAAATCACGTGGGCCCCACCCGGAAATCACGTGGGCCCCACCCGGAAATCACGTGGGCCCCACCCGGAAATCACGTGGGCCCCACGGGGAAATCACGTGGGTCCCACCCGGAAATCACGTGGGCCCCACCCGGAAATCACGTGGGCCCCACCCGGAAATCACGTGGGCCCCACCCGGAAATCACGTGGGCCCCACCCGGAAATCACGTGGGCCCCACCCGGAAATCACGTGGGCCCCACCCGGAAATCACGTGGGCCCCACGGGGAAATCACGTGGGCCCCACCCGGAAATCAAGTGGGCCCCACCCGGAAATCACGTGGGCCCCCAGGGGAAATCACGTGGGCCCCACCCGGAAATCACGTGGGCCCCACCCGGAAATCACGTGGGCCCTACCCGGAAATCACGTGGGCCCCACCCGGAAATCACGTGGGCCCCACCCGGAAATCACGTGGGCCCCACCCGGAAATCACGTGGGCCCCACCCGGAAATCACGTGGGCCCCACGGGGAAATCACGTGGGTCCCACCCGGAAATCACGTGGGCCCCACCCGGAAATCACGTGGGCCCCACCCGGAAATCACGTGGGCCCCACCCGGAAATCACGTGGGCCCCACCCGGAAATCACGTGGGCCCCACGGGGAAATCACGTGGGCCCCACCCGGAAATCACGTGGGCCCCACCCGGAAATCACGTGGGCCCCCAGGGGAAATCACGTGGGCCCCACCCGGAAATCACGTGGGCCCCACGGGGAAATCACGTGGGCCCCACCCGGAAATCAAGTGGGCCCCACCCGGAAATCACGTGGGCCCCCAGGGGAAATCACGTGGGCCCCACCCGGAAATCACGTGGGCCCCACCCGGAAATCACGTGGGCCCCACCCGGAAATCACGTGGGCCCCACGGGGAAATCACGTGGGTCCCACCCGGAAATCACGTGGGCCCCACCCGGAAATCACGTGGGCCCCACCCGGAAATCACGTGGGCCCCACCCGGAAATCACGTGGGCCCCACCCGGAAATCACGTGGGCCCCACGGGGAAATCACGTGGGCCCCACCCGGAAATCACGTGGGCCCCACCCGGAAATCACGTGGGCCCCCAGGGGAAATCACGTGGGCCCCACCCGGAAATCACGTGGGCCCCACCCGGAAATCACGTGGGCCCCCAGGGGAAATCACGTGGGCCCCACCCGGAAATCACGTGGGCCCCACGGGGAAATCACGTGGGCCCCACCCGGAAATCAAGTGGGCCCCACCCGGAAATCACGTGGGCCCCCAGGGGAAATCACGTGGGCCCCACCCGGAAATCACGTGGGCCCCACCCGGAAATCACGTGGGCCCCCAGGGGAAATCACGTGGGCCCCACCCGGAAATCACGTGGGCCCCACCCGGAAATCACGTGGGCCCCCAGGGGAAATCACGTGGGCCCCACCCGGAAATCACGTGGGCCCCACGGGGAAATCACGTGGGCCCCACCCGGAAATCAAGTGGGCCCCACCCGGAAATCACGTGGGCCCCCAGGGGAAATCACGTGGGCCCCACCCGGAAATCACGTGGGCCCCACCCGGAAATCACGTGGGCCCCACGGGGAAATCACGTGGGCCCCACCCGGAAATCACGTGGGCCCCACCCGGAAATCACGTGGGCCCCCAGGGGAAATCACGTGGGCCCCACCCGGAAATCACGTGGGCCCCACCCGGAAATCACGTGGGCCCCCAGGGGAAATCACGTGGGCCCCACCCGGAAATCACGTGGGCCCCACGGGGAAATCACGTGGGCCCCACCCGGAAATCAAGTGGGCCCCACCCGGAAATCACGTGGGCCCCCAGGGGAAATCACGTGGGCCCCACCCGGAAATCACGTGGGCCCCACCCGGAAATCACGTGGGCCCCACCCGGAAATCACGTGGGCCCCACCCGGAAATCACGTGGGCCCCACGGGGAAATCACGTGGGCCCCACCCGGAAATCACGTGGGCCCCACCCGGAAATCACGTGGGCCCCACCCGGAAATCACGTGGGCCCCACCCGGAAATCACGTGGGCCCCACGGGGAAATCACGTGGGCCCCACCCGGAAATCACGTGGGCCCCACCCGGAAATCACGTGGGCCCCACGGGGAAATCACGTGGGCCCCACCCGGAAATCACGTGGGCCCCACCCGGAAATCACGTGGGCCCCCAGGGGAAATCACGTGGGCCCCACCCGGAAATCACGTGGGCCCCACGGGGAAATCACGTGGGCCCCACCCGGAAATCAAGTGGGCCCCACCCGGAAATCACGTGGGCCCCCAGGGGAAATCACGTGGGCCCCACCCGGAAATCACGTGGGCCCCACCCGGAAATCACGTGGGCCCCACCCGGAAATCACGTGGGCCCCACGGGGAAATCACGTGGGTCCCACCCGGAAATCACGTGGGCCCCACCCGGAAATCACGTGGGCCCCACCCGGAAATCACGTGGGCCCCACCCGGAAATCACGTGGGCCCCACCCGGAAATCACGTGGGCCCCACGGGGAAATCACGTGGGCCCCACCCGGAAATCACGTGGGCCCCACCCGGAAATCACGTGGGCCCCCAGGGGAAATCACGTGGGCCCCACCCGGAAATCACGTGGGCCCCACGGGGAAATCACGTGGGCCCCACCCGGAAATCAAGTGGGCCCCACCCGGAAATCACGTGGGCCCCCAGGGGAAATCACGTGGGCCCCACCCGGAAATCACGTGGGCCCCACCCGGAAATCACGTGGGCCCTACCCGGAAATCACGTGGGCCCCACCCGGAAATCACGTGGGCCCCACCCGGAAATCACGTGGGCCCCACCCGGAAATCACGTGGGCCCCACCCGGAAATCACGTGGGCCCCACGGGGAAATCACGTGGGTCCCACCCGGAAATCACGTGGGCCCCACCCGGAAATCACGTGGGCCCCACCCGGAAATCACGTGGGCCCCACCCGGAAATCACGTGGGCCCCACCCGGAAATCACGTGGGCCCCACGGGGAAATCACGTGGGCCCCACCCGGAAATCACGTGGGCCCCACGGGGAAATCACGTGGGCCCCACCCGGAAATCAAGTGGGCCCCACCCGGAAATCACGTGGGCCCCCAGGGGAAATCACGTGGGCCCCACCCGGAAATCACGTGGGCCCCACCCGGAAATCACGTGGGCCCTACCCGGAAATCACGTGGGCCCCACCCGGAAATCACGTGGGCCCCCAGGGGAAATCACGTGGGCCCCACCCGGAAATCACGTGGGCCCCACCCGGAAATCACGTGGGCCCCACCCGGAAATCACGTGGGCCCCACGGGGAAATCACGTGGGCCCCACCCGGAAATCAAGTGGGCCCCACCCGGAAATCACGTGGGCCCCCAGGGGAAATCACGTGGGCCCCACCCGGAAATCACGTGGGCCCCACCCGGAAATCACGTGGGCCCCACCCGGAAATCACGTGGGCCCCACGGGGAAATCACGTGGGCCCCACCCGGAAATCACGTGGGCCCCACCCGGAAATCACGTGGGCCCCACCCGGAAATCACGTGGGCCCCACCCGGAAATCACGTGGGCCCCACCCGGAAATCACGTGGGCCCCACCCGGAAATAACGTGGGCCCCACCCGGAAATAACGTGTGCCCCACCCAGTAATCACGTGGGCCCCACCCGGAAATCACGTGGGCCCCACCCGGAAATCAGTAATCACGTGGGCCCCACCCGGAAATCACGTGGGCCCCACCCGGAAATAACGTGGGCCCCACCCGGAAATCACGTGGGCCCCACCCGGAAATCACGTGGGCCCCACCCGGAAATCACGTGGGCCCCCAGGGGAAATCATGTGGGCCCCACCCGGAAATCACGTGGGCCCCACCCGGAAATCACGAGGGCCCCACCCGGAAATCACGTGGGCCCCCAGGGGAAATCACGTGGGCCCCACCCGGAAATCACGTGGGCCCCACCCGGAAATCACGTGGGCCCCACCCGGAAATCACGTGGGCCCCACCCGGAAATCACGTGGGCCCCACCCGGAAATCACGTGGGCCCCACCCGGAAATCACGTGGGCCCCACCCGGAAATCACGTGGGCCCCACGGGGAAATCACGTGGGTCCCACCCGGAAATCACGTGGGCCCCACCCGGAAATCACGTGGGCCCCACCCGGAAATCACGTGGGCCCCACCCGGAAATCACGTGGGCCCCACCCGGAAATCACGTGGGCCCCACGGGGAAATCACGTGGGCCCCACCCGGAAATCACGTGGGCCCCACCCGGAAATCACGTGGGCCCCACCCGGAAATCACGTGGGCCCCCAGGGGAAATCACGTGGGCCCCACCCGGAAATCACGTGGGCCCCACCCGGAAATCACGTGGGCCCCACCCGGAAATCACGTGGGCCCCACGGGGAAATCACGTGGGCCCCACCCGGAAATCACGTGGGCCCCACCCGGAAATCACGTGGGCCCTACCCGGAAATCACGTGGGCCCCACCCGGAAATCACGTGGGCCCCCAGGGGAAATCACGTGGGCCCCACCCGGAAATCACGTGGGCCCCACCCGGAAATCACGTGGGCCCCACCCGGAAATCACGTGGGCCCCACGGGGAAATCACGTGGGCCCCACCCGGAAATCACGTGGGCCCCACCCGGAAATCACGTGGGCCCCCAGGGGAAATCACGTGGGCCCCACCCGGAAATCACGTGGGCCCCACCCGGAAATCACGTGGGCCCCACCCGGAAATCACGTGGGCCCCACGGGGAAATCACGTGGGCCCCACCCGGAAATCACGTGGGCCCCACCCGGAAATCACGTGGGCCCCACCCGGAAATCACGTGGGCCCCACCCGGAAATCACGTGGGCCCCACCCGGAAATCACGTGGGCCCCACCCGGAAATCACGTGGGCCCCACCCGGAAATCACGTGGGCACCACCCGGAAATCACGTGGGCCCCACGGGGAAATCACGTGGGCCCCACCCGGAAATCACGTGGGCCCCACGGGGAAATAACATGGGCCCCACCCGGAAATCACGTGGGCCCCACGGGGAAATCACGTGGGCCCCACCCGGAAATCACGTGGGCCCCACCCGGAAATCACGTGGGCCCCACCCGGAAATCACGTGGGCCCCACCCGGAAATCACGTGGGCCCCACCCGGAAATCACGTGGGCCCCACCCGGAAATCACGTGGGCCCCACCCGGAAATCACGTGGGCCCCACCCGGAAATCACGTGGGCCCCACCCGGAAATCACGTGGGCCCCACCCGGAAATCCCGTGGGCCCCCAGGGGAAATCACGTGGGCCCCACCCTGAAATCACGTGGGCCCCACCCGGAAATCACGTGGGCCCCACCCGGAAATAACGTGGGCCCCACCCGGAAATAACGTGTGCCCCACCCAGTAATCACGTGGGCCCCACCCGGAAATCACGTGGGCCCCACCCGGAAATCACGTGGGCCCCACCCGGAAATCACGTGGGCCCCACCCGGAAATCACGTGGGCCCCACCCGGAAATCACGTGGGCCCCCAGGGGAAATCATGTGGGCCCCACCCGGAAATCACGTGGGCCCCACCCGGAAATCACGTGGGCCCCACCCGGAAATCACGTGGGCCCCACCCGGAAATCACGTGGGCCCCACCCGGAAATCACGTGGGCCCCCAGGGGAAATCACGTGGGCCCCACCCGGAAATCACGTGGGCCCCACCCGGAAATCACGTGGGCCCCACCCGGAAATCACGTGGGCCCCACCCGGAAATCACGTGGGCCCCACCCGGAAATCACGTGGGCCCCACCCGGAAATCACGTGGGCCCCACCCGGAAATCACGTGGGCCCCACCCGGAAATCACGTGGGCCCCACCCGGAAATCACGTGGGCCCCACCCGGAAATCACGTGGGCCCCACCCGGAAATCACGTGGGCCCCACCCGGAAATCACGTGGGCCCCACCCGGAAATCACGTGGGCCCCACCCGGAAATCACGTGGGCCCCCAGGGGAAATCACGTGGGCCCCACCCGGAAATCACGTGGGCCCCACCCAGAAATCACGTGGGCCCCACCCGGAAATCACGTGGGCCCCACGGGGAAATCACGTGGGCCCCACCCGGAAATCACGTGGGCCCCACCCGGAAATCACGTGGGCCCCCAGGGGAAATCACGTGGGCCCCACCCGGAAATCACGTGGGCCCCACCCGGAAATCACGTGGGCCCCACCCGGAAATCACGTGGGCCCCACGGGGAAATCACGTGGGCCCCACCCGGAAATCACGTGGGCCCCACCCGGAAATCACGTGGGCCCCACCCGGAAATCACGTGGGCCCCACCCGGAAATCACGTGGGCCCCACCCGGAAATCACGTGGGCACCACCCGGAAATCACGTGGGCCCCACGGGGAAATCACGTGGGCCCCACCCGGAAATCACGTGGGCCCCACGGGGAAATCACGTGGGCCCCACCCGGAAATCACGTGGGCCCCACGGGGAAATCACGTGGGCCCCACCCGGAAATCACGTGGGCCCCACCCGGAAATCACGTGGGCCCCACCCGGAAATCACGTGGGCCCCACGGGGAAATCACGTGGGCCCCACGGGGAAATCACGTGGGCCCCACCCGGAAATCACGTGGGCCCCACCCGGAAATCACGTGGGCCCCACCCTGAAATCACGTGGGCCCCACCCGGAAATCACGTGGGCCCCACCCGGAAATCACGTGGGCCCCACCCGGAAATCACGTGGGCCCCACCCGGAAATCACGTGGGCCCCACCCGGAAATCACGTGGGCCCCACCCGGAAATCACGTGGGCCCCACCCGGAAATAACGTGGGCCCCACCCGGAAATAACGTGGGCCCCACCCGGAAATCACGTGGGCCCCACCCGGAAATCACGTGGGCCCCACCCGGAAATCACGTGGGCCCCACCCGGAAATCACGTGGGCCCCACCCGGAAATCACGTGGGCCCCACGGGGAAATCACGTGGGCCCGACCCGGAAATCACGTGGGCCCCACCCGGAAATCACGTGGGCCCCACCCGGAAATCACGTGGGCCCCACCCGGAAATCACGTGGGCCCCACCCGGAAATCACGTGGGCCCCACCCGGAAATCACGTGGGCCCCACCCGGAAATCACGTGGGCCCCACCCGGAAATCACGTGGGCCCCACCCGGAAATCACGTGGGCCCCACCCGGAAATCACGTGGGCCCCACCCGGAAATCACGTGGGCCCCACCCGGAAATCACGTGGGCACCACCCGGAAATCACGTGGGCCCCACGGGGAAATCACGTGGGCCCCACCCGGAAATCACGTGGGCCCCACGGGGAAATCACATGGGCCCCACCCGGAAATCACGTGGGCCCCACGGGGAAATCACGTGGGCCCCACCCGGAAATCACGTGGGCCCCACCCGGAAATCACGTGGGCCCCACCCGGAAATCACGTGGGCCCCACCCGGAAATCACGTGGGCCCCACCCGGAAATCACGTGGGCCCCACCCGGAAATCACGTGGGCCCCACCCGGAAATCACGTGGGCCCCACCCGGAAATCACGTGGGCCCCACCCGGAAATCACGTGGGCCCCACCCGGAAATCACGTGGGCCCCCAGGGGAAATCACGTGGGCCCCACCCTGAAATCACGTGGGCCCCACCCGGAAATCACGTGGGCCCCACCCGGAAATAACGTGGGCCCCACCCGGAAATAACGTGTGCCCCACCCAGTAATCACGTGGGCCCCACCCGGAAATCACGTGGGCCCCACCCGGAAATCACGTGGGCCCCACCCGGAAATCACGTGGGCCCCACCCGGAAATCACGTGGGCCCCACCCGGAAATCACGTGGGCCCCCAGGGGAAATCATGTGGGCCCCACCCGGAAATCACGTGGGCCCCACCCGGAAATCACGTGGGCCCCACCCGGAAATCACGTGGGCCCCACCCGGAAATCACGTGGGCCCCACCCGGAAATCACGTGGGCCCCCAGGGGAAATCACGTGGGCCCCACCCGGAAATCACGTGGGCCCCACCCGGAAATCACGTGGGCCCCACCCGGAAATCACGTGGGCCCCACCCGGAAATCACGTGGGCCCCACCCGGAAATCACGTGGGCCCCACCCGGAAATCACGTGGGCCCCACCCGGAAATCACGTGGGCCCCACCCGGAAATCACGTGGGCCCCACCCGGAAATCACGTGGGCCCCACCCGGAAATCACGTGGGCCCCACCCGGAAATCACGTGGGCCCCACCCGGAAATCACGTGGGCCCCACCCGGAAATCACGTGGGCCCCACCCGGAAATCACGTGGGCCCCCAGGGGAAATCACGTGGGCCCCACCCGGAAATCACGTGGGCCCCACCCAGAAATCACGTGGGCCCCACCCGGAAATCACGTGGGCCCCACGGGGAAATCACGTGGGCCCCACCCGGAAATCACGTGGGCCCCACCCGGAAATCACGTGGGCCCCCAGGGGAAATCACGTGGGCCCCACCCGGAAATCACGTGGGCCCCACCCGGAAATCACGTGGGCCCCACCCGGAAATCACGTGGGCCCCACGGGGAAATCACGTGGGCCCCACCCGGAAATCACGTGGGCCCCACCCCGAAATCACGTGGGCCCCACCCGGAAATCACGTGGGCCCCACCCGGAAATCACGTGGGCCCCACCCGGAAATCACGTGGGCCCCACCCGGAAATCACGTGGGCAACACCCGGAAATCACGTGGGCCCCACGGGGAAATCACGTGGGCCCCACCCGGAAATCACGTGGGCCCCACGGGGAAATCACGTGGGCCCCACCCGGAAATCACGTGGGCCCCACGGGGAAATCACGTGGGCCCCACCCGGAAATCACGTGGGCCCCACCCGGAAATCACGTGGGCCCCACCCGGAAATCACGTGGGCCCCACGGGGAAATCACGTGGGCCCCACGGGGAAATCACGTGGGCCCCACCCGGAAATCACGTGGGCCCCACCCGGAAATCACGTGGGCCCCACCCTGAAATCACGTGGGCCCCACCCGGAAATCACGTGGGCCCCACCCGGAAATCACGTGGGCCCCACCCGGAAATCACGTGGGCCCCACCCGGAAATCACGTGGGCCCCACCCGGAAATCACGTGGGCCCCACCCGGAAATCACGTGGGCCCCACCCGGAAATAACGTGGGCCCCACCCGGAAATAACGTGGGCCCCACCCAGAAATCACGTGGGCCCCACCCGGAAATCACGTGGGCCCCACCCGGAAATCACGTGGGCCCCACCCGGAAATCACGTGGGCCCCACCCGGAAATCACGTGGGCCCCACGGGGAAATCACGTGGGCCCGACCCGGAAATCACGTGGGCCCCACCCGGAAATCACGTGGGCCCCACCCGGAAATCACGTGGGCCCCACCCGGAAATCACGTGGGCCCCACCCGGAAATCACGTGGGCCCCACCCGGAAATCACGTGGGCCCCCAGGGGAAATCACGTGGGCCCCACCCGGAAATCACGTGGGCCCCCAGGGGAAATCACGTGGGCCCCACCCGGAAATCACGTGGGCCCCACCCGGAAATCACGTGGGCCCCACCCTGAAATCACGTGGACCCCACCCGGAAATCACGTGGGCCCCACGGGGAAATCACGTGGGCCCCACCCGGAAATCACGTGGGCCCCACCCGGAAATCACGTGGGCCCCACCCTGAAATCACGTGGGCCCCACCCGGAAATCACGTGGGCCCCACCCGGAAATCACGTGGGCCCCCAGGGGAAATCACGTGGGCCCCACCCGGAAATCACGTGGGCCCCACCCGAAAATCACGTGGGCCCCACCCGGAAATCACGTGGGCCCGACGGGGAAATCACGTGGGCCCCACCCGGAAATCACGTGGTCCCCACCCGGAAATCACGTGGGCCCCACCCGGAAATCACGTGGGCGCCACCCGGAAATCACGTGGGCCCCACCCGGAAATCACGTGGGCCCCACCCGGAAGTCACGTGGGCCCCACCCGGAAATCACGTGGGCCCCACCCGGAAATCACGTGGGCCCCACCCGGAAATCACGTGGGCCCCACCCGGAAATCACGTGGGCCCCCAGGGGAAATCACGTGGGCCCCACCCGGAAATCGTGGGCCCCACCCGGAAATCACGTGGGCCCCACCCGGAAATCACGTGGGCCCCACGGGGAAATCACGTGGGCCCCACCCGGAAATCACGTGGGCCCCACCCGGAAATCACGTGGGCCCCCAGGGGAAATCACGTGGGCCCCACCCGGAAATCACGTGGGCCCCACCCGGAAATCACGTGGGCCCCACGGGGAAATCACGTGGGCCCCACGGGGAAATCACGTGGGCCTCACCCGGAAATCACGTGGGCCCCACCCGGAAATCACGTGGGCCCCACCCGGAAATCACGTGGGCCCCACCCGGAAATCACGTGGGCCCCACCCGGAAATCACGTGGGCCCCACCCGGAAATCACGTGGGCCCCACCCGGAAATCACGTGGGCCCCACCCGGAAATCACGTGGGCCCCACCCGGAAATCACGTGGGCCCCACCCGGAAATCACGTGCGCCCCACCCGGAAATCACGTGGGCCCCACCCGGAAATCACGTGGGCCCCACCCGGAAATCACGTGGGCCCCACCCGGAAATCACGTGGGCCCCCAGGGGAAATCACGTGGGCCCCACCCTGAAATCACGTGGGCCCCACCCGGAAATCACGTGGGCCCCACCCGGAAATAACGTGGGCCCCACCCGGAAATAACGTGGGCCCCACCCAGAAATCACGTGGGCCCCACCCAGAAATCACGTGGGCCCCACCCGGAAATCACGTGGGCCCCACCCGGAAATCACGTGGGCCCCACCCGGAAATCACGTGGGCCCCACCCGGAAATCACGTGGGCCCCCAGGGGAAATCATGTGGGCCCCACCCGGAAATCACGTGGGCCCCACCCGGAAATCACGTGGGCCCCACCCGGAAATCACGTGGGCCCCACCCGGAAATCACGTGGGCCCCACCCGGAAATCACGTGGGCCCCCAGGGGAAATCACGTGGGCCCCACCCGGAAATCACGTGGGCCCCACCCGGAAATCACGTGGGCCCCACCCGGAAATCACGTGGGCCCCACCCGGAAATCACGTGGGCCCCACCCGGAAATCACGTGGGCCCCACCCGGAAATCACGTGGGCCCCACCCGGAAATCACGTGGGCCCCACGGGGAAATCACGTGGGTCCCACCCGGAAATCACGTGGGCCCCACCCGGAAATCACGTGGGCCCCACCCGGAAATCACGTGGGCCCCACCCGGAAATCACGTGGGCCCCACCCGGAAATCACGTGGGCCCCACCCGGAAATCACGTGGGCCCCACCTGGAAATCACGTGGGCCCCACCCGGAAATCACGTGGGCCCCACCCGGAAATCACGTGGGCCCCACCCGGAAATCACGTGGGCCCCACCCGGAAATCACGTGGGCCCCACCCGGAAATCACGTGGGCCCCACCCGGAAATCACGTGGGCCCCACCCGGAAATCTCGTGGGCCCCACCCGGAAATCACGTGGGCCCCCAGGGGAAATCACGTGGGCCCCACCCGGAAATCACGTGGGCCCCACCCGGAAATCACGTGGGCCCCACCCGGAAATCACGTGGGCCCCACGGGGAAATCACGTGGGCCCCACCCGGAAATCACGTGGGCCCCACCCGGAAATCACGTGGGC
Organism: Ovis canadensis; assembly: GCF_042477335.2. Taxonomy (NCBI): domain Eukaryota; kingdom Metazoa; phylum Chordata; class Mammalia; order Artiodactyla; family Bovidae; genus Ovis; species Ovis canadensis. Next base: position 12,647,283 of record NC_091264.1, on the reverse strand, counting down.
CCTACCCGGAAATCACGTGGGCCCCACCCGGAAATCACGTGGGCCCCCAGGGGAAATCACGTGGGCCCCACCCGGAAATCACGTGGGCCCCACCCGGAAATCACGTGGGCCCCACCCGGAAATCACGTGGGCCCCACGGGGAAATCACGTGGGCCCCACCCGGAAATCACGTGGGCCCCACCCGGAAATCACGTGGGCCCCCAGGGGAAATCACGTGGGCCCCACCCGGAAATCACGTGGGCCCCACCCGGAAATCACGTGGGCCCCACCCGGAAATCACGTGGGCCCCACGGGGAAATCACGTGGGCCCCACCCGGAAATCACGTGGGCCCCACCCGGAAATCACGTGGGCCCCACCCGGAAATCACGTGGGCCCCACCCGGAAATCACGTGGGCCCCACCCGGAAATCACGTGGGCCCCACCCGGAAATCACGTGGGCCCCACCGGGAAATCACGTGGGCCCCACCCGGAAATCACGTGGGCACCACCCGGAAATCACGTGGGCCCCACGGGGAAATCACGTGGGCCCCAACCGGAAATCACGTGGGCCCCACGGGGAAATCACGTGGGCCCCACCCGGAAATCACGTGGGCCCCACCTGGAAATCACGTGGGCCCCACCCGGAAATCACGTGGGCCCCACCCGGAAATCACGTGGGCCCCACCCGGAAATCACGTGGGCCCCACCCGGAAATCACGTGGGCCCCACCCGGAAATCACGTGGGCCCCACCCGGAAATCACGTGGGCCCCACCCGGAAATCACGTGGGCCCCACCCGGAAATCACGTGGGCCCCACCCGGAAATCACGTGGGCCACACCCGGAAATCACGTGGGCCCCCAGGGGAAATCACGTGGGCCCCACCCTGAAATCACGTGGGCCCCACCCGGAAATCACGTGGGCCCCACCCGGAAATAACGTGGGCCCCACCCGGAAATAACGTGTGCCCCACCCAGTAATCACGTGGGCCCCACCCGGAAATCACGTGGGCCCCACCCGGAAATCACGTGGGCCCCACCCGGAAATCACGTGGGCCCCACCCGGAAATCACGTGGGCCCCACCCGGAAATCACGTGGGCCCCCAGGGGAAATCATGTGGGCCCCACCCGGAAATCACGTGGGCCCCCAGGGGAAATCACGTGGGCCCCACCCTGAAATCACGTGGGCCCCACCCGGAAATCACGTGGGCCCCCAGGGGAAATCATGTGGGCCCCACCCGGAAATCACGTGGGCCCCACCCGGAAATCACGTGGGCCCCACCCGGAAATCACGTGGGCCCCCAGGGGAAATCACGTGGGCCCCACCCGGAAATCACGTGGGCCCCACCCGGAAATCACGTGGGCCCCACCCGGAAATCACGTGGGCCCCACCCGGAAATCACGTGGGCCCCACCCGGAAATCACGTGGGCCCCACCCGGAAATCACGTGGGCCCCACCCGGAAATCACGTGGGCCCCACGGGGAAATCATGTGGGTCCCACCCGGAAATCACGTGGGCCCCACCCGGAAATCACGTGGGCCCCACCCGGAAATCACGTGGGCCCCACCCGGAAATCACGTGGGCCCCACCCGGAAATCACGTGGGCCCCACGGGGAAATCACGTGGGCCCCACCCGGAAATCACGTGGGCCCCACCCGGAAATCACGTGGGCCCCACCCGGAAATCACGTGGGCCCCACCCGGAAATCACGTGGGCCCCACCCGGAAATCACGTGGGCCCCACCCGGAAATCACGTGGGCCCCACCCGGAAATCACGTGGGCCCCACCCGGAAATCACGTGGGCCCCACCCGGAAATCACGTGGGCCCCACCCGGAAATCACGTGGGCCCCCAGGGGAAATCACGTGGGCCCCACCCGGAAATCACGTGGGCCCCACCCGGAAATCACGTGGGCCCCACCCGGAAATCACGTGGGCCCCACGGGGAAATCACGTGGGCCCCACCCGGAAATCACGTGGGCCCCACCCGGAAATCACGTGGGCCCTACCCGGAAATCACGTGGGCCCCACCCGGAAATCACGTGGGCCCCCAGGGGAAATCACGTGGGCCCCACCCGGAAATCACGTGGGCCCCACCCGGAAATCACGTGGGCCCCACCCGGAAATCACGTGGGCCCCACGGGGAAATCACGTGGGCCCCACCCGGAAATCACGTGGGCCCCACCCGGAAATCACGTGGGCCCCCAGGGGAAATCACGTGGGCCCCACCCGGAAATCACGTGGGCCCCACCCGGAAATCACGTGGGCCCCACCCGGAAATCACGTGGGCCCCACGGGGAAATCACGTGGGCCCCACCCGGAAATCACGTGGGCCCCACCCGGAAATCACGTGGGCCCCACCCGGAAATCACGTGGGCCCCACCCGGAAATCACGTGGGCCCCACCCGGAAATCACGTGGGCCCCACCCGGAAATCACGTGGGCCCCACCCGGAAATCACGTGGGCACCACCCGGAAATCACGTGGGCCCCACGGGGAAATCACGTGGGCCCCACCCGGAAATCACGTGGGCCCCACGGGGAAATCACATGGGCCCCACCCGGAAATCACGTGGGCCCCACGGGGAAATCACGTGGGCCCCACCCGGAAATCACGTGGGACCCACCCGGAAATCACGTGGGCCCCACCCGGAAATCACGTGGGCCCCACCCGGAAATCACGTGGGCCCCACCCGGAAATCACGTGGGCCCCACCCGGAAATCACGTGGGCCCCACCCGGAAATCACGTGGGCCCCACCCGGAAATCACGTGGGCCCCACCCGGAAATCACGTGGGCCCCACCCGGAAATCACTGGGCCCCACCCGGAAATCACGTGGGCCCCACCCGGAAATCACGTGGGCCCCCAGGGGAAATCACGTGGGCCCCACCCTGAAATCACGTGGGCCCCACCCGGAAATCACGTGGGCCCCACCCGGAAATAACGTGGGCCCCACCCGGAAATAACGTGTGCCCCACCCAGTAATCACGTGGGCCCCACCCGGAAATCACGTGGGCCCCACCCGGAAATCACGTGGGCCCCACCCGGAAATCACGTGGGCCCCACCCGGAAATCACGTGGGCCCCACCCGGAAATCACGTGGGCCCCCAGGGGAAATCATGTGGGCCCCACCCGGAAATCACGTGGGCCCCACCCGGAAATCACGTGGGCCCCACCCGGAAATCACGTGGGCCCCACCCGGAAATCACGTGGGCCCCACCCGGAAATCACGTGGGCCCCCAGGGGAAATCACGTGGGCCCCACCCGGAAATCACGTGGGCCCCACCCGGAAATCACGTGGGCCCCACCCGGAAATCACGTGGGCCCCACCCGGAAATCACGTGGGCCCCACCCGGAAATCACGTGGGCCCCACCCGGAAATCACGTGGGCCCCACCCGGAAATCACGTGGGCCCCACCCGGAAATCACGTGGGCCCCACCCGGAAATCACGTGGGCCCCACCCGGAAATCACGTGGGCCCCACACGGAAATCACGTGGGCCCCACCCGGAAATCACGTGGGCCCCACCCTGAAATCACGTGGGCCCCACCCGGAAATCACGTGGGCCCCACCCGGAAATCACGTGGGCCCCACCCGGAAATCACGTGGGCCCCCAGGGGAAATCACGTGGGCCCCACCCGGAAATCACGTGGGCCCCACCCAGAAATCACGTGGGCCCCACCCGGAAATCACGTGGGCCCCACGGGGAAATCACGTGGGCCCCACCCGGAAATCACGTGGGCCCCACCCGGAAATCACGTGGGCCCCCAGGGGAAATCACGTGGGCCCCACCCGGAAATCACGTGGGCCCCACCCGGAAATCACGTGGGCCCCACCCGGAAATCACGTGGGCCCCACGGGGAAATCACGTGGGCCCCACCCGGAAATCACGTGGGCCCCACCCGGAAATCACGTGGGCCCCACCCGGAAATCACGTGGGCCCCACCCGGAAATCACGTGGGCCCCACCCGGAAATCACGTGGGCCCCACCCGGAAATCACGTGGGCCCCACCCGGAAATCACGTGGGCACCACCCGGAAATCACGTGGGCCCCACGGGGAAATCACGTGGGCCCCACCCGGAAATCACGTGGGCCCCACGGGGAAATCACGTGGGCCCCACCCGGAAATCACGTGGGCCCCACGGGGAAATCACGTGGGCCCCACCCGGAAATCACGAGGGCCCCACCCGGAAATCACGTGGGCCCCACCCGGAAATCACGTGGGCCCCACCCGGAAATCACGTGGGCCCCACGGGGAAATCACGTGGGCCCCACCCGGAAATCACGTGGGCCCCACCCGGAAATCACGTGGGCCCCACCCGGAAATCACGTGGGCCCCACCCGGAAATCACGTGGGCCCCACCCGGAAATCACGTGGGCCCCACCCGGAAATCACGTGGGCCCCACCCGGAAATCACGTGGGCCCCCAGGGGAAATCACGTGGGCCCCACCCTGAAATCACGTGGGCCCCACCCGGAAATCACGTGGGCCCCACCCGGAAATAACGTGGGCCCCACCCGGAAATAACGTGGGCCCCACCCAGAAATCACGTGGGCCCCACCCGGAAATCACGTGGGCCCCACCCGGAAATCACGTGGGCCCCACCCGGAAATCACGTGGGCCCCACCCGGAAATCACGTGGGCCCCACCCGGAAATCACGTGGGCCCCCAGGGGAAATCATGTGGGCCCCACCCGGAAATCACGTGGGCCCCACCCGGAAATCACGTGGGCCCCACCCGGAAATCACGTGGGCCCCACCCGGAAATCACGTGGGCCCCACCCGGAAATCACGTGGGCCCCACCCGGAAATCACGTGGGCCCCACCCGGAAATCACGTGGGCCCCACCCGGAAATCACGTGGGCCCCACCCGGAAATCACGTGGGCCCCACCCGGAAATCACGTGGGCCCCACCCGGAAATCACGTGGGCCCCACCCGGAAATCACGTGGGCCCCACGGGGAAATCACGTGGGCCCCACGGGGAAATCACGTGGGCCCCACCCGGAAATCACGTGGGCCCCACCCGGAAATCACGTGGGCCCCACCCGGAAATCACGTGGGCCCCACCCTGAAATCACGTGGGCCCCACCCTGAAATCACGTGGGCCCCACCCGGAAATCACGTGGGCCCCACCCGGAAATCACGTGGGCCCCACCCGGAAATCACGTGGGCCCCACCCGGAAATCACGTGGGCCCCACCCGGAAATCACGTGGGCCCCACCCGGAAATCACGTGGGCCCCACCCGGAAATCACGTGGGCCCCACCCGGAAATCACGTGGGCCCCACCCGGAAATCACGTGGGCCCCACCCAGAAATCACGTGGGCCCCACCCGGAAATCACGTGGGCCCCACCCGGAAATCACGTGGGCCCCACCCGGAAATCACGTGGGCCCCCAGGGGAAATCATGTGGGCCCCACCCGGAAATCACGTGGGCCCCACCCGGAAATCACGTGGGCCCCACCCGGAAATCACGTGGGCCCCACCCGGAAATCACGTGGGCCCCACCCGGAAATCACGTGGGCCCCCAGGGGAAATCACGTGGGCCCCACCCGGAAATCACGTGGGCCCCACCCGGAAATCACGTGGGCCCCACCCGGAAATCACGTGGGCCCCACCCGGAAATCACGTGGGCCCCACCCGGAAATCACGTGGGCCCCACCCGGAAATCACGTGGGCCCCACCCGGAAATCACGTGGGCCCCACCCGGAAATCACGTGGGCCCCACCCGGAAATCACGTGGGCCCCACCCGGAAATCTCGTGGGCCCCACCCGGAAATCACGTGGGCCCCACCCGGAAATCACGTGGGCCCCACCCGGAAATCACGTGGGCCCCACCCGGAAATCACGTGGGCCCCACACGGAAATCACGTGGGCCCCACCCGGAAATCACGTGGGCCCCACCCTGAAATCACGTGGGCCCCACCCGGAAATCACGTGGGCCCCACCCGGAAATCACGTGGGCCCCACCCGGAAATCACGTGGGCCCCACCCGGAAATCACGTGGGCCCCACCCGGAAATCACGTGGGCCCCACCCGGAAATCACGTGGGCCCCCAGGGGAAATCACGTGGGCCCCACCCGGAAATCACGTGGGCCCCACCCGGAAATCACGTGGGCCCCACCCGGAAATCATGTGGGCCCCACGGGGAAATCACGTGGGCCCCACCCGGAAATCACGTGGGCCCCACCCGGAAATCACGTGGGCCCCACCCGGAAATCACGTGGGCCCCACCCGGAAATCACGTGGGCCCCACCCGGAAATCACGTGGGCCCCACCCGGAAATCACGTGGGCCCCACCCGGAAATCACGTGGGGCCCACCCGGAAATCACGTGGGCCCCACCCGGAAATCACGTGGGCCCCACCCGGAAATCACGTGGGCCCCACCCGGAAATCACGTGGGCCCCACCCGGAAATCACGTGGGCCCCACCCGGAAATCACGTGGGCCCCACCCGGAAATCACGTGGGCCCCACCCGGAAATCACGTGGGCCCCACCCGGAAATCACGTGGGCCCCACCCGGAAATCACGTGGGCCCCACCCGGAAATCACGTGGGCCCCACCCGGAAATCACGTGGGCCCCACCCGGAAATCACGTGGGCCCCACCCGGAAATCACGTGGGCCCCACCCGGAAATCACGTGGGCCCCACCCGGAAATCACGTGGGCCCCACCCGGAAATCACGTGGGCCCCACCCGGAAATCACGTGGGCCCCACCCGGAAATCACGTGGGCCCCACGGGGAAATCACGTGGGCCCCACCCGGAAATCACGTGGGCCCCACCCGGAAATCACGTGGGCCCTACCCGGAAATCACGTGGGCCCCACCCGGAAATCACGTGGGCCCCCAGGGGAAATCACGTGGGCCCCACCCGGAAATCACGTGGGCCCCACCCGGAAATCACGTGGGCCCCACCCGGAAATCACGTGGGCCCCACGGGGAAATCACGTGGGCCCCACCCGGAAATCACGTGGGCCCCACCCGGAAATCACGTGGGCCCCCAGGGGAAATCACGTGGGCCCCACCCGGAAATCACGTGGGCCCCACCCGGAAATCACGTGGGCCCCACCCGGAAATCACGTGGGCCCCACGGGGAAATCACGTGGGCCCCACCCGGAAATCACGTGGGCCCCACCCGGAAATCACGTGGGCCCCACCCGGAAATCACGTGGGCCCCACCCGGAAATCACGTGGGCCCCACCCGGAAATCACGTGGGCCCCACCCGGAAATCACGTGGGCCCCACCGGGAAATCACGTGGGCCCCACCCGGAAATCACGTGGGCACCACCCGGAAATCACGTGGGCCCCACGGGGAAATCACGTGGGCCCCAACCGGAAATCACGTGGGCCCCACGGGGAAATCACGTGGGCCCCACCCGGAAATCACGTGGGCCCCACCTGGAAATCACGTGGGCCCCACCCGGAAATCACGTGGGCCCCACCCGGAAATCACGTGGGCCCCACCCGGAAATCACGTGGGCCCCACCCGGAAATCACGTGGGCCCCACCCGGAAATCACGTGGGCCCCACCCGGAAATCACGTGGGCCCCACCCGGAAATCACGTGGGCCCCACCCGGAAATCACGTGGGCCCCACCCGGAAATCACGTGGGCCACACCCGGAAATCACGTGGGCCCCCAGGGGAAATCACGTGGGCCCCACCCTGAAATCACGTGGGCCCCACCCGGAAATCACGTGGGCCCCACCCGGAAATAACGTGGGCCCCACCCGGAAATAACGTGTGCCCCACCCAGTAATCACGTGGGCCCCACCCGGAAATCACGTGGGCCCCACCCGGAAATCACGTGGGCCCCACCCGGAAATCACGTGGGCCCCACCCGGAAATCACGTGGGCCCCACCCGGAAATCACGTGGGCCCCCAGGGGAAATCACGTGGGCCCCACCCGGAAATCACGTGGGCCCCCAGGGGAAATCACGTGGGACCCACCCTGAAATCACGTGGGCGCCACCCGGATATCACGTGGGCCCCCCGGGGAAATCATGTGGGCCCCACCCGGAAATCACGTGGGCCCCACCCGGAAATCACGTGGGCCCCACCCGGAAATCACGTGGGCCCCCAGGGGAAATCACGTGGGCCCCACCCGGAAATCACGTGGGCCCCACCCGGAAATCACGTGGGCCCCACCCGGAAATCACGTGGGCCCCACCCGGAAATCACGTGGGCCCCACCCGGAAATCACGTGGGCCCCACCCGGAAATCACGTGGGCCCCACCCGGAAATCACGTGGGCCCCACGGGGAAATCATGTGGGTCCCACCCGGAAATCACGTGGGCCCCACCCGGAAATCACGTGGGCCCCACCCGGAAATCACGTGGGCCCCACCCGGAAATCACGTGGGCCCCACCCGGAAATCACGTGGGCCCCACGGGGAAATCACGTGGGCCCCACCCGGAAATCACGTGGGCCCCACCCGGAAATCACGTGGGCCCCACCCGGAAATCACGTGGGCCCCACCCGGAAATCACGTGGGCCCCACCCGGAAATCACGTGGGCCCCACCCGGAAATCACGTGGGCCCCACCCGGAAATCACGTGGGCCCCACCCGGAAATCACGTGGGCCCCACCCGGAAATCACGTGGGCCCCACCCGGAAATCACGTGGGCCCCCAGGGGAAATCACGTGGGCCCCACCCGGAAATCACGTGGGCCCCACCCGGAAATCACGTGGGCCCCACCCGGAAATCACGTGGGCCCCACGGGGAAATCACGTGGGCCCCACCCGGAAATCACGTGGGCCCCACCCGGAAATCACGTGGGCCCTACCCGGAAATCACGTGGGCCCCACCCGGAAATCACGTGGGCCCCCAGGGGAAATCACGTGGGCCCCACCCGGAAATCACGTGGGCCCCACCCGGAAATCACGTGGGCCCCACCCGGAAATCACGTGGGCCCCACGGGGAAATCACGTGGGCCCCACCCGGAAATCACGTGGGCCCCACCCGGAAATCACGTGGGCCCCCAGGGGAAATCACGTGGGCCCCACCCGGAAATCACGTGGGCCCCACCCGGAAATCACGTGGGCCCCACCCGGAAATCACGTGGGCCCCACGGGGAAATCACGTGGGCCCCACCCGGAAATCACGTGGGCCCCACCCGGAAATCACGTGGGCCCCACCCGGAAATCACGTGGGCCCCACCCGGAAATCACGTGGGCCCCACCCGGAAATCACGTGGGCCCCACCCGGAAATCACGTGGGCCCCACCCGGAAATCACGTGGGCACCACCCGGAAATCACGTGGGCCCCACGGGGAAATCACGTGGGCCCCACCCGGAAATCACGTGGGCCCCACGGGGAAATCACATGGGCCCCACCCGGAAATCACGTGGGCCCCACGGGGAAATCACGTGGGCCCCACCCGGAAATCACGTGGGACCCACCCGGAAATCACGTGGGCCCCACCCGGAAATCACGTGGGCCCCACCCGGAAATCACGTGGGCCCCACCCGGAAATCACGTGGGCCCCACCCGGAAATCACGTGGGCCCCACCCGGAAATCACGTGGGCCCCACCCGGAAATCACGTGGGCCCCACCCGGAAATCACGTGGGCCCCACCCGGAAATCACTGGGCCCCACCCGGAAATCACGTGGGCCCCACCCGGAAATCACGTGGGCCCCCAGGGGAAATCACGTGGGCCCCACCCTGAAATCACGTGGGCCCCACCCGGAAATCACGTGGGCCCCACCCGGAAATAACGTGGGCCCCACCCGGAAATAACGTGTGCCCCACCCAGTAATCACGTGGGCCCCACCCGGAAATCACGTGGGCCCCACCCGGAAATCACGTGGGCCCCACCCGGAAATCACGTGGGCCCCACCCGGAAATCACGTGGGCCCCACCCGGAAATCACGTGGGCCCCCAGGGGAAATCATGTGGGCCCCACCCGGAAATCACGTGGGCCCCACCCGGAAATCACGTGGGCCCCACCCGGAAATCACGTGGGCCCCACCCGGAAATCACGTGGGCCCCACCCGGAAATCACGTGGGCCCCCAGGGGAAATCACGTGGGCCCCACCCGGAAATCACGTGGGCCCCACCCGGAAATCACGTGGGCCCCACCCGGAAATCACGTGGGCCCCACCCGGAAATCACGTGGGCCCCACCCGGAAATCACGTGGGCCCCACCCGGAAATCACGTGGGCCCCACCCGGAAATCACGTGGGCCCCACCCGGAAATCACGTGGGCCCCACCCGGAAATCACGTGGGCCCCACCCGGAAATCACGTGGGCCCCACACGGAAATCACGTGGGCCCCACCCGGAAATCACGTGGGCCCCACCCTGAAATCACGTGGGCCCCACCCGGAAATCACGTGGGCCCCACCCGGAAATCACGTGGGCCCCACCCGGAAATCACGTGGGCCCCCAGGGGAAATCACGTGGGCCCCACCCGGAAATCACGTGGGCCCCACCCAGAAATCACGTGGGCCCCACCCGGAAATCACGTGGGCCCCACGGGGAAATCACGTGGGCCCCACCCGGAAATCACGTGGGCCCCACCCGGAAATCACGTGGGCCCCCAGGGGAAATCACGTGGGCCCCACCCGGAAATCACGTGGGCCCCACCCGGAAATCACGTGGGCCCCACCCGGAAATCACGTGGGCCCCACGGGGAAATCACGTGGGCCCCACCCGGAAATCACGTGGGCCCCACCCGGAAATCACGTGGGCCCCACCCGGAAATCACGTGGGCCCCACCCGGAAATCACGTGGGCCCCACCCGGAAATCACGTGGGCCCCACCCGGAAATCACGTGGGCCCCACCCGGAAATCACGTGGGCACCACCCGGAAATCACGTGGGCCCCACGGGGAAATCACGTGGGCCCCACCCGGAAATCACGTGGGCCCCACGGGGAAATCACGTGGGCCCCACCCGGAAATCACGTGGGCCCCACGGGGAAATCACGTGGGCCCCACCCGGAAATCACGAGGGCCCCACCCGGAAATCACGTGGGCCCCACCCGGAAATCACGTGGGCCCCACCCGGAAATCACGTGGGCCCCACGGGGAAATCACGTGGGCCCCACCCGGAAATCACGTGGGCCCCACCCGGAAATCACGTGGGCCCCACCCGGAAATCACGTGGGCCCCACCCGGAAATCACGTGGGCCCCACCCGGAAATCACGTGGGCCCCACCCGGAAATCACGTGGGCCCCACCCGGAAATCACGTGGGCCCCCAGGGGAAATCACGTGGGCCCCACCCTGAAATCACGTGGGCCCCACCCGGAAATCACGTGGGCCCCACCCGGAAATAACGTGGGCCCCACCCGGAAATAACGTGGGCCCCACCCAGAAATCACGTGGGCCCCACCCGGAAATCACGTGGGCCCCACCCGGAAATCACGTGGGCCCCACCCGGAAATCACGTGGGCCCCACCCGGAAATCACGTGGGCCCCACCCGGAAATCACGTGGGCCCCCAGGGGAAATCATGTGGGCCCCACCCGGAAATCACGTGGGCCCCACCCGGAAATCACGTGGGCCCCACCCGGAAATCACGTGGGCCCCACCCGGAAATCACGTGGGCCCCACCCGGAAATCACGTGGGCCCCACCCGGAAATCACGTGGGCCCCACCCGGAAATCACGTGGGCCCCACCCGGAAATCACGTGGGCCCCACCCGGAAATCACGTGGGCCCCACCCGGAAATCACGTGGGCCCCACCCGGAAATCACGTGGGCCCCACCCGGAAATCACGTGGGCCCCACGGGGAAATCACGTGGGCCCCACGGGGAAATCACGTGGGCCCCACCCGGAAATCACGTGGGCCCCACCCGGAAATCACGTGGGCCCCACCCGGAAATCACGTGGGCCCCACCCTGAAATCACGTGGGCCCCACCCTGAAATCACGTGGGCCCCACCCGGAAATCACGTGGGCCCCACCCGGAAATCACGTGGGCCCCACCCGGAAATCACGTGGGCCCCACCCGGAAATCACGTGGGCCCCACCCGGAAATCACGTGGGCCCCACCCGGAAATCACGTGGGCCCCACCCGGAAATCACGTGGGCCCCACCCGGAAATCACGTGGGCCCCACCCGGAAATCACGTGGGCCCCACCCGGAAATCACGTGGGCCCCACCCGGAAATCACGTGGGCCCCACCCGGAAATCACGTGGGCCCCACCCGGAAATCACGTGGGCCCCCAGGGGAAATCATGTGGGCCCCACCCGGAAATCACGTGGGCCCCACCCGGAAATCACGTGGGCCCCACCCGGAAATCACGTGGGCCCCACCCGGAAATCACGTGGGCCCCACCCGGAAATCACGTGGGCCCCCAGGGGAAATCACGTGGGCCCCACCCGGAAATCACGTGGGCCCCACCCGGAAATCACGTGGGCCCCACCCGGAAATCACGTGGGCCCCACCCGGAAATCACGTGGGCCCCACCCGGAAATCACGTGGGCCCCACCCGGAAATCACGTGGGCCCCACCCGGAAATCACGTGGGCCCCACCCGGAAATCACGTGGGCCCCACCCGGAAATCACGTGGGCCCCACCCGGAAATCTCGTGGGCCCCACCCGGAAATCACGTGGGCCCCACCCGGAAATCACGTGGGCCCCACCCGGAAATCACGTGGGCCCCACCCGGAAATCACGTGGGCCCCACACGGAAATCACGTGGGCCCCACCCGGAAATCACGTGGGCCCCACCCTGAAATCACGTGGGCCCCACCCGGAAATCACGTGGGCCCCACCCGGAAATCACGTGGGCCCCACCCGGAAATCACGTGGGCCCCACCCGGAAATCACGTGGGCCCCACCCGGAAATCACGTGGGCCCCACCCGGAAATCACGTGGGCCCCCAGGGGAAATCACGTGGGCCCCACCCGGAAATCACGTGGGCCCCACCCGGAAATCACGTGGGCCCCACCCGGAAATCATGTGGGCCCCACGGGGAAATCACGTGGGCCCCACCCGGAAATCACGTGGGCCCCACCCGGAAATCACGTGGGCCCCACCCGGAAATCACGTGGGCCCCACCCGGAAATCACGTGGGCCCCACCCGGAAATCACGTGGGCCCCACCCGGAAATCACGTGGGCCCCACCCGGAAATCACGTGGGGCCCACCCGGAAATCACGTGGGCCCCACCCGGAAATCACGTGGGCCCCACCCGGAAATCACGTGGGCCCCACCCGGAAATCACGTGGGCCCCACCCGGAAATCACGTGGGCCCCACCCGGAAATCACGTGGGCCCCACCCGGAAATCACGTGGGCCCCACCCGGAAATCACGTGGGCCCCACCCGGAAATCACGTGGGCCCCACCCGGAAATCACGTGGGCCCCACCCGGAAATCACGTGGGCCCCACCCGGAAATCACGTGGGCCCCACCCGGAAATCACGTGGGCCCCACCCGGAAATCACGTGGGCCCCACCCGGAAATCACGTGGGCCCCACCCGGAAATCACGTGGGCCCCACCCGGAAATCACGTGGGCCCCACCCGGAAATCACGTGGGCCCCACCCGGAAATCACGTGGGCCCCACCCGGAAATCACGTGGGCCCCACCCGGAAATCACGTGGGCCCCCAGGGGAAATCACGTGGGCCCCACCCGGAAATCACGTGGGCCCCACCCGGAAATCACGTGGGCCCCACCCGGAAATCACGTGGGCCCCACGGGGAAATCACGTGGGCCCCACCCGGAAATCACGTGGGCCCCACCCGGAAATCACGTGGGCCCCACCCGGAAATCACGTGGGCCCCACCCGGAAATCCCGTGGGCCCCACCCGGAAATCACGTGGGCCCCACCCGGAAATCACGTGGGCCCCACCCGGAAATCACGTGGGCCCCACCCGGAAATCACGTGGGCCCCACCCGGAAATCACGTGGGCCCCACCCGGAAATCACGTGGGCCCCACCCGGAAATCACGTGGGCCCCACCCGGAAATCACGTGGGCCCCACCCGGAAATCACGTGGGCCCCACCCGGAAATCACGTGGGCCCCACCCGGAAATCACGTGGGCCCCACCCGGAAATCACGTGGGCCCCACCCGGAAATCACGTGGGCCCCACCCGGAAATCACGTGGGCCCCACCCGGAAATCACGTGGGCCCCACCCGGAAATCACGTGGGCCCCACCCGGAAATCACGTGGGCCCCACCCGGAAATCACGTGGGCCCCACGGGGAAATCACGTGGGTCCCACCCGGAAATCACGTGGGGCCCACCCGGAAATCACGTGGGCCCCACGGGGAAATCACGTGGGCCCCACCCGGAAATCACGTGGGCCCCACCCGGAAATCACGTGGGCCCCACGGGGAAATCACGTGGGCCCCACCCGGAAATCACGTGGGCCCCACCCGGAAATCACGTGGGCCCCACCCGGAAATCACGTGGGCCCCACCCGGAAATCACGTGGGCCCCACCCGGAAATCACGTGGGCCCCACGGGGAAATCACGTGGGCCCCACCCGGAAATCACGTGGGCCCCACCCGGAAATCACGTGGGCCCCACACGGAAATCACGTGGGCCCCACCCGGAAATCACGTGGGCCCCACCCGGAAATCACGTGGGCCCCACCCGGAAATCACGTGGGCCTCACCCGGAAATCACGTGGGCCCCACCCGGAAATCACGTGGGCCCCACGGGGAAATCACGTGGGCCCCACCCGGAAATCACGTGGGCACCACGGGGAAATCACGTGGGCCCCACCCGGAAATCACGTGGGCACCACGGGGAAATCACGTGGGCCCCACCCGGAAATCACGTGGGCCCCACCCTGAAATCACGTGGGCCCCACCCGGAAATCACGTGGGGCCCACCCGGAAATCACGTGGGCCCCACCCGGAAATCACGTGGGCCCCACGGGGAAATCACGTGGGCCCCACCCGGAAATCACGTGGGCAGCACCCGGAAATCACGTGGGCCCCACACGGAAATCACGTGGGCCCCACCCGGAAATCACGTGGGCTCCACACGGAAATCACGTGGGCCCCACCCGGAAATCACGTGGGCCCCACCCAGAAATCACGTGGGCCCCACCCGGAAATCACGTGGGCCCCACCCGGAAATCACGTGGGCCCCACGGGGAAATCACGTGGGCCCCACCCAGAAATCACGTGGGCCCCACCCGGAAATCACGTGGGCCCCACCCGGAAATCACGTGGGCCCCACGGGGAAATCACGTGGGCCCCACCCGGAAATCACGTGGGCCCCACCCGGAAATCACGTGGGCCCCACCCGGAAGTCACGTGGGCCCCACCCGGAAATCACGTGGGCCCCACCCGGAAATCACGTGGGCCCCACCCGGAAATCACGTGGGCCCCACCCGGAAATCACGTGGGCCCCACCCGGAAATCACGTGGGCCCGACCCGGAAATCACGTGGGCCCCACCCGGAAATCACGTGGGCCCCACCCGGAAATCACGTGGGCCCCACGGGGAAATCACGTGGGCCCCACCCGGAAATCACGTGGGGCCCACCCGGAAATCACGTGGGCCCCACCCGGAAATCACGTGGGCCCCACCCGGAAATCACGTGGGACCCCAGGGGAAATCACGTGGGCCCCACCCGGAAATCACGTGGGCCCCACCCGGAAATCACGTGGGCCCCACCCGGAAATCACGTGGGCCCCACCCGGAAATCACGTGGGCCCCACCCGGAAATCACGTGGGCCCCACCCTGAAATCACGTGGGCCCCACCCGGAAATCACGTGGGCCCCACCCGGAAATCACGTGGGCCCCACCCGGAAATCACGTGGGCCCCACCCGGAAATCACGTGGGCCCCACCCGGAAATCACGTGGGCCCCACCCGGAAATCACGTGGGCCCCACCCGGAAATCACGTGGGCCCCACCCGGAAATCACGTGGGGCCCACCCGGAAATCACGTGGGCCCCACGGGGAAATCACGTGGGCCCCACCCGGAAATCACGTGGGCCCCACCCGGAAATCACGTGGGCCCCACCCGGAAATCACGTGGGCCCCACCCGGAAATCACGTGGGCCCCACCCGGAAATCACGTGGGCCCCACCCGGAAATCACGTGGGCCCGACCCGGAAATCACGTGGGCCCCACCCGGAAATCACGTGGGCCCCACCCGGAAATCACGTGGGCCCCACCCGGAAATCACGTGGGCCCCACCCGGAAATCACGTGGGCCCCACCCGGAAATCACGTGGGCCCCACCCGGAAATCACGTGGGCCCCACCCGGAAATCACGAGGGCCCCACCCGGAAATCACGTGGGCCCCCAGGGGAAATCACGTGGGCCCCACAAGGAAATCACGTGGGCCCCACCCGGAAATCACGTGGGCCCCACCCGGAAATCACGTGGGCCCCACCCGGAAATCACGTGGGCCCCACCCGGAAATCACGTGGGCCCCACGGGGAAATCACGTGGGCCCCACCCGGAAATCACGTGGGCCCCACCCGGAAATCACGTGGGCCCCACCCGGAAATCACGTGGGCCCCACCCGGAAATCACGTGGGCCCCACCCGGAAATCACGTGGGCCCCACCCGGAAATCACGTGGGCCCCACGGGGAAATCACGTGGGCCCCACCCGGAAATCACGTGGGGCCCACCCGGAAATCACGTGGGCCCCACCCGGAAATCACGTGGGCCCCACCCGGAAATCACGTGGGACCCCAGGGGAAATCACGTGGGCCCCACCCGGAAATCACGTGGGCCCCACCCGGAAATCACGTGGGCCCCACCCGGAAATCACGTGGGCCCCACCCGGAAATCACGTGGGCCCCACCCGGAAATCACGTGGGCCCCACGTGGAAATCACGTGGGCCCCACCCGGAAATCACGTGGGCCCCACCCGGAAATCACGTGGGCCCCACCCGGAAATCACGTGGGCCCCACCCGGAAATCACGTGGGCCCCACCCGGAAATCACGTGGGCCCCACCCGGAAATCACGTGGGCCCCACCCGGAAATCACGTGGGCCCCACCCGGAAATCACGTGGGCCCCACCCGGAAATCACGTGGGCCCCACCCGGAAATCACGTGGGCCCCACCCGGAAATCACGTGGGCCCCACCCGGAAATCACGTGGGCCCCACCCGGAAATCACGTGGGCCCCACCCGGAAATCACGTGGGGCCCACCCGGAAATCACGTGGGCCCCACCCGGAAATCACGTGGGCCCCACGGGGAAATCACGTGGGCCCCACCCGGAAATCACGTGGGCCCCACCCGGAAATCACGTGGGCCCCACCCGGAAATCACGTGGGCCCCACCCGGAAATCACGTGGGCCCCACCCGGAAATCACGTGGGCCCCACCCGGAAATCACGTGGGCCCCCAGGGGAAATCACGTGGGCCCCACCCGGAAATCACGTGGGCCCCACCCGGAAATCACGTGGGCCCCACCCGGAAATCACGTGGGCCCCACCCGGAAATCACGTGGGCCCCACCCGGAAATCACGTGGGCCCCACCCGGAAATCACGTGGGCCCCACCCGGAAATCACGTGGGCCCCACGGGGAAATCACGTGGGCCCCACCCGGAAATCACGTGGGCCCCATGGGGAAATCACGTGGGCCCCACGGGGAAATCACGTGGGCCCCACCCGGAAATCACGTGGGCCCCACCCGGAAATCACGTGGGCCCCACCCGGAAATCACGTGGGCCCCACCCGGAAATCACGTGGGCCCCACCCGGAAATCACGTGGGCCCCACCCGGAAATCACGTGGGCCCCCAGGGGAAATCACGTGGGCCCCACCCGGAAATCACGTGGGCCCCACCCGGAAATCACGTGGGCCCCACCCGGAAATCACGTGGGCCCCACGGGGAAATCACGTGGGCCCCACCCGGAAATCACGTGGGCCCCACCCGGAAATCACGTGGGCCCCACCCGGAAATCCCGTGGGCCCCACCCGGAGATCACGTGGGCCCCACCCGGAAATCCCGTGGGCCCCACCCGGAAATCACGTGGGCCCCACCCGGAAATCCCGTGGGCCCCACCCGGAAATCACGTGGGCCCCACCCGGAAATCACGTGGGCCCCACCCGGAAATCACGTGGGCCCCACCCGGAAATCACGTGGGCCCCACCCGGAAATCACGTGGGCCCCACCCGGAAATCACGTGGGCCCCACCCGGAAATCACGTGGGCCCCACGGGGAAATCACGTGGGCCCCACCCGGAAATCACGTGGGCCCCACCCGGAAATCACGTGGGCCCCACCCGGAAATCACGTGGGCCCCACCCGGAAATCACGTGGGCCCCACCCGGAAATCACGTGGGCCCCACCCGGAAATCACGTGGGCCCCACCCGGAAATCACGTGGGCCCCACCCGGAAATCACGTGGGCCCCACCCGGAAATCACGTGGGCCCCACCCGGAAATCACGTGGGCCCCATCCGGAAATCACGTGGGCCCCACGGGGAAATCACGTGGGCCCCACCCGGAAATCACGTGGGGCCCACCCGGAAATCACGTGGGCCCCACGGGGAAATCACGTGGGCCCCACCCGGAAATCACGTGGGCCCCACCCGGAAATCACGTGGGCCCCACCCGGAAATCACGTGGGCCCCACCCGGAAATCACGTGGGCCCCACCCGGAAATCACGTGGGCCCCACCCGGAAATCACGTGGGCCCCACCCGGAAATCACGTGGGCCCCACGGGGAAATCACGTGGGCCCCACCCGGAAATCACGTGGGCCCCACCCGGAAATCACGTGGGCCCCACACGGAAATCACGTGGGCCCCACCCGGAAATCACGTGGGCCCCACCCGGAAATCACGTGGGCCCCACCCGGAAATCACGTGGGCCCCACACGGAAATCACGTGGGCCCCACCCGGAAATCACGTGGGCCCCACGGGGAAATCACGTGGGCCCCACCCGGAAATCACGTGGGCACCACGGGGAAATCACGTGGGCCCCACCCGGAAATCACGTGGGCCCCACGGGGAAATCACGTGGGCCCCACCCGGAAATCACGTGGGCAGCACCCGGAAATCACGTGGGCCCCACACGGAAATCACGTGGGCCCCACCCGGAAATCACGTGGGCCCCACACGGAAATCACGTGGGCCCCACCCGGAAATCACGTGGGCCCCACCCGGAAATCACGTGGGCCCCACCCGGAAATCACGTGGGCCCCACTCGGAAGTCACGTGGGCCCCACGGGGAAATCACGTGGGCCTCACCCGGAAGTCACGTGAGCCCCACCCGGAAATCACGTGGGCCCCACCCGGAAGTCACGTGGGCCCCACCCGGAAATCACGTGGGCCCCACCCGGACATCACGTGGGCCCCACACGGAACTCACGTGGGCCCCACCCGGAAATCACGGGGGCCCCACCCGGAAATCACGTGGGCCCCACCCGGAAATCACGTGGGCCCCACCCGTTAATCACGTGGGCCCCACCCGGAAATCACGTGGGCCCCACCCGGAAATCACGTGGGCCCCACCCGGAAATCACGTGGGGCCCACCCGGAAATCACGTGGGCCCCACCCGGAAATCACGTGGGCCCCACCCGGAAATCACGTGGGACCCCAGGGGAAATCACGTGGGCCCCACCCGGAAATCACGTGGGCCCCACCCGGAAATCACGTGGGCCCCACCCGGAAATCACGTGGGCCCCACCCGGAAATCACGTGGGCCCCACCCGGAAACCACGTGGGCCCCACCCGGAAATCACGTGGGCCCCACCCGGAAATCACGTGGGCCCCACCCGGAAATCACGTGGGCCCCACCCGGAAATCACGTGGGCCCCACCCGGAAATCACGTGGGCCCCACCCGGAAATCACGTGGGCCCCACCCGGAAATCACGTGGGCCCCACCCGGAAATCACGTGGGCCCCACCCGGAAATCACGTGGGCCCCACCCGGAAATCACGTGGGCCCCACCCGGAAATCACGTGGGCCCCACCCGGAAATCACGTGGGCCCCACCCGGAAATCACGTGGGCCCCACCCGGAAATCACGTGGGCCCCACCCGGAAATCACGTGGGCCCCACCCGGAAATCACGTGGGCCCCACCCGGAAATCACGTGGGCCCCACCCGGAAATCACGTGGGCCCCACCCGGAAATCACGTGGGCCCCACCCGGAAATCACGTGGGCCCCACCCGGAAATCACGTGGGCCCCACGGGGAAATCACGTGGGCCCCACCCGGAAATCACGTGGGGCCCACCCGGAAATCACGTGGGCCCCACCCGGAAATCACGTGGGCCCCACCCGGAAATCACGTGGGCCCCACCCGGAAATCACGTGGGCCCCACCCGGAAATCACGTGGGCCCCACCCGGAAATCACGTGGGCCCCACCCGGAAATCACGTGGGCCCCATCCGGAAATCACGTGGGCCCCACGGGGAAATCACGTGGGCCCCACCCGGAAATCACGTGGGGCCCACCCGGAAATCACGTGGGCCCCACGGGGAAATCACGTGGGCCCCACCCGGAAATCACGTGGGCCCCACCCGGAAATCACGTGGGCCCCACCCGGAAATCACGTGGGCCCCACCCGGAAATCACGTGGGCCCCACCCGGAAATCACGTGGGCCCCACCCGGAAATCACGTGGGCCCCACCCGGAAATCACGTGGGCCCCACCCGGAAATCACGTGGGCCCCACCCGGAAATCACGTGGGCCCCACCCGGAAATCACGTGGGCCCCACACGGAAATCACGTGGGCCCCACCCGGAAATCACGTGGGCCCCACCCGGAAATCACGTGGGCCCCACCCGTAAATCACGTGGGCCCCACCCGGAAATCACGTGGGCCCCACCCGGAAATCACGTGGGCACCACGGGGAAATCACGTGGGCCCCACCCGGAAATCACGTGGGCACCACGGGGAAATCACGTGGGCCCCACCCGGAAATCACGTGGGCACCACGGGGAAATCACGTGGGCCCCACCCGGAAATCACTTGGGCCCCACCCGGAAATCACGTGGGCCCCACCCGGAAATCACGTGGGGCCCACCCGGAAATCACGTGGGCCCCACCCGGAAATCACGTGGGCCCCACGGGGAAATCACGTGGGCCCCACCCGGAAATCACGTGGGCCCCACCCGGAAATCACGTGGGCCCCCAGGGGAAATCACGTGGGCCCCACCCGGAAATCACGTGGGCCCCACCCGGAAATCACGTGGGCCCCACCCGGAAATCACGTGGGCCCCACGGGGAAATCACGTGGGCCCCACCCGGAAATCACGTGGGGCCCACCCGGAAATCACGTGGGCCCCACCCGGAAATCACGTGGGCCCCACCCGGAAATCACGTGGGCCCCACCCGGAAATCACGTGGGCCCCACCCGGAAATCACGTGGGCCCCACCCGGAAATCACGTGGGCCCCACCCGGAAATCACGTGGGGCCCACCCGGAAATCACGTGGGCCCCACCCGGAAATCACGTGGGCCCCACCCGGAAATCACGTGGGCCCCACCCGGAAATCACGTGGGCCCCACCCGGAAATCACGTGGGCCCCACCCGGAAATCACGTGGGCCCCACCCGGAAATCACGTGGGCCCCACCCGGAAATCACGTGGGCCCCACCCGGAAATCACGTGGGCCCCACCCGGAAATCACGTGGGCCCCACCCGGAAATCACGTGGGCCCCACCCGGAAATCACGTGGGCCCCACCCGGAAATCACGTGGGCCCCACCCGGAAATCACGTGGGCCCCACGGGGAAATCACGTGGGCCCCACCCGGAAATCACGTGGGCCCCACCCGGAAATCACGTGGGCCCCACCCGGAAATCACGTGGGCCCCACCCGGAAATCACGTGGGCCCCACCCGGAAATCACGTGGGCCCCACCCGGAAATCACGTGGGCCCCACCCGGAAATCACGTGGGCCCCACCCGGAAATCACGTGGGCCCCCAGGGGAAATCACGTGGGCCCCACCCGGAAATCACGTGGGCCCCACCCGGAAATCACGTGGGCCCCACCCGGAAATCACGTGGGCCCCACGGGGAAATCACGTGGGCCCCACCCGGAAATCACGTGGGCCCCACCCGGAAATCACGTGGGCCCCACCCGGAAATCACGTGGGCCCCACCCGGAAATCACGTGGGCCCCACCCGGAAATCACGTGGGCCCCACCCGGAAATCACGTGGGCCCCACCCGGAAATCACGTGGGCCCCACCCGGAAATCACGTGGGCCCCACCCGGAAATCACGTGGGCCCCACCCGGAAATCACGTGGGCCCCACCCGGAAATCACGTGGGCCCCACCCGGAAATCACGTGGGCCCCACCCGGAAATCACGTGGGCCCCACCCGGAAATCACGTGGGCCCCACCCGGAAATCACGTGGGCCCCACCCGGAAATCACGTGGGCCCCACCCGGAAATCACGTGGGCCCCACCCGGAAATCACGTGGGCCCCACCCGGAAATCACGTGGGCCCCACCCGGAAATCACGTGGGCCCCACCCGGAAATCACGTGGGCCCCACGGGGAAATCACGTGGGCCCCACCCGGAAATCACGTGGGGCCCACCCGGAAATCACGTGGGCCCCACGGGGAAATCACGTGGGCCCCACCCGGAAATCACGTGGGCCCCACCCGGAAATCACGTGGGCCCCACCCGGAAATCACGTGGGCCCCACCCGGAAATCACGTGGGCCCCACCCGGAAATCACGTGGGCCCCACCCGGAAATCACGTGGGCCCCACGGGGAAATCACGTGGGCCCCACCCGGAAATCACGTGGGCCCCACCCGGAAATCACGTGGGCCCCACACGGAAATCACGTGGGCCCCACCCGGAAATCACGTGGGCCCCACCCGGAAATCACGTGGGCCCCACCCGGAAATCACGTGGGCCTCACCCGGAAATCACGTGGGCCCCACCCGGAAATCACGTGGGCCCCACGGGGAAATCACGTGGGCCCCACCCGGAAATCACGTGGGCACCACGGGGAAATCACGTGGGCCCCACCCGGAAATCACGTGGGCACCACGGGGAAATCACGTGGGCCCCACCCGGAAATCACGTGGGCCCCACCCTGAAATCACGTGGGCCCCACCCGGAAATCACGTGGGGCCCACCCGGAAATCACGTGGGCCCCACCCGGAAAGCCCGTGGGCCCCACGCGGAAATCACGTGGGCCCCACCCGGAAATCACGTGGGCAGCACCCGGAAATCACGTGGGCCCCACACGGAAATCACGTGGGCCCCACCCGGAAATCACGTGGGCTCCACACGGAAATCACGTGGGCCCCACCCGGAAATCACGTGGGCCCCACGGGGAAATCACGTGGGCCCCACCCAGAAATCACGTGGGCCCCACCCGGAAATCACGTGGGCCCCACCCGGAAATCACGTGGGCCCCACGGGGAAATCACGTGGGCCCCACCCGGAAATCACGTGGGCCCCACCCGGAAATCACGTGGGCCCCACCCGGAAGTCACGTGGGCCCCACCCGGAAATCACGTGGGCCCCACCCGGAAATCACGTGGGCCCCACCCGGAAATCACGTGGGCCCCACCCGGAAATCACGTGGGCCCCACCCGGAAATCACGTGGGCCCCACCCGGAAATCACGTGGGCACCACCCGGAAATCACGTGGGCCCCACGGGGAAATCACGTGGGCCCCACCCGGAAATCACGTGGGCCCCACGGGGAAATCACGTGGGCCCCACCCGGAAATCACGTGGGCCCCGCCCGGAAATCACGTGGGCCCCACCCGGAAATCACGTGGGCCCCACCCGGAAATCACGTGGGCCCCACCCGGAAATCACGTGGGCCCCACCCGGAAATCACGTGGGCCCCACCCGGAAATCACGTGGGCCCCACCCGGAAATCACGTGGGCCCCACCCGGAAATAACGTGGGCCCCACCCAGAAATCACGTGGGCCCCACCCGGAAATCACGTGGGCCCCACCCGGAAATCACGTGGGCCCCACCCGGAAATCACGTGGGCCCCACCCGGAAATCACGTGGGCCCCACCCGGAAATCACGTGGGCCCCCAGGGGAAATCACGTGGGCCCCACCCGGAAATCACGTGGGCCCCACCCGGAAATCACGTGGGCCCCACCCGGAAATCACGTGGGCCCCACCCGGAAATCACGTGGGCCCCACCCGGAAATCACGTGGGCCCCCAGGGGAAATCACGTGGGCCCCACCCGGAAATCACGTGGGCCCCACCCGGAAATCACGTGGGCCCCACCCGGAAATCACGTGGGCCCCACCCGGAAATCACGTGGGCCCCACCCGGAAATCACGTGGGCCCCACCCGGAAATCACGTGGGCCCCACCCGGAAATCACGTGGGCCCCACGGGGAAATCACGTGGGTCCCACCCGGAAATCACGTGGGCCCCACCCGGAAATCACGTGGGCCCCACCCGGAAATCACGTGGGCCCCACCCGGAAATCACGTGGGCCCCACGGGGAAATCACGTGGGCCCCACCTGGAAATCACGTGGGCCCCACCCGGAAATCATGTGGGCCCCACCCGGAAATCACGTGGGCCCCACCCGGAAATCACGTGGGCCCCACCCGGAAATCACGTGGGCCCCACCTGGAAATCACGTGGGCCCCACCCGGAAATCACGTGGGCCCCACCCGGAAATCACGTGGGCCCCACCCGGAAATCACGTGGGCCCCCAGGGGAAATCACGTGGGCCCCACCCGGAAATCACGTGGGCCCCACCCGGAAATCACGTGGGCCCCACCCGGAAATCACGTGGGCCCCACGGGGAAATCACGTGGGCCCCACCCGGAAATCACGTGGGCCCCACCCGGAAATCACGTGGGCCCTACCCGGAAATCACGTGGGCCCCACCCGGAAATCACGTGGGCCCCCACGGGAAATCACGTGGGCCCCACCCGGAAATCACGTGGGCCCCACCCGGAAATCACGTGGGCCCCACCCGGAAATCACGTGGGCCCCACGGGGAAATCACGTGGGCCCCACCCGGAAATCACGTGGGCCCCACCCGGAAATCACGTGGGCCCCCAGGGGAAATCACGTGGGCCCCACCCGGAAATCACGTGGGCCCCACCCGGAAATCACGTGGGCCCCACCCGGAAATCACGTGGGCCCCACGGGGAAATCACGTGGGCCCCACCCGGAAATCACGTGGGCCCCACCCGGAAATCACGTGGGCCCCACCCGGAAATCACGTGGGCCCCACCCGGAAATCACGTGGGCCCCACCCGGAAATCACGTGGGCCCCACCCGGAAATCACGTGGGCCCCACCCGGAAATCACGTGGGCACCACCCGGAAATCACGTGGGCCCCACGGGGAAATCACGTGGGCCCCACCCGGAAATCACGTGGGCCCCACGGGGAAATCACGTGGGCCCCACCCGGAAATCACGTGGGCCCCACGGGGAAATCACGTGGGCCCCACCCGGAAATAACGTGGGCCCCACCCGGAAATCACGTGGGCCCCACCCGGAAATCACGTGGGCCCCACCCGGAAATCACGTGGGCCCCACCCGGAAATCACGTGGGCCCCACCCGGAAATCACGTGGGCCCCACCCGGAAATCACGTGGGCCCCACCCGGAAATCACGTGGGCCCCACCCGGAAATCACGTGGGCCCCACCCGGAAATCACGTGGGCCCCACCCGGAAATCACGTGGGCCCCACCCGGAAATCACGTGGGCCCCCAGGGGAAATCACGTGGGCCCCACCCTGAAATCACGTGGGCCCCACCCGGAAATCACGTGGGCCCCACCCGGAAATAACGTGGGCCCCACCCGGAAATAACGTGTGCCCCACCCAGTAATCACGTGGGCCCCACCCGGAAATCACGTGGGCCCCACCCGGAAATCACGTGGGCCCCACCCGGAAATCACGTGGGCCCCACCCGGAAATCACGTGGGCCCCACCCGGAAATCACGTGGGCCCCCAGGGGAAATCATGTGGGCCCCACCCGGAAATCACGTGGGCCCCACCCGGAAATCACGTGGGCCCCACCCGGAAATCACGTGGGCCCCACCCGGAAATCACGTGGGCCCCACCCGGAAATCACGTGGGCCCCACCCGGAAATAACGTGGGCCCCACCCGGAAATAACGTGTGCCCCACCCAGTAATCACGTGGGCCCCACCCGGAAATCACGTGGGCCCCACCCGGAAATCACGTGGGCCCCACCCGGAAATCACGTGGGCCCCACCCGGAAATCACGTGGGCCCCACCCGGAAATCACGTGGGCCCCCAGGGGAAATCATGTGGGCCCCACCCGGAAATCACGTGGGCCCCACCCGGAAATCACGTGGGCCCCACCCGGAAATCACGTGGGCCCCCAGGGGAAATCACGTGGGCCCCACCCGGAAATCACGTGGGCCCCACCCGGAAATCACGTGGGCCCCACCCGGAAATCACGTGGGCCCCACCCGGAAATCACGTGGGCCCCACCCGGAAATCACGTGGGCCCCACCCGGAAATCACGTGGGCCCCACCCGGAAATCACGTGGGCACCACGGGGAAATCACGTGGGTCCCACCTGGAAATCACGTGGGCCCCACCCGGAAATCACGTGGGCCCCACCCGGAAATCACGTGGGCCCCACCCGGAAATCACGTGGGCCCCACCCGGAAATCACGTGGGCCCCACGGGGAAATCACGTGGGCCCCACCTGGAAATCACGTGGGCCCCACCCGGAAATCACGTGGGCCCCACCCGGAAATCACGTGGGCCCCACCCGGAAATCACGTGGGCCCCACCCGGAAATCACGTGGGCCCCACCCGGAAATCACGTGGGCCCCACCCGGAAATCACGTGGGCCCCACCCGGAAATCACGTGGGCCCCACCCGGAAATCACGTGGGCCCCACCCGGAAATCACGTGGGCCCCCAGGGGAAATCACGTGGGCCCCACCCGGAAATCACGTGGGCCCCACCCGGAAATCACGTGGGCCCCACCCGGAAATCACGTGGGCCCCACGGGGAAATCACGTGGGCCCCACCCGGAAATCACGTGGGCCCCACCCGGAAATCACGTGGGCCCTACCCGGAAATCACGTGGGCCCCACCCGGAAATCACGTGGGCCCCCAGGGGAAATCACGTGGGCCCCACCCGGAAATCACGTGGGCCCCACCCGGAAATCACGTGGGCCCCACCCGGAAATCACGTGGGCCCCACGGGGAAATCACGTGGGCCCCACCCGGAAATCACGTGGGCCCCACCCGGAAATCACGTGGGCCCCCAGGGGAAATCACGTGGGCCCCACCCGGAAATCACGTGGGCCCCACCCGGAAATCACGTGGGCCCCACCCGGAAATCACGTGGGCCCCACGGGGAAATCACGTGGGCCCCACCCGGAAATCACGTGGGCCCCACCCGGAAATCACGTGGGCCCCACCCGGAAATCACGTGGGCCCCACCCGGAAATCACGTGGGCCCCACCCGGAAATCACGTGGGCCCCACCCGGAAATCACGTGGGCCCCACCCGGAAATCACGTGGGCCCCACCCGGAAATCACGTGGGCCCCACGGGGAAATCACGTGGGCCCCACCCGGAAATCACGTGGGCCCCACGGGGAAATCACATGGGCCCCACCCGGAAATCACGTGGGCCCCACGGGGAAATCACGTGGGCCCCACCCGGAAATCACGTGGGCCCCACCCGGAAATCACGTGGGCCCCACCCGGAAATCACGTGGGCCCCACCCGGAATTCACGTGGGCCCCACCCGGAAATCACGTGGGCCCCACCCGGAAATCACGTGGGCCCCACCCGGAAATCACGTGGGCCCCACCCGGAAATCACGTGGGCCCCACCCGGAAATCACGTGGGCCCCACCCGGAAATCACGTGGGCCCCACCCGGAAATCACGTGGGCCCCCAGGGGAAATCACGTGGGCCCCACCCTGAAATCACGTGGGCCCCACCCGGAAATCACGTGGGCCCCACCCGGAAATAACGTGGGCCCCACCCGGAAATAACGTGTGCCCCACCCAGTAATCACGTGGGCCCCACCCGGAAATCACGTGGGCCCCACCCGGAAATCACGTGGGCCCCACCCGGAAATCACGTGGGCCCCACCCGGAAATCACGTGGGCCCCACCCGGAAATCACGTGGGCCCCCAGGGGAAATCATGTGGGCCCCACCCGGAAATCACGTGGGCCCCACCCGGAAATCACGTGGGCCCCACCCGGAAATCACGTGGGCCCCACCCGGAAATCACGTGGGCCCCCAGGGGAAATCACGTGGGCCCCACCCGGAAATCACGTGGGCCCCACCCGGAAATCACGTGGGCCCCACCCGGAAATCACGTGGGCCCCACCCGGAAATCACGTGGGCCCCACCCGGAAATCACGTGGGCCCCACCCGGAAATCACGTGGGCCCCACCCGGAAATCACGTGGGCCCCACCCGGAAATCACGTGGGCCCCACCCGGAAATCACGTGGGCCCCACACGGAAATCACGTGGGCCCCACCCGGAAATCACGTGGGCCCCACCCTGAAATCACGTGGGCCCCACCCGGAAATCTCGTGGGCCCCACCCGGAAATCACGTGGGCCCCACCCGGAAATCACGTGGGCCCCCAGGGGAAATCACGTGGGCCCCACCCGGAAATCACGTGGGCCCCACCCAGAAATCACGTGGGCCCCACCCGGAAATCACGTGGGCCCCACGGGGAAATCACGTGGGCCCCACCCGGAAATCACGTGGGCCCCACCCGGAAATCACGTGGGCCCCCAGGGGAAATCACGTGGGCCCCACCCGGAAATCACGTGGGCCCCACCCGGAAATCACGTGGGCCCCACCCGGAAATCACGTGGGCCCCACGGGGAAATCACGTGGGCCCCACCCGGAAATCACGTGGGCCCCACCCGGAAATCACGTGGGCCCCACCCGGAAATCACGTGGGCCCCACCCGGAAATCACGTGGGCCCCACCCGGAAATCACGTGGGCCCCACCCGGAAATCACGTGGGCCCCACCCGGAAATCACGTGGGCACCACCCGGAAATCACGTGGGCCCCACGGGGAAATCACGTGGGCCCCACCCGGAAATCACGTGGGCCCCACGGGGAAATCACGTGGGCCCCACCCGGAAATCACGTGGGCCCCACGGGGAAATCACGTGGGCCCCACCCGGAAATCACGTGGGCCCCACCCGGAAATCACGTGGGCCCCACCCGGAAATCACGTGGGCCCCACCCGGAAATCACGTGGGCCCCACGGGGAAATCACGTGGGCCCCACCCGGAAATCACGTGGGCCC
Source organism: Ovis canadensis (assembly GCF_042477335.2). Classification (NCBI taxonomy): domain Eukaryota; kingdom Metazoa; phylum Chordata; class Mammalia; order Artiodactyla; family Bovidae; genus Ovis; species Ovis canadensis. The sequence continues at coordinate 12,618,199 of NC_091264.1, read as the reverse complement.
CACCCGGAAATCACGTGGGCCCCACCGTGAAATCACGTGGGCCCCACCCGGAAATCACGTGGGCCCCACCCGGAAATCACGTGGGCCCCACCCGGAAATCACGTGGGCCCCACCCGGAAATCACGTGGGCCCCACCCGGAAATCACGTGGGCCCCACCCGGAAATCACGTGGGCCCCACCCGGAAATCACGTGGGCCCCACCCGGAAATAACGTGGGCCCCACCCGGAAATAACGTGGGCCCCACCCGGAAATCACGTGGGCCCCACCCGGAAATCACGTGGGCCCCACCCGGAAATCACGTGGGCCCCACCCGGAAATCACGTGGGCCCCACCCGGAAATCACGTGGGCCCCCAGGGGAAATCACGTGGGCCCGACCCGGAAATCACGTGGGCCCGACCCGGAAATCACGTGGGCCCCACCCGGAAATCACGTGGGCCCCACGGGGAAATCACGTGGGCCCCACCCGGAAATCACGTGGGCCCCACCCGGAAATCACGTGGGCCCCCAGGGGAAATCACGTGGGCCCCACCCGGAAATCACGTGGGCCCCACCCGGAAATCACGTGGGCCCCACCCTGAAATCACGTGGACCCCACCCGGAAATCACGTGGGCCCCACGGGGAAATCACGTGGGCCCCACCCGGAAATCACGTGGGCCCCACCCGGAAATCACGTGGGCCCCACCCTGAAATCACGTGGGCCCCACCCGGAAATCACGTGGGCCCCACCCGGAAATCACGTGGGCCCCCAGGGGAAATCACGTGGGCCCCACCCGGAAATCACGTGGGCCCCACCCGAAAATCACGTGGGCCCCACCCGGAAATCACGTGGGCCCGACGGGGAAATCACGTGGGCCCCACCCGGAAATCACGTGGTCCCCACCCGGAAATCACGTGGGCCCCACCCGGAAATCACGTGGGCGCCACCCGGAAATCACGTGGGCCCCACCCGGAAATCACGTGGGCCCCACCCGGAAGTCACGTGGGCCCCACCCGGAAATCACGTGGGCCCCACCCGGAAATCACGTGGGCCCCACGGGGAAATCACGTGGGCCCCACCCGGAAATCACGTGGGCCCCCAGGGGAAATCACGTGGGCCCCACCCGGAAATCGTGGGCCCCACCCGGAAATCACGTGGGCCCCACCCGGAAATCACGTGGGCCCCACGGGGAAATCACGTGGGCCCCACCCGGAAATCACGTGGGCCCCACCCGGAAATCACGTGGGCCCCCAGGGGAAATCACGTGGGCCCCACCCGGAAATCACGTGGGCCCCACCCGGAAATCACGTGGGCCCCACCCGGAAATCACGTGGGCCCCACGGGGAAATCACGTGGGCCTCACCCGGAAATCACGTGGGCCCCACCCGGAAATCACGTGGGCCCCACCCGGAAATCACGTGGGCCCCACCCGGAAATCACGTGGGCCCCACCCGGAAATCACGTGGGCCCCACCCGGAAATCACGTGGGCACCACCCGGAAATCACGTGGGCCCCACGGGGAAATCACGTGGGCCCCACCCGGAAATCACGTGGGCCCCACGGGGAAATCACGTGGGCCCCACCCGGAAATCACGTGGGCCCCACCCGGAAATCACGTGGGCCCCACCCGGAAATCACGTGGGCCCCACCCGGAAATCACGTGGGCCCCACCCGGAAATCACGTGGGCCCCACCCGGAAATCACGTGGGCCCCACCCGGAAATCACGTGGGCCCCACCCGGAAATCACGTGGGCCCCACCGGGAAATCACGTGGGCCCCACCCGGAAATCACGTGGGCCCCACCCGGAAATCACGTGGGCCCCACCCGGAAATCACGTGGGCCCCACCCGGAAATCACGTGGGCCCCCAGGGGAAATCACGTGGGCCCCACCCTGAAATCACGTGGGCCCCACCCGGAAATCACGTGGGCCCCACCCGGAAATAACGTGGGCCCCACCCGGAAATAACGTGGGCCCCACCCAGAAATCACGTGGGCCCCACCCAGAAATCACGTGGGCCCCACCCGGAAATCACGTGGGCCCCACCCGGAAATCACGTGGGCCCCACCCGGAAATCACGTGGGCCCCACCCGGAAATCACGTGGGCCCCCAGGGGAAATCATGTGGGCCCCACCCGGAAATCACGTGGGCCCCACCCGGAAATCACGTGGGCCCCACCCGGAAATCACGTGGGCCCCACCCGGAAATCACGTGGGCCCCACCCGGAAATCACGTGGGCCCCCAGGGGAAATCACGTGGGCCCCACCCGGAAATCACGTGGGCCCCACCCGGAAATCACGTGGGCCCCACCCGGAAATCACGTGGGCCCCACCCGGAAATCACGTGGGCCCCACCCGGAAATCACGTGGGCCCCACCCGGAAATCACGTGGGCCCCACCCGGAAATCACGTGGGCCCCACGGGGAAATCACGTGGGTCCCACCCGGAAATCACGTGGGCCCCACCCGGAAATCACGTGGGCCCCACCCGGAAATCACGTGGGCCCCACCCGGAAATCACGTGGGCCCCACCCGGAAATCACGTGGGCCCGACGGGGAAATCACGTGGGCCCCACCTGGAAATCACGTGGGCCCCACCCGGAAATCACGTGGGCCCCACCCGGAAATCACGTGGGCCCCACCCGGAAATCACGTGGGCCCCACCCGGAAATCACGTGGGCCCCACCCGGAAATCACGTGGGCCCCACCCGGAAATCACGTGGGCCCCACCCGGAAATCACGTGGGCCCCACCCGGAAATCACGTGGGCCCCCAGGGGAAATCACGTGGGCCCCACCCGGAAATCACGTGGGCCCCACCCGGAAATCACGTGGGCCCCACCCGGAAATCACGTGGGCCCCACGGGGAAATCACGTGGGCCCCACCCGGAAATCACGTGGGCCCCACCCGGAAATCACGTGGGCCCTACCCGGAAATCACGTGGGCCCCACCCGGAAATCACGTGGGCCCCCAGGGGAAATCACGTGGGCCCCACGGGGAAATCACGTGGGCCCCACCCGGAAATCACGTGGGCCCCACGGGGAAATCACATGGGCCCCACCCGGAAATCACGTGGGCCCCACGGGGAAATCACGTGGGCCCCACCCGGAAATCACGTGGGCCCCACCCGGAAATCACGTGGGCCCCACCCGGAAATCACGTGGGCCCCACCCGGAAATCACGTGGGCCCCCAGGGGAAATCACGTGGGCCCCACCCTGAAATCACGTGGGCCCCACCCGGAAATCACGTGGGCCCCACCCGGAAATAACGTGGGCCCCACCCGGAAATAACGTGTGCCCCACCCAGTAATCACGTGGGCCCCACCCGGAAATCACGTGGGCCCCACCCGGAAATCACGTGGGCCCCACCCGGAAATCACGTGGGCCCCAACCGGAAATCACGTGGGCCCCACCCGGAAATCACGTGGGCCCCCAGGGGAAATCATGTGGGCCCCACCCGGAAATCACGTGGGCCCCACCCGGAAATCACGTGGGCCCCACCCGGAAATCACGTGGGCCCCACCCGGAAATCACGTGGGCCCCACCCGGAAATCACGTGGGCCCCACCCGGAAATCACGTGGGCCCCACCCGGAAATCACGTGGGCCCCACCCGGAAATCACGTGGGCCCCACCCGGAAATCACGTGGGCCCCACCCGGAAATCACGTGGGCCCCACCCGGAAATCACGTGGACCCCACCCGGAAATCACGTGGGCCCCACGGGGAAATCACGTGGGCCCCACGGGGAAATCACGTGGGCCCCACCCGGAAATCACGTGGGCCCCACCCGGAAATCACGTGGGCCCCACCCGGAAATCACGTGGGCCCCACCCGGAAATCACGTGGGCCCCACCCGGAAATCACGTGGGCCCCACCCGGAAATCACGTGGGCCCCCAGGGGAAATCACGTGGGCCCCACCCGGAAATCACGTGGGCCCCACCCGGAAATCACGTGGGCCCCACCCGGAAATCACGTGGGCCCCACGGGGAAATCACGTGGGCCCCACCCGGAAATCACGTGGGCCCCACCCGGAAATCACGTGGGCCCCACCCGGAAATCACGTGGGCCCCACCCGGAAATCACGTGGGCCCCTCCCGGAAATCACGTGGGCCCCACCCGGAAATCACGTGGGCCCCACCCGGAAATCACGTGGGGCCCACCCGGAAATCACGTGGGCCCCACGGGGAAATCACGTGGGCCCCACCCGGAAATCACGTGGGCCCCACCCGGAAATCACGTGGGCCCCACCCGGAAATCACGTGGGCCCCACCCGGAAATCACGTGGGCCCCACCCGGAAATCACGTGGGCCCCACCCGGAAATCACGTGGGCCCCACCCGGAAATCACGTGGGCCCCACCCGGAAATCACGTGGGCCCCACCCGGAAATCACGTGGGCCCCACCCGGAAATCACGTGGGCCCCACCCGGAAATCACGTGGGCCCCACCCGGAAATCACGTGGGCCCCACGGGGAAATCACGTGGGCCCCACCCGGAAATCACGTGGGCCCCACCCGGAAATCACGTGGGCCCCACCCGGAAATCACGTGGGCCCCACCCGGAAATCACGTGGGCCCCACCCGGAAATCACGTGGGCCCCACCCGGAAATCACGTGGGCCCCCAGGGGAAATCACGTGGGCCCCACCCGGAAATCACGTGGGCCCCACCCGGAAATCACGTGGGCCCCACCCGGAAATCACGTGGGCCCCACGGGGAAATCACGTGGGCCCCACCCGGAAATCACGTGGGCCCCACCCGGAAATCACGTGGGCCCCACCCGGAAATCACGTGGGCCCCACCCGGAAATCACGTGGGCCCCTCCCGGAAATCACGTGGGCCCCACCCAGAAATCACGTGGGCCCCACCCGGAAATCACGTGGGGCCCACCCAGAAATCACGTGGGCCCCACGGGGAAATCACGTGGGCCCCACCCGGAAATCACGTGGGCCCCACCCGGAAATCACGTGGGCCCCACCCGGAAATCACGTGGGCCCCACCCGGAAATCACGTGGGCCCCACCCGGAAATCACGTGGGCCCCACCCGGAAATCACGTGGGACCCACCCGGAAATCACGTGGGCCCCCAGGGGAAATCACGTAGGCCCCACCCGGAAATCACGTGGGCCCCACCCGGAAATCACGTGGGCCCCACCCGGAAATCACGTGGGCCCCACCCGGAAATCACGTGGGCCCCACCCGGAAATCACGTGGGCCCCACCCGGAAATCACGTGGGCCCCACCCGGAAATCACGTGGGCCCCACCCGGAAATCACGTGGGCCCCACGGGGATATCACGTGGGCCCCACCCGGAAATCACGTGGGCCCCACCCGGAAATCACGTGGGCCCCACCCGGAAATCACGTGGGCCCCACCCGGAAATCACGTGGGCCCCACCCGGATATCACGTGGGCCCCACCCAGAAATCACGTGGGCCCCACCCGGAAATCACGTGGGGCCCACCCAGAAATCACGTGGGCCCCACGGGGAAATCACGTGGGCCCCACCCGGAAATCACGTGGGCCCCACCCGGAAATCACGTGGGCCCCACCCGGAAATCACGTGGGCCCCACCCGGAAATCACGTGGGCCCCACCCGGAAATCACGTGGGCCCCACCCGGAAATCACGTGGGCCCCACCCGGAAATCACGTGGGCCCCACCCGGAAATCACGTGGGCCCCACCCGGAAATCACGTGGGCCCCACGGGGATATTACGTGGGCCCCACCCGGAAATCACGTGGGCCCCACGGGGAAATCACGTGGGCCCCACCCGGAAATCACGTGGGCCCCACCCGGATATCACGTGGGCCCCACCCAGAAATCACGTGGGCCCCACCCGGAAATCACGTGGGGCCCACCCAGAAATCACGTGGGCCCCACGGGGAAATCACGTGGGCCCCACCCGGAAATCACGTGGGCCCCACCCGGAAATCACGTGGGCCCCCAGGGGAAATCACGTGGGCCCCACCCGGAAATAACGTGGGCCCCACCCGGAAATCACGTGGGCCCCACCCGGAAATCACGTGGGCCTCACCCGGAAATCACGTGGGCCCCACCCGGAAATCACGTGGGCCCCACCCGGAAATCACGTGGGCCCCACCCGGAAATCACGTGGGCCCCACCCGGAAATCACGTGGGCCCCACCCGGAAATCACGTGGGCCCCACCCGGAAATCACGTGGGCCCCACCCGGAAATCACGTGGGCCCCACCCGGAAATCACGTGGGCCCCACCCGGAAATCACGTGGGCCCCACACGGAAATCACGTGGGCCCCACCCGGAAATCACGTGGGGCCCACCCGGAAATCACGTGGGCCCCACGGGGAAATCACGTGGGCCCCACCCGGAAATCACGTGGGCCCCACCCGGAAATCACGTGGGCCCCACCCGGAAATCACCTGGGCCCCACCCTGAAATCACGTGGGCCCCACCCGGAAATCACGTGGGCCCCACCCGGCAATCACGTGGGCCCCACCCGGAAATCACGTGGGCCCCACCCGGAAATCACGTGGGCCCCACCCGGAAATCACGTGGGCCCCACCCGGAAATCACGTGGGCCCCACCCGGAAATCACGTGGGCCCCAACCGGAAATCACGTGGGCCCCCAGGGGAAATCACGTGGGCCCCACCCGGAAATCACGTGGGCCCCACCCGGAAATCACGTGGGCCCCACCCGGAAATCACGTGGGCCCCACGGGGAAATCACGTGGGCCCCACCCGGAAATCACGTGGGCCCCACCCGGAAATCACGTGGGCCCCACCCGGAAATCACGTGGGTCCCACCCGGAAATCACGTGGGCCCCACCCGGAAATCACGTGGGCCCCACACGGAAATCACGTGGGCCCCACCCGGAAATCACGTGGGGCCCACCCGGAAATCACGTGGGCCCCACCCGGAAATCACGTGGGCCCCACCCGGAAATCACGTGGGCCCCACCCTGAAATCACGTGGGCCCCACCCTGAAATCACGTGGGCCCCACCCTGAAATCACGTGGGCCCCACCCGGAAATCACGTGGGCCCCACCCTGAAATCACGTGGGCCCCACCCTGAAATCACGTGGGCCCCACCCGGAAATCACGTGGGCCCCACCCGGAAATCACGTGGGCCCCCAGGGGAAATCACGTGGGCCCCACCCGGAAATCACGTGGGCCCCACCCGGAAATCACGTGGGCCCCACCCGGAAATCACGTGGGCCCCACGGGGAAATCACGTGGGCCCCACCCTGAAATCACGTGGGCCCCACCCGGAAATCACGTGGGCCCCACGGGGAAATCACGTGGGCCCCACCCGGAAATCACGTGGGCCCCACCCGGAAATCACGTGGGCCCCACCCTGAAATCACGTGGGCCCCACCCGGAAATCACGTGGGCCCCACCCGGAAATCACGTGGGGCCCACCCAGAAATCACGTGGGCCCCACGGGGAAATCACGTGGGCCCCACCCGGAAATCACGTGGGCCCCACCCGGAAATCACGTGGGCCCCACCCGGAAATCACGTGGGCCCCACGGGGATATCACGTGGGCCCCACCCGGAAATCACGTGGGCCCCACGGGGAAATCACGTGGGCCCCACCCGGAAATCACGTGGGCCCCACCCGGATATCTCGTGGGCCCCACCCAGAAATCACGTGGGCCCCACCCGGAAATCACGTGGGGCCCACCCGGAAATCACGTGGGCCCCACGGGGAAATCACGTGGGCCCCACCCGGAAATCACGTGGGCCCCACGGGGAAATCACGTGGGCCCCACCCGGAAATCACGTGGGCCCCACCCGGAAATCACGTGGGCCCCACCCGGAAATCACGTGGGCCCCACCCGGAAATCACGTGGGCCCCCAGGGGAAATCACGTGGGCCCCACCCGGAAATCACTTGGGCCCCACCCGGAAATCACGTGGGCCCCACCCGGAAATCACGTGGGCCCCACCCGGAAATCACGTGGGGCCCACCCGGAAATCACGTGGGCCCCACCCGGAAATCACGTGGGCCCCACCCGGAAATCACGTGGGCCCCACCCGGAAATCACGTGGGCCCCACCCGGAAATCACGTGGGCCCCACCCGGAAATCACGTGGGCCCCACCCTGAAATCACGTGGGCCCCACCCGGAAATCACGTGGGCCCCACCCGGAAATCACGTGGGCCCCACCCGGAAATCACGTGGGCCCCACCCGGGAATCACGTGGGCCCCACCCGGAAATCACGTGGGCCCCACCCGGAAATCACGTGGGCCCCACCCGGGAATCACGTGGGCCCCACCCGGAAATCACGTGGGCCCCACCCGGCAATCACGTGGGCCCCACCCGGAAATCACGTGGGCCCCACCCGGAAATCACGTGGGCCCCACCCGGAAATCACGTGGGCCCCACCCGGAAATCACGTGGGCCCCACCCGGAAATCACGTGGGCCCCAACCGGAAATCACGTGGGCCCCCAGGGGAAATCACGTGGGCCCCACCCGGAAATCACGTGGGCCCCACCCGGAAATCACGTGGGCCCCACCCGGAAATCACGTGGGCCCCACGGGGAAATCACGTGGGCCCCACCCGGAAATCACGTGGGCCCCACCCGGAAATCACGTGGGCCCCACCCGGAAATCACGTGGGCCCCACCCGGAAATCACGTGGGCCCCACCCGGAAATCACGTGGGCCCCACACGGAAATCACGTGGGCCCCACCCGGAAATCACGTGGGGCCCACCCGGAAATCACGAGGGCCCCACCCGGAAATCACGTGGGCCCCACCCGGAAATCACGTGGGCCCCACCCTGAAATCACGTGGGCCCCACCCTGAAATCACGTGGGCCCCACCCTGAAATCACGTGGGCCCCACCCGGAAATCACGTGGGCCCCACCCTGAAATCACGTGGGCCCCACCCTGAAATCACGTGGGCCCCACCCGGAAATCACGTGGGCCCCACCCGGAAATCACGTGGGCCCCCAGGGGAAATCACGTGGGCCCCACCCGGAAATCACGTGGGCCCCACCCGGAAATCACGTGGGCCCCACCCGGAAATCACGTGGGCCCCACGGGGAAATCACGTGGGCCCCACCCTGAAATCACGTGGGCCCCACCCGGAAATCACGTGGGCCCCACGGGGAAATCACGTGGGCCCCACCCGGAAATCACGTGGGCCCCACCCGGAAATCACGTGGGCCCCACCCTGAAATCACGTGGGCCCCACCCGGAAATCACGTGGGCCCCACCCGGAAATCACGTGGGCCCCCAGGGGAAATCACGTGGGCCCCACCCGGAAATCACTTGGGCCCCACCCGGAAATCACGTGGGCCCCACCCGGAAATCACGTGGGCCCCACCCGGAAATCACGTGGGCCCCACCCGGAAATCACGTGGGCCCCACCCGGAAATCACGTGGGCCCCACCCGGAAATCACGTGGGCCCCACCCGGAAATCACGTGGGCCCCACCCGGAAATCACGTGGGCCCCACGGGGATATCACGTGGGCCCCACCCGGAAATCACGTGGGCCCCACGGGGAAATCACGTGGGCCCCACCCGGAAATCACGTGGGCCCCACCCGGATATCACGTGGGCCCCACCCAGAAATCACGTGGGCCCCACCCGGAAATCACGTGGGGCCCACCCGGAAATCACGTGGGCCCCACGGGGAAATCACGTGGGCCCCACCCGGAAATCACGTGGGCCCCACCCGGAAATCACGTGGGCCCCACCCGGAAATCACGTGGGCCCCACCCGGAAATCACGTGGGCCCCACCCGGAAATCACGTGGGCCCCACCCGGAAATCACGTGGGCCCCACCCGGAAATCACGTGGGCCCCACCCGGAAATCACGTGGGCCCCACCCGGAAATCACGTGGGCCCCACCCGGAAATCACGTGGGCCCCACCCGGAAATCACGTGGGCCCCACCCGGAAATCACGTGGGCCCCACCCGGAAATCACGTGGGCCCCACCCGGAAATCACGTGGGCCCCACCCGGAAATCACGTGGGCCCCACCCGGAAATCACGTGGGCCCCACCCGGAAATCACGTGGGCCCCACCCGGAAATCACGTGGGCCCCACCCGGAAATCACGTGGGCCCCCAGGGGAAATCACGTGGGCCCCACCCGGAAATCACGTGGGCCCCACCCGGAAATCACGTGGGCCCCACCCGGAAATCACGTGGGCCCCACCCGGAAATCACGTGGGCCCCACCCGGAAATCACGTGGGCCCCACAGGGAAATCACGTGGGCCCCACCCGGAAATCACGTGGGCCCCACCCGGAAATCACGTGGGCCCCACCCGGAAATCACGTGGGCCCCACCCGGAAATCACGTGGGCCCCACCCGGAAATCACGTGGGCCCCACCCGGAAATCACGTGGGCCCCACCCGGAAATCACGTGGGCCCCACGGGGAAATCACGTGGGCCCCACGGGGAAATCACGTGGGCCCCACCCGGAAATCACGTGGGCCCCACCCGGAAATCACGTGGGCCCCACCCGGAAATCACGTGGGCCCCACCCGGAAATCACGTGGGCCCCACCCGGAAATCACGTGGGCCCCACCCGGAAATCACGTGGGCCCCCAGGGGAAATCACGTGGGCCCCACCCGGAAATCACGTGGGCCCCACCCGGAAATCACGTGGGCCCCACCCGGAAATCACGTGGGCCCCACGGGGAAATCACGTGGGCCCCACCCGGAAATCACGTGGGCCCCACCCGGAAATCACGTGGGCCCCACCCGGAAATCACGTGGGCCCCACCCGGAAATCACGTGGGCCCCTCCCGGAAATCACGTGGGCCCCACCCAGAAATCACGTGGGCCCCACCCGGAAATCACGTGGGGCCCACCCAGAAATCACGTGGGCCCCACGGGGAAATCACGTGGGCCCCACCCGGAAATCACGTGGGCCCCACCCGGAAATCACGTGGGCCCCACCCGGAAATCACGTGGGCCCCACCCGGAAATCACGTGGGCCCCACCCGGAAATCACGTGGGCCCCACCCGGAAATCACGTGGGACCCACCCGGAAATCACGTGGGCCCCCAGGGGAAATCACGTAGGCCCCACCCGGAAATCACGTGGGCCCCACCCGGAAATCACGTGGGCCCCACCCGGAAATCACGTGGGCCCCACCCGGAAATCACGTGGGCCCCACCCGGAAATCACGTGGGCCCCACCCGGAAATCACGTGGGCCCCACCCGGAAATCACGTGGGCCCCACCCGGAAATCACGTGGGCCCCACGGGGATATCACGTGGGCCCCACCCGGAAATCACGTGGGCCCCACCCGGAAATCACGTGGGCCCCACCCGGAAATCACGTGGGCCCCACCCGGAAATCACGTGGGCCCCACCCGGATATCACGTGGGCCCCACCCAGAAATCACGTGGGCCCCACCCGGAAATCACGTGGGGCCCACCCAGAAATCACGTGGGCCCCACGGGGAAATCACGTGGGCCCCACCCGGAAATCACGTGGGCCCCACCCGGAAATCACGTGGGCCCCACCCGGAAATCACGTGGGCCCCACCCGGAAATCACGTGGGCCCCACCCGGAAATCACGTGGGCCCCACCCGGAAATCACGTGGGCCCCACCCGGAAATCACGTGGGCCCCACCCGGAAATCACGTGGGCCCCACCCGGAAATCACGTGGGCCCCACGGGGATATTACGTGGGCCCCACCCGGAAATCACGTGGGCCCCACGGGGAAATCACGTGGGCCCCACCCGGAAATCACGTGGGCCCCACCCGGATATCACGTGGGCCCCACCCAGAAATCACGTGGGCCCCACCCGGAAATCACGTGGGGCCCACCCAGAAATCACGTGGGCCCCACGGGGAAATCACGTGGGCCCCACCCGGAAATCACGTGGGCCCCACCCGGAAATCACGTGGGCCCCCAGGGGAAATCACGTGGGCCCCACCCGGAAATAACGTGGGCCCCACCCGGAAATCACGTGGGCCCCACCCGGAAATCACGTGGGCCTCACCCGGAAATCACGTGGGCCCCACCCGGAAATCACGTGGGCCCCACCCGGAAATCACGTGGGCCCCACCCGGAAATCACGTGGGCCCCACCCGGAAATCACGTGGGCCCCACCCGGAAATCACGTGGGCCCCACCCGGAAATCACGTGGGCCCCACCCGGAAATCACGTGGGCCCCACCCGGAAATCACGTGGGCCCCACCCGGAAATCACGTGGGCCCCACACGGAAATCACGTGGGCCCCACCCGGAAATCACGTGGGGCCCACCCGGAAATCACGTGGGCCCCACGGGGAAATCACGTGGGCCCCACCCGGAAATCACGTGGGCCCCACCCGGAAATCACGTGGGCCCCACCCGGAAATCACCTGGGCCCCACCCTGAAATCACGTGGGCCCCACCCGGAAATCACGTGGGCCCCACCCGGCAATCACGTGGGCCCCACCCGGAAATCACGTGGGCCCCACCCGGAAATCACGTGGGCCCCACCCGGAAATCACGTGGGCCCCACCCGGAAATCACGTGGGCCCCACCCGGAAATCACGTGGGCCCCAACCGGAAATCACGTGGGCCCCCAGGGGAAATCACGTGGGCCCCACCCGGAAATCACGTGGGCCCCACCCGGAAATCACGTGGGCCCCACCCGGAAATCACGTGGGCCCCACGGGGAAATCACGTGGGCCCCACCCGGAAATCACGTGGGCCCCACCCGGAAATCACGTGGGCCCCACCCGGAAATCACGTGGGTCCCACCCGGAAATCACGTGGGCCCCACCCGGAAATCACGTGGGCCCCACACGGAAATCACGTGGGCCCCACCCGGAAATCACGTGGGGCCCACCCGGAAATCACGTGGGCCCCACCCGGAAATCACGTGGGCCCCACCCGGAAATCACGTGGGCCCCACCCTGAAATCACGTGGGCCCCACCCTGAAATCACGTGGGCCCCACCCTGAAATCACGTGGGCCCCACCCGGAAATCACGTGGGCCCCACCCTGAAATCACGTGGGCCCCACCCTGAAATCACGTGGGCCCCACCCGGAAATCACGTGGGCCCCACCCGGAAATCACGTGGGCCCCCAGGGGAAATCACGTGGGCCCCACCCGGAAATCACGTGGGCCCCACCCGGAAATCACGTGGGCCCCACCCGGAAATCACGTGGGCCCCACGGGGAAATCACGTGGGCCCCACCCTGAAATCACGTGGGCCCCACCCGGAAATCACGTGGGCCCCACGGGGAAATCACGTGGGCCTCACCCGGAAATCACGTGGGCCCCACCCGGAAATCACGTGGGCCCCACCCTGAAATCACGTGGGCCCCACCCGGAAATCACGTGGGCCCCACCCGGAAATCACGTGGGCCCCCAGGGGAAATCACGTGGGCCCCACCCGGAAATCACTTGGGCCCCACCCGGAAATCACGTGGGCCCCACCCGGAAATCACGTGGGCCCGACGGGGAAATCACGTGGGCCCCACCCGGAAATCACGTGGGCCCCACCCGGAAATCACGTGGGCCCCACCCGGAAATCACGTGGGCCCCACCCGGAAATCACGTGGGCCCCACCCGGAAATCACGTGGGCCCCACCCGGAAATCACGTGGGCCCCACCCGGAAATCACGTGGGCCCCACCCGGAAATCACGTGGGCCCCACCCGGAAATCACGTGGGCCCCACCCGGAAATCACGTGGGACCCACCCGGAAATCACGTGGGCCCCCAGGGGAAATCACGTGGGCCCCACCCGGAAATCACGTGGGCCCCACCCGGAAATCACGTGGGCCCCACCCGGAAATCACGTGGGCCCCACCCGGAAATCACGTGGGCCCCACCCGGAAATCACGTGGGCCCCACCCGGAAATCACGTGGGCCCCACCCGGAAATCACGTGGGCCCCACCCGGAAATCACGTGGGCCCCACGGGGATATCACGTGGGCCCCACCCGGAAATCACGTGGGCCCCACGGGGAAATCACGTGGGCCCCACCCGGAAATCACGTGGGCCCCACCCGGATATCACGTGGGCCCCACCCAGAAATCACGTGGGCCCCACCCGGAAATCACGTGGGGCCCACCCGGAAATCACGTGGGCCCCACGGGGAAATCACGTGGGCCCCACCCGGAAATCACGTGGGCCCCACCCGGAAATCACGTGGGCCCCACCCGGAAATCACGTGGGCCCCACCCGGAAATCACGTGGGCCCCACCCGGAAATCACGTGGGCCCCACCCGGAAATCACGTGGGCCCCACCCGGAAATCACGTGGGCCCCACCCGGAAATCACGTGGGCCCCACCCGGAAATCACGTGGGCCCCACCCGGAAATCACGTGGGCCCCACCCGGAAATCACGTGGGCCCCACCCGGAAATCACGTGGGCCCCACCCGGAAATCACGTGGGCCCCACCCGGAAATCACGTGGGCCCCACCCGGAAATCACGTGGGCCCCACCCGGAAATCACGTGGGCCCCACCCGGAAATCACGTGGGCCCCACCCGGAAATCACGTGGGCCCCCAGGGGAAATCACGTGGGCCCCACCCGGAAATCACGTGGGCCCCACCCGGAAATCACGTGGGCCCCACCCGGAAATCACGTGGGCCCCACCCGGAAATCACGTGGGCCCCACCCGGAAATCACGTGGGCCCCACAGGGAAATCACGTGGGCCCCACCCGGAAATCACGTGGGCCCCACCCGGAAATCACGTGGGCCCCACCCGGAAATCACGTGGGCCCCACCCGGAAATCACGTGGGCCCCACCCGGAAATCACGTGGGCCCCACCCGGAAATCACGTGGGCCCCACCCGGAAATCACGTGGGCCCCACGGGGAAATCACGTGGGCCCCACGGGGAAATCACGTGGGCCCCACCCGGAAATCACGTGGGCCCCACCCGGAAATCACGTGGGCCCCACCCGGAAATCACGTGGGCCCCACCCGGAAATCACGTGGGCCCCACCCGGAAATCACGTGGGCCCCACCCGGAAATCACGTGGGCCCCCAGGGGAAATCACGTGGGCCCCACCCGGAAATCACGTGGGCCCCACCCGGAAATCACGTGGGCCCCACCCGGAAATCACGTGGGCCCCACGGGGAAATCACGTGGGCCCCACCCGGAAATCACGTGGGCCCCACCCGGAAATCACGTGGGCCCCACCCGGAAATCACGTGGGCCCCACCCGGAAATCACGTGGGCCCCTCCCGGAAATCACGTGGGCCCCACCCAGAAATCACGTGGGCCCCACCCGGAAATCACGTGGGGCCCACCCAGAAATCACGTGGGCCCCACGGGGAAATCACGTGGGCCCCACCCGGAAATCACGTGGGCCCCACCCGGAAATCACGTGGGCCCCACCCGGAAATCACGTGGGCCCCACCCGGAAATCACGTGGGCCCCACCCGGAAATCACGTGGGCCCCACCCGGAAATCACGTGGGACCCACCCGGAAATCACGTGGGCCCCCAGGGAAATCACGTAGGCCCCACCCGGAAATCACGTGGGCCCCACCCGGAAATCACGTGGGCCCCACCCGGAAATCACGTGGGCCCCACCCGGAAATCACGTGGGCCCCACCCGGAAATCACGTGGGCCCCACCCGGAAATCACGTGGGCCCCACCCGGAAATCACGTGGGCCCCACCCGGAAATCACGTGGGCCCCACGGGGATATCACGTGGGCCCCACCCGGAAATCACGTGGGCCCCACCCGGAAATCACGTGGGCCCCACGGGGATATTACGTGGGCCCCACCCGGAAATCACGTGGGCCCCACGGGGAAATCACGTGGGCCCCACCCGGAAATCACGTGGGCCCCACCCGGATATCACGTGGGCCCCACCCAGAAATCACGTGGGCCTCACCCGGAAATCACGTGGGGCCCACCCAGAAATCACGTGGGCCCCACGGGGAAATCACGTGGGCCCCACCCGGAAATCACGTGGGCCCCACCCGGAAATCACGTGGGCCCCCAGGGGAAATCACGTGGGCCCCACCCGGAAATAACGTGGGCCCCACCCGGAAATCACGTGGGCCCCACCCGGAAATCACGTGGGCCCCACCCGGAAATCACGTGGGCCCCACCCGGAAATCACGTGGGCCCCACCCGGAAATCACGTGGGCCCCACCCGGAAATCACGTGGGCCCCACCCGGAAATCACGTGGGCCCCACCCGGAAATCACGTGGGCCCCACCCGGAAATCACGTGGGCCCCACACGGAAATCACGTGGGCCCCACCCGGAAATCACGTGGGGCCCACCCGGAAATCACGTGGGCCCCACGGGGAAATCACGTGGGCCCCACCGGGAAATCACGTGGGCCCCACCCGGAAATCACGTGGGCCCCACCCGGAAATCACCTGGGCCCCACCCTGAAATCACGTGGGCCCCACCCGGAAATCACGTGGGCCCCACCCGGAAATCACGTGGGCCCCCAGGGGAAATCACGTGGGCCCCACCCGGAAATCACTTGGGCCCCAGCCGGAAATCACGTGGGCCCCACCCGGAAATCACGTGGGCCCGACGGGGAAATCACGTAGGCCCCACCCGGAAATCACGTGGGCCCCACCCGGAAATCAGGTGGGCCCCACCCGGAAATCACGTGGGCCCCACCCGGAAATCACGTGGGCCCCACCCGGAAATCACGTGGGCCCCACCCGGAAATCACGTGGGCCCCACCCGGAAATCACGTGGGGCCCACCCGGAAATCACGTGGGCCCCACGGGGAAATCACGTGGGCCCCACCCGGAAATCACGTGGGACCCACCCGGAAATCACGTGGGCCCCACCCGGAAATCACGTGGGCCCCACCCGGAAATCACGTGGGCCCCACCCTGAAATCACGTGGGCCCCACCCGGAAATCACGTGGGCCCCACCCGGAAATCACGTGGGACCCACCCGGAAATCACGTGAGCCCCACCCGGAAATCACGTGGGCCCCACCCGGAAATCACGTGGGCCCCACCCGGAAATCACGTGGGCCCCACCCGGAAATCACGTGGGCCCCACCCGGAAATCACGTGGGCCCCACCCGGAAATCACGTGGGCCCCACCCGGAAATCACGTGGGCCCCACCCGGAAATCACGTGGGCCCTACCCGGAAATCACGTGGGCCCCCAGGGGAAATCACGTGGGCCCCACCCGGAAATCACGTGGGCCCCACCGGGAAATCATGTGGGCCCCACGGGGAAATCACGTGGGCCCCACCCCGAAATCACGTGGGCCCCACCCGGAAATCACGTGGGCCCCACCCGGAAATCACGTGGGCCCCACCCGGAAATCACGTGGGCCCCACCCGGAAATCACGTGGGCCCCACCCGGAAATCACGTGGGGCCCAACCGGAAATCACGTGGGCCCCACGGGGAAATCACGTGGGCCCCACCCGGAAATCACGTGGGACCCACCCGGAAATCACGTGGGCCCCACCCGGAAATCACGTGGGCCCCACCCGGAAATCACGTGGGACCCACCCGGAAATCACGTGAGCCCCACCCGGAAATCACGTGGGCCCCACCCGGAAATCACGTGGGCCCCACCCGGAAATCACGTGGGCCCCACCCGGAAATCACGTGGGCCCCACTCGGAAATCACGTGGGCCCCACCCGGAAATCACGTGGGCCCCACCCGGAAATCACGTGGGCCCCACCCGGAAATCACGTGGGCCCTACCCGGAAATCACGTGGGCCCCCAGGGGAAATCACGTGGGCCCCACCCGGAAATCACGTGGGCCCCACCCGGAAATCACGTGGGCACCACCCGGAAATCTCGTGGGCCCCACCCGGAAATCACGTGGGCCCCACCCTGAAATCACGTGGGCCCCACCCGGAAATCACGTGGGCCCCACCCGGAAATCACGTGGGCCCCCAGGGGAAATCACGTGGGCCCCACCCGGAAATCACTTGGGCCCCACCCGGAAATCACGTGGGCCCCACCCGGAAATCACGTGGGCCCGACGGGGAAATCACGTGGGCCCCACCCGGAAATCACGTGGGCCCCACCCGGAAATCAGGTGGGCCCCACCCGGAAATCACGTGGGCCCCACCCGGAAATCACGTGGGCCCCACCCGGAAATCACGTGGGCCCCACCCGGAAATCACGTGGGCCCCACCCGGAAATCACGTGGGCCCCACCCTGAAATCACGTGGGCCCCACCCGGAAATCACGTGGGCCCCACCCGGAAATCACGTGGGACCCACCCGGAAATCACGTGAGCCCCACACGGAAATCACGTGGGCCCCACCCGGAAATCACGTGGGCCCCACCCGGAAATCACGTGGGCCCCACCCGGAAATCACGTGGGCCCCACCCGGAAATCACGTGGGCCCCACCCGGAAATCACGTGGGCCCCACCCGGAAATCACGTGGGCCCCACCCGGAAATCACGTGGGCCCTACCCGGAAATCACGTGGGCCCCCAGGGGAAATCACGTGGGCCCCACCCGGAAATCACGTGGGCCCCACCCGGAAATCACGTGGGCCCCACCGGGAAATCACGTGGGCCCCACCCGGAAATCACGTGGGCCCCACCCGGAAATCACGTGGGCCCCACCCGGAAATCACGTGGGCCCCACCCGGAAATCACGTGGGCCCCACCCGGAAATCACGTGGGCCCCACCCGGAAATCACGTGGGGCCCACCCGGAAATCACGTGGGCCCCAGGGGGAAATCACGTGGGCCCCACCCGGAAATTACGTGGGCCCCACCCGGAAATCACGTGGGCCCCACCCGGAAATCACGTGGGCCCCACCCGGAAATCACGTGGGCCCCACCCGGAAATCACGTGGGCCCCACCCGGAAATCACGTGGGCCCCACCCGGAAATCACATGGGCCCCACCCGGAAATCACGTGGGACCCACCCGGAAATAACGTGGGCCCCCAGGGGAAATCACGTGGGCCCCACCCGGAAATCACGTGGGCCCCACCCGGAAATCACGTGGGCCCCACGGGGAAATCACGTGGGCCCCACCCCGAAATCACGTGGGCCCCACCCGGAAATCACGTGGGCCCCACCCGGAAATCACGTGGGCCCCACCCGGAAATCACGTGGGCCCCACCCGGAAATCACGTGGGGCCCACCCGGAAATCACGTGGGCCCCACGGGGAAATCACGTGGGCCCCACCCGGAAATCACGTGGGACCCACCCGGAAATCACGTGGGCCCCACCCGGAAATCACGTGGGCCCCACCCGGAAATCACGTGGGACCCACCCGGAAATCACGTGAGCCCCACCCGGAAATCACGTGGGCCCCACCCGGAAATCACGTGGGCCCCACCCGGAAATCACGTGGGCCCCACCCGGAAATCACGTGGGCCCCACCCGGAAATCACGTGGGCCCCACCCGGAAATCACGTGGGCCCTGCCCGGAAATCACGTGGGCCCCCAGGGGAAATCACGTGGGCCCCACCCGGAAATCACGTGGGCCCCACCCGGAAATCACGTGGGCCCGACCCGGAAATCACGTGGGCCCCACCCGGAATTCACGTGGGCCCCACGGGGAAATCACGTGAGCCCCACCTGGAAATCACGTGGGGCCCACCCGGAAATCACGTGGGCCCCAGGGGGAAATCACGTGGGCCCCACCCGGAAATCACGTGGGCCCCACCCGGAAATCACGTGGGCCCCACCCGGAAATCACGTGGGCCCCACCCGGAAATCACGTGGGCCCCACCCGGAAATCACGTGGGCCCCACCCGGAAATCACGTGGGCCCCACCCGGAAATCACGTGGGCCCTACCCGGAAATCACGTGGGCCCCCAGGGGAAATCACGTGGTCCCCACCCGGAAATCACGTGGGCCCCACCCGGAAATCACGTGGGCCCCACCCGGAAATAACGTGGGCCCCCAGGGGAAATCACGTGGGCCCCACCCGGAAATCACGTGGGCCCCACCCGGAAATCACGTGGGCCCCACCCGGAAATCACGTGGGCCCCACGGGGAAATCACGTGGGCCCCACCCCGAAATCACGTGGGCCCCACCCGGAAATCACGTGGGCCCCACCCGGAAATCACGTGGGCCCCACCCGGAAATCACGTGGGCCCCACCCGGAAATCACGTGGGCCCCACCCGGAAATCACGTGGGCCCCACCCGGAAATCACGTGGGCCCCCAGGGGAAATCACGTGGGCCCCACCCGGAAATCACGTGGGCCCCACCCGGAAATCACGTGGGCCCCACCTGGAAATCACGTGGGCCCCACCCGGAAATCACGTGGGCCCCACCCGGAAATCACGTGGGCCCCACCCGGAAATCACGTGGGCCCCACCCGGAAATCACGTGGGCCCCACCCGGAAATCACTTGGGCCCCACCCGGAAATAACGTGGGCCCCCAGGGGAAATCACGTGGGCCCCACCCGGAAATCACGTGGGCCCCACCCGGAAATCACGTGGGCCCCACCCGGAAATCACGTGGGCCCCACGGGGAAATCACGTGGGCCCCACCCCGAAATCACGTGGGCCCCACCCGGAAATCACGTGGGCCCCACCCGGAAATCACGTGGGCCCCACCCGGAAATCACGTGGGCCCCACCCGGAAATCACGTGGGCCCCACCCGGAAATCACGTGGGCCCCACCCGGAAATCACGTGGGGCCCACCCGGAAATCACGTGGGCCCCACGGGGAAATCACGTGGGCCCCACCCGGAAATCACGTGGGCCCCACCCGGAAATCACGTGGGCCCCACCCTGAAATCACGTGGGCCCCACCCGGAAATCACGTGGGCCCCACCCGGAAATCACGTGGGACCCACCCGGAAATCACGTGAGCCCCACCCGGAAATCACGTGGGCCCCACCCGGAAATCACGTGGGCCCCACCCGGAAATCACGTGGGCCCCACCCGGAAATCACGTGGGCCCCACCCGGAAATCACGTGGGCCCCCAGGGGAAATCACGTGGGCCCCACCCGGAAATCACGTGGGCCCCACCCGGAAATCACGTGGGCCCCACCCGGAAATCACGTGGGCCCCCAGGGGAAATCACGTGGGCCCCAAGGGGAAATCACGTGGGCCCCACCCGGAAATCACGTGGGCCCCACCCGGAAATCACGTGGGCCCCACCCGGAAATCACGTGGTCCCCACCCGGAAATCACGTGGGCCCCACCCGGAAATCACGTGGGCCCCACCCGGAAATCACGTGGGCCCCACCCGGAAATCACGTGGGCCCCACCCGGAAATCACGTGGGCCCCACCCGGAAATCACGTGGGCGCCACCCGGAAATCACGTGGGCCCCACCCGGAAATCACGTGGGCCCCACCCGGAAATCACGTGGGCCCCACCCGGAAATCACGTGGGCCCCACCCGGAAATCACGTGGGGCCCACCCGGAAATCACGTGGGCCCCACGGGGAAATCACGTGGGCCCCACCCGGAAATCACGTGGGCCCCACCCGGAAATCACGTGGGCCCCACCCGGAAATCACGTGGGCCCCACCCGGAAATCACGTGGGCCCCACCCGGAAATCACGTGGGCCCCACCCGGAAATCACGTGGGCCCCACCCGGAAATCACGTGGGCCCCACCCGGAAATCACGTGGGCCCCACCCGGAAATCACGTGGGCCCCACCCGGAAATCACGTGGGCCCCACCCGGAAATCACGTGGGCCCCACCCGGAAATCACGTGGGCCCCACCCGGAAATCACGTGGGCCCCACCCGGAAATCACGTGGGCCCCACCCGGAAATCACGTGGGCCCCACCCGGAAATCACGTGGGCCCCACGGGGAAATCACGTGGGCCCCACCCGGAAATCACGTGGGCCCCACCCGGAAATCACGTGGGCCCCACGGGGATATCACGTGGGCCCCACCCGGAAATCACGTGGGCCCCACGGGGAAATCACGTGGGCCCCACCCGGAAATCACGTGGGCCCCACCCGGATATCACGTGGGCCCCACCCGGAAATCACGTGGGGCCCACCCAGAAATCACGTGGGCCCCACGGGGAAATCACGTGGGCCCCACCCGGAAATCACGTGGGCCCCACCCGGAAATCACGTGGGCCCCACCCGGAAATCACGTGGGCCCCACCCGGAAATCACGTGGGCCCCACCCGGAAATCACGTGGGCCCCACCCGGAAATCACGTGGGACCCACCCGGAAATCACGTGGGCCCCACCCGGAAATCACGTGGGCCCCACCCGGAAATCACGTGGGCCCCACCCGGAAATCACGTGGGCCCCACGGGGATATCACGTGGGCCCCACCCGGAAATCACGTGGGCCCCACCCGGAAATCACGTGGGCCCCACCCGGAAATCACGTGGGCCCCACCCGGATATCTCGTGGGCCCCACCCAGAAATCACGTGGGCCCCACCCGGAAATCACGTGGGGCCCACCCGGAAATCACGTGGGCCCCACGGGGAAATCACGTGGGCCCCACCCGGAAATCACGTGGGCCCCACCCGGAAATCACGTGGGCCCCACCCGGAAATCACGTGGGCCCCACCCGGAAATCACGTGGGCCCCACCCGGAAATCACGTGGGCCCCACCCGGAAATCACGTGGGACCCACCCGGAAATCACGTGGGCCCCCAGGGGAAATCACGTGGGCCCCACCCGGAAATCACGTGGGCCCCACCCGGAAATCACGTGGGCCCCACCCGGAAATCACGTGGGCCCCACCCGGAAATCACGTGGGCCCCACCCGGAAATCACGTGGGCCCCACCCGGAAATCACGTGGGCCCCACCCGGAAATCACGTGGGCCCCACCCGGAAATCACGTGGGCCCCACCCGGAAATCACGTGGGACCCACCCGGAAATCACGTGGGCCCCCAGGGGAAATCACGTGGGCCCCACCCGGAAATCACGTGGGCCCCACCCGGAAATCACGTGGGCCCCACCCGGAAATCACGTGGGCCCCACCCGGAAATCACGTGGGCCCCACCCGGAAATCACGTGGGCCCCACCCGGGAATCACGTGGGCCCCACCCGGGAATCACGTGGGCCCCACCCGGAAATCACGTGGGCCCCACCCGGAAATCACGTGGGCCCCACCCGGAAATCACGTGGGCCCCACCCGGAAATCACGTGGGCCCCACCCGGAAATCACGTGGGCCCCACCCGGAAATCACGTGGGCCCCACCCGGAAATCACGTGGGCCCCACCCGGAAATCACGTGGGCCCCCAGGGGAAATCACGTGGGCCCCACCCGGAAATCACGTGGGCCCCACCCGGAAATCACGTGGGCCCCACCCGGAAATCACGTGGGCCCCACGGGGAAATCACGTGGGCCCCACCCGGAAATCACGTGGGCCCCACCCGGAAATCACGTGGGCCCCACCCGGAAATCACGTGGGCCCCACCCGGAAATCACGTGGGCCCCACCCGGAAATCACGTGGGCCCCACACGGAAATCACGTGGGCCCCACCCGGAAATCACGTGGGGCCCACCCGGAAATCACGTGGGCCCCACCCGGAAATCACGTGGGCCCCACCCGGAAATCACGTGGGCCCCACCCTGAAATCACGTGGGCCCCACCCTGAAATCACGTGGGCCCCACCCGGAAATCACGTGGGCCCCACCCTGAAATCACGTGGGGCCCACCCGGAAATCACGTGGGCCCCACCCTGAAATCACGTGGGCCCCACCCTGAAATCACGTGGGCCCCACCCGGAAATCACGTGGGCCCCACCCGGAAATCACGTGGGGCCCACCCGGAAATCACGTGGGCCCCACCCGGAAATCACGTGGGCCCCACGGGGAAATCACGTGGGCCCCACCCGGAAATCACGTGGGCCCCACCCGGAAATCACGTGGGCCCCCAGGGGAAATCACGTGGGCCCCACCCGGAAATCACGTGGGCCCCACCCGGATATCACGTGGGCCCCACCCGGAAATCACGTGGGCCCCACCCGGAAATCACGTGGGCCCCACCCGGAAATCACGTGGGCCCCCAGGGGAAATCACGTGGGCCCCACCCGGAAATCACTTTGGCCCCACCCGGATATCACGTGGGCCCCACCCGGAAATCACGTGGGCCTCACCCGGAAATCACGTGGGCCCCACGGGGAAATCACGTGGGTCCCACCCGGAAATCACGTGGGCCCCACCCGGAAATCACGTGGGCCCCACCCGGAAATCACGTGGGCCCCACCCGGAAATCACGTGGGCCCCACCCGGAAATCACGTGGGCCCCACCCGGAAATCACGTGGGCCCCCAGGGAAAATCACGTGGGCCCCACCCGGAAATCACGTGGGCCCCACCCGGAAATCACGTGGGCCCCACGGGGAAATCACGTGGGCCCCACCCGGAAATCACGTGGGCCCCAACCGGAAATCACGTGGGCCCCACCCGGAAATCACGTGGGCCCCACCCGGAAATCACGTGGGCCCCACGGGGAAATCACGTGGGCCCCACCCGGAAATCACCTGGGCCCCACCCGGAAATCACGTGGGCCCCACCCGGAAATCACGTGGGCCCCACCCGGAAATCACGTGGGCCCCACGGGGAAATCACGTGGGCCCCACGGGGAAATCACGTGGGCCCCACCCGGAAATCACGTGGGCCCCACCCGCAAATCACGTGGGCCCCACCCGGAAATCACGTGGGCCCCACCCGGAAATCACGTGGGCCCCACCCGGAAATCACGTGGGCCCCACCCGGAAATCACGTGGGCCCCACGGGGAAATCACGTGGGCCCCACCCGGAAATCACGTGGGCCCCACCCGGAAATCACGTTGGCCCCACCCGGAAATCACGTGGGCCCCACCCGGAAATCACGTGGGCCCCACCCGGAAATCACGTGGGCCCCACCCGGAAATCACGTGGGCCCCACGGGGAAATCACGTGGGCCCCACCCGGAAATCACGTGGGCCCCACCCGGAAATCACGTGGGCCCCACCCGGAAATCACGTGGGCCCCACCCGGAAATCACGTGGGCCCCACCCGGAAATCACGTGGGCCCCACCCGGAAATCACGTGGGCCCCACCCGGAAATCACGTGGGCCCCACCCGGAAATCACGTGGGCCCCACCCGGAAATCACGTGGGCCCCCAGGGGAAATCACGTGGGCCCCACCCGGAAATCACGTGGGCCCCACCCGGAAATCACGTGGGCCCCACCCGGAAATCACGTGGGCCCCACCCGGAAATCACGTGGGCCCCACCCGGAAATCACGTGGGCCCCATCCGGAAATCACGTGGGACCCACGGGGAAATCACGTGGGCCCCACCCGGAAATCACGTGGGGCCCACCCGGAAATCACGAGGGCCCCACGGGGAAATCACGTGGGACCCACCCGGAAATCACGTGGGCCCCACCCGGAAATCACGTGGGGCCCACCCGGAAATCACGTGGGGCCCACCCGGAAATCACGTGGGCCCCACGGGGAAATCACGTGGGCCCCACGGGGAAATCACGTGGGCCCCACCCGGAAATCACGTGGGCCCCACCCGGAAATCACGTGGGCCCCACCCGGAAATCACGTGGGCCCCACCCGGAAATCACGTGGGCCCCACCCGTAAATCACGTGGGGCCCACCCGGAAATCACGTGGGCCCCATTGGGAAATCACGTGGGACCACGGGGAAATCACGTGGGCCCCACCCGGAAATCACGTGGGCCCCACCCGGAAATCACGTGGGCCCCACCCGGAAATCACGTGGGCCCCACCCGGAAATCACGTGGGCCCCACCCGGAAATCACGTGGGCCCCACCCGGAAATCACGTGGGCCCCACCCGGAAATCACGTGGGCCCCACCCGGAAATCACGTGGGCCCCCAGGGGAAATCACGTGGGCCCCACCCGGAAATCACGTGGGCCCCACCCGGAAATCACGTGGGCCCCACCCGGAAATCACGTGGGCCCCACCCGGAAATCACGTGGGCCCCACGGGGAAATCACGTGGGCCCCACCTGGAAATAACGTGGGCCCCACCCGGAAATCACGTGGGCCCCACCCGGAAATCACGTGGGCCCCACCCGGAAATCACGTGGGCCCCACCCGGAAATCACGTGGGCCCCACCCGGAAATCACGTGGGCCCCACCCGGAAATCACGTGGGCCCCACCCGGAAATCACGTGGGCCCCCAGGGGAAATCACGTGGGCCCCACCCGGAAATCACGTGGGCCCCACCCGGAAATCACGTGGGCCCCACCCGGAAATCACGTGGGCCCCACGGGGAAATCACGTGGGCCCCACCCGGAAATCACGTGGGCCCCACCCGGAAATCACGTGGGCCCCACCCGGAAATCACGTGGGCCCCACCCGGAAATCACGTGGGCCCCACCCGGAAATCACGTGGGCCCCACACGGAAATCACGTGGGCCCCACCCGGAAATCACGTGGGGCCCACCCGGAAATCACGTGGGCCCCACCCGGAAATCACGTGGGCCCCACCCGGAAATCACGTGGGCCCCACCCGGAAATCACGTGGGCCCCACCCTGAAATCACGTGGGCCCCACCCGGAAATCACGTGGGCCCCACCCTGAAATCACGTGGGCCCCACCCTGAAATCACGTGGGCCCCACCCGGAAATCACGTGGGCCCCACCCGGAAATCACGTGGGCCCCACCCGGAAATCACGTGGGCCCCACGGGGAAATCACGTGGGCCCCACCCGGAAATCACGTGGGCCCCACCCGGAAATCACGTGGGCCCCACGGGGAAATCACGTGGGCCCCACCCGGAAATCACGTGGGCCCCACCCGGAAATCACGTGGGCCCCACCCGGAAATCACGTGGGCCCCACCCGGAAATCACGTGGGCCCCACCCGGAAATCACGTGGGCCCCCAGGGGAAATCACGTGGGCCCCACCCGGAAATCACTTGGGCCCCACCCGGAAATCACGTGGGCCCCACCCGGAAATCACGTGGGCCCGACGGGGAAATCACGTGGGCCCCACCCGGAAATCACGTGGGCCCCACCCGGAAATCAGGTGGGCCCCACCCGGAAATCACGTGGGCCCCACCCGGAAATCACGTGGGCCCCAACCGGAAATCACGTGGGCCCCACCCGGAAATCACGTGGGCCCCACGGGGAAATCACGTGGGCCCCACCCGGAAATCACGTGGGCCCCACCCGGAAATCACGTGGGCCCCCAGGGGAAATCACGTGGGCCCCACCCGGAAATCACGTGGGCCCCACCCGGATATCACGTGGGCCCCACCCGGAAATCACGTGGGCCCCACCCGGAAATCACGTGGGCCCCACCCGGAAATCACGTGGGCCCCCAGGGGAAATCACGTGGGCCCCACCCGGAAATCACGTTGGCCCCACCCGGATATCACGTGGGCCCCACCCGGAAATCACGTGGGCCTCACCCGGAAATCACGTGGGCCCCACGGGGAAATCACGTGGGTCCCACCCGGAAATCACGTGGGCCCCACCCGGAAATCACGTGGGCCCCACCCGGAAATCACGTGGGCCCCACCCGGAAATCACGTGGGCCCCACCCGGAAATCACGTGGGCCCCACCCGGAAATCACGTGGGCCCCACCCGGAAATCACGTGGGCCCCACCCGGAAATCACGTGGGCCCCACCCGGAAATCACGTGGGCCCCACCCGGAAATCACGTGGGCCCCCAGGGGAAATCACGTGGGCCCCACCCGGAAATCACGTGGGCCCCACCCGGAAATCACGTGGGCCCCACCCGGAAATCACGTGGGCCCCACCCGGAAATCACGTGGGCCCCACCCGGAAATCACGTGGGCCCCATCCGGAAATCACGTGGGACCCACGGGGAAATCACGTGGGCCCCACCCGGAAATCACGTGGGGCCCACCCGGAAATCACGAGGGCCCCACGGGGAAATCACGTTGACCCACCCGGAAATCACGTGGGCCCCACCCGGAAATCACGTGGGCCCCACCCGGAAATCACGTGGGCCCCACCCGGAATTCACGTGGGCCCCACCCGGAAATCACGTGGGCCCCACCCGGAAATCACGTGGGGCCCAACCGGAAATCACGTGGGCCCCACGGGGAAATCACGTGGGCCCCACGGGGAAATCACGTGGGCCCCACCCGGAAATCACGTGGGCCCCACCCGGAAATCACGTGGGCCCCACCCGGAAATCACGTGGGCCCCACCCGGAAATCACGTGGGCCCCACCCGGAAATCACGTGGGCCCCACCCGGAAATCACGTGGGCCCCACCCGGAAATCACGTGGGCCCCCAGGGGAAATCACGTGGGCCCCACCCGGAAATCACGTGGGCCCCCAGGGGAAATCACGTGGGCCCCACCCGGATATCACGTGGGCCCCACCCGGAAATCACATGGGCCCCACCCGGAAATCACGTGGGCCCCACGGGGAAATCACGTGGGCCCCACCCGGAAATCACGTGGGCCCCACCCGGAAATCACGTGGGCCCCACCCGGAAATCACGTGGGCCCCACCCGGAAATCACGTGGGCCCCACCCGGAAATCACGTGGGCCCCACCCGGAAATCACGTGGGCCCCACGGGGAAATCACGTGGGCCCCACCCGGAAATAACGTGGGCCCCACCCAGAAATCACGTGGGCCCCACCCGGAAATCACGTGGGCCCCACCCGGAAATCACGTGGGCCCCACCCGGAAATCACGTGGGCCCCACCCGGAAATCACGTGGGCCCCACCCGGAAATCACGTGGGCCCCACCCGGAAATCACGTGGGCCCCACCCGGAAATCACGTGGGCCCCACCCGGAAATCACGTGGGCCCCACCCGGAAATCACGTGGGCCCCACCCGGAAATCACGTGGGCCCCACCCGGAAATCACGTGGGCCCCACCCGGAAATCACGTGGGCCCCCAGGGGAAATCACGTGGGCCCCACCCGGAAATCACGTGGGCCCCACGGGGAAATCACGTGGGCCCCCAGGGGAAATCACGTGGGCCCCACCCGGAAATCACGTGGGCCCCACCCGGAAATCACGTGGGCCCCACCCGGAAATCACGTGGGCCCCACCCGGAAATCACGTGGGCCCCACCCGGAAATCACGTGGGGCCCACCCGGAAATCACGTGGGCCCCACGGGGAAATCACGTGGGCCCCACCCGGAAATCACGTGGGCCCCACCCGGAAATCACGTGGGCCCCACGGGGAAATCACGTGGGCCCCACAGGGAAATCACGTGGGCCCCACGGGGAAATCACGTGGGCCCCACCCGGAAATCACGTGGGCCCCACCCGGAAATCACGTGGGCCCCACCCGGAAATCACGTGGGCCCCACCCGGAAATCACGTGGGCCCCACCCGGAAATCACGTGGGCCCCACCCGGAAATCACGTGGGCCCCACCCGGAAATCACGTGGGCCCCACCCGGAAATCACGTGGGCCCCACACGGAAATCACGTGGGCCCCACCCGGAAATCACGTGGGGCCCACCCGGAAATCACGTGGGCCCCACGGGGAAATCACGTGGGCCCCACCCGGAAATCACGTGGGCCCCACCCGGAAATCACGTGGGCCCCACCCGGAAATCACGTGGGCCCCACCCGGAAATCACGTGGGCCCCACCCGGAAATCACGTGGGCCCCACCCGGAAATCACGTGGGCCCCACCCGGAAATCACGTGGGCCCCACCCGGAAATCACGTGGGCCCCACCCGGAAATCACGTGGGCCCCCAGGGGAAATCACGTGGGCCCCACCCGGAAATCACGTGGGCCCCCAGGGGAAATCACGTGGGCCCCACCCGGATATCACGTGGGCCCCACCCGGAAATCACATGGGCCCCACCCGGAAATCACGTGGGCCCCACGGGGAAATCACGTGGGTCCCACCCGGAAATCACGTGGGCCCCACCCGGAAATCACGTGGGCCCCACCCGGAAATCACGTGGGCCCCACCCGGAAATCACGTGGGCCCCACCCGGAAATCACGTGGGCCCCACCCGGAAATCACGTGGGCCCCACGGGGAAATCACGTGGGCCCCACCTGGAAATAACGTGGGCCCCACCCGGAAATCACGTGGGCCCCACCCGGAAATCACGTGGGCCCCACCCGGAAATCACGTGGGCCCCACCCGGAAATCACGTGGGCCCCACCCGGAAATCACGTGGGCCCCACCCGGAAATCACGTGGGCCCCACCCGGAAATCACGTGGGCCCCACCCGGAAATCACGTGGGCCCCCAGGGGAAATCACGTGGGCCCCACCCGGAAATCACGTGGGCCCCACCCGGAAATCACGTGGGCCCCACCCGGAAATCACGTGGGCCCCACCCGGAAATCACGTGGGCCCCACCCGGAAATCACGTGGGCCCCACCCGGAAATCACGTGGGCCCCACCCGGAAATCACGTGGGCCCCACCCGGAAATCACGTGGGCCCCACCCGGAAATCACGTGGGCCCCACACGGAAATCACGTGGGCCCCACCCGGAAATCACGTGGGGCCCACCCGGAAATCACGTGGGCCCCACCCGGAAATCACGTGGGCCCCACCCGGAAATCACGTGGGCCCCACCCGGAAATCACGTGGGCCCCACCCTGAAATCACGTGGGCCCCACCCTGAAATCACGTGGGCCCCACCCGGAAATCACGTGGGCCCCACCCTGAAATCACGTGGGCCCCACCCTGAAATCACGTGGGCCCCACCCGGAAATCACGTGGGCCCCACCCGGAAATCACGTGGGCCCCCAGGGGAAATCACGTGGGCCCCACCCGGAAATCACGTGGGCCCCACCCGGAAATCACGTGGGCCCCACCCGGAAATCACGTGGGCCCCACGGGGAAATCACGTGGGCCCCACCCTGAAATCACGTGGGCCCCACCCGGAAATCACGTGGGCCCCACGGGGAAAACACGTGGGCCCCACCCGGAAATCACGTGGGCCCCACCCGGAAATCACGTGGGCCCCACCCGGAAATCACGTGGGCCCCACCCGGAAATCACGTGGGCCCCACCCGGAAATCACGTGGGCCCCCAGGGGAAATCACGTGGGCCCCACCCGGAAATCACTTGGGCCCCACCCGGAAATCACGTGGGCCCCACCCGGAAATCACGTGGGCCCGACGGGGAAATCACGTGGGCCCCACCCGGAAATCACGTGGGCCCCACCCGGAAATCAGGTGGGCCCCACCCGGAAATCACGTGGGCCCCACCCGGAAATCACGTGGGCCCCACCCGGAAATCACGTGGGCCCCACCCGGAAATCACGTGGGCCCCACCCGGAAATCACGTGGGCCCCACCCGGAAATCACGTGGGCCCCCAGGGGAAATCACTTGGGCCCCACCCGGAAATCACGTGGGCCCCAACCGGAAATCACGTGGGCCCCACCCGGAAATCACGTGGGCCCCACCCGGAAATCACGTGGGCCCCCAGGGGAAATCACGTGGGCCCCACCCGGAAATCACGTGGGCCCCACCCGGAAATCACGTGGGCCCCACCCGGAACTCACGTGGGCCCCGTCCGGAAATCACGTGGGACCCACGGGGAAATCACGTGGGCCCCACCCGGAAATCACGTGGGGCCCACCCGGAAATCACGAGGGCCCCACGGGGAAATCACGTTGACCCACCCGGAAATCACGTGGGCCCCACCCGGAGATCACGTGGGGCCCACCCGGAAATCACGTGGGGCCCACCCGGAAATCACGTGGGCCCCACGGGGAAATCACGTGGGCCCCACCCGGAAATCACGTGGGCCCCACCCGGAAATCACGTGGGCCCCACCCGGAAATCACGTGGGCCCCACCCGGAAATCACGTGGGCCCCACGGGGAAATCACGTGGGCCCCACCCGGAAATCACGTGGGGCCCAACCGGAAATCACGTGGGCCCCACGGGGAAATCACGTGGGCCCCACGGGGAAATCACGTGGGCCCCACCCGGAAATCACGTGGGCCCCACCCGGAAATCACGTGGGCCCCACCCGGAAATCACGTGGGCCCCACCCGGAAATCACGTGGGCCCCACCCGGAAATCACGTGGGCCCCACCCGGAAATCACGTGGGCCCCACCCGGAAATCACGTGGGCCCCACCCGGAAATCACGTGGGCCCCACCAGGAAATCACGTGGGCCCCCAGGGGAAATCACGTGGGCCCCACCCGGAAATCACGTGGGCCCCCAGGGGAAATCACGTGGGCCCCACCCGGATATCACGTGGGCCCCACCCGGAAATCACATGGGCCCCACCCGGAAATCACGTGGGCCCCACGGGGAAATCACGTGGGTCCCACCCGGAAATCACGTGGGCCCCACCCGGAAATCACGTGGGCCCCACCCGGAAATCACGTGGGCCCCACCCGGAAATCACGTGGGCCCCACCCGGAAATCACGTGGGCCCCACGGGGAAATCACGTGGGCCCCACCTGGAAATAACGTGGGCCCCACCCAGAAATCACGTGGGCCCCACCCGGAAATCACGTGGGCCCCACCCGGAAATCACGTGGGCCCCACCCGGAAATCACGTGGGCCCCACCCGGAAATCACGTGGGCCCCACCCGGAAATCACGTGGGCCCCACCCGGAAATCACGTGGGCCCCACCCGGAAATCACGTGGGCCCCACCCGGAAATCACGTGGGCCCCACCCGGAAATCACGTGGGCCCCACCCGGAAATCACGTGGGCCCCCAGGGGAAATCACGTGGGCCCCACCCGGAAATCACGTGGGCCCCACGGGGAAATCACGTGGGCCCCCAGGGGAAATCACGTGGGCCCCACCCGGAAATCACGTGGGCCCCACCCGGAAATCACGTGGGCCCCACCCGGAAATCACGTGGGCCCCACCCGGAAATCACGTGGGCCCCACCCGGAAATCACGTGGGCCCCACCCGGAAATCACGTGGGGCCCACCCGGAAATCACGTGGGCCCCACGGGGAAATCACGTGGGCCCCACCCGGAAATCACGTGGGCCCCACCCGGAAATCACGTGGGCCCCACGGGGAAATCACGTGGGCCCCACGGGGAAATCACGTGGGCCCCACGGGGAAATCACGTGGGCCCCACCCGGAAATCACGTGGGCCCCACCCGGAAATCACGTGGGCCCCACCCGGAAATCACGTGGGCCCCACCCGGAAATCACGTGGGCCCCACCCGGAAATCACGTGGGCCCCACCCGGAAATCACGTGGGCCCCACCCGGAAATCACGTGGGCCCCACCCGGAAATCACGTGGGCCCCCAGGGGAAATCACGTGGGCCCCACCCGGAAATCACGTGGGCCCCACCCGGAAATCACGTGGGCCCCACCCGGAAATCACGTGGGCCCACGGGGAAATCACGTGGGCCCCACCCGGAAATCACGTGGGCCCCACCCGGAAATCACGTGGGCCCCACCCGGAAATCACGTGGGCCCCACACGGAAATCACGTGGGCCCCACCCGGAAATCACGTGGGGCCCACCCGGAAATCACGTGGGCCCCACGGGGAAATCACGTGGGCCCCACCCGGAAATCACGTGGGCCCCACCCGGAAATCACGTGGGCCCCACCCGGAAATCACGTGGGCCCCACGGGGAAATCACGTGGGTCCCACCCGGAAATCACGTGGGCCCCACCCGGAAATCACGTGGGCCCCACCCGGAAATCACGTGGGCCCCACCCGGAAATCACGTGGGCCCCACCCGGAAATCACGTGGGCCCCACCCGGAAATCACGTGGGCCCCACGGGGAAATCACGTGGGCCCCACCTGGAAATAACGTGGGCCCCACCCGGAAATCACGTGGGCCCCACCCGGAAATCACGTGGGCCCCACCCGGAAATCACGTGGGCCCCACCCGGAAATCACGTGGGCCCCACCCGGAAATCACGTGGGCCCCACCCGGAAATCACGTGGGCCCCACCCGGAAATCACGTGGGCCCCCAGGGGAAATCACGTGGGCCCCACCCGGAAATCACGTGGGCCCCACCCGGAAATCACGTGGGCCCCACCCGGAAATCACGTGGGCCCCACGGGGAAATCACGTGGGCCCCACCCGGAAATCACGTGGGCCCCACCCGGAAATCACGTGGGCCCCACCCGGAAATCACGTGGGCCCCACCCGGAAATCACGTGGGCCCCACCCGGAAATCACGTGGGCCCCACACGGAAATCACGTGGGCCCCACCCGGAAATCACGTGGGGCCCACCCGGAAATCACGTGGGCCCCACCCGGAAATCACGTGGGCCCCACCCGGAAATCACGTGGGCCCCACCCGGAAATCACGTGGGCCCCACCCTGAAATCACGTGGGCCCCACCCTGAAATCACGTGGGCCCCACCCGGAAATCACGTGGGCCCCACCCTGAAATCACGTGGGCCCCACCCTGAAATCACGTGGGCCCCACCCGGAAATCACGTGGGCCCCACCCGGAAATCACGTGGGCCCCCAGGGGAAATCACGTGGGCCCCACCCGGAAATCACGTGGGCCCCACCCGGAAATCACGTGGGCCCCACCCGGAAATCACGTGGGCCCCACGGGGAAATCACGTGGGCCCCACCCTGAAATCACGTGGGCCCCACCCGGAAATCACGTGGGCCCCACGGGGAAAACACGTGGGCCCCACCCGGAAATCACGTGGGCCCCACCCGGAAATCACGTGGGCCCCACCCGGAAATCACGTGGGCCCCACCCGGAAATCACGTGGGCCCCACCCGGAAATCACGTGGGCCCCCAGGGGAAATCACGTGGGCCCCACCCGGAAATCACTTGGGCCCCACCCGGAAATCACGTGGGCCCCACCCGGAAATCACGTGGGCCCCACCTGGAAATCACGTGGGCCCCACCCGGAAATCACGTGGGCCCCACGGGGAAATCACGTGGGCCCCACCCGGAAATCACGTGGGCACCACCCGGAAATCACGTGGGCCCCACACGGAAATCACGTGGGCCCCACCCGGAAATCACGTGGGCCCCACACGGAAATCACGTGGGCCCCACCCGGAAATCACGTGGGCCCCACCCGGAAATCACGTGGGCCCCACCCGGAAATCACGTGGGCCCCACGGGGAAATCACGTGGGCCCCACCCGGAAATCACGTGGGCCCCACCCGGAAATCACGTGGGCCCCCAGGGGAAATCACGTGGGCCCCACCCGGAAATCACGTGGGCCCCACCCGGATATCACGTGGGCCCCACCCGGAAATCACGTGGGCCCCACCCGGAAATCACGTGGGCCCCACCCGGAAATCACGTGGGCCCCCAGGGGAAATCACGTGGGCCCCACCCGGAAATCACGTGGGCCCCACCCGGAAATCACGTGGGCCCCACCCGGAAATCACGTGGGCCCCACCCGGAAATCACGTGGGCCCCACCCGGAAATCACGTGGGCCCCATCCGGAAATCACGTGGGACCCACGGGGAAATCACGTGGGCCCCACCCGGAAATCACGTGGGGCCCACCCGGAAATCACGAGGGCCCCACGGGGAAATCACGTTGACCCACCCGGAAATCACGTGGGCCCCACCCGGAAATCACGTGGGGCCCACCCGGAAATCACGTGGGGCCCACCCGGAAATCACGTGGGCCCCACGGGGAAATCACGTGGGCCCCACCCGGAAATCACGTGGGCCCCACCCGGAAATCACGTGGGCCCCACCCGGAAATCACGTGGGCCCCACCCGGAAATCACGTGGGCCCCACGGGGAAATCACGTGGGCCCCACCCGGAAATCACGTGGGGCCCAACCGGAAATCACGTGGGCCCCACGGGGAAATCACGTGGGCCCCACGGGGAAATCACGTGGGCCCCACCCGGAAATCACGTGGGCCACACCCGGAAATCACGTGGGCCCCACCCGGAAATCACGTGGGCCCCACCCGGAAATCACGTGGGCCCCACCCGGAAATCACGTGGGCCCCACCCGGAAATCACGTGGGCCCCACCCGGAAATCACGTGGGCCCCACCCGGAAATCACGTGGGCCCCCAGGGGAAATCACGTGGGCCCCACCCGGAAATCACGTGGGCCCCCAGGGGAAATCACGTGGGCCCCACCCGGATATCACGTGGGCCCCACCCGGAAATCACATGGGCCCCACCCGGAAATCACGTGGGCCCCACGGGGAAATCACGTGGGTCCCACCCGGAAATCACGTGGGCCCCACCCGGAAATCACGTGGGCCCCAACCGGAAATCACGTGGGCCCCACCCGGAAATCACGTGGGCCCCACCCGGAAATCACGTGGGCCCCACCCGGAAATCACGTGGGCCCCACGGGGAAATCACGTGGGCCCCACCTGGAAATAACGTGGGCCCCACCCAGAAATCACGTGGGCCCCACCCGGAAATCACGTGGGCCCCACCCGGAAATCACGTGGGCCCCACCCGGAAATCACGTGGGCCCCACCCGGAAATCACGTGGGCCCCACCCGGAAATCACGTGGGCCCCACCCGGAAATCACGTGGGCCCCACCCGGAAATCACGTGGGCCCCACCCGGAAATCACGTGGGCCCCACCCGGAAATCACGTGGGCCCCACCCGGAAATCACGTGGGCCCCACCCGGAAATCACGTGGGCCCCACCCGGAAATCACGTGGGGCCCACCCGGAAATCACGTGGGCCCCACGGGGAAATCACGTGGGCCCCACCCGGAAATCACGTGGGCCCCACCCGGAAATCACGTGGGACCCACCCGGAAATCACGTGGGCCCCCAGGGGAAATCACGTGGGCCCCACCCGGAAATCACGTGGGCCCCACCCGGAAATCACGTGGGCCCCACCCGGAAATCACGTGGGCCCCACCCGGAAATCACGTGGGCCCCACCCGGAAATCACGTGGGCCCCACCCGGAAATCACGTGGGCCCCACCCGGAAATCACGTGGGCCCCACCCGGAAATCACGTGGGCCCCACCCGGAAATCACGTGGGCCCCACCCGGAAATCACGTGGGCCCCACCCGGAAATCACGTGGGCCCCACCCGGAAATCACGTGGGCCCCCAGGGGAAATAACGTGGGCCCCACCCGGAAATCACGTGGGCCCCACCCGGAAATCACGTGGGCCCCACCCGGAAATCACGTGGGCCCACGGGGAAATCACGTGGGCCCCACCCGGAAATCACGTGGGCCCCACCCGGAAATCACGTGGGCCCCACCCGGAAATCACGTGGGCCCCACACGGAAATCACGTGGGCCCCACCCGGAAATCACGTGGGGCCCACCCGGAAATCACGTGGGCCCCACGGGGAAATCACGTGGGCCCCACCCGGAAATCACGTGGGCCCCACCCGGAAATCACGTGGGCCCCACCCGGAAATCACGTGGGCCCCACCCGGAAATCACGTGGGCCCCACCCGGAAATCACGTGGGCCCCACCCGGAAATCACGTGGGCCCCACCCTGAAATCACGTGGGCCCCACCCTGAAATCACGTGGGCCCCACCCGGAAATCACGTGGGCCCCACCCTGAAATCACGTGGGCCCCACCCTGAAATCACGTGGGCCCCACCCGGAAATCACGTGGGCCCCACCCGGAAATCACGTTGGCCCCACCCGGAAATCACGTGGGCCCCACCCGGAAATCACGTGGGCCCCACCCGGAAATCACGTGGGCCCCACCCGGAAATCACGTGGGCCCCCAGGGGAAATCACGTGGGCCCCACCCGGAAATCAGGTGGGCCCCACCCGGAAATCACGTGGGCCCCACCCGGAAATCACGTGGGCCCCACCCGGAAATCACGTGGGCCCCACCCGGAAATCACGTGGGCCCCCAGGGGAAATCACGTGGGCCCACCCGGAAATCAGGTGGGCCCCACCCGGAAATCACGTGGGCCCCACCCGGAAATCACGTGGGCCCCCAGGGGAAATCACGTGGGCCCCACCCGGAAATCACTTGGGCCCCACCCGGAAATCACGTGGGCCCGACGGGGAAATCACGTGGGCCCCACCCGGAAATCACGTGGGCCCCACCCGGAAATCAGGTGGGCCCCACCCGGAAATCACGTGGGCCCCACCCGGAAATCACGTGGGCCCCACCCGGAAATCACGTGGGCCCCACCCGGAAATCACGTGGGCCCCACCCGGAAATCACGTGGGCCCCACCCGGAAATCACGTGGGCCCCACCCGGAAATCACGTGGGCCCACAGGGGAAATCACGTGGGCCCCACCCGGAAATCACGTGGGCCCCACCCGGAAATCACGTGGGCCCCACGGGGAAATCACGTGGGCCCCACCCGGAAATCACGTGGGCCCCACCCGGAAATCACGTGGGCCCCACCCGGAAATCACGTGGGCCCCACCCGGAAATCACGTGGGCCCCACGGGGAAATCACGTGGGCCCCACCCGGAAATCACGTGGGCCCCACCCGGAAATCACGTGGGCCC
This sequence comes from Ovis canadensis, assembly GCF_042477335.2. NCBI lineage: Eukaryota > Metazoa > Chordata > Mammalia > Artiodactyla > Bovidae > Ovis > Ovis canadensis. The sequence goes on along the minus strand of NC_091264.1, from coordinate 12,580,127 downwards.
CACCCGGAAATCACGTGGGCCCCACCCGGAAATCACGTGGGCCCCACGGGGAAATCACGTGGGCCCCACGGGGAAATCACGTGGGCCCCACCCGGAAATCACGTGGGCCCCACCCGGAAATCACGTGGGCCCCACCCGGAAATCACGTGGGCCCCACCCGGAAATCACGTGGGCCCCACCCGGAAATCACGTGGGCCCCACCCGGAAATCACGTGGGCCCCACGGGGAAATCACGTGGGCCCCACCCGGAAATCACGTGGGCCCCACCCGGAAATCACGTTGGCCCCACCCGGAAATCACGTGGGCCCCACCCGGAAATCACGTGGGCCCCACCCGGAAATCACGTGGGCCCCACCCGGAAATCACGTGGGCCCCACCCGGAAATCACGTGGGCCCCACCCGGAAATCACGTGGGCCCCACCCGGAAATCACGTGGGCCCCACCCGGAAATCACGTGGGCCCCACCCGGAAATCACGTGGGCCCCACCCGGAAATCACGTGGGCCCCACCCGGAAATCACGTGGGCCCCACCCGGAAATCACGTGGGCCCCCAGGGGAAATCACGTGGGCCCCACCCGGAAATCACGTGGGCCCCACCCGGAAATCACGTGGGCCCCACCCGGAAATCACGTGGGCCCCACCCGGAAATCACGTGGGCCCCACCCGGAAATCACGTGGGCCCCATCCGGAAATCACGTGGGACCCACGGGGAAATCACGTGGGCCCCACCCGGAAATCACGTGGGGCCCACCCGGAAATCACGAGGGCCCCACGGGGAAATCACGTGGGCCCCACCCGGAAATCACGTGGGCCCCACCCGGAAATCACGTGGGGCCCACCCGGAAATCACGTGGGGCCCACCCGGAAATCACGTGGGCCCCACGGGGAAACCACGTGGGCCCCACCCGGAAATCACGTGGGCCCCACCCGGAAATCACGTGGGCCCCACCCGGAAATCACGTGGGCCCTACCCGGAAATCACGTGGGCCCCACCCGGAAATCACGTGGGCCCCACCCGGAAATCACGTGGGCCCCCAGGGGAAATCACGTGGGCCCCACCCGGAAATCACGTGGGCCCCCAGGGGAAATCACGTGGGCCCCACCCGGATATCACGTGGGCCCCACCCGGAAATCACGTGGGCCCCACCCGGAAATCACGTGGGCCCCACGGGGAAATCACGTGGGTCCCACCCGGAAATCACGTGGGCCCCACCCGGAAATCACGTGGGCCCCACCCGGAAATCACGTGGGCCCCACCCGGAAATCACGTGGGCCCCACCCGGAAATCACGTGGGCCCCACCCGGAAATCACGTGGGCCCCACGGGGAAATCACGTGGGCCCCACCTGGAAATAACGTGGGCCCCACCCGGAAATCACGTGGGCCCCACCCGGAAATCACGTGGGCCCCACCCGGAAATCACGTGGGCCCCACCCGGAAATCACGTGGGCCCCACCCGGAAATCACGTGGGCCCCACCCGGAAATCACGTGGGCCCCACCCGGAAATCACGTGGGCCCCACCCGGAAATCACGTGGGCCCCACCCGGAAATCACGTGGGCCCCACCCGGAAATCACGTGGGCCCCACCCGGAAATCACGTGGGCCCCACCCGGAAATCACGTGGGGCCCACCCGGAAATCACGTGGGCCCCACGGGGAAATCACGTGGGCCCCACCCGGAAATCACGTGGGCCCCACCCGGAAATCACGTGGGCCCCACCCGGAAATCACGTGGGCCCCACCCGGAAATCACGTGGGCCCCACCCGGAAATCACGTGGGCCCCACCCTGAAATCACGTGGGCCCCACCCGGAAATCACGTGGGCCCCACCCGGAAATCACGTTGGCCCCACCCGGAAATCACGTGGGCCCCACCCGGAAATCACGTGGGCCCCCAGGGGAAATCACGTGGGCCCCACCCGGAAATCACGTGGGCCCCACCCGGAAATCACGTGGGCCCCACCCGGAAATCACGTGGGCCCCACCCGGAAATCACGTGGGCCCCACCCGGAAATCACGTGGGCCCCACCCGGAAATCACGTGGGCCCCACCCGGAAATCACTTGGGCCCCACCCTGAAATCACGTGGGCCCCACCCGGAAATCACGTGGGCCCCACCCGGAAATCACGTGGGCCCCACCCGGAAATCACGTGGGCCCCACCCGGAAATCACGTGGGCCCCACCCGGAAATCACGTGGGCCCCACCCGGAGATCACTTGGGCCCCACCCGGAGATCACGTGGGCCCCACCCGGAAATCACGTGGGCCCCCAGGGGAAATCACGTGGGCCCCACCCGGAAATCACGTGGGCCCCACCCGGAAATCACGTGGGCCCCACCCTGAAATCACGTGGGCCCCACCCGGAAATCACGTGGGCCCCACGGGGAAATCACGTGGGCCCCACCCGGAAATCACGTGGGCCCCACCCGGAAATCACGTGGGCCCCACCCTGAAATCACGTGGGCCCCACCCGGAAATCACGTGGGCCCCACCCGGAAATCACGTGGGCCCCCAGGGGAAATCACGTGGGCCCCACCCGGAAATCACGTGGGCCCCACCCGGAAATCACGTGGGCCCCACCCGGAAATCACGTGGGCCCCACCCGGAAATCACGTGGGGCCCACCCGGAAATCACGTGGGCCCCACGGGGAAATCACGTGGGCCCCACCCGGAAATCACGTGGGCCCCACCCGGAAATCACGTGGGCCCCACCCGGAAATCACGTGGGCCCCACCCGGAAATCACGTGGGCCCCACCCTGAAATCACGTGGGCCCCACCCGGAAATCACGTGGGCCCCACCCGGAAATCACGTTGGCCCCACCCGGAAATCACGTGGGCCCCACCCGGAAATCACGTGGGCCCCACCCGGAAATCACGTGGGCCCCACCCGGAAATCACGTGGGCCCCCAGGGGAAATCACGTGGGCCCCACCCGGAAATCACGTGGGCCCCACCCGGAAATCACGTGGGCCCCACCCGGAAATCACGTGGGCCCCACGGGGAAATCACGTGGGCCCCACGGGGAAATCACGTGGGCCCCACCCGGAAATCACGTGGGCCCCACCCGGAAATCACGTGGGCCCCACCCGGAAATCACGTGGGACCCCAGGGGAAATCACGTGGGCCCCACCCGGAAATCACGTGGGCCCCACCCGGAAATCACGTGGGCCCCACCCGGAAATCACGTGGGCCCCACCCGGAAATCACGTGGGCCCCACCCGGAAATCACGTGGGCCCCACCCGGAAATCACGTGGGCCCCACCCGGAAATCACGTGGGCCCCACCCGGAAATCACGTGGGCCCCACCCGGAAATCACGTGGGCCCCACCCGGAAATCACGTGGGCCCCCAGGGGAAATCACGTGGGCCCCACCCGGAAATCACGTGGGCCCCACCCGGAAATCACGTGGGCCCCACCCGGAAATCACGTGGGCCCCACCCGGAAATCACGTGGGCCCCACCCGGAAATCACGTGGGCCCCACGGGGAAATCACGTGGGCCCCACGGGGAAATCACGTGGGCCCCACCCGGAAATCACGTGGGGCCCACCCGGAAATCACGTGGGCCCCACGGGGAAATCACGTGGGTCCCACCCGGAAATCACGTGGGCCCCACCCGGAAATCACGTGGGCCCCACCCGGAAATCACGTGGGCCCCACCCGGAAATCACGTGGGCCCCACGGGGAAATCACGTGGGTCCCACCCGGAAATCACGTGGGCCCCACCCGGAAATCACGTGGGCCCCACCCGGAAATCACGTGGGCCCCACCCGGAAATCACGTGGGCCCCACCCGGAAATCACGTGGGCCCCACGGGGAAATCACGTGGGCCCCACCCGGAAATCACGTGGGCCCCACGGGGAAATCACGTGGGCCCCACGGGGAAATCACGTGGGCCCCACCCGGAAATCACGTGGGCCCCACCCGGAAATCACGTGGGCCCCACCCGGAAATCACGTGGGCCCCACCCGGAAATCACGTGGGCCCCACCCGGAAATCACGTGGGCCCCACCCGGAAATCACGTGGGCCCCACCCGGAAATCACGTGGGCCCCACCCGGAAATCACGTGGGCCCCACCCGGAAATCACGTGGGCCCCACCCGGAAATCACGTGGGCCCCACCCGGAAATCACGTGGGCCCCCAGGGGAAATCACGTGGGCCCCACCCGGAAATCACGTGGGCCCCACCCGGAAATCACGTGGGCCCCACCCGGAAATCACGTGGGCCCGACGGGGAAATCACGTGGGCCCCACCCGGAAATCACGTGGGCCCCACCCGGAAATCACGTGGGCCCCCAGGGGAAATCACATGGGCCCCACCCGGAAATCACGTGGGCCCCACCCGGAAATCACGTGGGCCCCACCCGGAAATCACGTGGGCCCCACGGGGAAATCACTTGGGCCCCACCCGGAAATCACGTGGGCCCCACCCGGAAATCACGTGGGCCCCCAGGGGAAATCACGTGGGCCCCACCCGGAAATCACGTGGGCCCCACCCGGAAATCACGTGGGCCCCACGGGGAAATCACGTGGGCCCCACCCGGAAATCACGTGGGCCCCACCCGGAAATCACGTGGGCCCCACGGGGAAATCACGTGGGCCCCACCCGGAAATCACGTGGGCCCCACCCGGAAATCACGTGGGCCCCACCCGGAAATCACGTGGGCCCCACCCGGAAATCACGTGGGCCCCCAGGGGAAATCACGTGGGCCCCACCCGGAAATCACGTGGGCCCCACGGGGAAATCACGTGGGCCCCACCCGGAAATCACGTGGGCCCCACCCGGAAATCACGTGGGCCCCACGGGGAAATCACGTGGGCCCCACCCGGAAATCACGTGGGCCCCACCCGGAAATCACGTGGGCCCCACCCGGAAATCACGTGGGCCCCACCCGGAAATCACGTGGGCCCCCAGGGGAAATCACGTGGGCCCCACCCGGAAATCACGTGGGCCCCACGGGGAAATCACGTGGGCCCCACCCGGAAATCACGTGGGCCCCACCCGGAAATCACGTGGGCCCCACCCTGAAATCACGTGGGCCCCCAGGGGAAATCACGTGGGCCCCACCCGGAAATCACGTGGGCCCCACCCGGAAATCACGTGGGCCCCACCCGGAAATCACGTGGGCCCCACCCGGAAATCACGTGGGCCCCACCCGGAAATCACGTGGGCCCGACGGGGAAATCACGTGGGCCCCACCCGGAAATCACGTGGGCCCCACCCGGAAATCACGTGGGCCCCACCCGGAAATCACGTGGGCCCCACCCGGAAATCACGTGGGCCCCACCCGGAAATCACGTGGGCCCCACCCGGAAATCACGTGGGCCCCACCCGGAAATCACGTGGGCCCCACCCGGAAATCACGTGGGCCCCACCCGGAAATCACGTGGGCCCCACCCGGAAATCACGTGGGCCCCCAGGGGAAATCACTTGGGCCCCACCCGGAAATCACGTGGGCCCCACCCGGAAATCACGTGGGCCCCCAGGGGAAATCACTTGGGCCCCACCCGGAAATCACGTGGGCCCCACCCGGAAATCACGTGGGCCCCACCCGGAAATCACGTGGGCCCCACGGGGAAATCACGTGGGCCCCACCTGGAAATCACGTGGGCCCCACGGGGAAATCACGTGGGTCCCACCCGGAAATCACGTGGGCCCCACCCGGAAATCACGTGGGCCCCACGTGGAAATCACGTGGGCCCCCAGGGGAAATCACGTTTGCCCCACGGGGAAATCACGTGGGCCCCACGGGGAAATCACGTGGGCCCCACGGGGAAATCACGTGGGCCCCACGGGGAAGTCACGTGGGCCCCCAGGGGAAATCACGTGGGCCCCACGGTGAAATCACCTGGGCCCCACGGGGAAATCAGGTGGGCCCCACGGGGAAATCACGTGGGCCCCCAGGGGAACTCACGTGGGCCCCCAGTGGAAATCATGAGGGCCCCACGGGGAAATCACGTGGGCCCCCAGGGGAAAACACGTGGGCCCTACGGGGTAATCACGTGGGCCCCCAGGGGAAATCACGTGGGACCCGAGGGGAAATCACGTGGGCCCCATGGGGAAATCACGTGGGCCCCCAGGGGAAATCACGTGGGCCCCCAGTAGAAATCACGTGGGCCCCACGGGGAAATCACGTGGGCCCCACGGCGAAATCACGTGGGCCCCCAGGGGAAATCACGAGGGCCCCACGGGGTAATCACGAGGGCCCCCAGGGGAAATCACGTGGGCCCCACGGGGAAATCTCATGGGCCCCACGGGGAAATCACGTGGGCCCCACGGGGATATCACGTGGGCCCCCAGGGGAAATCACGTGCGCCCCCAGGGGAAATCACGTGGGCCCCACGGGGAAATCACGTGGGCCCCACGGGGAAATCACGTGGTCCACCAGGGGAAATCACGTGGGCCCCACGGGGAAATCCCGTGGGCCCCCAGGGGAAATCCCGTGGGCCCCCAGGGGAAATCCCGTGGGCCCCCACGGGAAATCACGTGGGCCTCCCGGGCCAATCATGTGGTCACCCTTTGGCTATTCCCCCAGGGGCAATCACGTGGGCACCCTGTGGCAACTTCCCCATGTTGCAATCACGGAGTCCCCTGTGGCAGTCACTTGGGTTACCTGGGGCAATCACGTGTTCTCCTTGGTGCAATCACTTGGCCCCCTGGTGCAATCTCGTGGGCCCCGAGGGGCAATCACTTGGTCCCCATGGGGCAATCACATGGGCCCCTTGTTGCTAATCTCGTGGGCCCCATGGAGCAATCACCTGGGCCCCCTTGGGCACTGTCCACAGGAAAGGTGAGAGGAACCCCATCGTCTTGCCACCACTCCAAGAGTCCCCGAGATGTCTCAGTCCATTCCAGACGAACCTGTTTTCCCTGCACTGACTCAACTTTCACGACGAGGATTGACTCACCACGGTGGCACGTGGGACAGCCCTGTGGGAAACCCTCGTGGGAAAGCCTAGTGGGAAACCCTCGATTCAAAGCCGCAGATCCCTTGATCCACGAGAAGGGAAGCGTGACACTGCTGCTACAGCTAGGGAGAAAAGCTCACATGTATGCCCCCACTATAGACGAGGACTGACTTCCCTGGGGAGACTCCAGAAGTACCCCAAGATCCATGTCAGCCCTGGAGAGGAATCCTCAGGTTCCGGCCCCAACTCCACACAAGGACTTACGCCCCGGCATCGATGGGAGAGGAATCCCGATATTCCCCCTAGCAACTCGCATGGGGACTGGCCTTTCCTGAGGCCACCAGAGAGGGTCCCTGACGTCCCCGTCGTAAGCCGAGAGCACCTGCCACAACTCGAGAAAATCCAGGAAGTTCTCCCCTCCAGGCGAGATTAGGCCCATTTCCACTGAAGCGTCTCAAGGCTAAGCACACCTAACCTCTGGAACTTCCAAACAGTCCTTCACACCCTTGCTGCAAATCAAGAAGTTCCCGGACATTCATGTCTCCACTCGAGAGGAAGCACGAGGGTCCCACCCACATCCAGAGGAGCCCCGTTTCCGCCTCGTAGCTCGAGAGGAGGTATCCTTTCCCTGCTTCTTCGGAAAAGAATTCCCGGAGTTCCGGTCACATCTCAAGAGGAGGCGCTCTCCACAGAAAAGGTGAGAGGAACTCCAGGGTGGTGCCACCATTCCAAGAGTCCCCAGATGTCTCAGTCCATTCCAGAGGAACCTGTTTTCCCTGCACTGCCTCGAATTTCACGCCGAGGATTGACTCACACCATGGTGGCACATGGGACAGCCCTGTGTGAAAGCCTGGTCGGAAAGCCTCCAGTGAAAGCCACCGATCCCTTAATCCACTTGACGGGAAGGCTGACACTGATGCTACAGCTCGGGAGGAAAGCGCTCGTGCATTACCCCAGTCGAGCCGAGGACTGACTCCCCTTTCGATTCTCTAGAAGTACCCCAAGATCCATGTCAGCGCTGGAGAGGAATCCTCAGCTTCCGGCCCCGACTCCACACAAGGTCTTAGGCCCCGGCATCGACGGGAGAGGAATCCCGAGAGGCCCCCTAGCAACTCGCATGGGGACTGGCCTTTCCTGAGGCCACCAGAGCGGGTTCCTGAGGTCCCCGTCGTAAGTCGAGAGCACCTGCCACACTCGAGAAACGCCAGGAGGTTCTCCCCTCCCGGCGAGATGAGGCCCATTTCCGCTGAGGCGTCTCGAGGCTAAGCACACCTAACCTCTGGAACTTCCAAACAGTCCTTCACACCCTTGCTGCAACTCAAGAAGTTTCCCGACATACACGTCTCCACTCGAGAGTAAGCACGTGGGTCCCGCCCCCATCCAGAGGAGCCCCGTTTCCACCTCATAGCTCGAAAGGAGGGAACCTTTCCCTGCTTGGTTGGGAAAGAATTCCCGGCATTCCTGGCATCTCAAGAGGAGGCTCTCTCCAAAAAAAGGCGAGAGGAAGCCCAGGGTCGTGCCTCCATTCCAAGAGTCCCCCAGATGTCTCAGTCGATTCCAGAGGAGCCTGTTTTCCCTGCACTGCCTCGACTTTCACGCCGAGGATCTACTCACACCATCGTGGCACTTGGGACAGTCCTGTGTGAAATCCTCGTGTGAAAGCCTCGAGGGAAAGCCACAGATCCCTTGATCCATGCGACGGGAAGCGTGACTCTGCTGCTACAGCTCAGGAGGAAAGCGCACGTGCATGCCCCCACTCGAGACGAGGACTGTCTCCCCTGGGTAGATTCCAAAAGAACCCCAAGATCCATGTCAGCCCTGGAGAGGAATCCTCAGGGTCCGGCACTGACTCCACACAACGTCTTAGGCCCCGGCATCGACGGGAGAGGAATCCCGAGAGGCCCCCTAGCAACGCGCATGGGGACTGGCCTTTCCTGAGACCACCAGAGCGAGTCCCCGAGGTCCCCATCGTAAGTCGAGAGCACCTGCCGCAGCTTGAGAAAATCCAGGAGGTTCTCCCCTCCAAGCGAGATGAGGCCCATTTCTGCTGAGGCGTCTCAAGGCTAAGCACACCTAACCTCTGGAACTTCCAAAGGGTCCTTCACACCCTTGCTGCAACTCAAGAAGTTCCCCGACATTCCCGTCTCCACTCCAGAGGAAGCACGTGTCCCGCCCACATCCAGAGGAGCCCCGTTTCCACCTCGTAGCTCAAGCGGAGGGATCCTCTCCCTGCCTGTTCGGGAAAGAATTCCCGGTGTTCCCATCGCATCTCAAGAGGAGGTGCTCTCCACAGGAAAGGCGAGAGGATCTCTAGGGTCGTGCCACCATTCCAAGTGTCCCCCAGATGTCTCAGTCCATTCCAGAGTGCCGGGGTCGAGCCCTGGTGGATCCAGGGAATTCGAAGGGTGGACGGCGTTGGCATGGAAAGAGTTGTTTATTTATTAATATAAGATTTGATTAAGAAACTATAGTGTAGTAAGAAGATTAATTGGAGGAAGAGGGCTGAATAGCTTGGTTTACACAGAAGGCCAATAAATTTCCAGACAAGGAATTTGCACCATCTACGTTGGGCCACCGGCGCCCCCTTGAAATCTCAGGGTGCCTCGCCTTAAGTTCCCTTTCGTGTGGGTCTTAACAGCCAGGGCAAGTAAGTAGACCTGGCGAGCCTCCGCGCCCCAGGTGGAGATTCAGCCTGAAGTTAAAGTAAAGAGCAGAGATAGGGAAAGGGAGAGAAGAAGAGAGAGAGAGACACGGGGGGAGCCAGAGTCCCAATAAACCAGGCCGAGAGACTAGTTCAAGAAACTGGTCCGAGAAGCTGGCCCCCTCCTTTATTGTTCAGAAGGCCTTTTATACTTTTGATAAAACACGAAGATCAATGGGTAACCCAAAATTATGTAGCGTTCGCAGCTCAGACTCTTTCTATACATCATTTTGCATACAAAGGTCAGGTGATTTACATTATCTTCTGGCCAAGAGGCTTGTTAACACTTTTTGGCTCTCTTCCTTAATGAATGTTAATTTTGTTTCCCCTGAAGTGGTTTTCTTTAATCTACATCTTCTTAAAGCGTTAAAGGTACATTTCTAGAACAAAGGTGCAGTGGGTTATAACAAAGAAGGTACTTAACTCAAAGAGCTAATGTTGCTAATACAAGGTCTACTACTTGTTTTTCTATATACCAACTATATCTAAAAATATAGGATATGAAAATTTGGCAGCAAGCATTGACTCAACAAATGAAACCTTTAATCAGTCCTATTCTAAAGATTTTGACTCCTCGGAAGCCCCTACATTCCTTGGATGTTTTAAGCTTCCTGTGCCTCCTGCAGTCAGGAGGCCTCAAACAATTACACACGCAGCTGTATGAGTCCTGCAGGCAGGCTAGAAAGCCATCAGAGGGTCTTTTGGATTGAAACACTCTTTCAAATGCAGAAGACTAAAGCCTTGACTTTTTCCAGAAAATGTCAGAAGAGTAGAAATGCAGAGCACAAAAACCGGCAGATTTTTGTTGGGGTACATGCATAGGAATTTCCAGAGGGGTCCCTGAAGTCTGAGCACGCCTTGCGTATGTGAGCGTCCTTCCTCATAAACTTGTCACGGGCAGGATTCCTCACACTGGCTCCCGGCACCAGAGGAACCTGTTTTCCCTGCACTGCCTCGACTTTCACGCCGAGGATCGACTAACACCATGGTGGCACGTGGGTGAGCCCTGTGGGAAAGACTCGTGGGAAAGCCTCTAGGGAAAGCCATAGATCCCTTGATCCACGTGATGGGAAGCGTGACACTGCTACTACAGCTCGGGAGGAAAGCTAACGTGCATGCCCCCACTCGAGACGAGGACTGACTCAACTGGGGAGACTCCAGAAGTACCCCAAGATCCATGTCAGCACTGGAGAGGAATCTTCAGGTTCCGGAACCGACTCCACACAAGGTCTTAGGCCCCGGCATCGACGGGAGAGGAATCCCGAGAGGTCCCCTAGGAACTCGCATGGGGACTGGCCTTTCCTGAGGCCACCAGAGCGGGTCCCTGAAGTCCCTGTCTTAAGTGGAGAGCACCTGTTGCAACTCGAGAAAATCCAGGAGGTTCTCCCCTAAAGGCGAGATGAAACCCATTTCCGCTGAGGCGTATCGAGGCTAATCACACCTACCCTCTGGGAATTGCAAAGGGGCCTGTACACCCTTGCTGCAACTCAAGAAGTTCCCCGACATACCCGTCTCCACTCAAGAGGAAACACGATGGTCCCGCCCACATCGAGAGAGGTCCCGTTTCTGCCTTGTAGCTCGAGATGAGGGATCCTTTCCCTGCTGGGTCGGGAATGAATTCCCAGCGTTCCCGTCGCATCTCAAGAGGAGGTGCTCTCCACAGGAAAGGCGAGAGGAACTCCAGGGTCGTGCCGCAATTCCAAGAGGCCCCCAGATGTCTCAGTCCATTCCAGAGGAACGTGTTTTCTCTGAACGGCCTCGACTTTCACGCCAAGGATTGACTCACACCACGGTGTCACGTGGAACAGCCCTGTGGGAAAGCCTCGCGGGAAAGCAACAGATCCCCTGATCCATGCGACGGGAAGCGTGACACTGCTGCTACAGCTCGGAGGAAGGAGCAGGTGCATGCCCCACTCGAGACGAGGACTGACTCCCCTGTGGATTCTACAGAAGTAAGCCATGATCCATGTCAGCCAGGGAGTGGAAACCTCACATTCCAGCCCTGACTCCGCACAAGGGGTTAGGCCCCGGCATCGACGGGAGAGGAATCCCGAGAGGCCCCCAAGGATCTCTCATGGGGACTGGTCTTTCATGAGGCCACCAGAGCGGGTCCCTTATGACCCCATCCTAAGTCGAGAGCACCTGCTGCAACTTGAGAAAATCCAGGAGGTTCTCCCGTCCAGGCGAGATGAGGCCCATTTCCTCTGAGGCGTCTCTAGGTTAATCACATCTAACCTCTGGAACTTCGAAAGGGTCCTTAACACCCTTGATGCAACTCAAGAAGTTCCCCGACATACCCGTCTCCAATCGAGAGGAAGTAAGAGGGTCACGTCCACATCCAGAGGAGCCCCGTTTCTGCCTGGTAGATCGAGATGAGGGATCCTTTCCCTTCTTGGTCGGGAAAGAATTTCCGGCGTTCCCGTCGCATCTCAAGAGGAGGCGCTCTCCACAGGAAAGGCGAGAGGAACTCCAGGGTCGTGCCACCATTCCAAGAGTCCACCAGATGTGTCAGTCCAATCCAGAGGAACCTGTTTTCCTTGCATTGCCTCGACTTTCAGGTCGAGGATCGACTCACACGACGGTGGCACGTGGGACAGCCCTGTGGGAAAGCCTCGTGGGAAAGCCTCGTGGGAAAGCCTCGAGGGAAAGCCACAGATCCCTTGATCGACACCACAGAAAGCGGGACACTGCTGCTACCACTCGGGAGGAAAGCGCACGTGCATGACCCCACTCGAGACGAGGACTGACTCCCCTCGGGAGACTCCAGAAGTACCCCAAGAACCATGTCATCCCTGGAGAGGAATCCTCGGGTTCCGGTCCCGACTCCACACAAGGTCTTAGACACCGGCATCGACGGGAGAGGAATCCCGAGAGGCCAACGAGGAACTCGCATGGGGACTGGCCTTTCCTGAGGCCACCAGAGCGGGTCCCTGAGGTCCCCGTCGTAAGTCGAGAGCACCTGCCGCAACTCGAGAAAATCCAGGAGGTTTTGCCCTCCAGGCGAGATGAGGCCCATTTCCGCTGAGGCTTCTCGAGGCTAATCACATCTAACCACTGGAACTTGCAAAGGGTCCTTCACACCCTTGCTGCAAGTCCAGAAGTTCCCCGACATACCCGTGTCCACTCGAGAGGTAGCACGAGGGTCCCGCACACATCCAGGGGAGCCCCGTTTCCGCCTCCTAGCTCGAGATGAGGGATCCTTTCCCTGTTTCGTACGGAAAGAATTCCCGGCGTTCCCGTCGCATCTCAAGAGGAGGCGCTCTCAACAGGAAAGGCGAGAGGAACTCCAGGGTCGTGCCACCATTCCAAGAGTCCCCCAGATGTGTCAGTCCATTCCAGAGGAACCTGTTTTCCTTGCACTGCCTTGACGTTCAAGCCGAGGATCGACTCCCACCACGTGTGCACGTGGGACAGCCCTGTGGGAAAGCCTCGTGGGAAAGACTCGAGGGAAAACCATAGATCCTTTGATCCACGCGGCGGACTGCGAAACACTGCTGCTACCTCTCTGGAGGAAAGCGCAAGTGCATGCCCGCATTCAAGACGAGGACTGACTCCCCTGGGGAGACTCCAGAAGTAGCCCAAGATCCATGTCAGCACTGGAGAGGAATCCTCAGGTTCCGGCCCCGACTCCACACAAGGTCTTAGGCCCCGGCATCGACGGGAGGGGAATCCCGAGAGGCCCCCGAGGAACTCGCATGGGGACTGGCCTTTCCTGAGGCCACCAGAGCGGGGCCCTGAGGTCCCCGTCGTAAGTCGAGAGCACCTGCCGCAACTCGAGAAAATCCAGGAGGTTTTGCCCTCCAGGCGAGATGAGGCCCATTTCCGCTGAGGCTTCTCGAGGCTAATCACATCTAACTACTGGAACTTCCAAAGGGTCCTTCACACCCTTGCTGCAAGTCCAGAAGTTCCCCGACATACCCGTGTCCACTCGAGAGGTAGCACGAGGGTCCCGCACACATCCAGGGGAGCCCCGTTTTCGCCTCCTAGCTCGAGATGAGGGATCCTTTCCCTGTTTCGTAGGGAAAGAATTCCCGGCGTTCCAGTCGCATCTCAAGAGGGGGCGCTCTCTACAGGAAAGGCGAGAGGAACTCCAGGGTCGTGCCACCATTCCAAGAGTCCCCCAGATGTGTCAGTCCATTCCAGAGGAACCTGTTTTCCCTGCACTGCCTTGACGTTCAAGCCGAGGATCGACTCCCACCACGTGTGCACGTGGGACAGCCCTGTGGGAAAGCCTCGTGGGAAAGCCTCGTGGGAAAGACTGGAGGGAAAACCATAGATCCTTTGATCCACGCGGCGGACTGCGTGACACTGCTGCTACCGCTCTGGAGGAAAGCGCAAGTGCATGCCCGCATTCGAGACGAGGACTGACTCCCCTGGGGAGACTCCAGATGTACCCCAAGATCCATGTCAGCACTGGAGAGGAATCCTCAGGTTCCGGCCCCGACTCCACACTAGGTCATAGTCCCCGGCATCGACGGGAGAGGAATCCCGAGAGGCCCCCGAGGAACTCGCATGGGGACTTGCCTTTCCTGAGGCCACCAGAGCGGGTCCCTGAGGTCCCCGTCGTAAGTCGAGAGCACCTGCCGCAACTCGAGAAAATCCAGGAGGTTTTGCCCTCCAGGCGAGACGAGGCGCATTTCCGCTGAGGCTTCTCGAGGCTAATCACATCTAACCACTGGAACTTACAAAGGGTCCTTCACACCCTTGCTGCAAGTCCAGAAGTTCCCCGACATACCCGTCTCCACTCGAGAGGAAGCACGTGGGGTCCCGCACACATCCAGGGGAGCCCAGTTTCCGCCTCCTAGCTCGAGATGAGGGATCCTTTCCCTGTTTCGTAGGGAAAGAATTCCCGGCGTTCCCGTCGCATCTCAAGAGCAGGCGCTCTCCAAAGGAAAGGCGGGAGGAACTCCAGGGTCGTGCCACCATTCCAAGAGTCCCCCAGATGTGTCAGTCCATTCCAGAGGAACCTGTTTTCCCTGCACTGCCTTGACGTTCAAGCCGAGGATCGACTCCCACCACGTGTGCACGTGGGACAGCCCTGTGGGAAAGCCTCGTGGGAAAGACTCGAGGGAAAACCATAGATCCTTTGATCCACGCGGCGGACTGCGTGACACTGCTGCTACCGCTCTGGAGGAAAGCGCAAGTGCATGCCTGCATTCGAGACAAGGACTGACTCCCCTGGGGAGACTCCAGAAATAGCCCAAGATCCATGTCAGCACTGGAGAGGAATCCTCAGGTTCCGGCCCCGACTCTACACAAGGCCTTAGGCCCCGGCATCGACGGGAGAGGAATCCCGAGAGGCCCACGAGGAACTCGCATGGGGACTGGCCTTTCCTGAGGCCACCAGAGCGGGTCCCTGAGGTCCCCGTCGTAAGTCGAGAGCACCTGCCGCAACTCGAGAAAATCCAGGAGGTTTTGCCCTCCAGGCGAGATGAGGCCCATTTCCGCTGAGGCTTCTCGAGGCTAATCACATCTAACCACTGGAACTTCCAAAGGGTCCTTCACACCCTTGCTGCAACTCAAGAAGTTCCCCGACATACCCGTGTCCACTCGAGAGGAAGCACGAGGGTCCCGCACACATCCAGGGGAGCCCCGTTTCCGCCTCCTAGCTAGAGATGAGGGATCCTTTCCCTGTTTCGTACGGGAAGAATTCCCGGCGTTCCCGTCGCATCTCAAGAGGAGGCGCTCTCCACAGGAAAGGCGAGAGGAACCCCAGGGTCGTGCCACCATTCCAAGAGTCCCCCAGATGTGTCAGTCCATTCCAGAGGAACCTGTTTTCCCTGCACTGCCTTGACGTTCAAGCCGAGGATCGACTCCCACCACGTGTGCACGTGGGACAGCCCTGTGGGAAAGCCTCGTGGGAAAGCCTCGTGGGAAAGACTCGAGGGAAAACCATAGATCCTTTGATCCACGCGGCGGACTGCGTGACACTGCTGCTACCGCTCTGGAGGAAAGCGCAAGTGCATGCCCGCATTCGAGACGAGGACTGACTCCCCTGGGGAGACTCCAGATGTACCCCAAGATCCATGTCAGCACTGGAGAGGAATCCTCAGGTTCCGGCCCCGACTCCACACAAGGTCATAGTCCCCGGCATCGACGGGAGAGGAATCCCGAGAGGCCCCGGAGGAACCCGCATGGGGACTTGCCTTTCCTGAGGCCACCAGAGCGGGTCCCTGAGGTCCCCGTCGTAAGTCGAGAGCACCTGCCGCAACTCGAGAAAATCCAGGAGGTTTTGCCCTCCAGGCGAGACGAGGCCCATTTCCGCTGAGGCTTCTCGAGGCTAATCACATCTAACAACTGGAACTTACAAAGGGTCCTTCACACCCTTGCTGCAAGTCCAGAAGTTCCCCGACATACCCGTGTCCATTCGAGAGGAAGCACGAGGGTCCCGCACACATCCAGGGGAGCCCCGTTTCCGCCTCCTAGCTCGAGATGAGGGATCCTTTCCCTGTTTCGTAACCCGGAAATCACGTGGGCCCCACCCGGAAATCACGTGGGCCCCACCCGGAAATCACGTGGGCCCCACGGGGAAATCACGTGGGCCCCACCCGGAAATCACGTGGGCCCCACCCGGAAATCACGTGGGCCCCACCCGGAAATCACGTGGGCCCCACCCGGAAATCACGTGGGCCCCACCCTGAAATCACGTGGGCCCCACCCGGAAATCACGTGGGTCCCACCCGGAAATCACGTGGGGCCCACCCGGAAATCACGTGGGCCCCACGGGGAAATCACGTGGGCCCCACCCGGAAATCACGTGGGCCCCACCCGGAAATCACGTGGGCCCCACCCGGAAATCACGTGGGCCCCACCCGGAAATCACGTGGGCCCCACCCTGAAATCACGTGGGCCCCACCCGGAAATCACGTGGGTCCCACCCGGAAATCACGTGGGGCCCACACGGAAATCACGTGGGCCCCACGGGGAAATCACGTGGGCCCCACCCGGAAATCACGTGGGCCCCACCCGGAAATCACGTGGGCCCCACCCGGAAATCACGTGGGCCCCACCCGGAAATCACGTGGGCCCCACCCTGAAATCACGTGGGCCCCACCCGGAAATCACGTGGGCCCCACCCGGAAATCACGTGGGCCCCACCCGGAAATCACGTGGGCCCCACGGGGAAATCACGTGGGCCCCACCCGGAAATCACGTGGGCCCCACCCGGAAATCACGTGGGCCCCACCCGGAAATCACGTGGGCCCCACCCGGAAATCACGTGGGCCCCACGGGGAAATCACGTGGGCCCCACCCCGAAATCACGTGGGGCCCACCCGGAAATCACGTGGGCCCCACCCGGAAATCACGTGGGCCCCACCCGGAAATCACGTGGGCCCCACCCGGAAATCACGTGGGCCCCACCCGGAAATCACGTGGGCCCCACCCGGAAATCACGTGGGGCCCACCCGGAAATCACGTGGGCCCCACGGGGAAATCACGTGGGCCCCACCCGGAAATCACGTGGGACCCACCCGGAAATCACGTGGGCCCCACCCGGAAATCACGTGGGCCCCACCCGGAAATCACGTGGGCCCCACCCGGAAATCACGTGGGCCCCACCCGGAAATCACGTGGGCCCCACCCGGAAATAACGTGGGCCCCCAGGGGAAATCACGTGGGCCCCACCCGGAAATCACGTGGGCCCCACCCGGAAATCACGTGGGCCCCACCCGGAAATCACGTGGGCCCCACGGGGAAATCACGTGGGCCCCACCCCGAAATCACGTGGGCCCCACCCGGAAATCACGTGGGCCCCACCCGGAAATCACGTGGGCCCCACCCGGAAATCACGTGGGCCCCACCCGGAAATCACGTGGGCCCCACCCGGAAATCACGTGGGCCCCACCCGGAAATCACGTGGGGCCCACCCGGAAATCACGTGGGCCCCACGGTGAAATCACGTGGGCCCCACCCGGAAATCACGTGGGACCCACCCGGAAATCACGTGGGACCCACCCGGAAATCACGTGGGCCCCACCCGGAAATCACGTGGGCCCCACCCGGAAATCACGTGGGCCCCACCCGGAAATCACGTGGGCCCCACCCGGAAATCACGTGGGCCCCCAGGGGAAATCACGTGGGCCCCCAGGGGAAATCACGTGGGCCCCACCCGGAAATCACGTGGGCCCCACCCGGAAATCACGTGGGCCCCACCCGGAAATCACGTGGGCCCCACCCGGAAATCACGTGGGCCCCACCCGGAAATCACGTGGGCCCCACCCGGAAATCACGTGGGCCCCACCCGGAAATCACGTGGGCCCCACCCGGAAATCACGTGGGCCCCACCCGGAAATCACGTGGGCCCCACGGGGAAATCACGTGGGCCCCACGGGGTAATCACGTGGGCCCCACGGGGAAATCACGTGGGCCCCACCCGGAAATCACGTGGGCCCCACCCGGAAATCACGTGGGCCCCACCCGGAAATCACGTGGGCCCCACCCGGAAATCACGTGGGCCCCCAGGGGAAATCACGTGGGCCCCACCCGGAAATCACGTGGGCCCCACCCGGAAATCACGTGGGCCCCACCCGGAAATCACGTGGGCCCCACGGGGAAATCACGTGGGCCCCACCCGGAAATCACGTGGGCCCCACCCGGAAATCACGTGGGCCCCACCCGGAAATCACGTGGGCCCCACCCGGAAATCACGTGGGCCCCACCCAGAAATCACGTGGGCCCCACCCGGAAATCACGTGGGGCCCACCCAGAAATCACGTGGGCCCCACGGGGAAATCACGTGGGCCCCACCCGGAAATCACGTGGGCCCCACCCGGAAATCACGTGGGCCCCACCCGGAAATCACGTGGGCCCCACCCGGAAATCACGTGGGCCCCACCCGGAAATCACGTGGGCCCCACCCGGAAATCACGTGGGCACCACGGGGAAATCACGTGGGCCCCACCCGGAAATCACGTGGGCCCCACCCGGAAATCACGTGGGCCCCACCCGGAAATCACGTGGGGCCCACCCGGAAATCACGTGGGCCCCACCCGGAAATCACGTGGGCCCCACGGGGAAATCACGTGGGCCCCACCCGGAAATCACGTGGGCCCCACCCGGAAATCACGTAGGCCCCACACGGAAATCACGTGGGCCCCACGGGGAAATCACGTGGGTCCCACCCGGAAATCACGTGGGCCCCACCCGGAAATCACGTGGGCCCCACCCGGAAATCACGTGGGCCCCACCCGGAAATCACGTGGGCCCCACCCGGAAATCACGTGGGCCCCACCCGGAAATCACGTGGGCCCCACGGGGAAATCACGTGGGCCCCACCCGGAAATCACGTGGGCCCCACCCGGAAATCACGTGGGCCCCACCCGGAAATCACGTGGGCCCCACCCGGAAATCACGTGGGCCCCACCCGGAAATCACGTTGGCCCCACCCGGAAATCACGTGGGCCCCACCCGGAAATCACGTGGGCCCCACCCGGAAATCACGTGGCCCCACCCGGAAATCACGTGGGCCCCACCCGGAAATCACGTGGGCCCCCAGGGGAAATCACGTGGGCCCCACCCGGAAATCACGTGGGCCCCACCCGGAAATCACGTGGGCCCCACCCGGAAATCACGTGGGCCCGACGGGGAAATCACGTGGGCCCCACCCGGAAATCACGTGGGCCCCACCCGGAAATCACGTGGGCCCCACCCGGAAATCACGTGGGCCCCACCCGGAAATCACGTGGGCCCCACCCGGAAATCACGTGGGCCCCACCCGGAAATCACGTGGGCCCCACCCGGAAATCACGTGGGCCCCACCCGGAAATCACGTGGGCCCCACCCGGAAATCACGTGGGCCCCACCCGGAAATCACGTGGGCCCCACCCGGAAATCACGTGGGCCCCACCCGGAAATCACGTGGGCCCCACCCGGAAATCACGTGGGCCCCACCCGGAAATCACGTGGGCCCCACCCGGAAATCACGTGGGCCCCACCCGGAAATCACGTGGGCCCCACCCGGAAATCCCGTGGGCCCCACTCGGAAATCACGTGGGCCCCACGGGGAAATCACGTGGGCCCCACCCGGAAATCACGTGGGCCCCACCCGGAAATCACGTGGGCCCCACCCGGAAATCACGTGGGCCCCCAGGGGAAATCACGTGGGCCCCACCCGGAAATCACGTGGGCCCCACTCGGAAATCACGTGGGCCCCACGGGGAAATCACGTGGGCCCCACCCGGAAATCACGTGGGCCCCACCCGGAAATCACGTGGGCCCCACGGGGAAATCACGTGGGCCCCACCCGGAAATCACGTGGGCCCCACCCGGAAATCACGTGGGCCCCACCCGGAAATCACGTGGGCCCCACGGGGAAATCACGTGGGCCCCACCCTGAAATCACGTGGGCCCCACGGGGAAATCACGTGGGCCCCACCCGGAAATCACGTGGGGCCCACCCGGAAATCACGTGGGCCCCACCCGGAAATCACGTGGGCCCCACTCGGAAATCACGTGGGCCCCACCCGGAAATCACGTGGGCCCCCAAGGGAAATCACGTGGGCCCCACCCGGAAATCACGTGGGCCCCACCCGGAAATCACGTGGGACCCCAGGGGAAATCACGTGGGCCCCACCCGGAAATCACGTGGGCCCCACCCGGAAATCACGTGGGCCCCACCCGGAAATCACGTGGGCCCCACCCGGAAATCACGTGGGCCCCACCCGGAAATCACGTGGGCCCCACCCGGAAATCACGTGGGCCCCACCCGGAAATCACGTGGGCCCCACCCGGAAATCACGTGGGCCCCACCCGGAAATCACGTGGGCCCCACCGTGAAATCACGTGGGCCCCACCCGGAAATCACGTGGGCCCCACCCGGAAATCACGGGGGGCTCACCCGGAAATCACGTGGGCCCCACGGGGAAATCACGTGGGCCCCACCCGGAAATCACGTGGGCCCCACCCGGAAATCACGTGGGCCCCACCCGGAAATCACGTGGGCCCCACCCGGAAATCACGTGGGCCCCACCCGGAAATCACGTGGGCCCCACACGGAAATCACGTGGGCCCCACCCGGAAATCACGTGGGCCCCACTCGGAAATCACGTGGGCCCCACCCGGAAATCACGTGGGCCCCCAGGGGAAATCACGTGGGCCCCACCCGGAAATCACGTGGGCCCCACCCGGAAATCACGTGGGCCCCACCCGGAAATCACGTGGGCCCCACCCGGAAATCACGTGGGCCCCACCCGGAAATCACGTGGGCCCCACCCGGAAATCACGTGGGCCCCACCCGGAAATCACGTGGGCCCCACCCGGAAATCACGTGGGCCCCACCCGGAAATCACGTGGGCCCCACCCGGAAATCACGTGGGCCCCACCCGGAAATCACGTGGGCCCCCAGGGGAAATCACGTGGGCCCCACAAGGAAATCACGTGGGCCCCACCCGGAAATCACGTGGGCCCCACCCGGAAATCACGTGGGCCACACCCGGAAATCACGTGGGCCCCACGGGGAAATCACGTGGGCCCCACCCGGAAATCACGTGGGCCCCACCCGGAAATCACGTGGGCCCCACCCGGAAATCACGTGGGCCCCACCCGGAAATCACGTGGGCCCCACCCGGAAATCACGTGGGCCCCACGGGGAAATCACGTGGGCCCCACCCGGAAATCACGTGGGCCCCACCCGGAAATCACGTGGGCCCCACCCGGAAATCATGTGGGCCCCACGGGGAAATCACGTGGGCCCCACCCGGAAATCACGTGGGCCCCACACGGAAATCACGTGGGCCCCACCCGGAAATCACGTAGGCCCCACACGGAAATCACGTGGGCCCCACCCGGAAATCACGTGGGCCCCACGGGGAAATCACGTGGGCCCCACCCGGAAATCACGTGGGCCCCACCCGGAAATCACGTGGGCCCCACGGGGAAATCACGTGGGCCCCACCCGGAAATCACGTGGGCCCCACCCGGAAATCACGTGGGCCCCACACGGAAATCACGTGGGCCCCACCCGGAAATCACGTGGGCCCCACACGGAAATCACGTGGGCCCCACCCGGAAATCACGTGGGCCCCACCCGGAAATCACGTGGGCCCCACCCGGAAATCACGTGGGCCCCACCCGGAAATCACGTGGGCCCCACCCGGAAATCACGTGGGCCCCACCCGGAAATCACGTGGGCCCCACGGGGAAATCACGTGGGCCCCACCCGGAAATCACGGGGGCCCCACCCGGAAATCACGTGGGCCCCACCCGGAAGTCACGTGGGCCCCACCCGGAAATCACGTGGGCCCCACCCGGAAATCACGTGGGCCCCACCCGGAAATCACGTGGGCCCCACCCGGAAATCACGTGGGCCCCACCCGGAAATCACGTGGGCCCCACCCGGAAATCACGTGGGACCCACCCGGAAATCACGTGGGCACCACGGGGAAATCACGTGGGCCCCACCCGGAAATCACGTGGGCCCCACCCGGAAATCACGTGGGCCCCACCCGGAAATCACGTGGGGCCCACCCGGAAATCACGTGGGCCCCACCCGGAAATCACGTGGGCCCCACGGGGAAATCACGTGGGCCCCACCCGGAAATCACGTGGGCCCCACCCGGAAATCACGTAGGCCCCACACGGAAATCACGTGGGCCCCACGGGGAAATCACGTGGGTCCCACCCGGAAATCACGTGGGCCCCACCCGGAAATCACGTGGGCCCCACCCGGAAATCACGTGGGCCCCACCCGGAAATCACGTGGGCCCCACCCGGAAATCACGTGGGCCCCACCCGGAAATCACGTGGGCCCCACCCGGAAATCACGTGGGCCCCACCCGGAAATCACGTGGGCCCCACCCGGAAATCACGTGGGCCCCACCCGGAAATCACGTGGGCCCCACCCGGAAATCACGTGGGCCCCCAGGGGAAATCACGTGGGCCCCCAGGGGAAATCACGTGGGCCCCACCCGGAAATCACGTGGGCCCCACCCGGAAATCACGTGGGCCCCACCCGGAAATCACGTGGGCCCCACGGGGAAATCACGTGGGCCCCACCCGGAAATCACGTGGGCCCCACCCGGAAATCACGTGGGCCCCACCCGGAAATCACGTGGGCCCCACCCGGAAATCACGTGGGCCCCACGGGGAAATCACGTGGGCCCCACCCGGAAATCACATGGGCCCCACCCGGAAATCACGTGGGCCCCACCCGGAAATCATGTGGGCCCCACGGGGAAATCACGTGGGCCCCACCCGGAAATCACGTGGGCCCCACACGGAAATCACGTGGGCCCCACCCGGAAATCACGTAGGCCCCACACGGAAATCACGTGGGCCCCACCCGGAAATCACGTGGGCCCCACGGGGAAATCACGTTGGCCCCACCCGGAAATCACGTGGGCCCCACACGGAAATCACGTGGGCCCCACCCGGAAATCACGTGGGCCCCACTCGGAAATCACGTGGGCCCCACCCGGAAATCACGTGGGCCCCCAGGGGAAATCACGTGGGCCCCACCCGGAAATCACGTGGGCCCCACCCGGAAATCACGTGGGCCCCACGGGGAAATCACGTGGGCCCCACCCAGAAATCACGTGGGCCCCACCCGGAAATCACGTGGGCCCCACACGGAAATCACGTGGGCCCCACCCGGAAATCACGTGGGCCCCACACGGAAATCACGTGGGCCCCACCCGGAAATCACGTGGGCCCCACACGGAAATCACGTGGGCCCCACCCGGAAATCACGTGGGCCCCACCCGGAAATCACGTGGGCCCCACCCGGAAATCACGTGGGCCCCACCCGGAAATCACGTGGGCCCCACGGGGAAATCACGTGGGCCCCACCCGGAAATCACGTGGGCCCCACCCGGAAATCACGTGGGCCCCACCCGGAAGTCACGTGGGCCCCACCCGGAAATCACGTGGGCCCCACCCGGAAATCACGTGGGCCCCACCCGGAAATCACGTGGGCCCCACCCGGAAATCACGTGGGCCCCACCCGGAAATCACGTGGGCCCCACCCGGAAATCACGTGGGCCCCACCCGGAAATCACGTGGGCACCACGGGGAAATCACGTGGGCCCCACCCGGAAATCACGTGGGCCCCACCCGGAAATCACGTGGGCCCCACCCGGAAATCACGTGGGGCCCACCCGGAAATCACGTGGGCCCCACCCGGAAATCACGTGGGCCCCACCCGGAAATCACGTGGGCCCCACCCGGAAATCACGTGGGCCCCACCCGGAAATCACGTGGGCCCCACCCGGAAATCACGTGGGCCCCACCCGGAAATCACGTGGGCCCCACCCGGAAATCACGTGGGCCCCCAGGGGAAATCACGTGGGCCCCACAAGGAAATCACGTGGGCCCCACCCGGAAATCACGTGGGCCCCACCCGGAAATCACGTGGGCCCCACCCGGAAATCACGTGGGCCCCACCCGGAAATCACGTGGGCCCCACCCGGAAATCACGTGGGCCCCACCCGGAAATCACGTGGGCCCCACCCGGAAATCACGTGGGCCCCACCCAGAAATCACGTGGGCCCCACCCGGAAATCACGTGGGCCCCACCCGGAAATCACGTGGGCCCCACCCGGAAATCACGTGGGCCCCACCCGGAAATCACGTGGGCCCCACCCGGAAATCACGTGGGCCCCACCCGGAAATCACGTGGGCCCCCAGGGGAAATCACGTGGGCCCCACAAGGAAATCACGTGGGCCCCACCCGGAAATCACGTGGGCCCCACCCGGAAATCACGTGGGCCCCACCCTGAAATCACGTGGGCCCCACGGGTAAATCACGTGGGCCCCACCCGGAAATCACGTGGGGCCCACCCGGAAATCACGTGGGCCCCACCCGGAAATCACGTGGGCCCCACTCGGAAATCACGTGGGCCCCACCCGGAAATCACGTGGGCCCCCAAGGGAAATCCCGTGGGCCCCACCCGGAAATCACGTGGGCCCCACCCGGAAATCACGTGGGACCCCAGGGGAAATCACGTGGGCCCCACCCGGAAATCACGTGGGCCCCACCCGGAAATCACGTGGGCCCCACCCGGAAATCACGTGGGCCCCACCCGGAAATCACGTGGGCCCCACCCGGAAATCACGTGGGCCCCACCCGGAAATCACGTGGGCCCCACCCGGAAATCACGTGGGCCCCACCCGGAAATCACGTGGGCCCCACCCGGAAATCACGTGGGCCCCACGGGGAAATCACGTGGGCCCCACCTGGAAATCACGTGGGCCCCACCCGGAAATCACGTGGGCCCCACCCGGAAATCACGTGGGCCCCACCCGGAAATCACGTGGGCCCCACCCGGAAATCACGTGGGCCCCACCCGGAAATCACGTGGGCCCCACCCGGAAATCACGTGGGCCCCACCCGGAAATCACGTGGGCCCCACCCGGAAATCACGTGGGCCCCACCCGGAAATCAAGTGGGCCCCACCCGGAAATCACGTGGGCCCCACGGGGAAATCACGTGGGCCCCACCCGGAAATCACGTGGGCCCCACCCGGAAATCACGTGGGCCCCACCCTGAAATCACGTGGGCCGCACCCGGAAATCACGTGGGCCCCACCCGGAAATCACGTGGGCCCCCAGGGGAAATCACGTGGGCCCCACCCGGAAATCACGTGGGCCCCACCCGGAAATCACGTGGGCCCCACCCGGAAATCACGTGGGCCCGACGGGGAAATCACGTGGGCCCCACCCGGAAATCACGTGGGCCCCACCCGGAAATCACGTGGGCCCCACCCGGAAATCACGTGGGCCCCACCCGGAAATCACGTGGGCCCCACCCGGAAATCACGTGGGCCCCACCCGGAAATCACGTGGGCCCCACCCGGAAATCACGTGGGCCCCACCCGGAAATCACGTGGGCCCCACCCGGAAATCACGTGGGCCCCACGGGGAAATCACGTGGGCCCCACCCGGAAATCACGTGGGCCCCACCCGGAAATCACGTGGGCCCCACGGGGAAATCACGTGGGCCCCACCCGGAAATCACGTTGGCCCCACCCGGAAATCACGTGGGCCCCACCCGGAAATCACGTGGGCCCCATGGGGAAATCACGTGGGCCCCACCCGGAAATCACGTGGGCCCCACCCGGAAATCACGTGGGCCCCACCCGGAAATCACGTGGGCCCCACCCGGAAATCACGTGGGCCCCACACGGAAATCACGTGGGCCCCACCCGGAACTCACGTGGGCCCCACTCGGAAATCACGTGGGCCCCACCCGGAAATCACGTGGGCCCCACGGGGACATCACGTGGGCCCCACCCGGAAATCACGTGGGCCCCACCCGGAAATCACGTGGGCCCCACCCGTAAATCACGTGGGCCCCACCCGGAAATCACGTGGGCCCCACCCGGAAATCACGTGGGGCTCACCCGGAAATCACGTGGGCCCCACGGGGAAATCACGTGGGCCCCACCCGGAAATCACGTGGGCCCCACCCGGAAATCACGTGGGCCCCACCCGGAAATCACGTGGGCCCCACCCGGAAATCACGTGGGCCCCACCCGGAAATCACGTGGGCCCCACCCGGAAATCACGTGGGCCCCACCCGGAAATCACGTGGGCCCCACCCGGAAATCATGTGGGCCAAACGGGGAAATCATGTGGGCCCCACCCGGAAATCACGTGGGCCCCACACGGAAATCACGTGGGCCCCACCCGGAAATCACGTGGGCCCCACACGGAAATCACGTGGACCCCACCCGGAAATCACGTGGGCCCCACTCGGAAATCACGTGGGCCCCACCCGGAAATCACGTGGGCCCCCAGGGGAAATCACGTGGGCCCCACCCGGAAATCACGTGGGCCCCACCCGGAAATCACGTGGGCCCCACGGGGAAATCACGTGGGCCCCACCCAGAAATCACGTGGGCCCCACCCGGAAATCACGTGGGCCCCACACGGAAATCACGTGGGCCCCACCCGGAAATCACGTGGGCCCCACACGGAAATCACGTGGGCCCCACCCGGAAATCACGTGGGCCCCACACGGAAATCACGTGGGCCCCACCCGGAAATCACGTGGGCCCCACCCGGAAATCACGTGGGCCCCACCCGGAAATCACGTGGGCCCCACCCGGAAATCACGTGGGCCCCATGGGGAAATCACGTGGGCCCCACCCGGAAATCACGTGGGCCCCACCCGGAAATCACGTGGGCCCCACCCGGAAGTAACGTGGGCCCCACCCGGAAATCACGTGGGCCCCACCCGGAAATCACGTGGGCCCCACCCGGAAATCACGTGGGCCCCACCCGGAAATCACGTGGGCCCCACCCGGAAATCACGTGGGCCCCACCCGGAAATCACGTGGGCCCCACCCGGAAATCACGTGGGCCCCACCCGGAAATCACGTGGGCCCCACCCGGAAATCACGTGGGCCCCACCCGGAAATCACGTGGGCCCCACCCGGAAATCACGTGGGCCCCACCCGGAAATCACGTGGGCCCCACCCGGAAATCACGTGGGGCCCACCCGGAAATCACGTGGGCCCCACCCGGAAATCACGTGGGCCCCACGGGGAAATCACGTGGGCCCCACCCGGAAATCACGTGGGCACCACCCGGAAATCACGTGGGCCCCACACGGAAATCACGTGGGCCCCACGGGGAAATCACGTGGGCCCCACACGGAAATCACGTGGGCCCCACCCGGAAATCACGTGGGCCCCACCCGGAAATCACGTGGGCCCCACCCGGAAATCACGTGGGCCCCACGCGGAAATCACGTGGGCCCCACGGGGAAATCACGTGGGCCCCACCCGGAAATCACGTGGGCCCCACCCGGAAATCACGTGGGCCCCACCCGGAAGTCACGTGGGCCCCACCCGGAAATCACGTGGGCCCCACCCGGAAATCACGTGGGCCCCACCCGGAAATCACGTGGGCCCCACCCGGAAATCACGTGGGCCCCACCCGGAAATCACGTGGGCCCCACCCGGAAATCACGTGGGCCCCACCCGGAAATCACGTGGGCACCACGGGGAAATCACGTGGGCCCCACCCGGAAATCACGTGGGCCCCACCCGGAAATCACGTGGGCCCCACCCGGAAATCACGTGGGGCCCACCCGGAAATCACGCGGGCCCCACCCGGAAATCACGTGGGCCCCACGGGGAAATCACGTGGGCCCCACCCGGAAATCACGTGGGCCCCACCCGGAAATCACGTAGGCCCCACACGGAAATCACGTGGGCCCCACGGGGAAATCACGTGGGTCCCACCCGGAAATCACGTGGGCCCCACCCGGAAATCACGTGGGCCCCACCCGGAAATCACGTGGGCCCCACCCGGAAATCACGTGGGCCCCACCCGGAAATCACGTGGGCCCCACCCGGAAATCACGTGGGCCCCACGTGGAAATCACGTGGGCCCCACCCGGAAATCACGTGGGCCCCACCCGGAAATCACGTGGGCCCCACCCGGAAATCACGTGGGCCCCACCCGGAAATCACGTGGGCCCCACCCGGAAATCACGTGGGCCCCACCCGGAAATCACGTGGGCCCCACCCGGAAATCACGTGGGCCCCACCCGGAAATCACGTGGGCCCCACCCGGAAATCACGTGGGCCCCACCCGGAAATCACGTGGGCCCCACCCGGAAATCACGTGGGCCCCACCCGGAAATCACGTGGGCCCCACGGGGAAATCACGTGGGCCCCACCCGGAAATCACGTGGGCCCCACCCGGAAATCACGTGGGCCCCACGGGGAAATCACGTGGGCCCCACCCGGAAATCACGTGGGCCCCACCCGGAAATCACGTGGGCCCCCAGGGGAAATCACGTGGGCCCCACCCGGAAATCACGTGGGCCCCACCCGGAAATCACGTGGGCCCCACCCGGAAATCACGTGGGCCCCACCCGGAAATCACGTGGGCCCCACCCGGAAATCACGTGGGCCCCACCCGGAAATCACGTGGGCCCCCAGGGGAAATCACGTGGGCCCCCAGGGGAAATCACGTGGGCCCCACCCGGAAATCACGTGGGCCCCACCCGGAAATCACGTGGGCCCCACCCGGAAATCACGTGGGCCCCACGGGGAAATCACGTGGGCCCCACCCGGAAATCACGTGGGCCCCACCCGGAAATCACGTGGGCCCCACCCGGAAATCACGTGGGCCCCACCCGGAAATCACGTGGGCCCCACCCGGAAATCACGTGGGCCCCACCCGGAAATCACGTGGGCCCCACCCGGAAATCACGTGGGCCCCACCCGGAAATCACGTGGGCCCCACCCGGAAATCACGTGGGCACCACCCGGAAATCACGTGGGCCCCACCCGGAAATCACGTGGGCCCCACCCGGAAATCACGTGGGCCCCACCCGGAAATCACGTGGGCCCCACCCGGAAATCACGTGGGCCCCACCCGGAAATCACGTGGGCCCCACCCAGAAATCACGTGGGCCCCCAGGGGAAATCACGTGGGCCCCACAAGGAAATCACGTGGGCCCCACCCGGAAATCACGTGGGCCCCACCCGGAAATCACGTGGGCCCCACCCGGAAATCACGTGGGCCCCACGGGGAAATCACGTGGGCCCCACCCGGAAATCACGTGGGCCCCACCCGGAAATCACGTGGGCCCCACCCGGAAATCACGTGGGCCCCACCCGGAAATCACGTGGGCCCCACCCGGAAATCACGTGGGCCCCACCCGGAAATCACGTGGGCCCCACGGGGAAATCACGTGGGCCCCACCCGGAAATCACGTGGGCCCCACCCGGAAATCACGTGGGCCCCACCCGGAAATCATGTGGGCCCCACGAGGAAATCACGTGGGCCCCACCCGGAAATCACGTGGGCCCCACACGGAAATCACGTGGGCCCCACCCGGAAATCACGTAGGCCCCACACGGAAATCACGTGGGCCCCACCCGGAAATCACGTGGGCCCCACGGGGAAATCACGTGGGCCCCACCCGGAAATCACGTGGGCCCCACACGGAAATCACGTGGGCCCCACCCGGAAATCACGTGGGCCCCACTCGGAAATCACGTGGGCCCCACCCGGAAATCACGTGGGCCCCCAGGGGAAATCACGTGGGCCCCACCCGGAAATCACGTGGGCCCCACCCGGAAATCACGTGGGCCCCACGGGGAAATCACGTGGGCCCCACCCGGAAATCACGTGGGCCCCACCCGGAAATCACGTGGGCCCCACCCGGAAATCACGTGGGCCCCACCCGGAAATCACGTGGGCCCCACCCGGAAATCACGTGGGCCCCACCCGGAAATCACGTGGGCCCCACGGGGAAATCACGTGGGCCCCACCCGGAAATCACGTGGGCCCCACCCGGAAATCACGTGGGCCCCACCCGGAAATCACGTGGGCCCCACCCGGAAATCACGTGGGCCCCACCCGGAAATCACGTGGGCCCCACCCGGAAATCACGTGGGTCCCACCCGGAAATCACGTGGGGCCCACCCGGAAATCACGTGGGCCCCACGGGGAAATCACGTGGGCCCCACCCGGAAATCACGTGGGCCCCACCCGGAAATCACGTGGGCCCCACCCGGAAGTCACGTGGGCCCCACCCGGAAATCACGTGGGCCCCACCCGGAAATCACGAGGGCCCCACCCGGAAATCACGTGGGCCCCACCCGGAAATCACGTGGGCCCCACCCGGAAATCACGTGGGCCCCACCCGGAAATCACGTGGGCACCACGGGGAAATCACGTGGGCCCCACCCGGAAATCACGTGGGCCCCACCCGGAAATCACGTGGGCCCCACCCAGAAATCACGTGGGGCCCACCCGGAAATCACGTGGGCCCCACCCGGAAATCACGTGGGCCCCACCCGGAAATCACGTGGGCCCCACCCGGAAATCACGTGGGCCCCCAGGGGAAATCACGTGGGCCCCACCCGGATATCACGTGGGCCCCACCCGGAAATCACGTGGGCCCCACCCGGAAATCACGTGGGCCCCACCCGGAAATCACGTGGTCCCCACCCGGAAATCACGTGGGCCCCACCCGGAAATCACGTGGGCCCCCAGGGGAAATCACGTGGGCCCCCAGGGGAAATCACGTGGGCCCCACCCGGAAATCACGTGGGCCCCACCCGGAAATCACGTGGGCCCCACCCGGAAATCACGTGGGCCCCACGGGGAAATCACGTGGGCCCCACCCGGAAATCACGTGGGCCCCACCCGGAAATCACGTGGGCCCCACCCGGAAATCACGTGGGCCCCACCCGGAAATCACGTGGGCCCCACCCGGAAATCACGTGGGCCCCACCCGGAAATCACGTGGGCCCCACCCGGAAATCACGTGGGCCCCACCCGGAAATCACGTGGGCCCCACCCGGAAATCACGTGGGCCCCACCCGGAAATCACGTGGGCCCCACCCGGAAATCACGTGGGCCCCACCCGGAAATCACGTGGGCCCCCAGGGGAAATCACGTGGGCCCCACCCGGAAATCACGTGGGCCCCACCCGGAAATCACGTGGGCCCACCCGGAAATCACGTGGGGCCCACCCGGGGAAATCACGTGGGCCCCACGGGGAAATCACGTGGGCCCCACCCGGAAATCACGTGGGCCCCACCCGGAAATCACGTGGGCCCCACCCGGAAATCACGTGGGCCCCACCCTGAAATCACGTGGGCCCCACCCGGAAATCACGTGGGCCCCACCCGGAAATCACGTGGGCCCCACCCGGAAATCACGTGGGCCCCACTCGGAAATCACGTGGGCCCCACCCGGAAATCACGTGGGCCCCCAAGGGAAATCACGTGGGCCCCACCCGGAAATCACGTGGGCCCCACCCGGAAATCACGTGGGACCCCAGGGGAAATCACGTGGGCCCCACCCGGAAATCACGTGGGCCCCACCCGGAAATCACGTGGGCCCCACCCGGAAATCACGTGGGCCCCACCCGGAAATCACGTGGGCCCCACCCGGAAATCACGTGGGCCCCACCCGGAAATCACGTGGGCCCCACCCGGAAATCACGTGGGCCCCACCCGGAAATCACGTGGGCCCCACCCGTAAATCACGTGGGCCCCACCCTGAAATCACGTGGGCCCCACCCGGAAATCACGTGGGCCCCACCCGGAAATCACGTGGGGCTCACCCGGAAATCACGTGGGCCCCACGGGGAAATCACGTGGGCCCCACCCGGAAATCACGTGGGCCCCACCCGGAAATCACGTGGGCCCCACCCGGAAATCACGTGGGCCCCACCCGGAAATCACGTGGGCCCCACCCGGAAATCACGTGGGCCCCACCCGGAAATCACGTGGGCCCCACCCGGAAATCACGTGGGCCCCACCCGGAAATCATGTGGGCCAAACGGGGAAATCACGTGGGCCCCACCCGGAAATCACGTGGGCCCCACACGGAAATCACGTGGGCCCCACCCGGAAATCACGTGGGCCCCACACGGAAATCACGTGGGCCCCACCCGGAAATCACGTGGGCCCCACTCGGAAATCACGTGGGCCCCACCCGGAAATCACGTGGGCCCCCAGGGGAAATCACGTGGGCCCCACCCGGAAATCACGTGGGCCCCACCCGGAAATCACGTGGGCCCCACGGGGAAATCACGTGGGCCCCACCCAGAAATCACGTGGGCCCCACCCGGAAATCACGTGGGCCCCACACGGAAATCACGTGGGCCCCACCCGGAAATCACGTGGGCCCCACACGGAAATCACGTGGGCCCCACCCGGAAATCACGTGGGCCCCACACGGAAATCACGTGGGCCCCACCCGGAAATCACGTGGGCCCCACCCGGAAATCACGTGGGCCCCACCCGGAAATCACGTGGGCCCCACCCGGAAATCACGTGGGCCCCATGGGGAAATCACGTGGGCCCCACCCGGAAATCACGTGGGCCCCACCCGGAAATCACGTGGGCCCCACCCGGAAGTAACGTGGGCCCCACCCGGAAATCACGTGGGCCCCACCCGGAAATCACGTGGGCCCCACCCGGAAATCACGTGGGCCCCACCCGGAAATCACGTGGGCCCCACCCGGAAATCACGTGGGCCCCACCCGGAAATCACGTGGGCCCCACCCGGAAATCACGTGGGCCCCACCCGGAAATCACGTGGGCCCCACCCGGAAATCACGTGGGCCCCACCCGGAAATCACGTGGGCCCCACCCGGAAATCACGTGGGCCCCACCCGGAAATCACGTGGGCCCCACCCGGAAATCACGTGGGGCCCACCCGGAAATCACGTGGGCCCCACCCGGAAATCACGTGGGCCCCACGGGGAAATCACGTGGGCCCCACCCGGAAATCACGTGGGCACCACCCGGAAATCACGTGGGCCCCACACGGAAATCACGTGGGCCCCACGGGGAAATCACGTGGGCCCCACACGGAAATCACGTGGGCCCCACCCGGAAATCACGTGGGCCCCACCCGGAAATCACGTGGGCCCCACCCGGAAATCACGTGGGCCCCACGCGGAAATCACGTGGGCCCCACGGGGAAATCACGTGGGCCCCACCCGGAAATCACGTGGGCCCCACCCGGAAATCACGTGGGCCCCACCCGGAAGTCACGTGGGCCCCACCCGGAAATCACGTGGGCCCCACCCGGAAATCACGTGGGCCCCACCCGGAAATCACGTGGGCCCCACCCGGAAATCACGTGGGCCCCACCCGGAAATCACGTGGGCCCCACCCGGAAATCACGTGGGCCCCACCCGGAAATCACGTGGGCACCACGGGGAAATCACGTGGGCCCCACCCGGAAATCACGTGGGCCCCACCCGGAAATCGCGTGGGCCCCACCCGGAAATCACGTGGGGCCCACCCGGAAATCACGCGGGCCCCACCCGGAAATCACGTGGGCCCCACGGGGAAATCACGTGGGCCCCACCCGGAAATCACGTGGGCCCCACCCGGAAATCACGTAGGCCCCACACGGAAATCACGTGGGCCCCACGGGGAAATCACGTGGGTCCCACCCGGAAATCACGTGGGCCCCACCCGGAAATCACGTGGGCCCCACCCGGAAATCACGTGGGCCCCACCCGGAAATCACGTGGGCCCCACCCGGAAATCACGTGGGCCCCACCCGGAAATCACGTGGGCCCCACGTGGAAATCACGTGGGCCCCACCTGGAAATCACGTGGGCCCCACCCGGAAATCACGTGGGCCCCACCCGGAAATCACGTGGGCCCCACCCGGAAATCACGTGGGCCCCACCCGGAAATCACGTGGGCCCCACCCGGAAATCACGTGGGCCCCACCCGGAAATCACGTGGGCCCCACCCGGAAATCACGTGGGCCCCACCCGGAAATCACGTGGGCCCCACCCGGAAATCACGTGGGCCCCATCCGGAAATCACGTGGGCCCCACGGGGAAATCACGTGGGCCCCACCCGGAAATCACGTGGGGCCCACCCGGAAATCACGTGGGCCCCACGGGGAAATCACTTGGGCCCCACCCGGAAATCACGTGGGCCCAACCCGGAAATCACGTGGGCCCCACCCGGAAATCACGTGGGCCCCACCCGGAAATCACGTGGGCCCCACCCGGAAATCACGTGGGCCCCCAGGGGAAATCACGTGGGCCCCACCCGGATATCACGTGGGCCCCACCCGGAAATCACGTGGGCCCCACCCGGAAATCACGTGGGCCCCACCCGGAAATCACGTGGGCCCCACCCGGAAATCACGTGGGCCCCACCCGGAAATCACGTGGGCCCCCAGGGGAAATCACGTGGGCCCCACCCGGAAATCACGTGGGCCCCACCCGGAAATCACGTGGGCCCCACCCGGAAATCACGTGGGCCCCACCCGGAAATCACGTGGGCCCCACCCGGAAATCACGTGGGCCCCACCCGGAAATCACGTGGGCCCCACCCGGAAATCACGTGGGCCCCACCCGGAAATCACGTGGGCCCCACCCGGAAATCACGTGGGCCCCACCCGGAAATCACGTGGGCCCCACCCGGAAATCACGTGGGCCCCACCCGGAAATCACGTGGGCCCCACCCGGAAATCACGTGGGCCCCCAGGGGAAATCACGTGGGCCCCACAAGGAAATCACGTGGGCCCCACCCGGAAATCACGTGGGCCCCACCCGGAATTCACGTGGGCCCCACCCGGAAATCACGTGGGCCCCACGGGGAAATCACATGGGCCCCACCCGGAAATCACGTGGGCCCCACCCGGAAATCACGTGGGCCCCACCCGGAAATCACGTGGGCCCCACCCGGAAATCACGTGGGCCCCACCCGGAAATCACGTGGGCCCCACCCGGAAATCACGTGGGCCCCACCCGGAAATCACGTGGGCCCCACCCGGAAATCACGTGGGCCCCACGGGGAAATCACGTGGGCCCCACCCGGAAATCACGTGGGCCCCACCCGGAAATCACGTGGGCCCCACCCGGAAATCACGTGTGGCCCACCCGGAAATCACGTGGGCCCCACGGGGAAATCACGTGGGCCCCACCCGGAAATCACGTGGGCCCCACCCGGAAATCACGTGGGCCCCACCCGGAAATCACGTGGGCCCCACCCGGAAATCACGTGGGCCCCCAGGGGAAATCACGTGGGCCCCCAGGGGAAATCACGTGGGCCCCACCCGGAAATCACGTGGGCCCCACCCGGAAATCACGTGGGCCCCACCCGGAAATCACGTGGGCCCCACGGGGAAATCACGTGGGCCCCACCCGGAAATCACGTGGGCCCCACCCGGAAATCACGTGGGCCCCACCCGGAAATCACGTGGGCCCCACCCGGAAATCACGTGGGCCCCACCCGGAAATCACGTGGGCCCCACCCGGAAATCACGTGGGCCCCACCCGGAAATCACGTGGGCCCCACCCGGAAATCACGTGGGCCCCACCCGGAAATCACGTGGGCCCCACCCGGAAATCACGTGGGCCCCACCCGGAAATCACGTGGGCCCCACCCGGAAATCACGTGGGCCCCACCCGGAAATCACGTGGGCCCCACCCGGAAATCACGTGGGCCCCCAGGGGAAATCACGTGGGCCCCACAAGGAAATCACGTGGGCCCCACCCGGAAATCACGTGGGCCCCACCCGGAAATCACGTGGGCCCCACCCGGAAATCACGTGGGCCCCACCCGGAAATCACGTGGGCCCCACCCGGAAATCACGTGGGCCCCACCCGGAAATCACGTGGGCCCCACCCGGAAATCACGTGGGCCCCACCCGGAAATCACGTGGGCCCCACCCGGAAATCACGTGGGCCCCACCCGGAAATCACGTGGGCCCCACCCGGAAATCACGTGGGCCCCACCCGGAAATCACGTGGGCCCCACCCGGAAATCACGTGGGCCCCCAGGGGAAATCACGTGGGCCCCACAAGGAAATCACGTGGGCCCCACCCGGAAATCACGTGGGCCCCACCCGGAAATCACGTGGGCCCCACCCTGAAATCACGTGGGCCCCACGGGGAAATCACGTGGGCCCCACCCGGAAATCACGTGGGGCCCACCCGGAAATCACGTGGGCCCCACCCGGAAATCACGTGGGCCCCACTCGGAAATCACGTGGGCCCCACCCGGAAATCACGTGGGCCCCCAAGGGAAATCACGTGGGCCCCACCCGGAAATCACGTGGGCCCCACCCGGAAATCACGTGGGACCCCAGGGGAAATCACGTGGGCCCCACCCGGAAATCACGTGGGCCCCACCCGGAAATCACGTGGGCCCCACCCGGAATTCACGTGGGCCCCACCCGGAAATCACGTGGGCCCCACCCGGAAATCACGTGGGCCCCACCCGGAAATCACGTGGGCCCCACCCGGAAATCACGTGGGCCCCACCAGGAAATCACGTGGGCCCCACCCGGAAATCACGTGGGCCCCACCGTGAAATCACGTGGGCCCCACCCGGAAATCACGTGGGCCCCACCCGGAAATCACGTGGGGCTCACCCGGAAATCACGTGGGCCCCACGGGGAAATCACGTGGGCCCCACGGGGAAATCACGTGGGCCCCACCCGGAAATCACGTGGGCCCCACCCGGAAATCACGTGGGCCCCACCCGGAAATCACGTGGGCCCCACCCGGAAATCACGTGGGCCCCACACGGAAATCACGTGGGCCCCACCCGGAAA
This sequence comes from Ovis canadensis, assembly GCF_042477335.2. Taxonomy (NCBI): domain Eukaryota; kingdom Metazoa; phylum Chordata; class Mammalia; order Artiodactyla; family Bovidae; genus Ovis; species Ovis canadensis. The sequence goes on along the minus strand of NC_091264.1, from coordinate 12,543,507 downwards.
TCACGTGGGCCCCACTCGGAAATCACGTGGGCCCCACCCGGAAATCACGTGGGCCCCCAGGGGAAATCACGTGGGCCCCACCCGGAAATCACGTGGGCCCCACCCGGAAATCACGTGGGCCCCACCCGGAAATCACGTGGGCCCCACCCGGAAATCACGTGGGCCCCACCCGGAAATCACGTGGGCCCCACCCGGAAATCACGTGGGCCCCACCCGGAAATCACGTGGGCCCCACCCGGAAATCACGTGGGCCCCACCCGGAAATCACGTGGGCCCCACCCGGAAATCACGTGGGCCCCACCCGGAAATCACGTGGGCCCCACCCGGAAATCACGTGGGCCCCACCCGGAAATCACGTGGGCCCCCAGGGGAAATCACGTGGGCCCCACAAGGAAATCACGTGGGCCCCACCCGGAAATCACGTGGGCCCCACCCGGAAATCACGTGGGCCACACCCGGAAATCACGTGGGCCCCACGGGGAAATCACGTGGGCCCCACCCGGAAATCACGTGGGCCCCACCCGGAAATCACGTGGGCCCCACCCGGAAATCACGTGGGCCCCACCCGGAAATCACGTGGGCCCCACCCGGAAATCACGTGGGCCCCACGGGGAAATCACGTGGGCCCCACCCGGAAATCACGTGGGCCCCACCCGGAAATCACGTGGGCCCCACCCGGAAATCACGTGGGCCCCACGGGGAAATCACGTGGGCCCCACCCGGAAATCACGTGGGCCCCACACGGAAATCACGTGGGCCCCACCCGGAAATCACGTGGGCCCCACACGGAAATCACGTGGGCCCCACCCGGAAATCACGTGGGCCCCACGGGGAAATCACGTGGGCCCCACCCGGAAATCACGTGGGCCCCACCCGGAAATCACGTGGGCCCCACGGGGAAATCACGTGGGCCCCACCCGGAAATCACGTGGGCCCCACCCGGAAATCACGTGGGCCCCACACGGAAATCACGTGGGCCCCACCCGGAAATCACGTGGGCCCCACACGGAAATCACGTGGGCCCCACCCGGAAATCACGTGGGCCCCACACGGAAATCACGTGGGCCCCACCCGGAAATCACGTGGGCCCCACCCGGAAATCACGTGGGCCCCACCCGGAAATCACGTGGGCCCCACCCGGAAATCACGTGGGCCCCACGGGGAAATCACGTGGGCCCCACCCGGAAATCACGGGGGCCCCACCCGGAAATCACGTGGGCCCCACCCGGAAGTCACGTGGGCCCCACCCGGAAATCACGTGGGCCCCACCCGGAAATCACGTGGGCCCCACCCGGAAATCACGTGGGCCCCACCCGGAAATCACGTGGGCCCCACCCGGAAATCACGTGGGCCCCACCCGGAAATCACGTGGGACCCACCCGGAAATCACGTGGGCACCACGGGGAAATCACGTGGGCCCCACCCGGAAATCACGTGGGCCCCACCCGGAAATCACGTGGGCCCCACACGGAAATCACGTGGGGCCCACCCGGAAATCACGTGGGCCCCACCCGGAAATCACGTGGGCCCCACGGGGAAATCACGTGGGCCCCACCCGGAAATCACGTGGGCCCCACCCGGAAATCACGTAGGCCCCACACGGAAATCACGTGGGCCCCACGGGGAAATCACGTGGGTCCCACCCGGAAATCACGTGGGCCCCACCCGGAAATCACGTGGGCCCCACCCGGAAATCACGTGGGCCCCACCCGGAAATCACGTGGGCCCCACCCGGAAATCACGTGGGCCCCACCCGGAAATCACGTGGGCCCCACCCGGAAATCACGTGGGCCCCACCCGGAAATCACGTGGGCCCCACCCGGAAATCACGTGGGCCCCACCCGGAAATCACGTGGGCCCCACCCGGAAATCACGTGGGCCCCCAGGGGAAATCACGTGGGCCCCCAGGGGAAATCACGTGGGCCCCACCCGGAAATCACGTGGGCCCCACCCGGAAATCACGTGGGCCCCACCCGGAAATCACGTGGGCCCCACGGGGAAATCACGTGGGCCCCACCCGGAAATCACGTGGGCCCCACCCGGAAATCACGTGGGCCCCACCCGGAAATCACGTGGGCCCCACCCGGAAATCACGTGGGCCCCACGGGGAAATCACGTGGGCCCCACCCGGAAATCACGTGGGCCCCACCCGGAAATCACGTGGGCCCCACCCGGAAATCATGTGGGCCAAACGGGGAAATCACGTGGGCCCCACCCGGAAATCACGTGGGCCCCACACGGAAATCACGTGGGCCCCACCCGGAAATCACGTGGGCCCCACACGGAAATCACGTGGGCCCCACCCGGAAATCACGTGGGCCCCACTCGGAAATCACGTGGGCCCCACCCGGAAATCACGTGGGCCCCCAGGGGAAATCACGTGGGCCCCACCCGGAAATCACGTGGGCCCCACCCGGAAATCACGTGGGCCCCACGGGGAAATCACGTGGGCCCCACCCAGAAATCACGTGGGCCCCACCCGGAAATCACGTGGGCCCCACACGGAAATCACGTGGGCCCCACCCGGAAATCACGTGGGCCCCACACGGAAATCACGTGGGCCCCACCCGGAAATCACGTGGGCCCCACACGGAAATCACGTGGGCCCCACCCGGAAATCACGTGGGCCCCACCCGGAAATCACGTGGGCCCCACCCGGAAATCACGTGGGCCCCACCCGGAAATCACGTGGGCCCCATGGGGAAATCACGTGGGCCCCACCCGGAAATCACGTGGGCCCCACCCGGAAATCACGTGGGCCCCACCCGGAAGTAACGTGGGCCCCACCCGGAAATCACGTGGGCCCCACCCGGAAATCACGTGGGCCCCACCCGGAAATCACGTGGGCCCCACCCGGAAATCACGTGGGCCCCACCCGGAAATCACGTGGGCCCCACCCGGAAATCACGTGGGCCCCACCCGGAAATCACGTGGGCACCACGGGGAAATCACGTGGGCCCCACCCGGAAATCACGTGGGCCCCACCCGGAAATCACGTGGGCCCCACCCGGAAATCACGTGGGGCCCACCCGGAAATCACGTGGGCCCCACCCGGAAATCACGTGGGCCCCACGGGGAAATCACGTGGGCCCCACCCAGAAATCACGTGGGCCCCACCCGGAAATCACGTGGGCCCCACACGGAAATCACGTGGGCCCCACCCGGAAATCACGTGGGCCCCACACGGAAATCACGTGGGCCCCACCCGGAAATCACGTGGGCCCCACCCGGAAATCACGTGGGCCCCACCCGGAAATCACGTGGGCCCCCAGGGGAAATCACGTGGGCCCCCAGGGGAAATCACGTGGGCCCCACCCGGAAATCACGTGGGCCCCACCCGGAAATCACGTGGGCCCCACCCGGAAATCACGTGGGCCCCACCCGGAAATCACGTGGGCCCCACCCGGAAATCACGTGGGCCCCACCCGGAAATCACGTGGGCCCCACCCGGAAATCACGTGGGCCCCACCCGGAAATCACGTGGGCCCCACGGGGAAATCACGTGGGCCCCACCCGGAAATCACGTGGGCCCCACCCGGAAATCACGTGGGCCCCACCCGGAAATCATGTGGGCCAAACGGGGAAATCACGTGGGCCCCACCCGGAAATCACGTGGGCCCCACACGGAAATCACGTGGGCCCCACCCGGAAATCACGTGGGCCCCACACGGAAATCACGTGGGCCCCACCCGGAAATCACGTGGGCCCCACTCGGAAATCACGTGGGCCCCACCCGGAAATCACGTGGGCCCCCAGGGGAAATCACGTGGGCCCCACCCGGAAATCACGTGGGCCCCACCCGGAAATCACGTGGGCCCCACGGGGAAATCACGTGGGCCCCACCCAGAAATCACGTGGGCCCCACCCGGAAATCACGTGGGCCCCACACGGAAATCACGTGGGCCCCACCCGGAAATCACGTGGGCCCCACACGGAAATCACGTGGGCCCCACCCGGAAATCACGTGGGCCCCACACGGAAATCACGTGGGCCCCACCCGGAAATCACGTGGGCCCCACCCGGAAATCACGTGGGCCCCACCCGGAAATCACGTGGGCCCCACCCGGAAATCACGTGGGCCCCATGGGGAAATCACGTGGGCCCCACCCGGAAATCACGTGGGCCCCACCCGGAAATCACGTGGGCCCCACCCGGAAGTCACGTGGGCCCCACCCGGAAATCACGTGGGCCCCACCCGGAAATCACGTGGGCCCCACCCGGAAATCACGTGGGCCCCACCCGGAAATCACGTGGGCCCCACCCGGAAATCACGTGGGCCCCACCCGGAAATCACGTGGGCACCACGGGGAAATCACGTGGGCCCCACCCGGAAATCACGTGGGCCCCACCCGGAAATCACGTGGGCCCCACCCGGAAATCACGTGGGGCCCACCCGGAAATCACGTGGGCCCCACCCGGAAATCACGTGGGCCCCACGGGGAAATCACGTGGGCCCCACCCGGAAATCACGTGGGCCCCACCCGGAAATCACGTAGGCCCCACACGGAAATCACGTGGGCCCCACGGGGAAATCACGTGGGTCCCACCCGGAAATCACGTGGGCCCCACCCGGAAATCACGTGGGCCCCACCCGGAAATCACGTGGGCCCCACCCGGAAATCACGTGGGCCCCACCCGGAAATCACGTGGGCCCCACCCGGAAATCACGTGGGCCCCACCTGGAAATCACGTGGGCCCCACCCGGAAATCACGTGGGCCCCACCCGGAAATCACGTGGGCCCCCAGGGGAAATCACGTGGGCCCCCAGGGGAAATCACGTGGGCCCCACCCGGAAATCACGTGGGCCCCACCCGGAAATCACGTGGGCCCCACCCGGAAATCACGTGGGCCCCACCCGGAAATCACGTGGGCCCCACCCGGAAATCACGTGGGCCCCAGCCGGAAATCACGTGGGCCCCACCCGGAAATCACGTGGGCCCCACGGGGAAATCACGTGGGCCCCACGGGGAAATCACGTGGGCCCCACGGGGAAATCACGTGGGCCCCACCCGGAAATCACGTGGGCCCCACGGGGAAATCACGTGGGCCCCACCCGGAAATCACGGGGGCCCCACCCGGAAATCACGTGGGCCCCACCCGGAAGTCACGTGGGCCCCACCCGGAAATCACGTGGGCCCCACCCGGAAATCACGTGGGCCCCACCCGGAAATCACGTGGGCCCCACCCGGAAATCACGTGGGCCCCACCCGGAAATCACGTGGGCCCCACCCGGAAATCACGTGGGACCCACCCGGAAATCACGTGGGCACCACGGGGAAATCACGTGGGCCCCACCCGGAAATCACGTGGGCCCCACCCGGAAATCACGTGGGCCCCACCCGGAAATCACGTGGGGCCCACCCGGAAATCACGTGGGCCCCACCCGGAAATCACGTGGGCCCCACGGGGAAATCACGTGGGCCCCACCCGGAAATCACGTGGGCCCCACCCGGAAATCACGTAGGCCCCACACGGAAATCACGTGGGCCCCACGGGGAAATCACGTGGGTCCCACCCGGAAATCACGTGGGCCCCACCCGGAAATCACGTGGGCCCCACCCGGAAATCACGTGGGCCCCACCCGGAAATCACGTGGGCCCCACCCGGAAATCACGTGGGCCCCACCCGGAAATCACGTGGGCCCCACCCGGAAATCACGTGGGCCCCACCCGGAAATCACGTGGGCCCCACCCGGAAATCACGTGGGCCCCACCCGGAAATCACGTGGGCCCCACCCGGAAATCACGTGGGCCCCACCCGGAAATCACGTGGGCCCCACCCGGAAATCACGTGGGCCCCACCCGGAAATCACGTGGGCCCCACCCGGAAATCACGTGGGCCCCCAGGGGAAATCACGTGGGCCCCCAGGGGAAATCACGTGGGCCCCACCCGGAAATCACGTGGGCCCCACCCGGAAATCACGTGGGCCCCACCCGGAAATCACGTGGGCCCCACGGGGAAATCACGTGGGCCCCACCCGGAAATCACGTGGGCCCCACCCGGAAATCACGTGGGCCCCACCCGGAAATCACGTGGGCCCCACCCGGAAATCACGTGGGCCCCACGGGGAAATCACGTGGGCCCCACCCGGAAATCACGTGGGCCCCACCCGGAAATCACGTGGGCCCCACCCGGAAATCATGTGGGCCAAACGGGGAAATCACGTGGGCCCCACCCGGAAATCACGTGGGCCCCACACGGAAATCACGTGGGCCCCACCCGGAAATCACGTGGGCCCCACACGGAAATCACGTGGGCCCCACCCGGAAATCACGTGGGCCCCACTCGGAAATCACGTGGGCCCCACCCGGAAATCACGTGGGCCCCCAGGGGAAATCACGTGGGCCCCACCCGGAAATCACGTGGGCCCCACCCGGAAATCACGTGGGCCCCACGGGGAAATCACGTGGGCCCCACCCAGAAATCACGTGGGCCCCACCCGGAAATCACGTGGGCCCCACACGGAAATCACGTGGGCCCCACCCGGAAATCACGTGGGCCCCACACGGAAATCACGTGGGCCCCACCCGGAAATCACGTGGGCCCCACACGGAAATCACGTGGGCCCCACCCGGAAATCACGTGGGCCCCACCCGGAAATCACGTGGGCCCCACCCGGAAATCACGTGGGCCCCACCCGGAAATCACGTGGGCCCCATGGGGAAATCACGTGGGCCCCACCCGGAAATCACGTGGGCCCCACCCGGAAATCACGTGGGCCCCACCCGGAAGTAACGTGGGCCCCACCCGGAAATCACGTGGGCCCCACCCGGAAATCACGTGGGCCCCACCCGGAAATCACGTGGGCCCCACCCGGAAATCACGTGGGCCCCACCCGGAAATCACGTGGGCCCCACCCGGAAATCACGTGGGCCCCACCCGGAAATCACGTGGGCACCACGGGGAAATCACGTGGGCCCCACCCGGAAATCACGTGGGCCCCACCCGGAAATCACGTGGGCCCCACCCGGAAATCACGTGGGGCCCACCCGGAAATCACGTGGGCCCCACCCGGAAATCACGTGGGCCCCACGGGGAAATCACGTGGGCCCCACCCGGAAATCACGTGGGCCCCACCCGGAAATCACGTAGGCCCCACACGGAAATCACGTGGGCCCCACGGGGAAATCACGTGGGTCCCACCCGGAAATCACGTGGGCCCCACCCGGAAATCACGTGGGCCCCACCCGGAAATCACGTGGGCCCCACCCGGAAATCACGTGGGCCCCACCCGGAAATCACGTGGGCCCCACCCGGAAATCACGTGGGCCCCACCCGGAAATCACGTGGGCCCCACCCGGAAATCACGTGGGCCCCACCCGGAAATCACGTGGGCCCCCAGGGGAAATCACGTGGGCCCCCAGGGGAAATCACGTGGGCCCCACCCGGAAATCACGTGGGCCCCACCCGGAAATCACGTGGGCCCCACCCGGAAATCACGTGGGCCCCACCCGGAAATCACGTGGGCCCCACCCGGAAATCACGTGGGCCCCAGCCGGAAATCACGTGGGCCCCACCCGGAAATTACGTGGGCCCCACGGGGAAATCACGTGGGCCCCACGGGGAAATCACGTGGGCCCCACCCGGAAATCACGTGGGCCCCACCCGGAAATCACGTGAGCCCCACCCGGAAATCACATGGGCCCCACCCGGAAATCACGTGGGCCCCACCCGGAAATCACGTGGGCCCCACCCGGAAATCACGTGGGCCCCCAGGGGAAATCACGTGGGCCCCACCCGGAAATCACGTGGGCCCCACCCGGAAATCACGTGGGCCCCACCCGGAAATCACGTGGGCCCCACGGGGAAATCACGTGGGCCCCACCCGGAAATCACGTGGGCCCCACCCGGAAATCACGTGGGCCCCACCCGGAAATCACGTGGGCCCCACCCGGAAATCACGTGGGCCCCACCCGGAAATCACGTGGGCCCCACCCGGAAATCACGTGGGCCCCACCCGGAAATCACGTGGGCCCCACCCGGAAATCACGTGGGCCCCACCCGGAAATCACGTGGGCCCCACGGGGAAATCACGTGGGCCCCACCCGGAAATCACGTGGGCCCCACCCGGAAATCACGTGGGCCCCACCCGGAAATCACGTGGGCCCCACCCGGAAATCACGTGGGCCCCACCCGGAAATCACGTGGGCCCCCAGGGGAAATCACGTGGGCCCCACCCGGAAATCACGTGGGCCCCACCCGGAAATCACGTGGGCCCCACCCGGAAATCACGTGGGCCCCACCCGGAAATCACGTGGGCCCCACCCGGAAATCACGTGGGCCCCCAGGGGAAATCACGTGGGCCCCCAGGGGAAATCACGTGGGCCCCACCCGGAAATCACGTGGGCCCCACCCGGAAATCACGTGGGCCCCACCCGGAAATCACGTGGGCCCCACGGGGAAATCACGTGGGCCCCACCCGGAAATCACGTGGGCCCCACCCGGAAATCACGTGGGCCCCACCCGGAAATCACGTGGGCCCCACCCGGAAATCACGTGGGCCCCACCCGGAAATCACGTGGGCCCCACCCGGAAATCACGTGGGCCCCACCCGGAAATCACGTGGGCCCCACCCGGAAATCACGTGGGCCCCACCCGGAAATCACGTGGGCCCCACCCGGAAATCACGTGGGCCCCACCCGGAAATCACGTGGGCCCCACCCGGAAATCACGTGGGCCCCACCCGGAAAACACGTGTGCCCCACCCGGAAATCACGTGGGCCCCACCCGGAAATCACGTGGGCCCCACCCGGAAATCACGTGGGCCCCACCCAGAAATCACGTGGGCCCCCAGGGGAAATCACGTGGGCCCCACAAGGAAATCACGTGGGCCCCACCCGGAAATCACGTGGGCCCCACCCGGAAATCACGTGGGCCCCACCCGGAAATCACGTGGGCCCCACGGGGAAATCACGTGGGCCCCACCCGGAAATCACGTGGGCCCCACCCGGAAATCACGTGGGCCCCACCCGGAAATCACGTGGGCCCCACCCGGAAATCACGTGGGCCCCACCCGGAAATCACGTGGGCCCCACCCGGAAATCACGTGGGCCCCACGGGGAAATCACGTGGGCCCCACCCGGAAATCACGTGGGCCCCACCCGGAAATCACGTGGGCCCCACCCGGAAATCATGTGGGCCCCACGGGGAAATCACGTGGGCCCCACCCGGAAATCACGTGGGCCCCACACGGAAATCACGTGGGCCCCACCCGGAAATCACGTAGGCCCCACACGGAAATCACGTGGGCCCCACCCGGAAATCACGGGGGCCCCACGGGGAAATCACGTGGGCCCCACCCGGAAATCACGTGGGCCCCACACGGAAATCACGTGGGCCCCACCCGGAAATCACGTGGGCCCCACTCGGAAATCACGTGGGCCCCACCCGGAAATCACGTGGGCCCCCAGGGGAAATCACGTGGGCCCCACCCGGAAATCACGTGGGCCCCACCCGGAAATCACGTGGGCCCCACGGGGAAATCACGTGGGCCCCACCCGGAAATCACGTGGGCCCCACCCGGAAATCACGTGGGCCCCACCCGGAAATCACGTGGGCCCCACCCGGAAATCACGTGGGCCCCACCCGGAAATCACGTGGGCCACACCCGGAAATCACGTGGGCCCCACCCGGAAATCACGTGGGCCCCACCCGGAAATCACGTGGGCCCCACCCGGAAATCACGTGGGCCCCACCCGGAAATCACGTGGGCCCCACCCGGAAATCACGTGGGCCCCACCCGGAAATCACGTGGGCCCCACGGGGAAATCACGTGGGCCCCACCCGGAAATCACGTGGGCCCCACCCGGAAATCACGTGGGCCCCACCCGGAAATCACGTGGGCCCCACGGGGAAATCACGTGGGCCCCACCCGGAAATCACGTGGGCCCCACACGGAAATCACGTGGGCCCCACCCGGAAATCACGTAGGCCCCACACGGAAATCACGTGGGCCCCACCCGGAAATCACGTGGGCCCCACGGGGAAATCACGTGGGCCCCACCCGGAAATCACGTGGGCCCCACCCGGAAATCACGTGGGCCCCACGGGGAAATCACGTGGGCCCCACCCGGAAATCACGTGGGCCCCACCCGGAAATCACGTGGGCCCCACACGGAAATCACGTGGGCCCCACCCGGAAATCACGTGGGCCCCACACGGAAATCACGTGGGCCCCACCCGGAAATCACGTGGGCCCCACACGGAAATCACGTGGGCCCCACCCGGAAATCACGTGGGCCCCACCCGGAAATCACGTGGGCCCCACCCGGAAATCACGTGGGCCCCACCCGGAAATCACGTGGGCCCCACGGGGAAATCACGTGGGCCCCACCCGGAAATCACGGGGGCCCCACCCGGAAATCACGTGGGCCCCACCCGGAAGTCACGTGGGCCCCACCCGGAAATCACGTGGGCCCCACCCGGAAATCACGTGGGCCCCACCCGGAAATCACGTGGGCCCCACCCGGAAATCACGTGGGCCCCACCCGGAAATCACGTGGGCCCCACCCGGAAATCACGTGGGACCCACCCGGAAATCACGTGGGCACCACGGGGAAATCACGTGGGCCCCACCCGGAAATCACGTGGGCCCCACCCGGAAATCACGTGGGCCCCACCCGGAAATCACGTGGGGCCCACCCGGAAATCACGTGGGCCCCACCCGGAAATCACGTGGGCCCCACGGGGAAATCACGTGGGCCCCACCCGGAAATCACGTGGGCCCCACCCGGAAATCACGTAGGCCCCACACGGAAATCACGTGGGCCCCACGGGGAAATCACGTGGGTCCCACCCGGAAATCACGTGGGCCCCACCCGGAAATCACGTGGGCCCCACCCGGAAATCACGTGGGCCCCACCCGGAAATCACGTGGGCCCCACCCGGAAATCACGTGGGCCCCACCCGGAAATCACGTGGGCCCCACCCGGAAAGCACGTGGGCCCCACCCGGAAATCACGTGGGCCCCACCCGGAAATCACGTGGGCCCCCAGGGGAAATCACGTGGGCCCCCAGGGGAAATCACGTGGGCCCCACCCGGGAAATCACGTGGGCCCCACCCGGAAATCACGTGGGCCCCACCCGGAAATCACGTGGGCCCCACCCGGAAATCACGTGGGCCCCACCCGGAAATCACGTGGGCCCCACCCGGAAATCACGTGGGCCCCACCCGGAAATCACGTGGGCCCCACCCGGAAATCACGTGGGCCCCACGGGGAAATCACGTGGGCCCCACCCGGAAATCACGTGGGCCCCACCCGGAAATCACGTGAGCCCCACCCGGAAATCACATGGGCCCCACCCGGAAATCACGTGGGCCCCACCCGGAAATCACGTGGGCCCCACCCGGAAATCACGTGGGCCCCCAGGGGAAATCACGTGGGCCCCACCCGGAAATCACGTGGGCCCCACCCGGAAATCACGTGGGCCCCACCCGGAAATCACGTGGGCCCCACGGGGAAATCACGTGGGCCCCACCCGGAAATCACGTGGGCCCCACCCGGAAATCACGTGGGCCCCACCCGGAAATCACGTGGGCCCCACCCGGAAATCACGTGGGCCCCACCCGGAAATCACGTGGGCCCCACCCGGAAATCACGTGGGCCCCACCCGGAAATCACGTGGGCCCCACCCGGAAATCACGTGGGCCCCACCCGGAAATCACGTGGGCCCCCAGGGGAAATCACGTGGGCCCCACCCGGAAATCACGTGGGCCCCACCCGGAAATCACGTGGGCCCCACCCGGAAATCACGTGGGCCCCACGGGGAAATCACGTGGGCCCCACCCGGAAATCACGTGGGCCCCACCCGGAAATCACGTGGGCCCCACCCGGAAATCACGTGGGCCCCACCCGGAAATCACGTGGGCCCCACCCGGAAATCACGTGGGCCCCCAGGGGAAATCACGTGGGCCCCACCCGGAAATCACGTGGGCCCCACCCGGAAATCACGTGGGCCCCACCCGGAAATCACGTGGGCCCCACCCGGAAATCACGTGGGCCCCACCCGGAAATCACGTGGGCCCCACCCGGAAATCACGTGGGCCCCCAGGGGAAATCACGTGGGCCCCCAGGGGAAATCACGTGGGCCCCACCCGGAAATCACGTGGGCCCCACCCGGAAATCACGTGGGCCCCACCCGGAAATCACGTGGGCCCCACCCGGAAATCACGTGGGCCCCACCCGGAAATCACGTGGGCCCCACCCGGAAATCACGTGGGCCCCACCCGGAAATCACGTGGGCCCCACCCGGAAATCACGTGGGCCCCACCCGGAAATCACGTGGGCCCCACCCGGAAATCACGTGGGCCCCACCCGGAAATCACGTGGGCCCCACCCGGAAATCACGTGGGCCCCACCCGGAAATCACGTGGGCCCCACCCGGAAATCACGTGGGCCCCACCCGGAAATCACGTGGGCCCCACCCGGAAATCACGTGGGCCCCACCCGGAAATCACGTGGGCCCCACCCAGAAATCACGTGGGCCCCCAGGGGAAATCACGTGGGCCCCACAAGGAAATCACGTGGGCCCCACCCGGAAATCACGTGGGCCCCACCCGGAAATCACGTGTGCCCCACCCGGAAATCACGTGGGCCCCACGGGGAAATCACGTGGGCCCCACCCGGAAATCACGTGGGCCCCACCCGGAAATCACGTGGGCCCCACCCGGAAATCACGTGGGCCCCACCCGGAAATCACGTGGGCCCCACCCGGAAATCACGTGGGCCCCACCCGGAAATCACGTGAGCCCACGGGGAAATCACGTGGGCCCCACCCGGAAATCACGTGGGCCCCACCCGGAAATCACGTGGGCCCCACCCGGAAATCATGTGGGCCCCACGGGGAAATCACGTGGGCCCCACCCGGAAATCACGTGGGCCCCACACGGAAATCACGTGGGCCCCACCCGGAAATCACGTAGGCCCCACACGGAAATCACGTGGGCCCCACCCGGAAATCACGTGGGCCCCACGGGGAAATCACGTGGGCCCCACCCGGAAATCACGTGGGCCCCACACGGAAATCACGTGGGCCCCACCCGGAAATCACGTGGGCCCCACTCGGAAATCACGTGGGCCCCACCCGGAAATCACGTGGGCCCCCAGGGGAAATCACGTGGGCCCCACCCGGAAATCACGTGGGCCCCACCCGGAAATCACGTGGGCCCCACGGGGAAATCACGTGGGCCCCACCCGGAAATCACGTGGGCCCCACCCGGAAATCACGTGGGCCCCACCCGGAAATCACGTGGGCCCCACCCGGAAATCACGTGGGCCCCACCCGGAAATCACGTGGGCCCCACGGGGAAATCACGTGGGCCCCACCCGGAAATCACGTGGGCCCCACCCGGAAATCACGTGGGCCCCACCCGGAAATCACGTGGGCCCCACTCGGAAATCACGTGGGCCCCACCCGGAAATCACGTGGGCCCCACCCGGAAATCACGTGGGCCCCACCCGGAAATCACGTGGGCCCCACGGGGAAATCACGTGGGCCCCACCCGGAAATCACGTGGGCCCCACCCGGAAATCACGTGGGCCCCCAGGGGAAATCACGTGGGCCCCCAGGGGAAATCACGTGGGCCCCACCCGGAAATCACGTGGGCCCCACCCGGAAATCACGTGGGCCCCACCCGGAAATCACGTGGGCCCCACGGGGAAATCACGTGGGCCCCACCCGGAAATCACGTGGGCCCCACCCGGAAATCACGTGGGCCCACCCGGAAATCACGTGGGGCCCACCCGGGGAAATCACGTGGGCCCCACGGGGAAATCACGTGGGCCCCACCCGGAAATCACGTGGGCCCCACCCGGAAATCACGTGGGCCCCACCCGGAAATCACGTGGGCCCCACCCTGAAATCACGTGGGCCCCACCCGGAAATCACGTGGGCCCCACCCGGAAATCACGTGGGCCCCACCCGGAAATCACGTGGGCCCCACTCGGAAATCACGTGGGCCCCACCCGGAAATCACGTGGGCCCCCAAGGGAAATCACGTGGGCCCCACCCGGAAATCACGTGGGCCCCACCCGGAAATCACGTGGGACCCCAGGGGAAATCACGTGGGCCCCACCCGGAAATCACGTGGGCCCCACCCGGAAATCACGTGGGCCCCACCCGGAAATCACGTGGGCCCCACCCGGAAATCACGTGGGCCCCACCCGGAAATCACGTGGGCCCCACCCGGAAATCACGTGGGCCCCACCCGGAAATCACGTGGGCCCCACCCGGAAATCACGTGGGCCCCACCCTGAAATCACGTGGGCCCCACCCGGAAATCACGTGGGCCCCACCCGGAAATCACGTGGGGCTCACCCGGAAATCACGTGGGCCCCACGGGGAAATCACGTGGGCCCCACCCGGAAATCACGTGGGCCCCACCCGGAAATCACGTGGGCCCCACCCGGAAATCACGTGGGCCCCACCCGGAAATCACGTGGGCCCCACCCGGAAATCACGTGGGCCCCACACGGAAATCACGTGGGCCCCACCCGGAAATCACGTGGGCCCCACTCGGAAATCACGTGGGCCCCACCCGGAAATCACGTGGGCCCCCAGGGGAAATCACGTGGGCCCCACCCGGAAATCACGTGGGCCCCACCCGGAAATCACGTGGGCCCCACCCGGAAATCACGTGGGCCCCACCCGGAAATCACGTGGGCCCCACCCGGAAATCACGTGGGCCCCACCCGGAAATCACGTGGGCCCCACCCGGAAATCACGTGGGCCCCACCCGGAAATCACGTGGGCCCCACCCGGAAATCACGTGGGCCCCACCCGGAAATCACGTGGGCCCCACCCGGAAATCACGTGGGGCCCACCCGGAAATCACGTGGGCCCCACCCGGAAATCACGTGGGCCCCACGGGGAAATCACGTGGGCCCCACCCGGAAATCACGTGGGCACCACCCGGAAATCACGTGGGCCCCACACGGAAATCACGTGGGCCCCACCCGGAAATCACGTGGGCCCCACACGGAAATCACGTGGGCCCCACCCGGAAATCACGTGGGCCCCACCCGGAAATCACGTGGGCCCCACCCGGAAATCACGTGGGCCCCACGCGGAAATCACGTGGGCCCCACGGGGAAATCACGTGGGCCCCACCCGGAAATCACGTGGGCCCCACCCGGAAATCACGTGGGCCCCACCCGGAAGTCACGTGGGCCCCACCCGGAAATCACGTGGGCCCCACCCGGAAATCACGTGGGCCCCACCCGGAAATCACGTGGGCCCCACCCGGAAATCACGTGGGCCCCACCCGGAAATCACGTGGGCCCCACCCGGAAATCACGTGGGCACCACGGGGAAATCACGTGGGCCCCACCCGGAAATCACGTGGGCCCCACCCGGAAATCACGTGGGCCCCACCCGGAAATCACGTGGGGCCCACCCGGAAATCACGTGGGCCCCACCCGGAAATCACGTGGGCCCCACGGGGAAATCACGTGGGCCCCACCCGGAAATCACGTGGGCCCCACCCGGAAATCACGTAGGCCCCACACGGAAATCACGTGGGCCCCACGGGGAAATCACGTGGGTCCCACCCGGAAATCACGTGGGCCCCACCCGGAAATCACGTGGGCCCCACCCGGAAATCACGTGGGCCCCACCCGGAAATCACGTGGGCCCCACCCGGAAATCACGTGGGCCCCACCCGGAAATCACGTGGGCCCCACGGGGAAATCACGTGGGCCCCACCTGGAAATCACGTGGGCCCCACCCGGAAATCACGTGGGCCCCACCCGGAAATCACGTGGGCCCCACCCGGAAATCACGTGGGCCCCACCCGGAAATCACGTGGGCCCCACCCGGAAATCACGTGGGCCCCACCCGGAAATCACGTGGGCCCCACCCGGAAATCACGTGGGCCCCACCCGGAAATCACGTGGGCCCCATCCGGAAATCACGTGGGCCCCACGGGGAAATCACGTGGGCCCCACCCGGAAATCACGTGGGGCCCACCCGGAAATCACGTGGGCCCCACGGGGAAATCACTTGGGCCCCACCCGGAAATCACGTGGGCCCAACCCGGAAATCACGTGGGCCCCACCCGGAAATCACGTGGGCCCCACCCGGAAATCACGTGGGCCCCACCCGGAAATCACGTGGGCCCCCAGGGGAAATCACGTGGGCCCCACCCGGATATCACGTGGGCCCCACCCGGAAATCACGTGGGCCCCACCCGGAAATCACGTGGGCCCCACCCGGAAATCACGTGGGCCCCACCCGGAAATCACGTGGGCCCCACCCGGAAATCACGTGGGCCCCCAGGGGAAATCACGTGGGCCCCACCCAGAAATCACGTGGGCCCCACCCGGAAATCACGTGGGCCCCACCCGGAAATCACGTGGGCCCCACCCGGAAATCACGTGGGCCCCACCCGGAAATCACGTGGGCCCCACCCGGAAATCACGTGGGCCCCACCCGGAAATCACGTGGGCCCCACCCGGAAATCACGTGGGCCCCACCCGGAAATCACGTGGGCCCCACCCGGAAATCACGTGGGCCCCACCCGGAAATCACGTGGGCCCCACCCGGAAATCACGTGGGCCCCACCCGGGAATCACGTGGGCCCCACCCGGAAATCACGTGGGCCCCCAGGGGAAATCACGTGGGCCCCACAAGGAAATCACGTGGGCCCCACCCGGAAATCACGTGGGCCCCACCCGGAATTCACGTGGGCCCCACCCGGAAATCACGTGGGCCCCACGGGGAAATCACATGGGCCCCACCCGGAAATCACGTGGGCCCCACCCGGAAATCACGTGGGCCCCACCCGGAAATCACGTGGGCCCCACCCGGAAATCACGTGGGCCCCACCCGGAAATCACGTGGGCCCCACCCGGAAATCACGTGGGCCCCACCCGGAAATCACGTGGGCCCCACCCGGAAATCACGTGGGCCCCACGGGGAAATCACGTGGGCCCCACCCGGAAATCACGTGGGCCCCACCCGGAAATCACATGGGCCCCCAGGGGAAATCACGTGGGCCCCACCCGGAAATCACGTGGGCCCCACCCGGAAATCACGTGGGCCCCACCCGGAAATCACGTGGGCCCCACGGGGAAATCACGTGGGCCCCACGGGGAAATCACGTGGGCCCCACCCGGAAATCACGTGGGCCCCACCCGGAAATCACGTGGGCCCCACCCGGAAATCACGTGGGCCCCACCCGGAAATCACGTGGGCCCCACCCGGAAATCACGTGTGGCCCACCCGGAAATCACGTGGGCCCCACGGGGAAATCACGTGGGCCCCACCCGGAAATCACGTGGGCCCCACCCGGAAATCACGTGGGCCCCACCCGGAAATCACGTGGGCCCCACCCGGAAATCACGTGGGCCCCACCCGGAAATCACGTGGGCCCCACCCGGAAATCACGTGGGCCCCCAGGGGAAATCACGTGGGCCCCACCCGGAAATCACGTGGGCCCCACCCGGAAATCACGTGGGCCCCACCCGGAAATCACGTGGGCCCCACCCGGAAATCACGTGGGCCCCACGGGGAAATCACGTGGGCCCCACGGGGAAATCACGTGGGCCCCACCCGGAAATCACGTGGGCCCCACCCGGAAATCACGTGGGCCCCACCCGGAAATCACGTGGGCCCCACCCGGAAATCACGTGGGCCCCACCCGGAAATCACGTGGGCCCCACCCGGAAATCACGTGGGCCCCACCCGGAAATCACGTGGGCCCCACCCGGAAATCACGTGGGCCCCACCCGGAAATCACGTGGGCCCCACGGGGAAATCACGTGGGCCCCACCCGGAAATCACGTGGGCCCCACCCGGAAATCACGTGAGCCCCACCCGGAAATCACGTGGGCCCCACCCGGAAATCACGTGGGCCCCACCCGGAAATCACGTGGGCCCCACCCGGAAATCACGTGGGCCCCCAGGGGAAATCACGTGGGCCCCACCCGGAAATCACGTGGTCCCCACCCGGAAATCACGTGGGCCCCACCCGGAAATCACGTGGGCCCCACCCGGAAATCACGTGGGCCCCACCCGGAAATCACGTGGGCCCCACCCGGAAATCACGTGGGCCCCACCCGGAAATCACGTGGGCCCCACCCGGAAATCACGTGGGCCCCACCCGGAAATCACGTGGGCCCCCAGGGGAAATCACGTGGGCCCCACCCGGAAATCACGTGGGCCCCACCCGAAAATCACGTGGGCCCCACTCGGAAATCACGTGGGCCCCACGGGGAAATCACGTGGGCCCCACCCGGAAATCACGTGGGCCCCACCCGGAAATCACGTGGGCCCCACCCGGAAATCACGTGGGCCCCCAGGGGAAATCACGTGGGCCCCACCCGGAAATCACGTGGGCCCCACCCGGAAATCACGTGGGTCCCACCCGGAAATCACGTGGGCCCCACCCGGAAATCACGTGGGCCCCACCCGGAAATCACGTGGGCCCCACGGGGAAATCACGTGGGCCCCACCCGGAAATCACGTGGGCCCCACCCGGAAATCACGTGGGCCCCACCCGGAAATCACGTGGGCCCCACCCGGAAATCACGTGGGCCCCACCCGGAAATCACGTGGGCCCCACCCGGAAATCACGTGGGCCCCACCCGGAAATCACGTGGGCCCCACGGGGAAATCACGTGGGCCCCACCCAGAAATCACGTGGGCCCCACGGGGAAATCACGTGGGCCCCACCCGGAAATCACGTGGGCCCCACCCGGAAATCACGTGGGCCCAACCCGGAAATCACGTGGGCCCCACCCGGAAATCACGTGGGCCCCATGGGGAAATCACGTGGGCCCCACCCGGAAATCACGTGGGCCCCACCCGGAAATCACGTGGGCCCCACCCGGAAATCACGTGGGCCCCACCCGGAAATCACGTGGGCCCCACACGGAAATCACGTGGGCCCCACCCGGAAATCACGTGGGCCCCACTCGGAAATCACGTGGGCCCCACCCGGAAATCACGTGGGCCCCCAGGGGAAATCACGTGGGCCCCACCCGGAAATCACGTGGGCCCCACCCGGAAATCACGTGGGCCCCACCCGGAAATCACGTGGGCCCCACCCGGAAATCACGTGGGCCCCACCCGGAAATCACGTGGGCCCCACCCGGAAATCACGTGGGCCCCACCCGGAAATCACGTGGGCCCCACCCGGAAATCACGTGGGCCCCACCCGGAAATCACGTGGGCCCCACCCGGAAATCACGTGGGACCCACCCGGAAATCACGTGGGCCCCACCCGGAAATCACGTGGGCCCCACCCGGAAATCACGTGGGCCCCCAGGGGAAATCACGTGGGCCCCACAAGGAAATCACGTGGGCCCCACCCGGAAATCACGTGGGCCCCACCCGGAAATCACGTGGGCCACACCCGGAAATCACGTGGGCCCCACGGGGAAATCACGTGGGCCCCACCCGGAAATCACGTGGGCCCCACCCGGAAATCACGTGGGCCCCACCCGGAAATCACGTGGGCCCCACCCGGAAATCACGTGGGCCCCACCCGGAAATCACGTGGGCCCCACGGGGAAATCACGTGGGCCCCACCCGGAAATCACGTGGGCCCCACCCGGAAATCACGTGGGCCCCACCCGGAAATCACGTGGGCCCCACGGGGAAATCACGTGGGCCCCACCCGGAAATCACGTGGGCCCCACCCGGAAATCACGTGGCCCCACCCGGAAATCACGTGGGCCCCACCCGGAAATCACGTGGGCCCCCAGGGGAAATCACGTGGGCCCCACCCGGAAATCACGTGGGCCCCACCCGGAAATCACGTGGGCCCCACCCGGAAATCACGTGGGCCCGACGGGGAAATCACGTGGGCCCCACCCGGAAATCACGTGGGCCCCACCCGGAAATCACGTGGGCCCCACCCGGAAATCACGTGGGCCCCACCCGGAAATCACGTGGGCCCCACCCGGAAATCACGTGGGCCCCACCCGGAAATCACGTGGGCCCCACCCGGAAATTACGTGGGCCCCACGGGGAAATCACTTGGGCCCCACCTGGAAATCACGTGGGCCCCACCCGGAAATCACGTGGGCCCCACCCGGAAATCACGTGGGCCCCACCTGGAAATCACGTGGGCCCCACCCTGAAATCACGTGGACCCCACCCGGAAATCACGTGGGCCCCACGGGGAAATCACGTGGGCCCCACCCGGAAATCACGTGGGCCCCACCCGGAAATCACGTGGGCCCCACCCTGAAATCACGTGGGCCCCACCCGGAAATCACGTGGGCCCCACCCGGAAATCACGTGGGCCCCACCCGGAAATCACGTGGGCCCCACCCGGAAATCACGTGGGCCCCACCCGGAAATCACGTGGGCCCCACCCGGAAATCACGTGGGCCCGACGGGGAAATCACGTGGGCCCCACCCGGAAATCACGTGGTCCCCACCCGGAAATCACGTGGGCCCCACCCGGAAATCACGTGGGCCCCACCCGGAAATCACGTGGGCCCCACCCGGAAATCACGTGGGCCCCACCCGGAAATCATGTGGGCCCCACCCGGAAATCACGTGGGCCCCACCCGGAAATCACGTGGGCCCCACCCGGAAATCACGTGGGCCCCACCCGGAAATCACGTGGGCCCCACCCGGAAATCACGTGGGCCCCACCCGGAAATCACGTGGGCCCCACTCGGAAATCACGTGGGCCCCACGGGGAAATCACGTGGGCCCCACCCGGAAATCACGTGGGCCCCACCCGGAAATCACGTGGGCCCCACCCGGAAATCACGTGGGCCCCCAGGGGAAATCACGTGGGCCCCACCCGGAAATCACGTGGGCCCCACTCGGAAATCACGTGGGCCCCACGGGGAAATCACGTGGGCCCCACCCGGAAATCACGTGGGCCCCACCCGGAAATCACGTGGGCCCCACGGGGAAATCACGTGGGCCCCACCCGGAAATCACGTGGGCCCCACCCGGAAATCACGTGGGCCCCACCCGGAAATCACGTGGGCCCCACCCGGAAATCACGTGGGCCCCACCCGGAAATCACGTGGGCCCCACCCGGAAATCACGTGGGCCCCACGGGGAAATCACGTGGGCCCCACCCAGAAATCACGTGGGCCCCACGGGGAAATCACGTGGGCCCCACCCGGAAATCACGTGGGCCCCACGGGGAAATCACGTGGGCCCCACCCGGAAATCACGTGGGGCCCACCCGGAAATCACGTGGGCCCCACCCGGAAATCACGTGGGCCCCACCCGGAAATCACGTGGGCCCCACGGGGAAATCACGTGGGCCCCCAGGGGAAATCACGTGGGCCCCACCCGGAAATCACGTGGGCCCCACCCGGAAATCACGTGGGCCCCACCCGGAAATCACGTGGGCCCCACCCGGATATCACGTGGGCCCCACCCGGAAATCACGTGGGCCCCACCCGGAAATAACGTGGGCCCCACGGGGAAATCACGTGGGCCCCACCCGGAAATCACGTGGGCCCCACCCGGAAATCACGTGGGCCCCCAGGGGAAATCACGTGGGCCCCACCCGGAAATCACGTGGGCCCCACCCGGAAATCACGTGGGCCCCACCCGGAAATCACGTGGGCCCCACCCGGAAATCACGTGGGCCCCACCCGGAAATCACGTGGGCCCCACCCGGAAATCACGTGGGCCCCACCCGGAAATCACGTGGGCCCCACCCGGAAATCACGTGGGCCCCATGGGGAAATCACGTGGGCCCCACCCGGAAATCACGTGGGCCCCACGGGGAAATCACGTGGGCCCCACCCGGAAATCACGTGGGCCCCACCCGGAAATCACGTGGGCCCCACACGGAAATCACGTGGGCCCCACCCGGAAATCACGTGGGCCCCACCCGGAAATCACGTGGGCCCCACCCGGAAATCACGTGGGCCCCACCCGGAAATCACGTGGGCCCCACCCGGAAATCACGTGGGCCCCACGGGGAAATCACGTGGGCCCCACCCGGAAATCACGTGGGCACCACGGGGAAATCACGTGGGCCCCACCCGGAAATCACGTGGGCACCACGGGGAAATCACGTGGGCCCCACCCGGAAATCACGTGGGCCCCACCCGGAAATCACGTGGGCCCCACCCGGAAATCACGTGGGCCCCACGCGGAAATCACGTGGGCCCCACGGGGAAATCACGTGGGCCCCACCCGGAAATCACGTGGGCCCCACCCGGAAATCACGTGGGCCCCACCCGGAAGTCACGTGGGCCCCACCCGGAAATCACGTGGGCCCCACCCGGAAATCACGTGGGCCCCACCCGGAAATCACGTGGGCCCCACCCGGAAATCACGTGGGCCCCACCCGGAAATCACGTGGGCCCCACCCGGAAATCACGTGGGCACCACGGGGAAATCACGTGGGCCCCACCCGGAAATCACGTGGGCCCCACCCGGAAATCACGTGGGCCCCACCCGGAAATCACGTGGGGCCCACCCGGAAATCACGTGGGCCCCACCCGGAAATCACGTGGGCCCCACGGGGAAATCACGTGGGCCCCACCCGGAAATCACGTGGGCCCCACCCGGAAATCACGTAGGCCCCACACGGAAATCACGTGGGCCCCACGGGGAAATCACGTGGGTCCCACCCGGAAATCACGAGGGCCCCACCCGGAAATCACGTGGGCCCCACCCGGAAATCACGTGGGCCCCACCCGGAAATCACGTGGGCCCCACCCGGAAATCACGTGGGCCCCACCCGGAAATCACGTGGGCCCCACGGGGAAATCACGTGGGCCCCACCTGGAAATCACGTGGGCCCCACCCGGAAATCACGTGGGCCCCACCCGGAAATCACGTGGGCCCCACCCGGAAATCACGTGGGCCCCACCCGGAAATCACGTTGGCCCCACCCGGAAATCACGTGGGCCCCACCCGGAAATCACGTGGGCCCCACCCGGAAATCACGTGGCCCCACCCGGAAATCACGTGGGCCCCACCCGGAAATCACGTGGGCCCCCAGGGGAAATCACGTGGGCCCCACCCGGAAATCACGTGGGCCCCACCCGGAAATCACGTGGGCCCCACCCGGAAATCACGTGGGCCCGACGGGGAAATCACGTGGGCCCCACCCGGAAATCACGTGGGCCCCACCCGGAAATCACGTGGGCCCCACCCGGAAATCACGTGGGCCCCACCCGGAAATCACGTGGGCCCCACCCGGAAATCACGTGGGCCCCACCCGGAAATCACGTGGGCCCCACCCGGAAATCACGTGGGCCCCACCCGGAAATCACGTGGGCCCCACCCGGAAATCACGTGGGCCCCACCCGGAAATCACGTGGGCCCCACCCGGAAATCACGTGGGCCCCACCCGGAAATCACGTGGGCCCCACCCGGAAATCACGTGGGCCCCACCCGGAAATCACGTGGGCCCCACCCGGAAATCCCGTGGGCCCCACCCGGAAATCACGTGGGCCCCACGGGGAAATCACGTGGGCCCCACCCGGAAATCACGTGGGCCCCACCCGGAAATCACGTGGGCCCCACCCGGAAATCACGTGGGCCCCCAGGGGAAATCACGTGGGCCCCACCCGGAAATCACGTGGGCCCCACTCGGAAATCACGTGGGCCCCACGGGGAAATCACGTGGGCCCCACCCGGAAATCACGTGGGCCCCACCCGGAAATCACGTGGGCCCCACGGGGAAATCACGTGGGCCCCACCCGGAAATCACGTGGGCCCCACCCGGAAATCACGTGGGCCCCACCCGGAAATCACGTGGGCCCCACGGGGAAATCACGTGGGCCCCACCCGGAAATCACGTGGGCCCCACGGGGAAATCACGTGGGCCCCACCCGGAAATCACGTGGGCCCCACGGGGAAATCACGTGGGGCCCACCCGGAAATCACGTGGGCCCCACCCGGAAATCACGTGGGCCCCACCCGGAAATCACGTGGGCCCCACCCGGAAATCACGTGGGCCCCACCCGGAAATCACGTGGGCCCCACCCGGAAATCACGTGGGCCCCACCCGGAAATCACGTGGGCCCCACCCGGAAATCACGTGGGCCCCACCCGGAAATCACGTGGGCCCCACCCGGAAATCACGTGGGCCCCACCCGGAAATCACGTGGGCCCCACCCGGAAATCACGTGGGCCCCACCCGGAAATCACGTGGGCCCCCAGGGGAAATCACGTGGGCCCCACAAGGAAATCACGTGGGCCCCACCCGGAAATCACGTGGGCCCCACCCGGAAATCACGTGGGCACCACCCGGAAATCACGTGGGCCCCACCCGGAAATCACGTGGGCCCCACCCGGAAATCACGTGGGCCCCACCCGGAAATCACGTGGGCCCCACCCGGAAATCACGTGGGCCCCACCCGGAAATCACGTGGGCCCCACCCGGAAATCACGTGGGCCCCACCCGGAAATCACGTGGGCCCCACCCGGAAATCACGTGGGCCCCACCCGGAAATCACGTGGGCCCCACCCGGAAATCACGTGGGCCCCACCCGGAAATCACGTGGGCCCCCAGGGGAAATCACGTGGGCCCCACAAGGAAATCACGTGGGCCCCACCCGGAAATCACGTGGGCCCCACCCGGAAATCACGTGGGCCCCACCCTGAAATCACGTGGGCCCCACGGGGAAATCACGTGGGCCCCACCCGGAAATCACGTGGGGCCCACCCGGAAATCACGTGGGCCCCACCCGGAAATCACGTGGGCCCCACTCGGAAATCACGTGGGCCCCACCCGGAAATCACGTGGGCCCCACCGGGAAATCACGTGGGCCCCACCCGGAAATCACGTGGGCCCCACCCGGAAATCACGTGGGACCCCAGGGGAAATCACGTGGGCCCCACCCGGAAATCACGTGGGCCCCACCCGGAAATCACGTGGGCCCCACCCGGAAATCACGTGGGCCCCACCCGGAAATCACGTGGGCCCCACCCGGAAATCACGTGGGCCCCACCCGGAAATCACGTGGGCCCCACCCGGAAATCACGTGGGCCCCACCCGGAAATCACGTGGGCCCCACCCGGAAATCACGTGGGCCCCACCGTGAAATCACGTGGGCCCCACCCGGAAATCACGTGGGCCCCACCCGGAAATCACGGGGGGCTCACCCGGAAATCACGTGGGCCCCACGGGGAAATCACGTGGGCCCCACCCGGAAATCACGTGGGCCCCACCCGGAAATCACGTGGGCCCCACCCGGAAATCACGTGGGCCCCACCCGGAAATCACGTGGGCCCCACCCGGAAATCACGTGGGCCCCACACGGAAATCACGTGGGCCCCACCCGGAAATCACGTGGGCCCCACTCGGAAATCAAGTGGGCCCCACCCGGAAATCACGTGGGCCCCCAGGGGAAATCACGTGGGCCCCACCCGGAAATCACGTGGGCCCCACCCGGAAATCACTTGGGCCCCACCCGGAAATCACGTGGGCCCCACCCGGAAATCACGTGGGCCCCACCCGGAAATCACGTGGGCCCCACCCGGAAATCACGTGGGCCCCACCCGGAAATCACGTGGGCCCCACCCGGAAATCACGTGGGCCCCACCCGGAAATCACGTGGGCCCCACCCGGAAATCACGTGGGCCCCACCAGGAAATCACGTGGGCCCCACCCGGAAATCACGTGGGCCCCCAGGGGAAATCACGTGGGCCCCACAAGGAAATCACGTGGGCCCCACCCGGAAATCACGTGGGCCCCACCCGGAAATCACGTGGGCCACACCCGGAAATCACGTGGGCCCCACGGGGAAATCACGTGGGCCCCACCCGGAAATCACGTGGGCCCCACCCGGAAATCACGTGGGCCCCACCCGGAAATCACGTGGGCCCCACCCGGAAATCACGTGGGCCCCACCCGGAAATCACGTGGGCCCCACGGGGAAATCACGTGGGCCCCACCCGGAAATCACGTGGGCCCCACCCGGAAATCACGTGGGCCCCACCCGGAAATCATGTGGGCCCCACGGGGAAATCACGTGGGCCCCACCCGGAAATCACGTGGGCCCCACACGGAAATCACGTGGGCCCCACCCGGAAATCACGTAGGCCCCACACGGAAATCACGTGGGCCCCACCCGGAAATCACGTGGGCCCCACGGGGAAATCACGTGGGCCCCACCCGGAAATCACGTGGGGCCCACCCGGAAATCACGTGGGCCCCACCCGGAAATCACGTGGGCCCCACCCGGAAATCACGTGGGCCCCACCCGGAAATCACGTGGGCCCCCAGGGGAAATCACGTGGGCCCCACCCGGAAATCACGTGGGCCCCACCCGGAAATCACGTGGGCCCCACCCGGAAATCACGTGGGCCCCACCCGGATATCACGTGGGCCCCACCCGGAAATCACGTGGGCCCCACCCGGAAATAACGTGGGCCCCACGGGGAAATCACGTGGGCCCCACCCGGAAATCACGTGGGCCCCACCCGGAAATCACGTGGGCCCCCAGGGGAAATCACGTGGGCCCCACCCGGAAATCACGTGGGCCCCACCCGGAAATCACGTGGGCCCCACCCGGAAATCACGTGGGCCCCACCCGGAAATCACGTGGGCCCCACCCGGAAATCACGTGGGCCCCACCCGGAAATCACGTGGGCCCCACCCGGAAATCACGTGGGCCCCACCCGGAAATCACGTGGGCCCCACCCGGAAATCACGTGGGCCCCACCCGGAAATCACGTGGGCCCCATGGGGAAATCACGTGGGCCCCACCCGGAAATCACGTGGGCCCCACCCGGAAATCACGTGGGCCCCACCCGGAAATCACGTGGGCCCCACCCGGAAATCACGTGGGCCCCATGGGGAAATCACGTGGGCCCCACCCGGAAATCACGTGGGCCCCACCCGGAAATCACGTGGGCCCCACCCGGAAATCACGTGGGCCCCACCCGGAAATCACGTGGGCCCCACACGGAAATCACGTGGGCCCCACCCGGAAATCACGTGGGCCCCACTCGGAAATCACGTGGGCCCCACCCGGAAATCACGTGGGCCCCCAGGGGAAATCACGTGGGCCCCACCCGGAAATCACGTGGGCCCCACCCGGAAATCACGTGGGCCCCACCCGGAAATCACGTGGGCCCCACCCGGAAATCACGTGGGCCCCACCCGGAAATCACGTGGGCCCCACCCGGAAATCACGTGGGCCCCACCCGGAAATCACGTGGGCCCCACCCGGAAATCACGTGGGCCCCACCCGGAAATCACGTGGGCCCCACCCGGAAATCACGTGGGCCCCACCCGGAAATCACGTGGGCCCCACCCGGAAATCACGTGGGCCCCACCCGGAAATCACGTGGGCCCCCAGGGGAAATCACGTGGGCCCCACAAGGAAATCACGTGGGCCCCACCCGGAAATCACGTGGGCCCCACCCGGAAATCACGTGGGCCACACCCGGAAATCACGTGGGCCCCACGGGGAAATCACGTGGGCCCCACCCGGAAATCACGTGGGCCCCACCCGGAAATCACGTGGGCCCCACCCGGAAATCACGTGGGCCCCACCCGGAAATCACGTGGGCCCCACCCGGAAATCACGTGGGCCCCACGGGGAAATCACGTGGGCCCCACCCTGAAATCACGTGGGCCCCACACGGAAATCACGTGGGCCCCACCCGGAAATCACGTGGGCCCCACGGGGAAATCACGTGGGCCCCACCCGGAAATCACGTGGGCCCCACCCGGAAATCACGTGGGCCCCACACGGAAATCACGTGGGCCCACCCGGAAATCACGTGGGCCCCACCCGGAAATCACGTGGGCCCCACCCGGAAATCACGTGGGCCCCACCCGGAAATCACGTGGGCCCCACCCGGAAATCACGTGGGCCCCACGGGGAAATCACGTGGGCCCCACCCGGAAATCACGTGGGCACCACGGGGAAATCACGTGGGCCCCACCCGGAAATCACGTGGGCACCACGGGGAAATCACGTGGGCCCCACCCGGAAATCACGTGGGCCCCACCCGGAAATCACGTGGGCCCCACCCGGAAATCACGTGGGCCCCACGCGGAAATCACGTGGGCCCCACGGGGAAATCACGTGGGCCCCACCCGGAAATCACGTGGGCCCCACCCGGAAATCACGTGGGCCCCACCCGGAAGTCACGTGGGCCCCACCCGGAAATCACGTGGGCCCCACCCGGAAATCACGTGGGCCCCACCCGGAAATCACGTGGGCCCCACCCGGAAATCACGTGGGCCCCACCCGGAAATCACGTGGGCCCCACCCGGAAATCACGTGGGCACCACGGGGAAATCACGTGGGCCCCACCCGGAAATCACGTGGGCCCCACCCGGAAATCACGTGGGCCCCACCCGGAAATCACGTGGGGCCCACCCGGAAATCACGTGGGCCCCACCCGGAAATCACGTGGGCCCCACGGGGAAATCACGTGGGCCCCACCCGGAAATCACGTGGGCCCCACCCGGAAATCACGTAGGCCCCACACGGAAATCACGTGGGCCCCACGGGGAAATCACGTGGGTCCCACCCGGAAATCACGTGGGCCCCACCCGGAAATCACGTGGGCCCCACCCGGAAATCACGTGGGCCCCACCCGGAAATCACGTGGGCCCCACCCGGAAATCACGTGGGCCCCACCCGGAAATCACGTGGGCCCCACGGGGAAATCACGTGGGCCCCACCCGGAAATCACGTGGGCCCCACCCGGAAATCACGTGGGCCCCACCCGGAAATCACGTGGGCCCCACCCGGAAATCACGTGGGCCCCACCCGGAAATCACGTTGGCCCCACCCGGAAATCACGTGGGCCCCACCCGGAAATCACGTGGGCCCCACCCGGAAATCACGTGGCCCCACCCGGAAATCACGTGGGCCCCACCCGGAAATCACGTGGGCCCCCAGGGGAAATCACGTGGGCCCCACCCGGAAATCACGTGGGCCCCACCCGGAAATCACGTGGGCCCCACCCGGAAATCACGTGGGCCCGACGGGGAAATCACGTGGGCCCCACCCGGAAATCACGTGGGCCCCACCCGGAAATCACGTGGGCCCCACCCGGAAATCACGTGGGCCCCACCCGGAAATCACGTGGGCCCCACCCGGAAATCACGTGGGCCCCACCCGGAAATCACGTGGGCCCCACCCGGAAATCACGTGGGCCCCACCCGGAAATCACGTGGGCCCCACCCGGAAATCACGTGGGCCCCACCCGGAAATCACGTGGGCCCCACCCGGAAATCACGTGGGCCCCACCCGGAAATCACGTGGGCCCCACCCGGAAATCACGTGGGCCCCACCCGGAAATCACGTGGGCCCCACCCGGAAATCACGTGGGCCCCACCCGGAAATCACGTGGGCCCCACCCGGAAATCCCGTGGGCCCCACTCGGAAATCACGTGGGCCCCACGGGGAAATCACGTGGGCCCCACCCGGAAATCACGTGGGCCCCACCCGGAAATCACGTGGGCCCCACCCGGAAATCACGTGGGCCCCCAGGGGAAATCACGTGGGCCCCACCCGGAAATCACGTGGGCCCCACTCGGAAATCACGTGGGCCCCACGGGGAAATCACGTGGGCCCCACCCGGAAATCACGTGGGCCCCACCCGGAAATCACGTGGGCCCCACGGGGAAATCACGTGGGCCCCACCCGGAAATCACGTGGGCCCCACCCGGAAATCACGTGGGCCCCACCCGGAAATCACGTGGGCCCCACGGGGAAATCACGTGGGCCCCACCCTGAAATCACGTGGGCCCCACGGGGAAATCACGTGGGCCCCACCCGGAAATCACGTGGGGCCCACCCGGAAATCACGTGGGCCCCACCCGGAAATCACGTGGGCCCCACTCGGAAATCACGTGGGCCCCACCCGGAAATCACGTGGGCCCCCAAGGGAAATCACGTGGGCCCCACCCGGAAATCACGTGGGCCCCACCCGGAAATCACGTGGGACCCCAGGGGAAATCACGTGGGCCCCACCCGGAAATCACGTGGGCCCCACCCGGAAATCACGTGGGCCCCACCCGGAAATCACGTGGGCCCCACCCGGAAATCACGTGGGCCCCACCCGGAAATCACGTGGGCCCCACCCGGAAATCACGTGGGCCCCACCCGGAAATCACGTGGGCCCCACCCGGAAATCACGTGGGCCCCACCCGGAAATCACGTGGGCCCCACCGTGAAATCACGTGGGCCCCACCCGGAAATCACGTGGGCCCCACCCGGAAATCACGGGGGGCTCACCCGGAAATCACGTGGGCCCCACGGGGAAATCACGTGGGCCCCACCCGGAAATCACGTGGGCCCCACCCGGAAATCACGTGGGCCCCACCCGGAAATCACGTGGGCCCCACCCGGAAATCACGTGGGCCCCACCCGGAAATCACGTGGGCCCCACACGGAAATCACGTGGGCCCCACCCGGAAATCACGTGGGCCCCACTCGGAAATCACGTGGGCCCCACCCGGAAATCACGTGGGCCCCCAGGGGAAATCACGTGGGCCCCACCCGGAAATCACGTGGGCCCCACCCGGAAATCACGTGGGCCCCACCCGGAAATCACGTGGGCCCCACCCGGAAATCACGTGGGCCCCACCCGGAAATCACGTGGGCCCCACCCGGAAATCACGTGGGCCCCACCCGGAAATCACGTGGGCCCCACCCGGAAATCACGTGGGCCCCACCCGGAAATCACGTGGGCCCCACCCGGAAATCACGTGGGCCCCACCCGGAAATCACGTGGGCCCCCAGGGGAAATCACGTGGGCCCCACAAGGAAATCACGTGGGCCCCACCCGGAAATCACGTGGGCCCCACCCGGAAATCACGTGGGCCACACCCGGAAATCACGTGGGCCCCACGGGGAAATCACGTGGGCCCCACCCGGAAATCACGTGGGCCCCACCCGGAAATCACGTGGGCCCCACCCGGAAATCACGTGGGCCCCACCCGGAAATCACGTGGGCCCCACCCGGAAATCACGTGGGCCCCACGGGGAAATCACGTGGGCCCCACCCGGAAATCACGTGGGCCCCACCCGGAAATCACGTGGGCCCCACCCGGAAATCATGTGGGCCCCACGGGGAAATCACGTGGGCCCCACCCGGAAATCACGTGGGCCCCACACGGAAATCACGTGGGCCCCACCCGGAAATCACGTAGGCCCCACACGGAAATCACGTGGGCCCCACCCGGAAATCACGTGGGCCCCACGGGGAAATCACGTGGGCCCCACCCGGAAATCACGTGGGCCCCACCCGGAAATCACGTGGGCCCCACGGGGAAATCACGTGGGCCCCACCCGGAAATCACGTGGGCCCCACCCGGAAATCACGTGGGCCCCACACGGAAATCACGTGGGCCCCACCCGGAAATCACGTGGGCCCCACACGGAAATCACGTGGGCCCCACCCGGAAATCACGTGGGCCCCACCCGGAAATCACGTGGGCCCCACCCGGAAATCACGTGGGCCCCACCCGGAAATCACGTGGGCCCCACCCGGAAATCACGTGGGCCCCACCCGGAAATCACGTGGGCCCCACGGGGAAATCACGTGGGCCCCACCCGGAAATCACGGGGGCCCCACCCGGAAATCACGTGGGCCCCACCCGGAAGTCACGTGGGCCCCACCCGGAAATCACGTGGGCCCCACCCGGAAATCACGTGGGCCCCACCCGGAAATCACGTGGGCCCCACCCGGAAATCACGTGGGCCCCACCCGGAAATCACGTGGGCCCCACCCGGAAATCACGTGGGACCCACCCGGAAATCACGTGGGCACCACGGGGAAATCACGTGGGCCCCACCCGGAAATCACGTGGGCCCCACCCGGAAATCACGTGGGCCCCACCCGGAAATCACGTGGGCCCCACCCGGAAATCACGGGGGGCTCACCCGGAAATCACGTGGGCCCCACGGGGAAATCACGTGGGCCCCACCCGGAAATCACGTGGGCCCCACCCGGAAATCACGTGGGCCCCACCCGGAAATCACGTGGGCCCCACCCGGAAATCACGTGGGCCCCACCCGGAAATCACGTGGGCCCCACACGGAAATCACGTGGGCCCCACCCGGAAATCACGTGGGCCCCACTCGGAAATCAAGTGGGCCCCACCCGGAAATCACGTGGGCCCCCAGGGGAAATCACGTGGGCCCCACCCGGAAATCACGTGGGCCCCACCCGGAAATCACTTGGGCCCCACCCAGAAATCACGTGGGCCCCACCCGGAAATCACGTGGGCCCCACCCGGAAATCACGTGGGCCCCACCCGGAAATCACGTGGGCCCCACCCGGAAATCACGTGGGCCCCACCCGGAAATCACGTGGGCCCCACCCGGAAATCACGTGGGCCCCACCCGGAAATCACGTGGGCCCCACCAGGAAATCACGTGGGCCCCACCCGGAAATCACGTGGGCCCCCAGGGGAAATCACGTGGGCCCCACAAGGAAATCACGTGGGCCCCACCCGGAAATCACGTGGGCCCCACCCGGAAATCACGTGGGCCCCACCCGGAAATCACGTGGGCCCCACCCGGAAATCACGTGGGCCCCACCCGGAAATCACGTGGGCCCCACCCGGAAATCACGTGGGCCCCACCCGGAAATCACGTGGGCCCCACCCGGAAATCACGTGGGCCCCACCCGGAAATCACGTGGGCCCCACCCGGAAATCACGTGGGCCCCACGGGGAAATCACGTGGGCCCCCAGGGGAAATCACGTGGGCCCCACCCGGAAATCACGTGGGCCCCACCCGGAAATCACGTGGGCCCCACCCGGAAATCACGTGGGCCCCACGGGGAAATCACGTGGGCCCCACCCGGAAATCACGTGGGCCCCACCCGGAAATCACGTGGGCCCCACCCGGAAATCACGTGGGCCCCACCCGGAAATCACGTGGGCCCCACGGGGAAATCACGTGGGCCCCACCCGGAAATCACATGGGCCCCAACCGGAAATCACGTGGGCCCCACCCGGAAATCATGTGGGCCCCACGGGGAAATCACGTGGGCCCCACCCGGAAATCACGTGGGCCCCACACGGAAATCACGTGGGCCCCACCCGGAAATCACGTAGGCCCCACACGGAAATCACGTGGGCCCCACCCGGAAATCACGTGGGCCCCACGGGGAAATCACGTTGGCCCCACCCGGAAATCACGTGGGCCCCACACGGAAATCACGTGGGCCCCACCCGGAAATCACGTGGGCCCCACTCGGAAATCACGTGGGCCCCACCCGGAAATCACGTGGGCCCCCAGGGGAAATCACGTGGGCCCCACCCGGAAATCACGTGGGCCCCACCCGGAAATCACGTGGGCCCCACGGGGAAATCACGTGGGCCCCACCCAGAAATCACGTGGGCCCCACCCGGAAATCACGTGGGCCCCACACGGAAATCACGTGGGCCCCACCCGGAAATCACGTGGGCCCCACACGGAAATCACGTGGGCCCCACCCGGAAATCACGTGGGCCCCACACGGAAATCACGTGGGCCCCACCCGGAAATCACGTGGGCCCCACCCGGAAATCACGTGGGCCCCACCCGGAAATCACGTGGGCCCCACCCGGAAATCACGTGGGCCCCACGGGGAAATCACGTGGGCCCCACCCGGAAATCACGTGGGCCCCACCCGGAAATCACGTGGGCCCCACCCGGAAGTCACGTGGGCCCCACCCGGAAATCACGTGGGCCCCACCCGGAAATCACGTGGGCCCCACCCGGAAATCACGTGGGCCCCACCCGGAAATCACGTAGGCCCCACCCGGAAATCACGTGGGCCCCACCCGGAAATCACGTGGGCCCCACCCGGAAATCACGTGGGCACCACGGGGAAATCACGTGGGCCCCACCCGGAAATCACGTGGGCCCCACCCGGAAATCACGTGGGCCCCACCCGGAAATCACGTGGGGCCCACCCGGAAATCACGTGGGCCCCACCCGGAAATCACGTGGGCCCCACCCGGAAATCACGTGGGCCCCACCCGGAAATCACGTGGGCCCCACCCGGAAATCACGTGGGCCCCACCCGGAAATCACGTGGGCCCCACCCGGAAATCACGTGGGCCCCACCCGGAAATCACGTGGGCCCCCAGGGGAAATCACGTGGGCCCCACAAGGAAATCACGTGGGCCCCACCCGGAAATCACGTGGGCCCCACCCGGAAATCACGTGGGCCCCACCCGGAAATCACGTGGGCCCCACCCGGAAATCACGTGGGCCCCACCCGGAAATCACGTGGGCCCCACCCGGAAATCACGTGGGCCCCACCCGGAAATCACGTGGGCCCCACCCGGAAATCACGTGGGCCCCACCCGGAAATCACGTGGGCCCCACCCGGAAATCACGTGGGCCCCACCCGGAAATCACGTGGGCCCCACCCGGAAATCACGTGGGCCCCACCCGGAAATCACGTGGGCCCCCAGGGGAAATCACGTGGGCCCCACAAGGAAATCACGTGGGCCCCACCCGGAAATCACGTGGGCCCCACCCGGAAATCACGTGGGCCCCACCCTGAAATCACGTGGGCCCCACGGGTAAATCACGTGGGCCCCACCCGGAAATCACGTGGGGCCCACCCGGAAATCACGTGGGCCCCACCCGGAAATCACGTGGGCCCCACTCGGAAATCACGTGGGCCCCACCCGGAAATCACGTGGGCCCCCAAGGGAAATCACGTGGGCCCCACCCGGAAATCACGTGGGCCCCACCCGGAAATCACGTGGGACCCCAGGGGAAATCACGTGGGCCCCACCCGGAAATCACGTGGGCCCCACCCGGAAATCACGTGGGCCCCACCCGGAAATCACGTGGGCCCCACCCGGAAATCACGTGGGCCCCACCCGGAAATCACGTGGGCCCCACCCGGAAATCACGTGGGCCCCACCCGGAAATCACGTGGGCCCCACCCGGAAATCACGTGGGCCCCACCCGGAAATCACGTGGGCCCCACGGGGAAATCACGTGGGCCCCACCTGGAAATCACGTGGGCCCCACCCGGAAATCACGTGGGCCCCACCCGGAAATCACGTGGGCCCCACCCGGAAATCACGTGGGCCCCACCCGGAAATCACGTGGGCCCCACCCGGAAATCACGTGGGCCCCACCCGGAAATCACGTGGGCCCCACCCGGAAATCACGTGGGCCCCACCCGGAAATCACGTGGGCCCCACCCGGAAATCAAGTGGGCCCCACCCGGAAATCACGTGGGCCCCACGGGGAAATCACGTGGGCCCCACCCGGAAATCACGTGGGCCCCACCCGGAAATCACGTGGGCCCCACCCTGAAATCACGTGGGCCGCACCCGGAAATCACGTGGGCCCCACCCGGAAATCACGTGGGCCCCCAGGGGAAATCACGTGGGCCCCACCCGGAAATCACGTGGGCCCCACCCGGAAATCACGTGGGCCCCACCCGGAAATCACGTGGGCCCGACGGGGAAATCACGTGGGCCCCACCCGGAAATCACGTGGTCCCCACCCGGAAATCACGTGGGCCCCACCCGGAAATCACGTGGGCCCCACCCGGAAATCACGTGGGCCCCACCCGGAAATCACGTGGGCCCCACCCGGAAATCACGTGGGCCCCACCCGGAAATCACGTGGGCCCCACCCGGAAATCACGTGGGCCCCACCCGGAAATCACGTGGGCCCCACGGGGAAATCACGTGGGCCCCACCCGGAAATCACGTGGGCCCCACCCGGAAATCACGTGGGCCCCACGGGGAAATCACGTGGGCCCCACCCGGAAATCACGTTGGCCCCACCCGGAAATCACGTGGGCCCCACCCGGAAATCACGTGGGCCCCATGGGGAAATCACGTGGGCCCCACCCGGAAATCACGTGGGCCCCACCCGGAAATCACGTGGGCCCCACCCGGAAATCACGTGGGCCCCACCCGGAAATCACGTGGGCCCCACACGGAAATCACGTGGGCCCCACCCGGAAATCACGTGGGCCCCACTCGGAAATCACGTGGGCCCCACCCGGAAATCACGTGGGCCCCCAGGGGAAATCACGTGGGCCCCACCCGGAAATCACGTTGGCCCCACCCGGAAATCACGTGGGCCCCACCCGGAAATCACGTGGGCCCCACCCGGAAATCACGTGGGCCCCACCCGGAAATCACGTGGGCCCCACCCGGAAATCACGTGGGCCCCACGCGGAAATCACGTGGGCCCCACGGGGAAATCACGTGGGCCCCACCCGGAAATCACGTGGGCCCCACCCGGAAATCACGTGGGCCCCACCCGGAAGTCACGTGGGCCCCACCCGGAAATCACGTGGGCCCCACCCGGAAATCACGTGGGCCCCACCCGGAAATCACGTGGGCCCCACCCGGAAATCACGTGGGCCCCACCCGGAAATCACGTGGGCCCCACCCGGAAATCACGTGGGCCCCACCCGGAAATCACGTGGGCACCACGGGGAAATCACGTGGGCCCCACCCGGAAATCACGTGGGCCCCACCCGGAAATCACGTGGGCCCCACCCGGAAATCACGTGGGGCCCACCCGGAAATCACGTGGGCCCCACCCGGAAATCACGTGGGCCCCACGGGGAAATCACGTGGGCCCCACCCGGAAATCACGTGGGCCCCACCCGGAAATCACGTAGGCCCCACACGGAAATCACGTGGGCCCCACGGGGAAATCACGTGGGTCCCACCCGGAAATCACGTGGGCCCCACCCGGAAATCACGTGGGCCCCACCCGGAAATCACGTGGGCCCCACCCGGAAATCACGTGGGCCCCACGGGGAAATCACGTGGGCCCCACCTGGAAATCACGTGGGCCCCACCCGGAAATCACGTGGGCCCCACCCGGAAATCACGTGGGCCCCACCCGGAAATCACGTGGGCCCCACCCGGAAATCACGTGGGCCCCACCCGGAAATCACGTGGGCCCCACCCGGAAATCACGTGGGCCCCACCCGGAAATCACGTGGGCCCCACCCGGAAATCACGTGGGCCCCATCCGGAAATCACGTGGGCCCCACGGGGAAATCACGTGGGCCCCACCCGGAAATCACGTGGGGCCCACCCGGAAATCACGTGGGCCCCACGGGGAAATCACTTGGGCCCCACCCGGAAATCACGTGGGCCCAACCCGGAAATCACGTGGGCCCCACCCGGAAATCACGTGGGCCCCACCCGGAAATCACGTGGGCCCCACCCGGAAATCACGTGGGCCCCCAGGGGAAATCACGTGGGCCCCACCCGGATATCACGTGGGCCCCACCCGGAAATCACGTGGGCCCCACCCGGAAATCACGTGGGCCCCACCCGGAAATCACGTGGGCCCCACCCGGAAATCACGTGGGCCCCACCCGGAAATCACGTGGGCCCCCAGGGGAAATCACGTGGGCCCCACCCGGAAATCACGTGGGCCCCACCCGGAATTCACGTGGGCCCCACCCGGAAATCACGTGGGCCCCACGGGGAAATCACATGGGCCCCACCCGGAAATCACGTGGGCCCCACCCGGAAATCACGTGGGCCCCACCCGGAAATCACGTGGGGCCCACCCGGAAATCACGTGGGCCCCACCCGGAAATCACGTGGGCCCCACGGGGAAATCACGTGGGCCCCACCCGGAAATCACGTGGGCCCCACCCGGAAATCACGTAGGCCCCACACGGAAATCACGTGGGCCCCACGGGGAAATCACGTGGGTCCCACCCGGAAATCACGTGGGCCCCACCCGGAAATCACGTGGGCCCCACCCGGAAATCACGTGGGCCCCACCCGGAAATCACGTGGGCCCCACCCGGAAATCACGTGGGCCCCACCCGGAAATCACGTGGGCCCCACGGGGAAATCACGTGGGCCCCACCTGGAAATCACGTGGGCCCCACCCGGAAATCACGTGGGCCCCACCCGGAAATCACGTGGGCCCCACCCGGAAATCACGTGGGCCCCACCCGGAAATCACGTGGGCCCCACCCGGAAATCACGTGGGCCCCACCCGGAAATCACGTGGGCCCCACCCGGAAATCACGTGGGCCCCACCCGGAAATCACGTGGGCCCCATCCGGAAATCACGTGGGCCCCACGGGGAAATCACGTGGGCCCCACCCGGAAATCACGTGGGGCCCACCCGGAAATCACGTGGGCCCCACGGGGAAATCACTTGGGCCCCACCCGGAAATCACGTGGGCCCAACCCGGAAATCACGTGGGCCCCACCCGGAAATCACGTGGGCCCCACCCGGAAATCACGTGGGCCCCACCCGGAAATCACGTGGGCCCCCAGGGGAAATCACGTGGGCCCCACCCGGATATCACGTGGGCCCCACCCGGAAATCACGTGGGCCCCACCCGGAAATCACGTGGGCCCCACCCGGAAATCACGTGGGCCCCACCCGGAAATCACGTGGGCCCCACCCGGAAATCACGTGGGCCCCCAGGGGAAATCACGTGGGCCCCACCCGGAAATCACGTGGGCCCCACCCGGAAATCACGTGGGCCCCACCCGGAAATCACGTGGGGCCCACCCGGAAATCACGTGGGCCCCACCCGGAAATCACGTGGGCCCCACCCGGAAATCACGTGGGCCCCACCCGGAAATCACGTGGGCCCCACCCGGAAATCACGTGGGCCCCACCCGGAAATCACGTGGGCCCCACCCGGAAATCACGTGGGCCCCACCCGGAAATCACGTGGGCCCCACCCGGAAATCACGTGGGCCCCCAGGGGAAATCACGTGGGCCCCACCCGGAAATCACGTGGGCCCCACCCGGAAATCACGTGGGCCCCACCCGGAAATCACGTGGGCCCCACCCGGAAATCACGTGGGCCCCACCCGGAAATCACGTGGGCCCCACCCGGAAATCACGTGGGCCCCACCCGGAAATCACGTGGGCCCCACCCGGAAATCACGTGGGCCCCACCCGGAAATCACGTGGGCCCCACCCGGAAATCACGTGGGCCCCACCCGGAAATCACGTGGGCCCCACCCGGAAATCACGTGGGCCCCACCCGGAAATCACGTGGGCCCCACCCGGAAATCACGTGGGCCCCCAGGGGAAATCACGTGGGCCCCACAAGGAAATCACGTGGGCCCCACCCGGAAATCACGTGGGCCCCACCCGGAAATCACGTGGGCCCCACCCTGAAATCACGTGGGCCCCACGGGGAAATCACGTGGGCCCCACCCGGAAATCACGTGGGGCCCACCCGGAAATCACGTGGGCCCCACCCGGAAATCACGTGGGCCCCACTCGGAAATCACGTGGGCCCCACCCGGAAATCACGTGGGCCCCCAAGGGAAATCACGTGGGCCCCACCCGGAAATCACGTGGGCCCCACCCGGAAATCACGTGGGACCCCAGGGGAAATCACGTGGGCCCCACCCGGAAATCACGTGGGCCCCACCCGGAAATCACGTGGGCCCCACCCGGAAATCACGTGGGCCCCACCCGGAAATCACGTGGGCCCCACCCGGAAATCACGTGGGCCCCACCCGGAAATCACGTGGGCCCCACCCGGAAATCACGTGGGCCCCACCCGGAAATCACGTGGGCCCCACCCGGAAATCACGTGGGCCCCACCCGGAAATCACGTGGGCCCCACCCGGAAATCACGTGGGCCCCACCCGGAAATCACGTGGGCCCCACCCGGACATCACGTGGGCCCCACCCGGAAATCACGTGGGCCCCACCGTGAAATCACGTGGGCCCCACCCGGAAATCACGTGGGCCCCACCCGGAAATCACGGGGGGCTCACCCGGAAATCACGTGGGCCCCACGGGGAAATCACGTGGGCCCCACCCGGACATCACGTGGGCCCCACCCGGACATCACGTGGGCCCCACCCGGACATCACGTGGGCCCCACCCGGAAATCACGTGGGCCCCACCCGGAAATCACGTGGGCCCCACACGGAAATCACGTGGGCCCCACCCGGAAATCACGTGGGCCCCACCCG
Organism: Ovis canadensis; assembly: GCF_042477335.2. NCBI lineage: Eukaryota > Metazoa > Chordata > Mammalia > Artiodactyla > Bovidae > Ovis > Ovis canadensis. Next base: position 12,503,672 of record NC_091264.1, on the reverse strand, counting down.
GAAATCACGTGGGCCCCACCCGGAAATCACGTGGGCCCCCAGGGGAAATCACGTGGGCCCCACCCGGAAATCACGTGGGCCCCACCCGGAAATCACTTGGGCCCCACCCGGAAATCACGTGGGCCCCACCCGGAAATCACGTGGGCCCCACCCGGAAATCACGTGGGCCCCACCCGGAAATCACGTGGGCCCCACCCGGAAATCACGTGGGCCCCACCCGGAAATCACGTGGGCCCCACCCGGAAATCACGTGGGCCCCACCCGGAAATCACGTGGGCCCCACCCGGAAATCACGTGGGCCCCACCCGGAAATCACGTGGGCCCCACCCGGAAATCACGTGGGCCCCCAGGGGAAATCACGTGGGCCCCACAAGGAAATCACGTGGGCCCCACCCGGAAATCACGTGGGCCCCACCCGGAAATCACGTGGGCCCCACCCGGAAATCACGTGGGCCCCACCCGGAAATCACGTGGGCCCCACCCGGAAATCACGTGGGCCCCACGGGGAAATCACGTGGGCCCCACCCGGAAATCACGTGGGCCCCACCCGGAAATCACGTGGGCCCCACGGGGAAATCACGTGGGCCCCACCCGGAAATCACGTTGGCCCCACCCGGAAATCACGTGGGCCCCACCCGGAAATCACGTGGGCCCCATGGGGAAATCACGTGGGCCCCACCCGGAAATCACGTGGGCCCCACCCGGAAATCACGTGGGCCCCACCCGGAAATCACGTGGGCCCCACCCGGAAATCACGTGGGCCCCACACGGAAATCACGTGGGCCCCACCCGGAAATCACGTGGGCCCCACTCGGAAATCACGTGGGCCCCACCCGGAAATCACGTGGGCCCCCAGGGGAAATCACGTGGGCCCCACCCGGAAATCACGTGGGTCCCACCCGGAAATCACGTGGGCCCCACCCGGAAATCACGTGGGCCCCACCCGGAAATCACGTGGGCCCCACCCGGAAATCACGTGGGCCCCACCCGGAAATCACGTGGGCCCCACGCGGAAATCACGTGGGCCCCACGGGGAAATCACGTGGGCCCCACCCGGAAATCACGTGGGCCCCACCCGGAAATCACGTGGGCCCCACCCGGAAGTCACGTGGGCCCCACCCGGAAATCACGTGGGCCCCACCCGGAAATCACGTGGGCCCCACCCGGAAATCACGTGGGCCCCACCCGGAAATCACGTGGGCCCCACCCGGAAATCACGTGGGCCCCACCCGGAAATCACGTGGGCCCCACCCGGAAATCACGTGGGCACCACGGGGAAATCACGTGGGCCCCACCCGGAAATCACGTGGGCCCCACCCGGAAATCACGTGGGCCCCACCCGGAAATCACGTGGGGCCCACCCGGAAATCACGTGGGCCCCACCCGGAAATCACGTGGGCCCCACGGGGAAATCACGTGGGCCCCACCCGGAAATCACGTGGGCCCCACCCGGAAATCACGTAGGCCCCACACGGAAATCACGTGGGCCCCACGGGGAAATCACGTGGGTCCCACCCGGAAATCACGTGGGCCCCACCCGGAAATCACGTGGGCCCCACCCGGAAATCACGTGGGCCCCACCCGGAAATCACGTGGGCCCCACGGGGAAATCACGTGGGCCCCACCTGGAAATCACGTGGGCCCCACCCGGAAATCACGTGGGCCCCACCCGGAAATCACGTGGGCCCCACCCGGAAATCACGTGGGCCCCACCCGGAAATCACGTGGGCCCCACCCGGAAATCACGTGGGCCCCACCCGGAAATCACGTGGGCCCCACCCGGAAATCACGTGGGCCCCACCCGGAAATCACGTGGGCCCCATCCGGAAATCACGTGGGCCCCACGGGGAAATCACGTGGGCCCCACCCGGAAATCACGTGGGGCCCACCCGGAAATCACGTGGGCCCCACGGGGAAATCACTTGGGCCCCACCCGGAAATCACGTGGGCCCAACCCGGAAATCACGTGGGCCCCACCCGGAAATCACGTGGGCCCCACCCGGAAATCACGTGGGCCCCACCCGGAAATCACGTGGGCCCCCAGGGGAAATCACGTGGGCCCCACCCGGATATCACGTGGGCCCCACCCGGAAATCACGTGGGCCCCACCCGGAAATCACGTGGGCCCCACCCGGAAATCACGTGGGCCCCACCCGGAAATCACGTGGGCCCCACCCGGAAATCACGTGGGCCCCCAGGGGAAATCACGTGGGCCCCACCCGGAAATCACGTGGGCCCCACCCGGAATTCACGTGGGCCCCACCCGGAAATCACGTGGGCCCCACGGGGAAATCACATGGGCCCCACCCGGAAATCACGTGCGCCCCACCCGGAAATCACGTGGGCCCCACCCGGAAATCACGTGGGGCCCACCCGGAAATCACGTGGGCCCCACCCGGAAATCACGTGGGCCCCACGGGGAAATCACGTGGGCCCCACCCGGAAATCACGTGGGCCCCACCCGGAAATCACGTAGGCCCCACACGGAAATCACGTGGGCCCCACGGGGAAATCACGTGGGTCCCACCCGGAAATCACGTGGGCCCCACCCGGAAATCACGTGGGCCCCACCCGGAAATCACGTGGGCCCCACCCGGAAATCACGTGGGCCCCACCCGGAAATCACGTGGGCCCCACCCGGAAATCACGTGGGCCCCACGGGGAAATCACGTGGGCCCCACCTGGAAATCACGTGGGCCCCACCCGGAAATCACGTGGGCCCCACCCGGAAATCACGTGGGCCCCACCCGGAAATCACGTGGGCCCCACCCGGAAATCACGTGGGCCCCACCCGGAAATCACGTGGGCCCCACCCGGAAATCACGTGGGCCCCACCCGGAAATCACGTGGGCCCCACCCGGAAATCACGTGGGCCCCATCCGGAAATCACGTGGGCCCCACGGGGAAATCACGTGGGCCCCACCCGGAAATCACGTGGGGCCCACCCGGAAATCACGTGGGCCCCACGGGGAAATCACTTGGGCCCCACCCGGAAATCACGTGGGCCCAACCCGGAAATCACGTGGGCCCCACCCGGAAATCACGTGGGCCCCACCCGGAAATCACGTGGGCCCCACCCGGAAATCACGTGGGCCCCCAGGGGAAATCACGTGGGCCCCACCCGGATATCACGTGGGCCCCACCCGGAAATCACGTGGGCCCCACCCGGAAATCACGTGGGCCCCACCCGGAAATCACGTGGGCCCCACCCGGAAATCACGTGGGCCCCACCCGGAAATCACGTGGGCCCCCAGGGGAAATCACGTGGGCCCCACCCGGAAATCACGTGGGCCCCACCCGGAAATCACGTGGGCCCCACCCGGAAATCACGTGGGGCCCACCCGGAAATCACGTGGGCCCCACCCGGAAATCACGTGGGCCCCACCCGGAAATCACGTGGGCCCCACCCGGAAATCACGTGGGCCCCACCCGGAAATCACGTGGGCCCCACCCGGAAATCACGTGGGCCCCACCCGGAAATCACGTGGGCCCCACCCGGAAATCACGTGGGCCCCACCCGGAAATCACGTGGGCCCCACCCGGAAATCACGTGGGCCCCACCCGGAAATCACGTGGGCCCCCAGGGGAAATCACGTGGGCCCCACCCGGAAATCACGTGGGCCCCACCCGGAAATCACGTGGGCCCCACCCGGAAATCACGTGGGCCCCACCCGGAAATCACGTGGGCCCCACCCGGAAATCACGTGGGCCCCACCCGGAAATCACGTGGGCCCCACCCGGAAATCACGTGGGCCCCACCCGGAAATCACGTGGGCCCCACCCGGAAATCACGTGGGCCCCACCCGGAAATCACGTGGGCCCCACCCGGAAATCACGTGGGCCCCACCCGGAAATCACGTGGGCCCCACCCGGAAATCACGTGGGCCCCACCCGGAAATCACGTGGGCCCCCAGGGGAAATCACGTGGGCCCCACAAGGAAATCACGTGGGCCCCACCCGGAAATCACGTGGGCCCCACCCGGAAATCACGTGGGCCCCACCCTGAAATCACGTGGGCCCCACGGGGAAATCACGTGGGCCCCACCCGGAAATCACGTGGGGCCCACCCGGAAATCACGTGGGCCCCACCCGGAAATCACGTGGGCCCCACTCGGAAATCACGTGGGCCCCACCCGGAAATCACGTGGGCCCCCAAGGGAAATCACGTGGGCCCCACCCGGAAATCACGTGGGCCCCACCCGGAAATCACGTGGGACCCCAGGGGAAATCACGTGGGCCCCACCCGGAAATCACGTGGGCCCCACCCGGAAATCACGTGGGCCCCACCCGGAAATCACGTGGGCCCCACCCGGAAATCACGTGGGCCCCACCCGGAAATCACGTGGGCCCCACCCGGAAATCACGTGGGCCCCACCCGGAAATCACGTGGGCCCCACCCGGAAATCACGTGGGCCCCACCCGGAAATCACGTGGGCCCCACCCGGAAATCACGTGGGCCCCACGGGGAAATCACGTGGGCCCCACCCGGAAATCACGTGGGCCCCACCCGGAAATCACGTGGGCCCCACCCGGAAATCACGTGGGCCCCACCCGGAAATCACGTGGGCCCCACCCGGAAATCACGTGGGCCCCCAGGGGAAATCACGTGGGCCCCACAAGGAAATCACGTGGGCCCCACCCGGAAATCACGTGGGCCCCACCCGGAAATCACGTGGGCCCCACCCTGAAATCACGTGGGCCCCACGGGGAAATCACGTGGGCCCCACCCGGAAATCACGTGGGGCCCACCCGGAAATCACGTGGGCCCCACCCGGAAATCACGTGGGCCCCACTCGGAAATCACGTGGGCCCCACCCGGAAATCACGTGGGCCCCCAAGGGAAATCACGTGGGCCCCACCCGGAAATCACGTGGGCCCCACCCGGAAATCACGTGGGACCCCAGGGGAAATCACGTGGGCCCCACCCGGAAATCACGTGGGCCCCACCCGGAAATCACGTGGGCCCCACCCGGAAATCACGTGGGCCCCACCCGGAAATCACGTGGGCCCCACCCGGAAATCACGTGGGCCCCACCCGGAAATCACGTGGGCCCCCCCCGGAAATCGCGTGGGCCCCACCCGGAAATCACGTGGGCCCCACCCGGAAATCACGTGGGCCCCACCGTAAAATCACGTGGGCCCCACCCGGAAATCACGTGGGCCCCACCCGGAAATCACGGGGGGCTCACCCGGAAATCACGTGGGCCCCACGGGGAAATCACGTGGGCCCCACCCGGAAATCACGTGGGCCCCACCCGGAAATCACGTGGGCCCCACCCGGAAATCACGTGGGCCCCACCCGGAAATCACGTGGGCCCCACACGGAAATCACGTGGGCCCCACCCGGAAATCACGTGGGCCCCACCCGGAAATCACGTGGGCCCCACCCGGAAATCACGTGGGCCCCCAGGGGAAATCACGTGGGCCCCACCCGGAAATCACGTGGGCCCCACCCGGAAATCACTTGGGCCCCACCCGGAAATCACGTGGGCCCCACCCGGAAATCACGTGGGCCCCACCCGGAAATCACGTGGGCCCCACCCGGAAATCACGTGGGCCCCACCCGGAAATCACGTGGGCCCCACCCGGAAATCACGTGGGCCCCACCCGGAAATCACGTGGGCCCCACCCGGAAATCACGTGGGCCCCACCCGGAAATCACGTGGGCCCCACCCGGAAATCACGTGGGCCCCACCCGGAAATCACGTGGGCCCCCAGGGGAAATCACGTGGGCCCCACAAGGAAATCACGTGGGCCCCACCCGGAAATCACGTGGGCCCCACCCGGAAATCACGTGGGCCACACCCGGAAATCACGTGGGCCCCACGGGGAAATCACGTGGGCCCCACCCGGAAATCACGTGGGCCCCACCCGGAAATCACGTGGGCCCCACCCGGAAATCACGTGGGCCCCACCCGGAAATCTCGTGGGCCCCACCCGGAAATCACGTGGGCCCCACGGGGAAATCACGTGGGCCCCACCCGGAAATCACGTGGGCCCCACCCGGAAATCACGTGGGCCCCACCCGGAAATCATGTGGGCCCCACGGGGAAATCACGTGGGCCCCACCCGGAAATCACGTGGGCCCCACACGGAAATCACGTGGGCCCCACCCGGAAATCACGTAGGCCCCACACGGAAATCACGTGGGCCCCACCCGGAAATCACGTGGGCCCCACGGGGAAATCACGTGGGCCCCACCCGGAAATCACGTGGGCCCCACCCGGAAATCACGTGGGCCCCACCCGGAAATCACGTGGGCCCCACCCGGAAATCACGTGGGCCCCCAGGGGAAATCACGTGGGCCCCACCCGGATATCACGTGGGCCCCACCCGGAAATCACGTGGGCCCCACCCGGAAATTAAGTGGGCCCCACCCGGAAATCACGTGGGCCCCACGGGGAAATCACGTGGGCCCCACCCGGAAATCACGTGGGCCCCACCCGGAAATCACGTGGGCCCCACCCTGAAATCACGTGGGCCGCACCCGGAAATCACGTGGGCCCCACCCGGAAATCACGTGGGCCCCCAGGGGAAATCACGTGGGCCCCACCCGGAAATCACGTGGGCCCCACCCGGAAATCACGTGGGCCCCACCCGGAAATCACGTGGGCCCGACGGGGAAATCACGTGGGCCCCACCCGGAAATCACGTGGTCCCCACCCGGAAATCACGTGGGCCCCACCCGGAAATCACGTGGGCCCCACCCGGAAATCACGTGGGCCCCACCCGGAAATCACGTGGGCCCCACCCGGAAATCACGTGGGCCCCACCCGGAAATCACGTGGGCCCCACCCGGAAATCACGTGGGCCCCACCCGGAAATCACGTGGGCCCCACGGGGAAATCACGTGGGCCCCACCCGGAAATCACGTGGGCCCCACCCGGAAATCACGTGGGCCCCACGGGGAAATCACGTGGGCCCCACCCGGAAATCACGTTGGCCCCACCCGGAAATCACGTGGGCCCCACCCGGAAATCACGTGGGCCCCATGGGGAAATCACGTGGGCCCCACCCGGAAATCACGTGGGCCCCACCCGGAAATCACGTGGGCCCCACCCGGAAATCACGTGGGCCCCACCCGGAAATCACGTGGGCCCCACACGGAAATCACGTGGGCCCCACCCGGAAATCACGTGGGCCCCACTCGGAAATCACGTGGGCCCCACCCGGAAATCACGTGGGCCCCCAGGGGAAATCACGTGGGCCCCACCCGGAAATCACGTGGGCCCCACCCGGAAATCACGTGGGCCCCACCCGGAAATCACGTGGGCCCCACCCGGAAATCACGTGGGCCCCACCCGGAAATCACGTGGGCCCCACCCGGAAATCACGTGGGCCCCACGCGGAAATCACGTGGGCCCCACGGGGAAATCACGTGGGCCCCACCCGGAAATCACGTGGGCCCCACCCGGAAATCACGTGGGCCCCACCCGGAAGTCACGTGGGCCCCACCCGGAAATCACGTGGGCCCCACCCGGAAATCACGTGGGCCCCACCCGGAAATCACGTGGGCCCCACCCGGAAATCACGTGGGCCCCACCCGGAAATCACGTGGGCCCCACCCGGAAATCACGTGGGCCCCACCCGGAAATCACGTGGGCACCACGGGGAAATCACGTGGGCCCCACCCGGAAATCACGTGGGCCCCACCCGGAAATCACGTGGGCCCCACCCGGAAATCACGTGGGGCCCACCCGGAAATCACGTGGGCCCCACCCGGAAATCACGTGGGCCCCACGGGGAAATCACGTGGGCCCCACCCGGAAATCACGTGGGTCCCACCCGGAAATCACGTAGGCCCCACACGGAAATCACGTGGGCCCCACGGGGAAATCACGTGGGTCCCACCCGGAAATCACGTGGGCCCCACCCGGAAATCACGTGGGCCCCACCCGGAAATCACGTGGGCCCCACCCGGAAATCACGTGGGCCCCACGGGGAAATCACGTGGGCCCCACCTGGAAATCACGTGGGCCCCACCCGGAAATCACGTGGGCCCCACCCGGAAATCACGTGGGCCCCACCCGGAAATCACGTGGGCCCCACCCGGAAATCACGTGGGCCCCACCCGGAAATCACGTGGGCCCCACCCGGAAATCACGTGGGCCCCACCCGGAAATCACGTGGGCCCCACCCGGAAATCACGTGGGCCCCATCCGGAAATCACGTGGGCCCCACGGGGAAATCACGTGGGCCCCACCCGGAAATCACGTGGGGCCCACCCGGAAATCACGTGGGCCCCACGGGGAAATCACTTGGGCCCCACCCGGAAATCACGTGGGCCCAACCCGGAAATCACGTGGGCCCCACCCGGAAATCACGTGGGCCCCACCCGGAAATCACGTGGGCCCCACCCGGAAATCACGTGGGCCCCCAGGGGAAATCACGTGGGCCCCACCCGGATATCACGTGGGCCCCACCCGGAAATCACGTGGGCCCCACCCGGAAATCACGTGGGCCCCACCCGGAAATCACGTGGGCCCCACCCGGAAATCACGTGGGCCCCACCCGGAAATCACGTGGGCCCCCAGGGGAAATCACGTGGGCCCCACCCGGAAATCACGTGGGCCCCACCCGGAATTCACGTGGGCCCCACCCGGAAATCACGTGGGCCCCACGGGGAAATCACATGGGCCCCACCCGGAAATCACGTGGGCCCCACCCGGAAATCACGTGGGCCCCACCCGGAAATCACGTGGGGCCCACCCGGAAATCACGTGGGCCCCACCCGGAAATCACGTGGGCCCCACCCGGAAATCACGTGGGCCCCACCCGGAAATCACGTGGGCCCCACCCGGAAATCACGTGGGCCCCACGGGGAAATCACGTGGGCCCCACCTGGAAATCACGTGGGCCCCACCCGGAAATCACGTGGGCCCCACCCGGAAATCACGTGGGCCCCACCCGGAAATCACGTGGGCCCCACCCGGAAATCACGTGGGCCCCACCCGGAAATCACGTGGGCCCCACCCGGAAATCACGTGGGCCCCACCCGGAAATCACGTGGGCCCCACCCGGAAATCACGTGGGCCCCATCCGGAAATCACGTGGGCCCCACGGGGAAATCACGTGGGCCCCACCCGGAAATCACGTGGGGCCCACCCGGAAATCACGTGGGCCCCACGGGGAAATCACTTGGGCCCCACCCGGAAATCACGTGGGCCCAACCCGGAAATCACGTGGGCCCCACCCGGAAATCACGTGGGCCCCACCCGGAAATCACGTGGGCCCCACCCGGAAATCACGTGGGCCCCCAGGGGAAATCACGTGGGCCCCACCCGGATATCACGTGGGCCCCACCCGGAAATCACGTGGGCCCCACCCGGAAATCACGTGGGCCCCACCCGGAAATCACGTGGGCCCCACCCGGAAATCACGTGGGCCCCACCCGGAAATCACGTGGGCCCCCAGGGGAAATCACGTGGGCCCCACCCGGAAATCACGTGGGCCCCACCCGGAAATCACGTGGGCCCCACCCGGAAATCACGTGGGGCCCACCCGGAAATCACGTGGGCCCCACCCGGAAATCACGTGGGCCCCACCCGGAAATCACGTGGGCCCCACCCGGAAATCACGTGGGCCCCACCCGGAAATCACGTGGGCCCCACCCGGAAATCACGTGGGCCCCACCCGGAAATCACGTGGGCCCCACCCGGAAATCACGTGGGCCCCACCCGGAAATCACGTGGGCCCCACCCGGAAATCACGTGGGCCCCACCCGGAAATCACGTGGGCCCCACCCGGAAATCACGTGGGCCCCACCCGGAAATCACGTGGGCCCCCAGGGGAAATCACGTGGGCCCCCAGGGGAAATCACGTGGGCCCCACCCGGAAATCACGTGGGCCCCACCCGGAAATCACGTGGGCCCCACCCGGAAATCACGTGGGCCCCACGGGGAAATCACGTGGGCCCCACCCGGAAATCACGTGGGCCCCACCCGGAAATCACGTGGGCCCCACCCGGAAATCACGTGGGCCCCACCCGGAAATCACGTGGGCCCCACGGGGAAATCACGTGGGCCCCACCCGGAAATCACATGGGCCCCAACCGGAAATCACGTGGGCCCCACCCGGAAATCATGTGGGCCCCACGGGGAAATCACGTGGGCCCCACCCGGAAATCACGTGGGCCCCACACGGAAATCACGTGGGCCCCACCCGGAAATCACGTAGGCCCCACACGGAAATCACGTGGGCCCCACCCGGAAATCACGTGGGCCCCACGGGGAAATCACGTTGGCCCCACCCGGAAATCACGTGGGCCCCACACGGAAATCACGTGGGCCCCACCCGGAAATCACGTGGGCCCCACTCGGAAATCACGTGGGCCCCACCCGGAAATCACGTGGGCCCCCAGGGGAAATCACGTGGGCCCCACCCGGAAATCACGTGGGCCCCACCCGGAAATCACGTGGGCCCCACGGGGAAATCACGTGGGCCCCACCCAGAAATCACGTGGGCCCCACCCGGAAATCACGTGGGCCCCACACGGAAATCACGTGGGCCCCACCCGGAAATCACGTGGGCCCCACACGGAAATCACGTGGGCCCCACCCGGAAATCACGTGGGCCCCACACGGAAATCACGTGGGCCCCACCCGGAAATCACGTGGGCCCCACCCGGAAATCACGTGGGCCCCACCCGGAAATCACGTGGGCCCCACCCGGAAATCACGTGGGCCCCACGGGGAAATCACGTGGGCCCCACCCGGAAATCACGTGGGCCCCACCCGGAAATCACGTGGGCCCCACCCGGAAGTCACGTGGGCCCCACCCGGAAATCACGTGGGCCCCACCCGGAAATCACGTGGGCCCCACCCGGAAATCACGTGGGCCCCACCCGGAAATCACGTGGGCCCCACCCGGAAATCACGTGGGCCCCACCCGGAAATCACGTGGGCCCCACCCGGAAATCACGTGGGCACCACGGGGAAATCACGTGGGCCCCACCCGGAAATCACGTGGGCCCCACCCGGAAATCACGTGGGCCCCACCCGGAAATCACGTGGGGCCCACCCGGAAATCACGTGGGCCCCACCCGGAAATCACGTGGGCCCCACCCGGAAATCACGTGGGCCCCACCCGGAAATCACGTGGGCCCCACCCGGAAATCACGTGGGCCCCACCCGGAAATCACGTGGGCCCCACCCGGAAATCACGTGGGCCCCACCCGGAAATCACGTGGGCCCCCAGGGGAAATCACGTGGGCCCCACAAGGAAATCACGTGGGCCCCACCCGGAAATCACGTGGGCCCCACCCGGAAATCACGTGGGCCCCACCCGGAAATCACGTGGGCCCCACCCGGAAATCACGTGGGCCCCACCCGGAAATCACGTGGGCCCCACCCGGAAATCACGTGGGCCCCACCCGGAAATCACGTGGGCCCCACCCAGAAATCACGTGGGCCCCACCCGGAAATCACGTGGGCCCCACCCGGAAATCACGTGGGCCCCACCCGGAAATCACGTGGGCCCCACCCGGAAATCACGTGGGCCCCACCCGGAAATCACGTGGGCCCCACCCGGAAATCACGTGGGCCCCCAGGGGAAATCACGTGGGCCCCACAAGGAAATCACGTGGGCCCCACCCGGAAATCACGTGGGCCCCACCCGGAAATCACGTGGGCCCCACCCTGAAATCACGTGGGCCCCACGGGTAAATCACGTGGGCCCCACCCGGAAATCACGTGGGGCCCACCCGGAAATCACGTGGGCCCCACCCGGAAATCACGTGGGCCCCACTCGGAAATCACGTGGGCCCCACCCGGAAATCACGTGGGCCCCCAAGGGAAATCACGTGGGCCCCACCCGGAAATCACGTGGGCCCCACCCGGAAATCACGTGGGACCCCAGGGGAAATCACGTGGGCCCCACCCGGAAATCACGTGGGCCCCACCCGGAAATCACGTGGGCCCCACCCGGAAATCACGTGGGCCCCACCCGGAAATCACGTGGGCCCCACCCGGAAATCACGTGGGCCCCACCCGGAAATCACGTGGGCCCCACCCGGAAATCACGTGGGCCCCACCCGGAAATCACGTGGGCCCCACCCGGAAATCACGTGGGCCCCACGGGGAAATCACGTGGGCCCCACCCGGAAATCACGTGGGCCCCACCCGGAAATCACGTGGGCCCCACCCGGAAATCACGTGGGCCCCACCCGGAAATCACGTGGGCCCCACCCGGAAATCACGTGGGCCCCACCCGGAAATCACGTGGGCCCCACCCGGAAATCACGTGGGCCCCACCCGGAAATCACGTGGGCCCCACCCGGAAATCACGTGGGCCCCACCCGGAAATCACGTGGGCCCCACCCGGAAATCAAGTGGGCCCCACCCGGAAATCACGTGGGCCCCACGGGGAAATCACGTGGGCCCCACCCGGAAATCACGTGGGCCCCACCCGGAAATCACGTGGGCCCCACCCTGAAATCACGTGGGCCGCACCCGGAAATCACGTGGGCCCCACCCGGAAATCACGTGGGCCCCCAGGGGAAATCACGTGGGCCCCACCCGGAAATCACGTGGGCCCCACCCGGAAATCACGTGGGCCCCACCCGGAAATCACGTGGGCCCGACGGGGAAATCACGTGGGCCCCACCCGGAAATCACGTGGTCCCCACCCGGAAATCACGTGGGCCCCACCCGGAAATCACGTGGGCCCCACCCGGAAATCACGTGGGCCCCACCCGGAAATCACGTGGGCCCCACCCGGAAATCACGTGGGCCCCACCCGGAAATCACGTGGGCCCCACCCGGAAATCACGTGGGCCCCACCCGGAAATCACGTGGGCCCCACGGGGAAATCACGTGGGCCCCACCCGGAAATCACGTGGGCCCCACCCGGAAATCACGTGGGCCCCACGGGGAAATCACGTGGGCCCCACCCGGAAATCACGTTGGCCCCACCCGGAAATCACGTGGGCCCCACCCGGAAATCACGTGGGCCCCATGGGGAAATCACGTGGGCCCCACCCGGAAATCACGTGGGCCCCACCCGGAAATCACGTGGGCCCCACCCGGAAATCACGTGGGCCCCACCCGGAAATCACGTGGGCCCCACACGGAAATCACGTGGGCCCCACCCGGAAATCACGTGGGCCCCACTCGGAAATCACGTGGGCCCCACCCGGAAATCACGTGGGCCCCCAGGGGAAATCACGTGGGCCTCACCCGGAAATCACGTTGGCCCCACCCGGAAATCACGTGGGCCCCACCCGGAAATCACGTGGGCCCCACCCGGAAATCACGTGGGCCCCACCCGGAAATCACGTGGGCCCCACCCGGAAATCACGTGGGCCCCACGCGGAAATCACGTGGGCCCCACGGGGAAATCACGTGGGCCCCACGGGGAAATCACGTGGGCCCCACCCGGAAATCACGTGGGCCCCACCCGGAAGTCACGTGGGCCCCACCCGGAAGTCACGTGGGCCCCACCCGGAAATCACGTGGGCCCCACCCGGAAATCACGTGGGCCCCACCCGGAAATCACGTGGGCCCCACCCGGAAATCACGTGGGCCCCACCCGGAAATCACGTGGGCCCCACCCGGAAATCACGTGGGCACCACGGGGAAATCACGTGGGCCCCACCCGGAAATCACGTGGGCCCCACCCGGAAATCACGTGGGCCCCACCCGGAAATCACGTGGGGCCCACCCGGAAATCACGTGGGCCCCACCCGGAAATCACGTGGGCCCCACGGGGAAATCACGTGGGCCCCACCCGGAAATCACGTGGGCCCCACCCGGAAATCACGTAGGCCCCACCCGGAAATCACGTGGGCCCCACGGGGAAATCACTTGGGCCCCACCCGGAAATCACGTGGGCCCAACCCGGAAATCACGTGGGCCCCACCCGGAAATCACGTGGGCCCCACCCGGAAATCACGTGGGCCCCACCCGGAAATCACGTGGGCCCCCAGGGGAAATCACGTGGGCCCCACCCGGATATCACGTGGGCCCCACCCGGAAATCACGTGGGCCCCACCCGGAAATCACGTGGGCCCCACCCGGAAATCACGTGGGCCCCACCCGGAAATCACGTGGGCCCCACCCGGAAATCACGTGGGCCCCCAGGGGAAATCACGTGGGCCCCACCCGGAAATCACGTGGGCCCCACCCGGAATTCACGTGGGCCCCACCCGGAAATCACGTGGGCCCCACGGGGAAATCACATGGGCCCCACCCGGAAATCACGTGGGCCCCACCCGGAAATCACGTGGGCCCCACCCGGAAATCACGTGGGGCCCACCCGGAAATCACGTGGGCCCCACCCGGAAATCACGTGGGCCCCACGGGGAAATCACGTGGGCCCCACCCGGAAATCACGTGGGCCCCACCCGGAAATCACGTAGGCCCCACACGGAAATCACGTGGGCCCCACGGGGAAATCACGTGGGTCCCACCCGGAAATCACGTGGGCCCCACCCGGAAATCACGTGGGCCCCACCCGGAAATCACGTGGGCCCCACCCGGAAATCACGTGGGCCCCACCCGGAAATCACGTGGGCCCCACCCGGAAATCACGTGGGCCCCACGGGGAAATCACGTGGGCCCCACCTGGAAATCACGTGGGCCCCACCCGGAAATCACGTGGGCCCCACCCGGAAATCACGTGGGCCCCACCCGGAAATCACGTGGGCCCCACCCGGAAATCACGTGGGCCCCACCCGGAAATCACGTGGGCCCCACCCGGAAATCACGTGGGCCCCACCCGGAAATCACGTGGGCCCCACCCGGAAATCACGTGGGCCCCATCCGGAAATCACGTGGGCCCCACGGGGAAATCACGTGGGCCCCACCCGGAAATCACGTGGGGCCCACCCGGAAATCACGTGGGCCCCACGGGGAAATCACTTGGGCCCCACCCGGAAATCACGTGGGCCCAACCCGGAAATCACGTGGGCCCCACCCGGAAATCACGTGGGCCCCACCCGGAAATCACGTGGGCCCCACCCGGAAATCACGTGGGCCCCCAGGGGAAATCACGTGGGCCCCACCCGGATATCACGTGGGCCCCACCCGGAAATCACGTGGGCCCCACCCGGAAATCACGTGGGCCCCACCCGGAAATCACGTGGGCCCCACCCGGAAATCACGTGGGCCCCACCCGGAAATCACGTGGGCCCCCAGGGGAAATCACGTGGGCCCCACCCGGAAATCACGTGGGCCCCACCCGGAAATCACGTGGGCCCCACCCGGAAATCACGTGGGGCCCACCCGGAAATCACGTGGGCCCCACCCGGAAATCACGTGGGCCCCACCCGGAAATCACGTGGGCCCCACCCGGAAATCACGTGGGCCCCACCCGGAAATCACGTGGGCCCCACCCGGAAATCACGTGGGCCCCACCCGGAAATCACGTGGGCCCCACCCGGAAATCACGTGGGCCCCACCCGGAAATCACGTGGGCCCCACCCGGAAATCACGTGGGCCCCCAGGGGAAATCACGTGGGCCCCACCCGGAAATCACGTGGGCCCCACCCGGAAATCACGTGGGCCCCACCCGGAAATCACGTGGGCCCCACCCGGAAATCACGTGGGCCCCACCCGGAAATCACGTGGGCCCCACCGGGAAATCACGTGGGCCCCACCCGGAAATCACGTGGGCCCCACCCGGAAATCACGTGGGCCCCACCCGGAAATCACGTGGGCCCCACCCGGAAATCACGTGGGCCCCACCCGGAAATCACGTGGGCCCCACCCGGAAATCACGTGGGCCCCACCCGGAAATCACGTGGGCCCCACCCGGAAATCACGTGGGCCCCCAGGGGAAATCACGTGGGCCCCACAAGGAAATCACGTGGGCCCCACCCGGAAATCACGTGGGCCCCACCCGGAAATCACGTGGGCCCCACCCTGAAATCACGTGGGCCCCACGGGGAAATCACGTGGGCCCCACCCGGAAATCACGTGGGGCCCACCCGGAAATCACGTGGGCCCCACCCGGAAATCACGTGGGCCCCACTCGGAAATCACGTGGGCCCCACCCGGAAATCACGTGGGCCCCCAAGGGAAATCACGTGGGCCCCACCCGGAAATCACGTGGGCCCCACCCGGAAATCACGTGGGACCCCAGGGGAAATCACGTGGGCCCCACCCGGAAATCACGTGGGCCCCACCCGGAAATCACGTGGGCCCCACCCGGAAATCACGTGGGCCCCACCCGGAAATCACGTGGGCCCCACCCGGAAATCACGTGGGCCCCACCCGGAAATCACGTGGGCCCCACCCGGAAATCACGTGGGCCCCACCCGGAAATCACGTGGGCCCCACCCGGAAATCACGTGGGCCCCACCCGGAAATCACGTGGGCCCCACCCGGAAATCACGTGGGCCCCACCCGGAAATCACGTGGGCCCCACCGTGAAATCACGTGGGCCCCACCCGGAAATCACGTGGGCCCCACCCGGAAATCACGGGGGGCTCACCCGGAAATCACGTGGGCCCCACGGGGACATCACGTGGGCCCCACCCGGAAATCACGTGGGCCCCACCCGGAAATCACGTGGGCCCCACCCGGAAATCACGTGGGCCCCACCCGGAAATCACGTGGGCCCCACCCGGAAATCACGTGGGCCCCACACGGAAATCACGTGGGCCCCACCCGGAAATCACGTGGGCCCCACTCGGAAATCACGTGGGCCCCACCCGGAAATCACGTGGGCCCCCAGGGGAAATCACGTGGGCCCCACCCGGAAATCACGTGGGCCCCACCCGGAAATCACTTGGGCCCCACCCGGAAATCACGTGGGCCCCACCCGGAAATCACGTGGGCCCCACCCGGAAATCACGTGGGCCCCACCCGGAAATCACGTGGGCCCCACCCGGAAATCACGTGGGCCCCACCCGGAAATCACGTGGGCCCCACCCGGAAATCACGTGGGCCCCACCCGGAAATCACGTGGGCCCCCAGGGGAAATCACGTGGGCCCCACC